>NC_091254.1:75857500-76482500 GCF_042477335.2 Ovis canadensis
ATATATATCTTTTTTTGCTATGGTAATGCAAGTAGGCAATTCAAACCTAAATGAAAATATGCATTTGCCGTTAAAGAAAATGAAGTCCATCCAATTTCTACTGCAGTGTGAAGTAGGTGGATGAGCTGCGAGCTATTTAAACTTTTAAGGTTCTTTCCAATTTCTCTCTCTCTCTCTCTCTCTCTCTCTCTCTCTCTGTGTCTGTGTAGAGGCTGGATAATATTTCCTTAGTGTGTGGTGAAGACTGAAACTGTATATATCAAAATCATAATCATTTGCTTCTTTAAAAAATTTAAGCTCTGATATTTGGCTCCTGTCCTGCGAATTTGTTGATAGAAACTAACATTATACCTTCCGTAGACTTCATAATACCTTCTGCCTTCTAACTCCATCCAGCTTATATAGTTTTAAACATCTATATTAAGTATACATATATATATATATATACACACACATATATATAATGCAATGAGTATATTTATACATATATATAATATCTTACAAATAACATTACTTAAAATTGTTTTTAAAGTTCTAAACATTTTCAAAAGAGAAGGGGTTAAAATACACACACACACACACACACATATATATATATATATATATATATACACATACATCCCTAAATTGAATGATATTTGAATTTTGACATATTTGCTTTCTCTCATTTATCCCAAATCACAAGCCTATAAAAACATATTATGACTATTTCAATTCTTATTAAAAATGCATTTTTGTACCTTTTTTCTTGTGAAAAATGTTTCTAATGATTAGATACATTTCCCACTAAACAAGTTCAAAAATATAATCTTATACTTCGATTTTTCTCATAATTCAAGGTTTAGTGCACAGCTTTCAAAGTAATCATAAAGATGTAGTTAGAAATTTGGAAAAATCTCAGACATAAGTGATCTGTTCATTACCAGAATCTGAGTATTAGAAATGTGAAAATTAAAAACATACTTTTGAACAGAATTGTTGAATAATAAACTCTAAAAATAAATAAACTGTATAAGCAGTAAATAAATTAGAATGTAGAAATATGCAAGATTGAAAACTGTAGAAATTATGTAGTGGCATCGCAACAGAAACCTCAAAATATATGTGCCTAAAAGTACAAGATAACAGAGTAAATCCAGAGCTTAAGAGTTACTTCCATGAAAAATTAAGGTGAACAAACCATCTTAAAAGTTAGCCAAACCAAAAGTTAGCCAAAAAAAAAAAAAAAGGATAAAAAGCAGCAGAAAAAATAAACTCATCAAATGCAGATAGCTAGCAAATATTTACTAGAATAATGGAGGTTTTGTGCTCAAACTACCGCACAATTGCACTCATCTCACATGCTAGTAAAGTCATGCTCAAAATTCCCTAAGCCAGGCTTCAGCAACACGTGAACTGTGAACTTCCAGATGTTCAAGCTGGTTTTAGAAAAAGCAGAGGAACCAGAGATCAAATTGCCAGCATCCACTGGATCATCAAAGAAGCGAGAGTACCAGAAAAACATCTATTTCTGCTTTATTGACTATGCCAAAGCCTTGGACTGTGTGGATCACAACAAACTGGAAAATTCTGAAAGAGATGGGACTAGCAGACCACCTGACCTGCCTCTTGAGAAACCTATATGCAGGTCAGGAAGCAACAGTTAGAATTGGACATGGAACAGACTGGTTCCAAATAGGAACAGGAGTATGTCAAGGCTGTATATTGTCACCCTGCTTATTTAACTTATATGCAGAGTACATCATGAGAAACGCTGGACTGGAAAAAACACAAGCTGGAATCAACACTGCCGGGAGAAATATCAATAACCTCAGATATGCAGATGATACCACCCTTATGGCAGAAAGTGAAGAGTAACTAAAAAGCCTCTTGATGAAAGTGAAAGAGGAGAGTGAAAAAGTTGGCTTAAAGTTCAACATTCAGAAAACGAAGATCATGGCATCTGGTCCCATCACTTCATGGGAAATAGACGGGGAAACAGAGGAAACAGTATCAGACTTTATTTTTTTGGGACTCCAAAATCACTGCAGATGGTGACTGCAGCCTTGAAATTAAAAGACTCTTACTCCTTGGAAGAAAAGTTATGACCAACCTAGATAGCATATTGAAAAGCAGAGACATTACTTTGCCAGCAAAGGTCCATCTAGTCTATCAAGGCTATGGTTTTTCCAGTGGTCACGTATGGATGTGAGAGTTGGACTGTGAAAAAAGCTGAGCATCGAAGAATTGATGCTTTTGAACTGTGGTGTTGGAGAAGACTCTTGAGAGTCCCTTGGACTACAAGGAGATCCAACCAGTCCATTCTAAAGAGATCAGTCCTGGGTGTTCTTTGGAAGGACTTATGCTAAAGCTGAAACTCCAATACTTTGGCCACCTCATGCGAAGAGTTGACTCAGTGGAAAAGACTCTGAAGCTGGGAGGGATTGGGGGCAGGAGGAGAAGACGGCAGAGAATGAGATGGCTGGATGGCATCACCAACTCAATGGACATGAGTCTGAGTGAACTCTGGGAGTTGGTGATAGACAGGGAGGCCTGGTGTGCTGCAATTCATAGGGTCTCAAAGCGTCAGACACGACTGAGTGACAGAACTGAACTGATACATACATTTATTATCTTGTCATTTCTGCAAATAATTCAGAGACCCACTTAAGGTCTCAATAGGAAGAAATCAAGTTGTCATCTAGATGACATTCCCATCTTGAGTTTCCAAGCTTGTTCACATCATTGGCAAAATTCAGTTCCAAGAACCTACAGAACTGAGGTTTTTTGTTTTTGTTTTTGTTTTTTTACCAGCAGTCATTCTGGGTTTCTTTCAACTACCAAAAGCTGCCTTCACTACATAGCCAGATGGCCCTATCACAAGAAAGCTTATTTCTTGTAGGCAGGCAGGAGACTTCCATTTCAGTTTGCTATGAAGATGGCATATAACATTATTAATCATGGGAACAACTATCTCATCACCTTTGCTACACAAGGTAAAGAATGAAGTGAGCCGTAGTCCCATCATATTCTATAGGTCCTGCCCACCCTCAAGAGAAGGATATTAAACAGGGTGCATACATTAGGGGCTAGAAATCTTGGGGACCACCTTAGAATTCTGCATATAAATGGTGGAAAATTGGCTCTTTCTTAATTAGGTTTAAAAGCCCGGAAATAATATTTCATTAGCTCTTTACTCCATCCTCTATGTTGTCTTTACTTGCAAAAGTAAAGTTAGAATGTGTTTTCAATAAACTGGAGTGTCTGACAGGCTTTTGCATTTATTTTTTTCCCATTTCTGCATATCAACACCTTTTTTTTTATTTATGAATGTCACAAACTTCAATCAGAATACTTAAAAAAATATTATTTTGCATGCACTTAACAAATCTGACAAAGAAGGAGGAACATGTTAACTTGCATTATGCTATGGAGTTTGAACTGAACAGCCAATGAACACAGATTTAAAGTCATTACATACAGGTAACCATGAACACTTCACTGCATTAATCAGATGGCATCCTACCTCTATGCACACGTTCTTATAACACTATGAGTAATTACCCTGCAGCAGAGGCAAAATGGAGATGGAATCTCCCTAAAAAGCAAGTTTAAGGGATTAAATAGCATTGTCTTCATCATCATCATCACTAACAAGAACAAAGCTGCTGCCTGTGGACAAGGGCCCTTCCTCCTTAACATTTCCTAAACCACCCACAGTCCCTCTCTCGTCAGAATCTTCAAACAATTTGTCACTGGAGTCATCAAACAACTTCTCGTTGGAATCATCATCTTGAAACACCTTTTCATCTATGTCTTCATCTTCCTTTACATCTCCATCTTCCTCATCTTCTTTTTCCATTCGAATCTTCAAATACCTTTTCATCTGCATCATCTTCTTCATCCTTTTCATCACCATCTTCAAGTTCCTTTTCTTCTGCATCTTCTTGTTCCTTTTCTTCTGCATCTTCTTCATCCCCTTTCTCATCTGATTCATCATCAAATACCTTTTCATATGCATCTTCCTCTTCTTCCTTTTCATCTGACTCTTCATCAAACTCTTTCTCAGAGCCTTCTTCATCAGACACTTTTTCAGAGCTGTCATCTTCGAATTCTGATTTTTCAGACTCATTTTTTTCTAACTATTTTTCTGGGATGTTTTCATTAAATTCCTTGTCAGAGGCATCTTCCTCAAAACCTTTCTCAAGGCCATTTTCTTCTAACTCTTTTTCAGAACCATCTTCAAACTGCTTTTCCGAGCAGTCTTCAGACTCTTGTTCTGAGTTGTCATCTTCAGAAGCCACCTTTTGGGGGCTGGCCTCCCCCTCAGACTCCTTGCCAGGGCCTTCTTCTTCAGACTCCTTCTCACAGCCATTCTTGTCAGGATCGATTTTGAGTTTCTTCTTTTTGGATACTCTTTCAGGGACAGTCTCTTTTGACTCTTTGTTAGGATTACCCTCTTCATGCTCTTTCTCAGGGCTGCCTTCTCCAGATTCTCTCTCAGGGAAGTCTTCTTCATGCTCTCTTTTGGGACAGCCTGCCTTAGACTCTCTTTCAAGGCAGCCCTCTTCAGATTCTTCTTGGAGACCTTCAGTTTCTTTTTCAGGACCGCTTTCTTTAGCATCTTTTTCAGAAGCAGCTTCTTCAACTTCTCCCCCATCTTCCATTTTTTCAAACTTCTTTCCATCTATAGGTTCTTCAAATGCCATTTCAGTTGCGGCTGCTTGAACTTTTGTTTGAGATGTGCCAGGGTGCTCAGAAAAATGCCTAACTCTAGAAGGCCCTGCCCTTTCCGGAGCATGGATGGAATCTGAATGCTGCAGGCCTCTGTTGGCCTCAGGAGCATTGAGGAAAGCCTCCCATCCTCTCAGCCTTTCCTCCCTTTCTCTTGTGGTCTCCTCCACCTGACAATCTGTAGTTCCATCCCATACTTGGGCAGTGATTTGACGCCCACCAAACCACCTTCCATTGAGGGTTTGAATACAATAATCAGCTTCCTCTGGATTCCTAAAGGACACAGAGGCCACACCATCAGGGTGTCTATCAAAGAGAAGGAGCTTCCTAATTTGTCCAAACTTTGAACACTCTACTCGAAGGTCTTCTCTGATTTCATTCAACACCAGAGGATCATCCTCAAAATCCACTGGATGAAACATATTTTTGATAATGACAACTCGCTCATGGTGCATTCGGGATGGGCCAGCTTGTCTCTCAGGTCTCCAATCCAACTGCTTTTGTTGCATAGACAGCTTTTTCTTGTAGTCTTTGCACTTCTTCTTCTTCTTTGAGGTGTCATATTCTCCCTTCAACTCAAATTTTGCCACCTCCACATGTAATCTGCAGCCTCTAATTTCATCTTCATCCAAAAGTTTTAATGCCAGATCCACAGATTCTCTCTTCAAATAACAGCAAAGTCCATCTCCTTTAAGATTTCCTTGATTATCTTTGTAAAGCTTGACCTTAAATTCTCCTGTTTGAGGATCTCTCATAATAATGCCAAACTTCGACATGAGCTGTATAAATTCATCCACTGTAATGTCTGGAGGCAAACCAGACACATAAACATTTGTATTTCTGTCATCTTCAACATGAAACCATCCTGATTCAGTCTTTCTCTTTTCTCCCTTCCTTTTCGGATCACTGGGATCAGGGAGTTGTCTTTGTGGAGGTTCTTCTGCAATCCTAGCACTGCCATCTTGGACACTTGCAGTAGAACTAGATGCACCAATGTTAGAAAAGCCATAATTGGCCTGATATGTAGCAATGAAATCTTCAGTGATCTTGGGGAACCAAGCCTTCTTGTCTAGGTCCCACTCGTATGGGGTGTCAGTCGGCTGCTGTCCGAAAGAATCGGTTTCTGCACCAAGATCTTTCTCGGTGTCCTTGTCCTTGGTGTCTCCATACAATTCTTGCATTCGCAACTGCTCATCAAACTCGTCGTTCGCATCCAAGTTGTTGCCGCTCATGTTGCCCACTTAGCCTAGAGGCAAGGTCCAGTCGAGCAAAGAAGCCGAGCTGATGCTGGAAGGGAACAGAGAAAAGGAGGTTGGCCACACTCAGCCAGCTCCCCATTGCTCCCCCGCTGGCCAGCCTCCCCACAGCACCCCAGCAGCGCCCGGGAAGTCAGGGCCACTCACCGGCCGCACTGCCTTCCACTGCCCAGGCTTTTGCATTTTATATTCTGTCTTTCACTTCAAGCCAACAGTGTTTCTGTCAATATAATTTTCTCAAGAACTTTGTGTGTCTTGCTTGCATTTTATTGAGATTCTTCACATTAGAGAAAATCCACACCCACAGATAACATTAAGACAATCATTTCTCAGAAATTAATTGAACTTATATGCTTGGTTTTATTTGGGGGCTGTCTATTCTATTCCATTGATCTATGTGTCCATTTTTATGCTCATTCTATGCTGTTTGGATTACTATAGTATTATTATATAAAATGTTGTACACCTTAAATATATATATTTTTACTAAAAACAAATGAAATGGCTGAGATAAAATATTCTGAAGCTTCCTAGAGCCCTCAGATTTGGTTCAGAAAATCTGTGAATTTCACCCTTAATCTCCTGAAGGGGCATTTTGATTAAATACTCTGAAGTTTTGAACTAATGTTATATAGTAGCAAAAAAAGCATAATAACAAACTCAGTTTTGTTTTCCTTTTTCCTCTCTGCCCCTTTTAGCACCATTTCTGCCTTAAAACATCATCTGGGAGGTTGAAACTTTTCAAAATTACCCAGTCCAGGTTCTATTTTGTTTAATGGTTATTCCATCAGTTTATTTCTCTACTCTCACATTTTTTAATAAGCAGCAAGAATAAATCATGCATCTTTAACACTAAACTTGAAAACTCTCTCAAATAATTATCTAAGTCCATTGTATACAAGTTCTTCTTTCCACATAATTATAGGACATATTTTCACTATGGTCGCCATCACTACATTACAAGGATCCTATCTTCCTCAAGTTTCTAATAATGGACTGCTTATTTTCTTCTCATCCCTAACCAACAGCATCTTTAAAATTCTTGTTTCTACCAACAGTATATACAAGACAATTTAGATTAGTCTATTCTGCTTTTCTAATTTCTTTCAGTATGTACCTTCTGCCTGCTTCCAGTTCCACTTAAGATCATTATGGCAGCTTCCTACTTCTATATACTACAAACTTCACTGCCTAAAACAACATCAGTGTATTATTTTGCACTTTCTGGAGGCTAAAAATCTGGGTGTGGTATAACTGGGTTCTCTTCTTAGGGTCCAGATGGTGTTATCCAGACTGAATTCTCCTCTGGAACTTAGGTCCTCTTCAAACTTGTTTAGGTTTTTCACAAAATTCAGTTACATTTGGCTCTAAAGCTCTACTTTCTTGCTAGCTTGAGGTTTCTGTCAGCATCTGGAGACCACACTTTGGTCCTAGCCACAATCCTTCCTAGAACATGGCAGCTTTCTTCTTCACAGTCAAAGGAGAATCTTATTCCTGTTTACTCAGAGGAGTTATATAGTGTATTGCAATCAGGGGCATGGCTACTCAATAACCAATTCCACATATGTAGCCCATTCAAGAGAAGACTATCCATCATATTGATAGGTCCTGCCTATACTCAGAAAGAAGAGATTTTATAGAGCACATACAATGAAGGACAGGAACTTGGATGCCATCTTGGAATTTTGTCTACCACAACATCTTAAACTTTTTAGTTTACCTTCAATTAATTGTACTACTTAAACTCTAGAATAAGAACCTTGCACTAGTAACGTGTATTATTGTGTCACTGGTGTATGCATTTTAGTATTGGAAATATTACAAATTCCACTGTGCACTGTATTACTTTTGCTTACCTGTCAATTGCATTTTAAAGACATTTAAACAATAACAACAATAAATAGTTTATATGTTTCCACATATTTCTGACTTTTGCTACACTTCACTTACCTGCATCAGATATCTATCTGGTATCATTTCTCTTCCTAACCTTCCTTGTTCCTTGTTGTACAGGTGTTCACTTCAGTAATTCTTTCAAGATCTGTATGCTGAAGAAGGCTTTCCTTTTACCTTTGTATTTGAAAGACACTACCTCTGGGTGTAGGATACAAGTAGCCCATTTTTAGTTTTCTATCAACATTTTAAATGTGTTTTCTGCCTTGCACTGTTTCTGAGGAGAGTTGTGTTTTGATCCTCATCTTTGTTCCCTTTGATGTAATTTGTCTTTATTTTCTGGCTACCTTTAACATATTCTCTTCATCATTCATTTAAGCAATTTGATTTTGAATTACCTTGGTAATAGTTTTCTTCAACATTTTTGTGTCTGAGTTTTATTAATATTCTTGGTTCTATAAATTTATAGTTCTTACCCACTTGGAAAATTCTTAGACAATGTTATTTCACATTTTTTCTTGTTATCTTTCTTTCTCATTGCAATCCTTCAGGGACTCAAATTATATTTGAAACATTTAAGTACATTTAAGTATTTCAGTCTACTTAAAATTTCCCAAAGTATGCTAGAACATTTTTTCAATTCTATTTTTTTATTCCCAGTTCCAAATTTGATTATTTTGTCTTCACAGTAACTAATTGGACTACAATGTCTAATCTGCTGCCAATAAATTTCTTTGCATTTGTCATCTTAGAAACTATATTTTTCATCCATATAATTTCATTTTGGTTATTCTGAAAATACCTATTTCACTACTTCATGTAATAGATCTATACTTCTCTGCCATTTGGAACATATTTAAAATAGTTATATTAACTTTTAATATCCTTACTTACTTATTCTATTTTCTGTGTTAATTCTGGATCTATTTCTACTGATTTTTAAAATCCTCATTATGGGTTATATTTTCAAGCTTATTTGCATGCATGTTACATTTTATTAGATGCAAAAAACTGAATTTTCTCTTTTTGGGTTGTGAATATTTTTATATTCCTTTAAATTTTCTTTAGTTTGTTCTGGGACTCAATTAAATTACTTGGAAACAGTTTGAAACTTTGAAGCCATATTCTTAATGATGTTAGGCAGAACCAGAATGTACTTTAATTCAGAGCATGCAGTGAACAGGAAAATGGAACTTTGGTGTGTCCATTGATTCACAGAATCTGTTTGATGCAGATGTTACTTATCTCCTAGACTCGATCACTCAACTGTGTGTGTGTTTGTGTGTGAGTGAGGGGATGTATACTATCCCTTTTCCTAGTTCCAAATTCAAGCTGGTCTTCAGACCCAAAGGGATGGTATATGTCACATTATAGAAGCTGATATCACCCTCCTCTTATCTACTTTTGACTGTTTTTATGTATAGAAAAATGAATTGCAAAATTATGCTTCTTCAAGTATATATACATTATTTTAAATTTCCTAAGTCTATAGATAGAGATAAACATGTAATAAGTAAAATGTAAATTTTTTATATTAATCACATTCTAAATTGTCAGATAATAGACCATATTCAGTTCAATTCAGTCGCTCAGTCGTGTCCAACTCTTTGTGACCCCATGGACTGCAGCATGCCAGGCTTCCCTGTCCATCACCAACTCCTGGAGCTTATCAAACTTATGTCCATAGAGTAGGAGATGCCATCCAACCATATTATAGACCATATTATCATCACAAAATTTTTTCAGTATAAGGCATTAACACAAGAAAGATAGGGGTAAACTGTGTAATTATTCATCAAATTAGTAAAATATTCATATCTTGATTTTTAATAAGTTAATTAGTTTAGTATGATATTTCAACATTATTATTTCTTAGTGGAAATATGAAGACTAAAATAAAATTTTGAAAAGCTACTTAATATATTCAAAGGTTAAAACCATTAGTGTAGATGTTAAATATTGCTTAGTTTGCCTGTCAGTCTTTTTATTAATTCTTACATTTCAAGTAAATTCTCCATTGTTCCTTAGTACCTGTATCAATAGTCTTGAACTATAAAGTTTCTACACATTACTTTGATTCCAGTTAGTAACTGGGACATGTAAAGAAACATTATTAAAGAGTCCTACTGTTATTAGTGGCTTTCCAGGTGGCGCTAGATGTAAAGAATTTGCCTGACAATGCATGAGACACAAACGATGAGGGTTTGATCCCTAAGTCTGGAAAATCCCCTGGAGAAGGAAATGGCAACCTAATCCAGTACTCTTGCCTGGAGAACCCCATGGACAGAGGAACCTGACAGGCTACAGATCATGGCGTTGCAAAGAGCTGGACAGGACTGAAGTGACTTAGCATGCATGCACTGTCATTGATAAATTTTCAGTCTCTGATAATAGAGTTAAACAATGTTCTTTATTTTAGGCATAGCATGTTTTTATCTACGATTTAGACTCAAAGTGTTTATTTATCTTATCAATGTATATTTACTAAGAAAAGTATTAATGAACATTTTTTAAGATGCTAAACTTTAGACTCTGCTTGAAAATATATTCATATTTGAAAGCATCTTATTTTCCTTTTATGTAATAATTAATGTTTCAAACTCCAGAGAAGAAAATAGTGTCCAGTGAATAATAAAATATTCCAACTTCCAAACAAAGTAGTCTGACATGTACTTTCATAGAAACAATTGAATATATTCAAAACTTATTACTCTCATGAAAATTAAATGTTTCAATAGCACCAACTATTTTAAGACATTATATAATGTGGTTTTTTTTTTCAATAAGTTTTTTACTGCAGGAGATTCTGCCTTTTATACAGTCAATATCTGTGGTGCTCAGTTCATACCATAAATCTTATATTTTATTCACATTTCTATTCCAAGATGAACTATATATACTTTTTAATATGTCAATATATGTTTGTTTGTCCATATTTAATAAGATATGATGCAAATAGCTGAAAATGCATACATTTTAATTGATCACACTTTGTTGTAATCAAGAAAATATATTAATGGGAGACTTCTTTAATAATATTTAAAAAATTTGTTCTTACACTGAAAAAATAAAATAAATATAATTTATTATCCATATTTACTTATTAAATGTGCCAAATAACTAGAGTTTATAATTCATATTTTATGTGATATCAAAGTTATTTCAAATTCTATTTAAAAGTGAGATTTTTATCTTTTGTTCTTTTTTTGAGTTGGATTACCTTCCATTTCTTAAGACTCGTAAAAATTCTGATATTGAAAATGAGAGAGTGGAAGTGTTAGTTGCTCAGTCAGGTCAAACTGTTTGCAACCCCATGGACTATAGCCCACCAGGCTCTCTGTCCATGGAATCCTCCAGGCAGAAATACTGGAGTGGGTTGCCATTCCCTTCGCCAGGGGATATTCCCCACCCAGGGATCTAACCCAGGTTTTCCTCATGGGAGGCAGATTCTTTAACATCTGAAAGAAATGCTATATGCTATATGTTGTATAATACCAATCAGTTCACTTTTCAAACAATGTGTATATAATACACTGACTAAAAATATTTGCTTCTACAGTAGGTAAATATAAATGTTTTGAATGAATGTTTTGAATGAATCAATTTACTCTCTGCTTCCCTTGTGGCTCAGCTGGTAAAGAATTCACCTGCAATGCAGGAGACCTGGGTTCCATCCCTAGCTTGAGAAGATACCCTGGAGAAGGGAAAGGCTACCCACTCCAGTATTCTGGCCTGGAGAATTCCAAGGACTATATAATCCATGGGGTAGCAAAGAGTCGGACAGGACTGAGCAACTTTCACTTAAGCTTATCATTTCATAAGGACTGAAGATATTTCTACATAGATCAAAGGAATAATTGTACCTGTTTCACTTGTCTGTGAATTATAACAGACCTTATCGACAGCTGATATATACACATTCACTTTCACACAGTTTGCTGCTGCTGCTGCTAATTCGCTTCAGTCGTGTCCGACTGTGTGTGACCCCATAGATGGCAGCCCACCAGGCTCCCCCTTCCCTGGGATTCTTCAGGCAAGAACACTGGAGAGGGTTGCCATTTTCTTCTCCAATGCATGAAAGTGAAAAGTCAAAGTGAAGTTGCTCAGTTGTGTCCTGACTCTTCGAGACCCCATGGACTGCAGGCTACCAGGCTCCCTCATCCATGGGATTTTCCAAGCTAGAGTACTGGAATGGGTTGCCATTGCCTTCTCCATTCATGCAGTTTAGGTACATGCTAAATTGTAAACTATATTATTATTGGCCATTGTGGAATTTCTAACAACATAGCTCACTTAAAAAATACCTTATTATGATATAAAGGCATATTTTATTTTACTTTTGTCATTAACATAGCCTATTTTAATGCCATATCCAGGTATTTATAGCCTGAATAATATTAGAAATGTAATTCTCATTCTAGCAATTAAATTACTCAACTGGTCATTTCAAATATAAAGTTCTACTGTAATTGAAATAAATTTGCTGGTAAATCTCAAGCCCTCCTATTGTGAAATATTCATGCAACATATTTATGATCATAGTTGTAGCTTAAAGTTGTATATTAATGCTTGAAATTATGAATTAGGAGACTGTATAACTACTTATTACATAAAAATATATTTCTGACTCTTGTACCACTCAGGAAATCTTGATATCATGGAAATATATGTTTCCTTATTTCTTGTTATTATTGTTTAGTTGCTAAGTCATGTCTGATCTTTTTGTGACCCACCTCCCAGCCCCTGCCCACCCCACCCCACTCCACTGTAGCTATCCAGCCACCTCTGTCTATGGATTTCCCAGGCAAGAATACTGGAATGGGTTTGTTGTTGTTGTTTTTTTTTTTTTTTTTAACAGCTGAGCCACCTAGGAAACACTTAAACCCAGTGCAAAACACTATACAGGCATGCAAATACATATTAATATTACATATTTATTTTAACATTATGTAGTAACAATTCCAGAGAAGGCAATGGCACCCCACTCCAGTACTCTTGCCTGGAAAATCCCATGGACGGAGGACCCTGGTGGGCTGCAGTCCATGGGGTGGCTAAGAGTCGGACACGACTGAGCGACTTCACTTTCACTTTTCAGTTTCCTGCATTGGAGAAGGAAATGGCAGCCCACTCGTGTTCTTGCCTGGAGAATCCCAGGGAAGAGGGACCTTGGTGGGCTGCCGTCTATGGGGTCACACAGAGTCTGACAGGACTGAAGCGACTTAGTAGCAGTAACAGCAGTAACAACTCATTACCTTTGGCCAAAAGTAGTGGGCTTCTTAAGGCAACAAAATTCTTTCTCCTAGTCTTTCAAAATTTTAGACCTCTAGGAAATGTAAATGTTTCCCAGGATACTGTGAAAACCCACATGTTCGGGCACCCACAAAGTCCCCTGGGGTCCAAGGGAAAAACGAGAGAACCTGGGTGATAAGGTCTTACCTCTTCCTCTGGGGTTAGTCTAGTTTCATTTTCCTGTCACAGACAGTGCGCAAAGGCCTCACACCTAACACATGGGATTAGTGTTCCCAGCAAAGAACCACTTCGAGCAACAGGGCACTTTGGCCAGCTGCCTGGTGGAGATACGCTGCCCAGGACACGTCAGCTCAAGATGGCGATGCCGACCCCACGCCCACGCTGTGCGCAAGGACTCTGCGCTCCTCACGTCAGCCTGAAGCTCCGTGCGCAGCACAGCTATGCCGACTCGCGAGAACTCTGCCCTGTCCTCCCTGACGGGAACACTGAAGAGCAGCCAGACCCCGGTACGTCAGGGAGAGCTGTGCCCTAGAGTGGGAGTTAGTTCTTCTCCATTCCTTGATGAAAGAATAGAGCTTACTTTTGCTTCTGACGGTAAAAGCATTTGCCTACAATTCGGAAGACCCGGCTTTGATCCCTGAGTTGGGAAGATTCCCTGGAGAAGGAAATGGCAGCCCACTCCAGTATTGTTGCCTGGAAAATCCCAGGGACAGAGGAACCTGGCAGGCTGCAGTCCATGGGGTCTCAAAGAGTCGGACACGACTGAGCGACTTCACTTTCACTTTCACTTTCACTTTTGCTTCTAAACTGAACTCCAAACACTTGCTAAGGGCTCAAAAGACCTAGGACACAAGGAGGCTTATTTGGGGCTGACTCAGGAGGTGACAGTGAGAGGAATGGTATTTTATAAATGTTTAAAAGAACACCATCTTGTAGAAACAGAAAATAATTTTTATAATCCTCTTGTAAATTCAGCATTTTATCCACAAATGTTTCTGAATGAAATAGGTTTTATTTGACAGCCCTGGTTGCTCCTCTGCTTTATGAAATTCAAAGGATACCAAATGAAAAAGACTTTGTATAATGATTGAAGCTGTGCTGGCCACTCTGTTTGTCATTCCACAGAGTAAGCCTTTTGATAAGCGTTTCACTTTAACTCTTAGCAAAAGGTTGTACTGGAAACAAAGAAACTCGTGACTTTACAACAGGCTTCCCTGATAGCTCAGTTGGTAAAGAATCCACCTGCAGTTCAGGAGACCCCAGTTGGATTCCTGGGTCAGGAAGATCCACTGGAGTAAGGGATAGGCTACCCACTCCAGTATTCTTGGACTTCCCTTGTAGATCAGCTGGTAAAGAATCCGCTCACAATGAGGGAGACCTGGCTTCAATTCCTGGTTTGGGAAGATGCCCCAGAGAAGGGAAAGGCTACCCACTCCAGTATTCTGGCCTGGAGAATTCTATGGGCTATATGATCCATGGGGTCGCAGCAAGTTGGACAGACTGAGAAACTTTCACTTTCACTCCTAGGTTATAGAGTAAAACAATTGAATCCCTAACATTCAGAAAACGAAGATCATGGCATCCAGTCCCATCACTTCATGGGAAATAGATGGGGAAACAGTTGGAACAGTGTCAGACTTTATTTTTGGAGGCTCCAAAATCACTGCAGATGATGACTGCTGCCATGAAATTAAAAGACGCTTACTCCTTGGAGGGAAAGTTATGACCAACCTAGATAGTATATTCAAAAGCAGAGATATTACTTTGCCAACTAAGGTCCGTCTAGTCAAGGCTATGGTTTTTCCAGTAGTCATGTATGGATGTGAGAGACTGTGAAGAAGGCTGAGCACCGACGAAATGATGCTTTTGAACTGTGGTGTTGGAGAAGACTCTTGAGAGTCCCTTGGACTGCAAGGAGATCCAACCAGTCCATTCTGAAGGAGATCAGCCCTGGGATTTCTTTGGAAGGAATGATGCTAAAGCTGAAACTCCAGTACTTTGGCTACCTCATGTGAAGAGCTGACTCATTGGAAAAGACTCTGATGCTGGGAAGGATTGGGGGCAGGAGGAGAAGGCTGGAGGACACAGAATGAGATGGCTGGATGGCATCACCGACTCCATGGATGTGAATCTGAGTAAACTCCGGGAGTTGGTGATGGACAGGGAGGTCTGGTGTACTGTGATTCATGGGGTCGCAAAGAGTCGGACACGACTGAGCAACTGAACTGAACTGAAGACCAGAATGCAAGCTTGCACTGTTTTCTTTCACTTAACATCAACAACCAGTGATTTTATGTTACCTTGATATTTGTACACCTAATGCAGAATCATGGTGGTCAAGGCTATTACAACAAATTCTATAGGCTTGTCAGTGGTTAGTTCAAGATAGTAAAGAAATGAGGAAAATGCCTGAATTTCAAAAATTTTCTGCAATTTCAACTCTTAAGGTCACATTGCCATCTCTGTATATGTGTGTTCAGTCACTCAGTCCTGTCTGACTCTTTGCAACCTCATGGACTGTGAGACTCCTCTGTCTATGGGATTCTCCAGGCAAGAATACTGGAGAGGGTTGCCATTTCCTCCTTCAGGGGTTCTTTCCAACCCAGGAACTACCTCAGTCACTTTCCTATTCGAAACTATCCGAAGGTCTTTCAGTCTTTCCCCCCTTACATTTTTTTTTTTTAAGGAAACTTTGTCATATTGTTGCTATCGTATTGGTTGTTTGGGTTGTTGTTCCTGGAATCCATGTTTACCTCTACTTTTATGATTTATCTTTATACTTGTTTAGAGCTCAGTTTAGTTCAGTCGCTCAGTTGTGTCCGACTCTTTGTGACCCCATCAATCGCAGCATGCCAGGCCTCCCGGTCCATCACCAACTCCAGGAGTTCACTCAGACTGATTTCCATCGAGTCAGTGATGCCATCCAGCCATCTCATCCTCTGTCGTCCCCTTCTCCTCCTGCCCCCAATCCCTCCCAGCATCAGAGTCTTTTCAATGAGTCAACTCTTCGCATCAGGTGTCAAAAGTATTGGAGTTTCAGCTTCAGCATCATTCCTTCCAATGAACACCCAGCACTGATCTCCTTTAGGATGGACTGGTTGGATCTCCTTGCAGTCCAAGGGACTCTCAAGAGTCTTCTCTAACACCACAGTTCAAAAGCATCAATACTTTGGAGCTCAGCTTTCTTCACAGTCCAACTCTCACATCCATACATGACCACTGGAAAAACCGTAGCCTTGACTAGATGGACCTTTGTTGGCAAAGTAATATCTCTGCTTTTGAATATGCTATCTAGGTTGGTCATAACTTTCCTTCCAAGGAGTAAGCGTCTTTTAATTTCCTGGCTGCAATCACCATCTGCAGTGATTTCCCATGAAGTGATGGGACCAGATAGATACCATCATCTTTGTTTTCTGAATGTTGAGCTTTAAGCCAGCTTTTTCACTTTCCTCTTTCACTTTCATCAAGATGCTTTTTAGTTCCTCTTCACTTTCTGCCATAAGGGTGGTGTCATCTGCATATCTGAGGTTATTGATATTTTCCCGGCAATCTTGATTCCAGCGTGTGCTTCTTCCAGCCTAGCATTTCTCATGATGTACTCCGCATATAAGCTAAATAAGCAGGGTGACAATATACAGCCTTGACGTACTCCTTTTCCTATTTGGAACCAGTCTGTTGTTCCATGTCCAGTTCTAACTGTTACTTCCTGACTTGCATATAGGGTTCTCAATGGAGCCAGAAATCTATCCTAATTCTTGATTGTGGCAGATACTGTCTGGAAATACTACATTGAGTTCTTTAGCATATCTAGTGTAGGATTCTGCTTGAATACCTGACCCAGCATATCCTTGTTCAGTATAAATCTCAGTTGTGCATTGACTTTGCCAACTGCCAACTTAGTTGGCCACATTTCCTGGGCTGCTAATGCAGTGACTGACCATCTAAGCATTTGCTCTTTGACCTCCAAAATTCTCTCTTCCATTTATTCCCTTTTTGTCTTTTTCGCTGGCTTACAGGTTCACACCTTTAAAAAATTATTTAGTGGAATTTTGCGAGAGTGTGATAAAATGGGTATAGTATGTTTAATCTTATCCTTTAAAATCAGAAGTCAGCAGTGCATTTTATGCATTTATACTGAGGGAGACAACTATTTTTCAGGTAGTATTGTAATGGGTAATTTATTTCACCTTATAAATGAATGCAAATGCATATCTGAAAGGCAGAATAGAAATCCAACATGGAATAAATAAGATTTTCAAATTAAAAGCAACAGGAGGGTTTAAAAATTCTGCAGTACTTATTGAGGTGAGCATGCTTTTCATTGCTCCCTTGAATGCTCATATTGTTAATAGTTTTATCATGGAATTCTTTGGTTCTCATTTAGTTTGCATTATAATTGATTTCTCATTCAAGCAGTACACAATACTCATTCATACCTTGTTATGAATCTGTCAAATTAACACCTATTAAGTGGAGCACAGATTGCTGGATGGTGAGCCATGGTTCAATAACAGACTGCAAGAAAAATTGAAATGGAGATGCTTATTACAAGTCCTGGAGGAAGTGGCCTTACAGGGCCACACAGGGTAGTCACGGCAAGGTACAAACAGACAGAGAATCAGCACCTGGGGCACATGGTTTCATTAGAGTTCTCCTGTGAAGTAATTTGGAATTCCCAGGTTAGGGCCAGAATGGAAGATTCAAACCATAGGAGTGGAGTTTGGGTAAGCATCATGGAGGTCTTATTTAATGACACATAAAGGGAACGTGTTAGGAGACTGGGGAGCTTATTGATCACAAGGCCTGCTGGTGAAGTCCCATCAGCGATTTATGGTTGCTTGTGACTCTTCCACTTGCCTGCTATCTAAGGCATGTGCTTGCATGAGAGAGCTAATGTCAGTTTAAGGTCCCTCAAGCAGTTTGGCCAAACATAACAGATGCCAAGGCAGCAATGCTGGTGAAGCAGCTTAGCTAAATTCTTCATACACCAGCTGGAAGAAAAGGTGACTGCTGTTTTTGTCTAAGGTAGATCCAGGGATTGTCCATCTGTGTGTAAATCCATAGGATCAGTACTGTTTCCCACTTACTCATTTCCTAATCAGAAATATTCAACTTACATATTTCTTTTTTTTTCTTTTTTACTTTACAATACTGTATTGGTTTTGCCATACATCAACATGAATCTGCCACAGGTGTACATAAGTTCCCACTCCTGAACCCCCCACCCTCCTCCCTCCCCATATCATCCCTTTGGGTTATCCCAGTGCACCAGCCCCAAGCATCCTGTATCCTGCATCGAACTTAGACTGGCGATTTGTTTCTTATATAATATTATATTATGTTTCAATGCTATTCTCCCAAATCATCCTGCCTTCTCCCTCTCCCACAGAGTCAAAAAGTCTGTTCTGTACATCTGCATCTCTTTTGCTGTCTCGCATACAGGGTTATCATTACCATCTTTCTAAATTCCATATATATGTGTTAGTATACTGTATTGGTGTTTTTCTTTCTGGCTTACTTCGCTCTGTATAATCGGCTCCAGTTTCATCCACCTCATTAGAACTGATTCAAATGTATTCTTTTTAATGGCTGAGTAATACTCCATTGTGTATATGTACCACAGCTTTCTTATCCATTCATCTGCTGATGGACATCTAGGTTGCTTCCATGTCCTGGCTATTATAAACAGTGCTGCGATGAACATTGGGGTACACGTGTCTCTTTCAATTCTAGTTTCCTCAGTGTGTATGCCCAGCAGTGGAATTGCTGGGTCATAAGGCAGTTCTATTTCCAGTTTTTAAGGAATCTCCACCCTGTTCTCCATAGTGGCTGTACTAGTTTGCATTCCCACCAACAGTGTAAGAGGGTTCCCTTTTCTCCACACCCTCTCCAGCATTTATTGCTTGTAGACTTTTGGATCGCAGCCATTCTGATTGAGCTGCATGAGTTGCTTGTATATTTTTGAGATTAGTTGTTTGTCAGTTGCTTCATTTGCTATTATTTTCTCCCATTCTGAAGGCTGTCTTTTCACCTTGCTTATAGTTTCCTTTGTTGTGCAGAAGCTTTTAAGTTTAATTAGGTCCCATTTGTTTATTTTTGCTTTTATTTCCAATATTCTGGAAGGTGGGTCATAGAGGATCAACATATATTTCTTAAAGAAGGTTAATCCCAGTTTTGACTGATAGTTTAATGAAATTGCACTATAAGGATTTTTATTTTATCATTATAATTGCATTAGAAGGATTCACATATCTACAAACACAGATATTTGGTTATGTGATTTTAAAAATAGTAAGTAAAATGATTTTTAGATAAATTTAAAATTGTTTTAAAGGAGCAATTTTATAAAAGATTATATAATTCAATTAAACCATGTTTGAAGAGTATTTCTAATATTTGAATTTCCTATATTTCCTTCAATTTTTCAAAACATAAGATTTGTTCATAGTTATTTGTGCTTGCAGTATTCTTTCCCTGTGACTTCTTTTCCTCTTAAATTAGGTCAGTGGATGGAAGGAAGAAAGAAGACTTCCATCCCCATCACAAAAATGCAATTATAACGGGGTCAGATGGAAAGTTAGTCAGAGATGTCCCAGTTTCTTGACTAAAAAAATTGGTTCTTTATACAATAGCACAATTTTCCTTAGAGGATTCATCAACAAAGAAGGATAGCTCTCCTTTTTGAGACTTTCTATTTAACATTTGTAAGGTCATATTTTCTATCAACCAACAAGAGATCCAATAGTAATTGTTTTGTCACTCAAAAAAATGAAATTTCTAAAACTATTTGGCAACACATAGCCACAGGGTTATCATAGCAAATTAAAGCTATTTCTGTTCAAGTACAAGTACACCCAATCATTCAATGACAAATCTACTTTATATCCAAATGGAATTACTCTTTTTAAAAAGTTTACTTCATATAATCTTGTTTTCATTACAGTGACTGAATCATTTTACTCTACCATCTATTTTACTTATCAAAAATAGTTCATGAAAACATATTTACACAAATAAATATTAAAATATTATTCTTAATAACAATGCAATTATTAACTGATATTAAATATAAATACAATTAACTTAAATAATTCCAATTATAAAATATGCATTCCTAGTAAAATAATGAATGCATTATACTTATAAGTGAAGTTATTAAATTAAATCTAATTTAATACCAACATTGAGACTCAAGCTTTCTTAATTGCTTGATAAGATACTGTTATTTTTCCTGACAAAACTACTTATCTGAGTATATAAGAAGCCCATCAAAGAAAGGGATCATTCTCTCTAGAGAATATCTTTGATAAAATTTAGCCTGATATTTTATCATAGCAAATTTGCAGACAAATGAGAGAAGATAGATGATTATAACTTAAAATAGCTGAATTTTAAGATGGTGTGCTCTACAAAATTTTTGTAACAATAGCTGACACACTAGGCACCAGCACATATTTCAACCATAGACTCTCCACTTTAATACCTGTGTTTATTAGAATTCCAAAAAATTTCCTCAAAATAAGATACTGCTCCTTAAGGAAATATAAAACCACTGCTTTATGTTATGCTATAATTAATTCACTGCTACATCATGAAAATGTTTATCATGTTTACATATTTTATTTTGATCTCTATTTCTCTAAAAGCTATAGAAGCTATAAAAAAACAATTCATAAATGGTTAATCAAAATGTTGCATAGATATTTTAGTGGTCTGTACACTTAAATATGCCATATCACTAAACTGCAAGAAAAAGCAGAGATTTTTATGAGTACAGAGGTAAATTTTGCCTAATTGTGTTTCTAAGCAGTTTATAGGAAATATGTGGAAACTAAAGTATGCAAAAAATCATTTTTCATTGATTAAAATGTGTATTGTCATTAACACAAATAAGCACCGAAGACCAAAACACAGCCATTTCTAAACTACTTTCCATAAAACTATGTGAATAAAGATACTCTCCTCTTAATTTAGTAACAGGAAGAGACACTTGAAGAAAAAAAAATTATTTACAAACTTTCTTATTCCTTATTCTTATGGCTGAAATATTTATTTATGGGTGTAACCATAGCATCATAATACTTTTAACATTAAATAAACACTTAGGTTGAACATGATATAAATAACTAATATTCCCCAAATAACCAATTATTGATATAATGTATTCAACTATCTACTGAAGAAAACTCCAAAAGTAACCTATCATTGTCTTCTAGCAACTAGTTGACAGAAATATACATTATTTGCTCTAGGATATGTTTATACCTATAAAATCTGTCAAAAGTTTTTCATCCTCTTATTTAAATGTATAAATTATCTTTAGAGTGAAAAGAACAAGTTTCTGCTTTCTCACGACTTGCCTGATATAGTCAAGGCTATGCTTGATTTTAATAATGAATCTCTGAACACTGCTAGCATCCACAATTTGGTTAAATAGACATTAAGAAATCTAGCACTCTTTGAATTACTGTATATGCAAAATTAATTTGCATTTCTTATGACCCAGGTATTTTTAACTACCTGCAAATATTGACTTATTTAATTCATTAGCTCTTCCCAACAACCCTCTGAGTATGAAGAGTAGAAATAATTCAATGAATTTCTAAAAGTAAATGATATGAAGTAAGCCAGAAAGAAAAACACCAATACAGTATACTAACGCATATATATGGAATTTAGAAAGATGGTAACGATAACCCTGTATGCGAGACAGCAAAAGAGACACAGATGTATAGAACAGTCTTTTGGACTCTGTGGGAGAGGGAGAGGTGGGAGGATTTTGGAGAATGGCATTGAAACATGTATAATATCATATATGAAACGAATTGCCAGTCCAGGTTCGATGCATGATACTGGATGCTTGGAGCTGGTGCACTGAGATGACCCAGAGGGATGGTACGGGGAGGGAGGAGGGAGAGGGGTTCAGGATGGAGAACATGTGTATACCTGTGGCAGATTCATGTTGATGTATGGCAAAACCAATACAATATTGTGAAGTAATTAACCTTCAATTAAAATAAATAAATTTATATTAAAAATAAATAAAAGTAAGTGATAAAAAAACACCAGGAGCAATGATAATTTCTGACTTTTACTTGGATCAGTGTCAACACTCTCAGTAAATTCCATAGAAATAAATATTTCCCTGGTGGCTCAGACAGTAAAGAATCTGCCTGCAATGTGGGAGACCTGTGTTCAGTCCCTGGGTTGAGAAGATTCCCTGGAGGAGTGCATGGCATTCCACTCCAGTACTCTTGCCTCTAGAATCCCGTGGACAGAAGAGCTTGGTGGGCTACAGTCCATGGAGTCACAGATTCGGACACAACTGAGCAACTAAGAACACAGCAAGCCATAAAGTATTTGTGGCCACTAAAGTCTACTTTAGTTACCACATTGCAGACTAAAGCAGCTGTAACAATACAGAAATAGATGGGCATGGCTCCAATAAAACTAATTTTTGAAAATGAAGTAATGGACTGGATTGATCCAGTGGATAATAGTTTGGCACTCCTAACTTAGATAAGTATTGGATATGATTCAGGTCATATGATTATAAGGGAAACTGATAATGCTTGATACTAAACTCTCCAAACCTTGTTCCCTGAGGCTTTATCCTTTTTGGTTGTTGTTCAACCACTAAGTCATGTCCGGCTCTCAGCAACCCTATGGAATGCAGCACGCCAGGTTGCCCTGTCTTTCACTATATCCCGGAGTTTGCTCAAACTCATGCCCATTGAGTCGGTGATGCTATCAAACCACCTTGTTTTCTGTCACCCTTTTCTCCTGCCCTGTCTTTCTCAGTATCAAAGTCTTTTCCAGTGAGTTGGCTCTGCATCAGGTGCCAGAGTACTGGAGCTACAATTTCAGCATCAATCCTTCCAATGAAAATTCAGGGTTGGTTTCTTTTAGGATTGACTAGTTTGATCCCTTTGTAGCCCAAGGGACTGTCAAGAATCTTCCCAGCACAATTTGAAAACATCACTTTTTCAGTGCTCAGCCTTCTTTATGGTCCAACACTGCTCCTCTTTGGGGAAATATAAAAGCAATCTGTACTCAGTAAAGAAAAAAAAAAAAAAGCAAATGTGTAAAAGAGAAAACAAAATCATATATGGTGCTGAATATAACATTTAAGTCATTTTATTTTTGTATTCAGTGAATTTAAAACAAACACTATTTGCAGTATATCAAAAAACAAAGAAATGAAAGCTCATTTTGAGAAGAAGTGGTAGTTATTTAACAACAAAGCATTTCCACAGATCATACCTCTGATTATACACAATTATTTTGTCAGGATGTTTGCTGGGCTAAGACTAAGTCATTGATAAAAGTAAAAATATCACCACAAATCTTTTTCTAATTTTGAATCTTAAAAAACATGATAACTCAAAATGGTAACAGCAGGGCTGTAACACTGCTTTTATGTATAAAAGAGATCGTATTGTCTCCTTATTGATGAGTAATTTATGACTTCTGATATATTTGGCTAGCAGAAAGGAACTGAACAGCATGGCCTTGGTAGAAAGAATTAAATGCATCAGTATACTTATTATGCCAAGCAAATGGAGCAATTTACAGATTGGGAGCAGTGCAAAGTGTTGTCATTCTGGGCAAGAGTAACATCTATCATTTCATACAGAAATAGAACACTCTGTTCAGCTTGTTCCAGCCTTGGCTTTCAATTCCCAAGATAAATCTTAACCCAGAACAAGTCAGTGATAGGATACAGCAGAGAGCATAATAGAGAGCTGACAATGCAGTGATTAGTTAATTAACCTGGGTACTCAGAGACTATTTCATATGAGAGAATGTACAAAGGAAAAAAAAAAACCCTGAATATATAGAAGCTTCCTATATTTGTAATGATTCAAATTCTGAATATAAAAAATAACTCTGGTGAGTTACATAAAGAAAAATAAAAAATTTATACCATCCCTGAATATGGCATTTTAATTGTGAATAGTTTAGGTCAGATTTTTTAAAAGTTACAAAATCCAATTTACTTGTGAAAAAATGAAAAAAAAAAAAAAGATTGTTCATTTGACTCAATAACTTCTATGTGACCAGGTAATAACTTCCCCTAGGCTTTAATAAAACTTTGTTAACTCAGTTAACAAAGATAACCTCAAATTGGTTTATAATTAATTGTTTACATGCCTTTGTCCCTAGGAAGAACTTGAGCTACCTGGAGATACAAATTATATGTTTGTATTTGTATACATCATGCCACAGTTGGCATGCACCCAGTATTCAGTAAGTAATTCTTTAATTACGTCAACTGAATATAACATTTTCTTGTTGTTTTGGGGATGGTACAGCAGAATATACACAAATCATTCTTTTCCTTCCCTTTCTAATTCTGACTTATTTTTAAAAGTTTACCAGTTTGATCATAAGTCCTTGACATTCAGATATGTAAATTATGAAATTTCGGGACCAAGAAAATTTCCTACTTTCTGCATGATGCATAATATAAAATAAACATATTTGATTTAGGCTTTTCCTCAAAGCAAAAAGTATCTTATTTTAAAACATTAAATTCACCTGAAAAAAAAATGTATTCTAACAATCAGAGAGCAAGTATTGTAAGTTTGAGGAAATAATTCACTGAAATAGATGCATGAACCACAAGATGCATATATAGACCATTTGTTACAATAGTATAACATTTTAGGGATCATTTGTGCTGAGTTTAATGTACGTTCTAGTAAATAGGATGTTACTAGCATAAACAGAACAACTGTCTTTTGTTAATTTTAAACATAAAGAGGATAATGGAGAAAAGTGACTTTTTAATTGACTGATAGTCCTCAGATGATCATACTTGATGGTGGCAGCATTCAAAAAGTACCCCCAGCAGAGAACATGAACAGACATTTTTTCCAAGGAAAATATACAAATAGTCAACAGGTACATGAAAAAAATGTTCACCACCACTAATCATCAGGGAAATACAAATCCAAACCAAATGGCCTATCATTTTGCATCACACACATTAGAATGGCTATAATCAAAATGAAAAGTTACAGCAAATGTGGGCAAGGATATAGAGTAAAGAAAAAAATGTGTTCATTGTTGGTGGGAATGTAAATTGGTGCAACCACCATGAGAAATATTATAGAAGTTTTTCAAAATATTATTCAGACATAAAATGAAAGAAATGCTGTCATTTGCAGCAACATAGATAAATCTTGAGGGCATTTGACAGTGTTGTCAGTCAGAAAGAGGAAGTGTATGTGATCTCACTTTTACAGGGAACCTAAAAATAGCCAGACTCATAGAAAGAGAATCAATGAATGGTTATCAGGGACTGGAAGGTGGAGGAAATGGGGAAATATTGGTCAAAGAATAGAGGTTTCCAGTTATAAGAAAAATGAGATTTATGGCTTAATCAATTGCATGGTGATTATAGTTAATAATACTGTATTAAATACTTGAAAGTTGCTGAGAGTAAATCTTAAATATTCCTACCACAGATACATAAAATTATGTAATTATGTGAGATGATGATCTTTAATTAACACTGTTGTGTTAATCATTTCACAATATAAATTTGTATCAAATCACCTTAAACTTATACAGTGTTATATGCAATTGCTCTCAGCAAAACTGTGGCAGAGGGAGTCACCAGAAACATGGGACACAGAGAAAATGCATAATGCTGTGAAATGATTTCAGTAATTTTTTTTAGTTCTGTTTGATGGTTGTCTAATACTCTTGGTTGGCTCACAATTAAGACAGACAAAGGTATATAAATAAATAAATAAATAATATAAACTCACAATGTGTGCTAGAAAAGCCATTAGCAAAAATAAAAATGCATTTTTTTGAATATCAGCAATCAAAACAATTTTAATATAAATTTATTTATTTTAATTGGAGGCTAATTACTTTACAATATTGTATTGGTTTTGTGCCCATTTTATGATCTTTTCTGAAAATATTTTAATAGGCAATATGAAGACATGAAATAAGCATTGACCATAAGTAATGAATCGGAGTGCAACTCTGCTTTCCACTACTTGCTATGTATATAAATTTAGGCATATTGTATTATTAATATCTCTGAGCCTGTGATCCCTAATATGAAAATTCAAAATAAAACATTTCCTTTCTTTGTTATGTTGCAATATTTAGGAAATGTATCACAAAACATGTACAAGGTACTAAAATGGTAGCCACAATTAGTTTTAAAATATTTTATTGATACCTTCATAACAAAACATAGCAAGCAGATATCATCAAAATCAAGTAACTTGGTGTTACAATCCAAGTTATGACTCAAAAATTCATTAAAATACTCTGGTACTAAAGTAAATGCAGGTTATTGGGCCATAAAAGCATAAAAATTCGTGAAATAAGGTGCTAAAATATAGTGAATATCAGATATGGATACCTAATTGATAAAGGAAAAAGATAGTATAAAAATATTGTGAACCTGAAGTAGAGGATCAGCTGATGGAAAGCTAACTCACAGTTACAAAAATTAAGGAAAAATGATGACATAATTGCATAATTACATTTGAGATATTATGTAAGGGTAGTAGAATTTGTTGGGAACAAGATATAAGGAATAGGATAAATCCAATATAATGAGCTCCCTGAAAAGGGGATTTTCTTAAGGAAAAGGGGTAAGATATATGGAAAACATAAAGCAAATAAATGAGTAGACTTTTTCAGGGTTGGGTCAGATCCAACATACTTTATCTGTTTATCCATATTTCTATCTATCTAAAACAATGGATACATTCAGATGCCAAGTTTAGAACTATTCAATAGAATAAAACAATGAAAAAATTAAGCATATTGAATACCATCTCAGGTTGTCATTTTCTATGCATTAGTTGTCACTATGTTCAAATTATTATACTCTAACTTGAGACTTTTATTTGTATCAAATAAAATATGTGAAGCACATTTTTGTCTGCATCAACTCTGATAGGCTAAAAGCACAAATGTAGTAGTTGTGCATCCTCAAAAAATGAAGGGTAGATTTTTGTTTTCTGTTACTCCATGTGAAAGAGAAAAGAACTGCTAGTGGCTTTTATACCATAGTTTCAGATGACCATTGTACATCCTCTATCACTTAATTTATTCTCATTGCTTCTGGCCTAGTTCTGTCATTGACTTGAAAGAATTTTCTTATAAATGACATTAATGCTCTTTCACACTGAGTGCTGGCAGACCACATAGAAATTGCATCTGGAAACTTTTTATCAACTTTCGAATTGTTTGTAATTTGCAAGTGAGTTCACTAAATGCTATCCTTAAAGTCTGAGAGGAATAAATCAGATTAATCACAGTTGGAAGAAAAATCAATATACTAATAATTAATATAAAGGGTTTAAAATGATATTAATATCAATATGATATTAATTGATAATATTAATAAATAATATATATTATTAAAATAAATAATAAAATTAACATAAAATTTTTCTTCCCTGGAAAATTCCATGAGAAGAGGAGCTTGGTGGGCTACAGTCCATGGGGCTGCAGAGTCACTGCGATTAAGCACACACACACCCAGAGAAAAATATTCAACATTGTATGTGGAGGACTAGTTGTACATTACAACAATCTCTGAATTCCATCATGTGATTCAACTAGATAAACCTTGACGTCTATAGAAGTTCCAACCATTCACAATCATCTCCATTCAAAATTCACCCACAAATGGGTTATTTCCATGTGACATCAACCATGTAATTGGATCAGCTGTTGTTTTGCTAACTGTCATCTTAACTAATGACTATTTCTTCTTTTCACTCCATCAGTTCTTTCATAGTTCCACTATGAATCTTATCATCAAATAAATCAAACTCTCTTTAACAATATGCTTTGAAATATCTCACTGTTTATACTACTCCTTTTGGAATAGTATACTTTGTCAGCTCTTTTATCCGGTTACTCAAGTCACTTTATCCAATTGTACCACTAAATTTCACAAGAATCACAACATATATTTTTACTGATTCCAACACCTTTTTTCCCCCAAATTAATATTATACTGTTTTTTCCCCTCTATGTCCAGACTAAAATTGGTAACATAACAACAGTTATTTGGCTGAAATTATATGAATTCACTTATCTCCCTTTTCCTCAGTCACCACTGAAACTCAACCTGTAGATAAACTCTATAATTTACTTTGTCTACATGGTCATTACAATAAAACATCACAGAAAGCAATCAAATATGTTAAAGTTTAAAGTTGTAACTTCAGACTTCAATTTGGACTTCATGCTTTTTTTTTTTTTTGGCCGCAATGTATTGCATGTGGAACTTCCCCCACCAGGGATCAAACCTATGTCCCCCTGCAGTGGAAGTTGCATGGAAACAGTTAATTCCCCACACTGGAGCTTCCTATTAAGCTTTGTTAGGCAATACCAGAAAATAATTTAGTCTAGGCGAAATCTAAATATTCTACTCAATAAGCCTTGAATTATATACCATTCTACTTTGGCTGAGAGGAATAAGTGCTGTTCATACTTTTTTACAAATGCATATAATGGTTCTTTAATCATTTTAGATGTTCTTCTCTTGGTCTGGGGTGATTTTTTCACATGATTGTATGATAAGTACTTTGCTGAATTCTGGAGGGCGACTGCATATGGATCTCCAGATTTCTCTCTTTGTACAAATATCTTCTTTTTATTACTCTGCTTTCTTTATAAACCTTAGTCACCCCAGACCTTTATTTAATCTGATTTGGTACTTAGCTGGGTTCATCTAATGTCCTGCCTCCTATGCTATGGTCAGCAAATTCTCTCAGAGCATCGGTGCCTGTGCAATCATAGGGCTCACCTTGTTTGTTTCATTGCTCTTTGCTAACCAGAGACCAATGCCACAAAAATCATATATTTTGTCCAGATTTTTGTTCATATCATTCAGGAAGATATTAATAAATTTAATCCCTTTTATCATATGTTGGCCTGAAGTGGTACTCTAAGTCCTTTAAATCTATCACTTTAGGGTAGCAACACAAATGTTTCACTGTTTTGTGTGTTGTTTAAATGACATGTGTGCTATGCTGTGCTGTGCTTAGTTCCTGTTGTGTTCAACTCTTTGCGACCCCATGGACTGCAGTCCACCAGTCTCTGTCCATGGGGATTCCCAGGCAAGAATACTGGAATGGGTTCCTATGCCCTCCTTTTAAATGATGTAACAGTTAAGCTCAGTTGCTCAGTCATGTCCGACTCTTTGCGATCCCATGAATCGCAGCATGCCAAGCCTCCCTGTCCATCACCAACTCCCGGAGTGCACTCAGATTCACATTCATCGAGTCAGTGATGCCATCCAGCCATCTCATCCTCTGTCATCCCCTTCTCCTCCTGCCCCCAGTCCCTCCCAGCATCAGAGTCTTTTCCAATGAGTCAACTCTTTGCATGAGGTGGCCAAAGTACCGGAGTTTCAGCTTTAATATCATTCCTTCCAAAGAAATCCCAGGGCTGATCTTCTTTCCTCACTAAATTTTAAACTTAATTAGATAACTTCACTAGACATCCATTGATTTTAATCAATAGTTTACACATATTCGGTGCCTGGAAACAATCTCAACCTGAACATCTCTTTTGCTTCCAGAATTGAAACAAATTTATGCATGAAAGAAAAATGAGGAAGTATTATTCAAGTTAAAGAATTAAAGAACACAAAATAAAATGGTTTAATAAGGACAATTTAAAGTGTAGTTGAAATTATCATTGATGTAACTTTTGGAATTAAGTAGAACTCTGCAAGAGTTGATAAATAATGAGTTCATTTCCATTTCAAAAGAAACAACTCTTAATACAGCCCAATTGTGAAAAGACAGTCTCACGCTGACAAAGATGTTTAACACAGTGTATCTTTCTTGTCATCAGAATCAAGTAAGCCCAGATGGTACGTGTACAATTATTCTTTAATATCTGAGTTTCCCAAAAGGAATAGTATGAGGGAAATGCTGAAAGCAAGAGCTCATGGAGTATTCTCTTATCAGTTCAGTTCAGTTGCTCAGTCATGTCTGATGCTTTGTGACCCTATGGAGTATAGCACACCAGGCTTCCCTGTCCACCACCACCTCCCAGAGCTTGTTCAAACTCATATCCATCAAGTTGGTGATGCCATCCAACCATCTCATCCTTTGTTGTCCCCTTCTACTCCTGCCTTTAATCTTTCCCAGCATCAGGCTCTTTCCAATGAGTCAATTCTTCGCATCAGGTGGCCAAAGTATTGGAGCTTCAGCTTCAGCATCAGTCCTTCCAATGAATAATCAAGACTGATTTCCTAAATTGGCAATCTTTTTTGAAATCTTGGGGCTTCCCTTGTAGCTCAGTCAGTAAAGAATCTGCCTGCGGTGTAGGAGACCCGAGTTCGATCCCTGGGTTGGAAAGTCCCTGAAGAAGGAATTGGCAACCCACTCCAGTATCCTTGCCTGGAAAATCTCATGGACTAAGGAGCCTGGTGGGCTGCAGTCCATGGGACCGCAAAGAGTTGGGTACAACTGAACAACTAACACTTCAGTTCAGTCAGTTCAGTTCAGTTGCTCAGTCGTGTCCGACTCTTTGCGACCCCATGAATTGCAGCACGCCAGGCCTCTCTGTCCATCACCAACTCCCAGAGTTCACTCAGACTCACATCCATCGAGACAGTGATGCCATCCAGCCATCTCATCCTCTGTCGTCCCCTTCCCCTCCTGCCCTCAATCCCTCCCAGCATCAGAGTCTTTTCCAGTGAGTCAACTCTTCGCATGAGGTGGCCAAAGTATTGGAGTTTCAGCTTCAGCATCATTCCCTCCAAAGAAATCCCAGGGCTGATCTCCTTCAGAATGGACTGGTTGGACCTCCTTGCAGTCCAAGGGACTCTCAAGAGTCTTCTCCAACACCACAGTTCAAAAGCATCAATTCTTCGGCTCTCAGCTTTCTTCACAGTCCAACTCTCACATCCATACATGACCACTGGAAAAACCATAGCCTTGACTAGAGGCACCTTTGTTGGCAAAGTAATATCTCTACTTTTCAATATGCTATCTAGGTTGGTCATAGCTTTCCTTCCAAGGAGTAAGTGTCTTTTAATTTCATGGCTAAAGTCACCATCTGCAGTGATTTTGGAGCCCCCCCCCCAAAATAAAGTCTGACACTGTTTACCACTGTTTCCCCGTCTATTTCCCATGAAGTCTTGGGACCAGAAGCCATGATCTTAGTTTTCTGAATGTTGATCTTTAAGCCAACTTTTTCACTCTCCTCTTTCACTTTCATCAAGAGGCTTTTTAGTTCCGCTTCACTTTCTGCCATAAGGGTGGTGTCATCTGCATATCTGAGGTTATTGATATTTCTCCTGGGAATCTTGATTCCAGCTTGTGCTTCTTCCAGCCCAGCATTTCTCATGATGTACTCTGCATGGAAGTTAAATAAGCAGGGTGACAATATACAGCCTTAACATACTCCTTTTCCTATTTGGAACCAGTCTGTTGTTCCACGTCCAGTTCTAACTGTTGCTTCCTGACCTGCATATAGGTTTCTCAAGAGGCAGGTCAGGTGGTCTGTTAGTCCCATCTCCTTCAGATTTTGTTATGATCCACACAGTCAAAGGCTTTGTCATAGTCAATAAAGCAGAAATAGATGTTTTTCTGGAACTCTCTTGCTTTTTCCACGATCCAGCAGATGTTGGCAATTTGACCTCTGGTTCCTCTGCCTTTTCTAAAACCAGCTTGAAGATCAGGAAGTTCACGGTTCATATATTGCTGAAGCCTGGCTTGGAGAATTTTGAGCATTACTTTACTAGCATGTGAGATGAGTGCAATTGTGTGGTAGTTTGAGCATTCTTTGGCATTGCCTTTCTTTGGGATTGGAATGAAAACTGACCTTTTCCAGGCCTGTGGCCACTGCTGAGTTTTCCAAATTTGCTGGCATATTGAGTGCAGCACTTTCACAGCATCATCCTTCAGGATTTGAAATAGCTCAATTGGAATTCCATCACCTCCACTAACTTTGTTCATAGTGATGCTTTCTAAGGCCCACTTGACTTCACACTCCAGGATGTCTGGCTCTAGGTGAGTGATCACCTAGAGTGATTATCTTGGTTGATGACACTTTGTTACTTTTAAATCTTCAAGTCTATCACCTGAAATGTACTAAATCAATTTCTTAGTTGACTAATCTGTATAAGCTATTTCTCTGAACAGCACTGTCTACTGGGTACTTAATGAAGTAGGTACCAAAGATATAGAAGCAGATGATAGCTCCAGCCTTGGGGAGCACATCATAGGTTTGCTGAGATACTCTATAGTAACATCCATAATAGACATGTGTGCAGTGGGTAATGGGAAAAAGTGATGAACAATAAATTCATCCTAGAGTAAGGGTGCCTGTTTATCAATACCTAAAACTGCCTAAGACAGTTTCATTTCCTTATATACAAGTTGGTTGAGGTTCAGTGAGTTTGCCCTGGCTAATATTCAGTTCCATAGTGAGAACTAATAATTTTAGCATCTTTCTGAAATTTACCTCTCTATCAGAGGTGAAGGCTAAATTTGTGTAGAGATTTGGTATTTGTATGGATACAAAATTATACAAAGTTGTCCATTGGTTGCTCTTTTTAGTAGGTTCTTAAAAAGATGTGACTATTAATTTGTTTAAAAAATAGGATTGTTTGGTGTAAATATATTGTAGCATTTGTTTTTATTATTGTAATACATTGAAGCAGTTTATGCCATTAAAAAGCAATTCTAATTGAAAACATGTTTACATTCTGCCTTCTAAATCAAACTTGCAGCTATTTTATATATGCTAAATCGCTTCAGTTGTTTCTGACACTGTGCAACCCTTTAGGCTATAGCCAATCAGGCTCCTCTTTCCATGGGATTCTCCAGGGAGCAAACATCTGCATCGGCAAGGAGGTTCTTCACCAGTAGTGCCAAATATTAGGTACTAGGAGAAGGAAGGAGAAGGTAATGTGGCACCCCACTCCAGTACTCTTACCTGGAAAATCCCATGGATGGAGAAGCCTGGTAGGCTGCAGTCCATGGGGTCGCTAAGAGTTGGGCATGACTGAACGACTTCACTTTCACTTTTTACTTTCATGCATTGGAGAAGGAAATGGCAACCCACTCCAGTGTTCTTGCTTGGAGAATCCCAGGGACGGGGGAGCCTGATGGGCTGCCGTCTATGGGGTCGCACAGAATCGGACACAACTGAAGTGACTTAGCAGCAGCAGGAGCAGGAGAAGGAAATGGCAACCCACTCCAGTATTCTTGCCTTGAGAATCCCAGGGACAGAGGAGCCTGGTGGGCTGCCATCTATGGGGTCACACAGAGTGGGACACAACTGAAGTGGCTTAGCACCACCAGCAGCAGCTAAACCAAGGTACTAAGCTTCTGTCTCTCTCTCCCTCCCTCTCTCTCTACCTCTCTCTCTCTCAGGCACACATTATATCCATGCTGATGATGTTAATTTAAGTGATTTAAGCCACTTAGGAGTTAATATGTAAGTCAAAGAACTCATACTTACAAATGAGCAAGTGACTTGTACTTGAACAACTTGATAATTCTGGTTAATGTTTGAAAATCTAAGAAGTTAATTAGCTAAAAAACAATAAGTGAGGGAGAGAAGGTGGGTACAGTGTACACAGCATATACTTTATAATCCACTCTACATATCACTGGGAAATAAAGATGCACATTGGTCAAGGTGCTGGCCTGATACCTCTGTTCTGCTTCCGCCACTTACCTTGGGTTCTTTCCAAGCCAACCCACATTCTGAAACATTCCTCCTCTATATTTTTGCTTTTTTTTTTTTTTAAACTATGCTATGTATGCAAACCCGGGAGCCATAGGCTGCCAGTGAAAGTGATTCCCTCATTATTGTCCTTTCATTCTTTTTATGAGAATAATCAAGCTTTTCACCTGGAGCAATAACATGTATCAGCTGGAGGTCTCTCTATGCCATGCAATGAATTCAAATCATTTATTCCTTAGATACCCTGCAGGATCGATATTTTTTTATCTGATTTAAAAGAAATCAAGACAGCCAGGAAAGAGAGAAAAAGGAGTGGAAAGAAACAAAATGAAGTAAAAACAAAGAGCAAAAATAAAAATACAAGACAAAATCAGCTCCAAGTATCTTCTCAATTTGTTTACTGCTGCTGCTGCTGCTAAGTCGCTTCAGTCATGTCTGACTCTGTGCGACCCCGTAGACAGCAGCCCACCAGGCTCCCCTATCCCTGGGATTCTCCAGGCAAGAATACTGGAGTGGGTTGCCATTTCCTTCTCCAATGCATAAAAGTGAAAAGTGAAAGTGAAGTCGCTCAGTCGTGTCCAACTCTTTGCAGCCCCATGGACTGCCGCCTACCAGGCTCCTCCGTCCATGGGATTTTCCAGGCAAGAGTACTGGAGTGGGGTCTCAATTTGCTTAAATGTAAGCTAAACCTTAATACTGATTTTTTTCAGATTTTGATATTATTATCTATGCAGTTGCTTTCATAACATATGAGCTGCTTTCCTCTCTCCTTATTGTAAAATAAATCTTTGTTTCTTAGAATACAATGACAATAACTAATAATTAACTGAAAATTTACCTTTATATTGGGAAAACACTTTATAAACATTGCCTGATTGAAACTTTGGGGGAAAATAGTAAGGAAGAGGTAAATATTATATTATTGATAGAGTATTATATATTATATATAATATTAAATAATATTTAATCATTAAATATTAATAAATTATTAAATAATATATAATATTATTATATATAATATTATTATATAAAAATCAATATTATGTTATTGATTTTATATATTAAAATTGGAGATAACATATGGGTAAATCATAAAAATTACACAATGTAGGCCATGGGTGTAACCCAGTGTTATAGAATCCCAAATTATTTGAACAACTATGTTGCATGGTAAAGAATCCATCTGCCAGTGCAGGAGACGGAACAGACGTGAACTCAATCCCTGGGTCAGGAAGAGTCCCTGAAATAGGAAATGGCAAGTCATTCCAATATTCTTGCCTGAAAAATTCCATGAACACAGGAACTTATATTTAAACACTACATTCATGTTATCTATATGGTTTCCAATTAATTATCTGTTATGTATTAAGGATTTATAATGGTCACACATATTGTTGAGAATAGTTATTTGTCCCTACTGTATATTAAGTGCTTTTGTAACTTTGTAACCTCAAAGAAAGACAAAGCATACGGCAGGTTGATCTCAATGATCATATGGTTTAGCAAGGGAAAAAAAAATCACAAATGATTTAATTTGTCAAAAGTCAAGTCGTGTAAAGTATAATGACTGTTTATGGGTTTGGTATAATCAGTAAAGGGATGCCTGAATTAGTAAAACTTCAAGTGAAATTAAATAGGGAGTATAAATAAATTGGTGAAAAGAAAATTAAAAGCATTTCAAAGTGGGGAAATATGCAGTTATCAGGGCTGGACAGAGCTTAACATATAAGGAATCAGAGGTCCAACTGAGAAATTGTCCTGCCAGATGATACTAAGTACACATTTTATTAAAAGGAACTGGTTTACAGCTTAGTACAGGATACATCGAAAAGTCTTTAAGAAGGATAAGCAATTTTTAAAGGTATTATTTTGAATGCAAAATATTTTACATTTAGGCAATAATGTACTTCTTAACTGGATCTCATGGGAAGAGATTCACAGCAAACCAGCAAAGATTTCACCTAGGTGAAATTTAAAAAAATAACCAAGAGGTATGTGATTTTTTTTCAATAAATTTGTATCATCAGAAAGGAAAACATTGAGTAAATAGAAATTACTATGCGTATGTGCAAAGTCAGTATAGATAAACATCATTTTGTCGTAAACAATGCCACTGTGTTCTGAAGTGTTCTGTGAGGTAGGGAGTGATTCAACCATTTTTTACTGGGTAGAAAGAGTTGAATTTTAATTTCACATTTGTAGTTTCCTTCTCTGAATGATTCTAGCACATCATTATAAATACATTTTGTCTCTGAATATCAAAATTCATTTACAGAATATCACAGATCTTTGTCTCCATGAAATTGTGAAACACTAGCCAAAAGTATATTAAAGTAAAAGGAAGACTTCTTCTTAACCATGAGGCTTGTGTTTAAACTGGATATACATGAACTTATAAAACATTGTAACAAAGTTGGTTTTAAGCAATAAACTTGATATTTCTAAGCATTAGTTACTTCATCTGTAAAACCAGGTGCTAACAATACCCACTCCATATGTATTCTACAAGAATTAATGATGCTATATGCAAAAGCACATGGGCATGCCTAAATCATATTGCCAGATAGGCAAATCCAAATCTGACTTAAAACTTTTTCTTAGAAAATATTAAAAAAACAATATCAGGAAAATATATTTGAGAAATGAGTAAAAAATCTTCAGAATTACTTTTAACCTACTTTAGTATGTCATAAATAAAGTCAATAATTGATTTAAGAAAGTTGTTTAGTCACTAAGTCGTGTACCATTTTGCAACCCCATAGACTGTAGCCTGCCAGGCTCCTCTGTCCATGAGATTTCCCAGGCAAGAATACTGAAGTGGGTTGCCACTTCCTTCTCCAGGGGATCTTCCTCACCCAGGGATTAAACCCACGTTTAATAAATAGCCATTGACTGTATATATATATATATATATATATATATATATATATAAATAATTTCTTTTATACAGTGAAATAATGAGCTCTGATACCAGGAACCTACAGTCAAAGAGAGACAGGGATATAGACTCTCTTGGATGAGGTATAAGTGATTTGTTATTTCCCTTTTCCAAAAAACTGGCAGTAGAATTCATGAGACTGCTCCCGGAGTTATCTCAGCATTTCTGATCCAGTACTGATGCAGGGCTCTTCTGTTCCATGTAATTTTTCAAACCCTTACCCACATGCTAGTCATCTCATCTGCTGTGCCTCTGCACTTATTCTCCAATAAGTCATGTTCTTTATAAAACACATGGTGTAAGTGAAGAGGCATTGCCTGTTTTCTGGAGAAGAGTGATTTTTTTTTTTCCCAACTGTGATAACATGTGGTTGGTTGGTTGATTTAGTTGCTAAATTGTGTCCAGTCCTTGTGATCCCATGGGTTGTAGCCCGCCAGGCTTCTTTGTCCATGGGATTCTTCAGGCAAGGATACTGAAGTGGGTTGCCATGTCCCCTTCCAGGTGACCTCAAACTAGGGATTGAAACTGCATCTCCTGCATCTCCTGCATTGGCAGGCAGATTCTTTATCTCTGAGCCACCAGGGAAGCTCTGCAATACCACCAATCCACCCCAAAATAGAAAAATCAAGGTAACTTTGTATTACATTATTTGCTTTTCACAAAGACTCTTGCTTATAAAAAGCCTCCCTTTTTGAAGGGCAGTGTAATACCTGACTTTAGAGTTCAACTGCTCAAATGATTCTTTTTATACAATTAATTATTAAAATTTAGAAATAGATGTATATAAAGTTTTTAAACATATTTTTTTACATAAACTTCTAATTCTGTGACTCAACTTTTCTGATAATATTTTAGAAAATCCTCAGAATTTTTTTTTCTAAAAGCCAAAGTAAGTGAAGTTTATTACAAAATATGGACCTGCCTCAGGTTAGAAAATACACAAAAAATTAAAATCATCCCCTATATGTTTTATTACAGTGGATTCTGAAGCCATTAATATAAAAAACTAGTTGTACTGAACAATATTTATTGGATTGTAAATAGCTTGTTTATTTTCCTCTTGAAGGTCATTTAACTCTTTTCCACTCAATTCTAAATCTAGACAGAAACTGGTTTTGCATACACCTTTGAATTAAGGAGATTGCAGTTAATAAACTGCTTAACCAAATGGAAGCTACATCATCAGCCATGGCATTAAAGTTAAATTGACTGAAAATTCCAGGCAGTAATATACCACACATTGCCTATTTTCAAGGTTTAGTTCAAAATATATATTCCCAATTACAGATTCAGAAACCAAAGCCACTATAATTACAGCAATTAACTTATAAATCACATTTGCAGAGATTCATTCACTTGCTTATATATTTACTCATTCATTCTTTCATTCTTCAAACATTTGTTCATAATGCAAAGAAATCAGAGTACAATTTATTGTAAGTAATAACATGTGTGATGTAAGAGAGGCAATAGACCATTTATAACAAAAGTGAGGGATTTGGGTTTTTTTAAAAATTTAGATTATCTATTGTATTTTTACTTCTAAGATAAGAAAGAGAACATATACACACACACATATATGAAAATTGCATTTTAAACTCTAAGCCTATGAACAGATTAATTATCTTATAATTATTGTATCTATCAACATAAGAAGTAAATATAGATGTTGACAGTTGCAGGGAGGGGAGATGGTTGTTATTCAGGGCCTAATATATTGGGATATGTTAGAATTAAAAGGTTGTATAGTCATTTTACAGCCTATGATATTATCCCTTCATCACTTTATGGACATTAACCTGACTCTAATAACAGTCATATAATATTTTAATGCATTTTTAATACATACATATAATGTTATTAATACATCTTACTTTTGGTTTGTTTAAAGCAAATTTCCCCCATGGATACCAGTTCAACTGGGAACTTCAGTGTGTTGATGCTGTGTGAATTTTAAAAAAGTGCCAAACGTGCTGTGGAAAATATGTGTAGACTTGCTTTAGCCATTGGCAAAGGCTTTCTGTGCCTTCCTCCCTCCTAACCTCACTGAAACACTCTCCTTCTGCTCCTTTACTTTCACTTTTCACTTTCATGCATTGGAGAAGGAAATGGCAACCCACTCCAGTGTTCTTGCTTGGAGAATCCCAGGGACGGGGGAGCCTGGTGGGCTGCCGTCTATGGGGTCGCAGAGTAGGTCACGACTGAAGCAACTTAGCAGCAGCAGCAGCAGCACACTTGCTGTAGCTTTTAGGGCTTGCAGTTACTAAGGAACACTTCAGCCAGTTCTTTCAACTGTTGACTCACTTCCTTACCTGAAAATAATTGCAGTTGTTTTCATTTTCCTTCAGAAGAGCTTTATGAACTCAAATTTCTGTTTTTCTGATTCTCAACATGTCATTCATGCTTTTCACGCTTCTTCATTTTTTTCTCCATCTTCTACTCTCTGGTTTCCCTTGTGCTGCACACAGAGACTATACTCCCTTTTTTAAATAAAAAGAAAATTGTATTACATCACTGGAAATTAGAATTTATGGTCATTAAAATTTAGTTTTTAATTGTAATTATTTTTTATTGTTTCATGCAACTTTCCTCATTTGACACTTGAAAATCTTTTTCAGTCAACCCTTTCCTAAAAGCCATCTCAGTTTGAAGCACTTGTAATACAAATTCTAAATAGTTCAGCACATAGATTGGAGGTTCTTCTTGCTTCCCAATGCAACTCCCAAGTCTTTACCTGCCCCACTTCTGGTAAATATCCCTACTGTCCAGAAGTTCAGTTCATCTCCAGTATTAAACTACTCTCCCTCTAGCTTTGTCATCTTCTCCTATACTGGTTACTTCCCACATCCACTGGGGAGTATTTGGATCACTCTTTTCTTTACTGTGCCAACTGATGACATTACCAAGAAGCATCAGTTATTATATCACACAAAACACACTGGGATATGGATTTCTTTATCTCTTTTCCAGTAATACCTTTATTAATTAACCCACCTCAATTCAGAAACACAATGGATCTCACCATTATTTACATTAAACATAAACTCTCAAGGGATCATAGTCTGTTATTACTTCCTTTTTTATATTTATATATTATCTGCTTATACATATCTTCTCAAAATTTAGTATTGCCTACATCTATATAAATATATTTTAACAGCATTTTTCAGACTTTAGCATGTTCAGAACTTCGTGGAAAACTTCTGAAAACAGACTGATGGGCTTAATCCTCAAGTTTTTAATTAAATGAAAGTATGTTGCGTGCATGTGTGCTAAGTCGCTTTAGTCATGTCTGACTCTTTGCAACCCCACAGACTGTAGCCCTCCAGGCACTTCTCTTCATGGAATTCTCCAGGCAAGAATACTGGAGAGGGCTGCCATTTCCTTCTCCAGGATATCTTCCTGACCCAGGGGTCGAACGTAGGTGTCTCACGTTGCATGCAGATTCTTTACCTGAGTCACCAGAAATCCCTTTAATTGAGTAAGTACAGTCAAGTGCCTCTAGGAAAGCTTTCCTCCCTCCTCTTCCTCAGTTCTCATGACCTTCTCAATGTGCTGTGTGTTAGCATCCATGCCCAACACTGTTGTGAAGGGACTCTTGCTAACATTAATATTGACGACATATTGTTGAGTCTAATCATACTTCTCTTCTTGGTTCTCAATTACTTGAAATCTCTTTACCTTGCAAAAGAATTGAGAATGTCCACATCATCAGGTCATCTTTTTCACTGACCTCAATGATAATATCCTTTTCAATCACTTTCATTTTTAAATATCATTTGCAGGTATAGTTGACCCTTGAATAACACAGGTTTGTGTGGGTCTACTTACACAAAGGTTTTATTCAATAAATATATAGTACTACATGATCCACTGTTGGTTGAATATGTGAATAGTGAATCATGGATACGGAAGGCAAACTATAAAGTTGTAATCCAATTTTTCACTGGCTGGAGTGATGTCACCCCTACCTCCCGTATTGTACAAGTACAGAATCAACTGTACTTGTATGTCAGATGAAGTTTAATTTTGAAATTGCTGTAGCCTGTCACTTGAATATTTCTCTTATATAATTGCTCTTTGGGGAAATACTTTCTGTAGACTACGTTCTTAAATAAAATGAAAATTTAGAAAATATAGAGAAAGAAACTGGGAATGGTCATGAAAAGTGAAAGTAAAGTACGTGCTTTGAGATTATAAAATTTTAAATGGACCTACCACACTGAAATTGTGCATCATTTAGTAGGTGTATATTTTAACATTATTCATATGTTTAAATTAAAAAACAATGGAAATTAAAGCATGTTGTCAAGAAATCCTAGTACTTCTCCAACTATTTCCCTAATATAACAATTCTATAAGTGCAATAATAAATATATATATATTTGTATTTTAAAATATACAGTCCTAAAAATATATGATATATATTTTATATGGTTCAAATATGCTATTTATATCAAATTCCATAGACCATGAAGCAAATTCCTTCCTCCACTGAAAATATTGTTGTTGTTCAGTTGCAAAATTGTGTCTGACTCTTTGCAACACCAGGGACTGCAGTATACCAGGCTTCCCTGTCCTTCACCATCTCCTGGAGTTTGTTCAAACTCATGTCCATTGAATTGGTGATGCCATCCAACCATCTCATCCTCTGTCATCCCCTTCTCCTCCTGCCCTCAATCTTTTCCAGCATCAGGGTCTTTTTGAAAAAGTCAACTTTTTGCATCAGTTGGTGAAAGTATTGGAGTTTCAGCTTCAGTATCAGTCCTTCCAATGAATATTCAGGTTGATTTCCTTTAGGATTGACTGGTTTGAACTTCTTGCAGTCCAAGGGATTCTCAAGAGTCTTCTCCAACACCACAGTTCAAAAGAATCAATTCTTCAGTGCTCAGCTTTCTTTATAGTTCAACTCTCACATGCATAATTACTGGAAAAACCATAGCTTTGACCAGACATACCTTTGTTGGTAAAGTAATGTCTGTTTTTTAATATGCTGTCTAGGTTTGTCATAGCTTTTCTTCCAAAGAACAAGCATCTTTTAATTTCATGGCTGCAATCACCATCTGCAGTGATTTTGGAGCCCAAAAAAATACAGCCTTTCACTGTTTCCATTGCCATGAAGTGATAGGACTGGATGCCATGATCTTAGTTTTCTGAATGCTGAGTTTTAAGCCAGTTTTTTCACTCTCCTCTTTCACTTTCATCAGGAGGCTCTTTAGTTGCTCTTTACTTTCTGCCATAAGGGTGGTGTCATCTGCATATCTGAGGTTATTGATATTTCTCCTGGCAATCTTGATTTCAGCTTATGCTTCATCCAGCCCCACATTTCACATGAAGTACTCTGCATAAGTTAAATAAGCAGAGTGACAATATGCAGCTTTAATGTACTCCTTTCCCAATTTGGAACCAGTCTGTTGTTCCACACCTGGTTCTAACTGTTGCTTCCTGACCTGTTTACAGATTTCTCAAGAGGCAGGTAGGTGGTCTCGTATTCTCATCTCTTTAAAAATTTTCCACAGTTTATTGTGATCCACACAATCAAAGGCTTTGGCATAGTCAATAAAGCAGAAGTAGATGCTTTTCTGAAACTTTCTTGCTTGTTTGATGATCCGGTAGATGTTGGCAATTTGATCTCTTGTTCCTCTGCCTTTTCTAAATTCAACTTGAACTTCTGGAAGTTCATGGTTCATGTACTGTTGAAACCTGGCTTGGAGAATTTTGAGCATTACTTTGCTAGCATGTGAAATGATTGCTATTGCGTGGTAGTTTGAACATTCTTTGGCATTGCCTTTCTTTCAGATTGAAATGAAAACTTACCTCTTCCAGTCCTGTGGCCACTGCTGAGTTTTCCAAATTTGCTGGCATATTGAGTGCAGCGCTTTCACAGAATCATCTTTGAGGATTTGAAATAGCTCAACTGGAATTTCATTACCTCCACCAGCTTTGTTTGTATTGATGCTTCCTAAGGCCCACTTGACTTCATATTCCAGGATGTCTGGCTCAAGGTAAGTGATCACATCATCGTGGTTATCTGGGTCATGAAGATCTTTTTTGGATAGTGCTGTGTATGCTTACCACCTCTTCTTAATATCTTCTGCTTCTGTTAGGCCCATACCATACCATTTCCTTGCTATCAAATGATTTGATTCATATTTAGCCATATGTGTACATTCACTTCACTTATTGCTTAATACTGAATTATATTCATAATCCGCAGCTTATCTACCCTCCAGTGAGGAATTCTTGGGTTGTTTCTGTCCTGGGAGGATAGATGTTGTTCTGTAACCCTACGCTTCTTCATCTATATCCTAGTTCATGGGTTCCTTCAAGGTAAACCCACCTAGATTTGGGATTGTTGGAACAGAGTATTTGTTCTCTCATTTTTTCCAGGTATTAGCAAATTTCATTTTAAAATATAATTTGTACTACTTCAAAAAAAAATAGTGAATCCATATGGTGTTAAATTTTACTTCCAGAAAGCTTTAATTTCTTGATAAATAGTGAGATTGAACACTTAGTTAATATATTTATTTTACAGACAAGTCTCCATATCTGTGAATTACACTTAAATTGAAAGTATACAGGTAACTGCGTGATTTTATACAATTAATTATGTAAGGTTCAACCTCTCCACCCACTGGCAAACCTCTTGACAAAAGCAAACTTTCCTGTTTAGAACTTCACCGTTTAGCAACTAAGAGTCAATGTCTCTCTTACTCTCACTGTCTCTCTCCTTATAAATGATTATGTACACATATTGTTTATTATACAAGTGCAAAATGAATAAATATGAACAAGTCAGATTAAAAATAAAGAGGAAAAATAGGGTTTTTTATGATTTTAAAGATATATAAAAACCAGAGATCAAATATGTTTAATTAAATTGATAGAAATGAGCACTGAAATTGAGTCACTAAGTTCATGCTTAAATTTAATCAGAGATTCAGTTGATCAATTGCTCAATTATATAAATAGTGTCACCAAGAAGTAGTTTTCTAAATCATATTATAAGTAAGATGTGAAAGGTTTTATTGTGAAATTCTAAACCAAAACCAAGAAATTTGACACTGTACTACAGATATGTTAATGTTATGGGATAGAAATTTAATTTGAATCAATAAATGTTGAATTAAACACATGCTTGGCTAGAAAGATATAAAATTCAATCAATAAAAATATAATACAGTAACAATTAAATTTCTAGTGTCACTTTATTTATGTAGGAACCAAAGCCTTTGACTGTGTGGATCACAATAAACTGTAGAAAATTCTGAAAAGATGGGAATACCAGACCACCTAACCTGCCTCTTGAAAAATCTGTATGCAGGTCAGGAAGCAATAGTTAGAACTGGACATGGAACAACAGACTGTTTCCAAATAGGAAAAGGAGTACGTCAAGGCTGTATATTGTCACACTGCTTATTTAACTTCTATGCAGAGTACATCATGAGAAATGCTCGACTGGAAGAAACACAAGCTGGAATCAAGATTGCCAGAAGAAATATCAATAACCTCAGATATGCAGATGACACCACCCTTATGGCAGAAAGTGAAGAACTAAAAAGCCTCTTGATGAAAGTAAAAGAAGAGAGTGAAAAAGTTGACTTAAAGTTCAACATTCAGAAAAAGAAGATCATGGCATCTGGACCCATCACTCCATGGGAAATAGATGGAGAAATAGTGGAAACAGTGTCAGACTTTATTTTTTTGGGCTCCAAAATCACTGCAGATGGTGACTGCAGCCATGAAATTAAAAGATGCTTACTCCTCAGAAGGAAAGTTATGAGCAACATAGACAGCATATTCAAAAGCAGAGACATTACTTTGCTGACTAAAGTCCATCCAGTCAAGGCTATGGTTTTTCCAGTAGTCACGTATGGATGTGAGAGTTGGACTGTGAAGAAGGCTGAGCATGGAAGAATTGATGCTTTTGAACTGTGGTGTTGGAGAAGACTCTTGAGAGTCCCTTGGACTGCAAGGAGATCCAACCAGTCCATTCTGAAGGAGATCAACCCTGGGATTTATTTGTAAGGAATGATGCTGAAGCTGAAACTCCAGTACTTTGGCCACCTCATGCAAAGAGTTGACTCTTGGAAAAGACTTTGATGCTGGGAGGGATTGGGGGCAGGAGGAGAAGGGGTCGACAGAGGATGAGATGGCTGGATGGCATCACTGACTCGATGGATGCGAATCTGAGTGAACTCCGGGAGTTGGTGATGGACAGGGAGGCCTGGCGTGCTGTGATTCATGGAGTCGCAAAGAGTCAGACATGACTGAGCGACTGAACTAAACTGAACTGACTATTTTAATACAATTTAAAAAAGTACTCCATATAATATTTGCATAAACATAAAGGACATTGTGCAAACAAATATAATTTGTAAACCAAATACATAATAACAAAGTGAATATTATTATTAGTGATGAATGTATCATAGTAAGTTTGTAATTGTTAAAATGTAGTTGCTTTTGGTACATAATTTAAACTCTCTAAGAAACAATCTTCTCATACTTCAAAGGACTTACAAGGAGCAACTAACAGGATTTGTGACTTAAATTTAGAAACAGATATAGTAGAGAGAGAAACATTCTTGGCGATAACAATTAAAAAGCCATGTAAGTGACTCTATACTCTGCATTTATTTATTTAATGGAATTCAAACCATTAAGAAGAAATATTTATAAATAAAATGAGTAACCACTGATTACACAGCATCCATTTGATCCAATTTAGTTTTTCCCTGGTTTACAGTTAATAAAATTCTGATGATTCAATAAAATAACTATGGTTTTAAAATTCATTTTTCTTCCCTGGTGGCTCAGACCATAAGGAGTCTACTTGCAATGTGAGAGACCTGGATTCAATCCCTGGGTCCAGAAGATCCCTTGGAGAAGGAAATGGCAACCCATTGCACTATTCTTGCCTGGGAAATCCCATGGACAGAGGAGCCTGGTAGACTACAGTCCATAGGGTCGCAAAGACTTGGACACAACTGAGCGACTAACACTAAGATCCATTTTACTGTGGCTCTATTGGAAAGAAAGAAAGACATAATGTGAGTACTTTTTACTACATTCACTTTATCTAACCATATTAGCTGGACTGCTGCTGCTGCTGCTGCTGCTGCAGCTGCTGCTAAGTTGCTTCAGTCGTGTCCAAGTCTGTGCAACCCCATAGACGGCAGCCCATCAGTCTCCCCCGTCCCTGGGATTCTCTAGGCAAGAACACTGGAGTGGATTGCCATTCCCTTTTCCAGTGCCTGAAAGTGAAAAGTCAGAGTGAAGTCGCTTAGTCGTGTCCAACTCTTAGCGACCACATGGACTGCAGCCCACCAGGCTCCTCCGTCCATGGGATTTTCCAGGCAAGAGTAATGGAGTGGGGTGCCATTGCCTTCTCCGATTAGCTGGACATATTCAAGCAAATTTTGACTACTAGTGACAGGAGATAAAAGCAGTTCAGTTCACTTGCTCAGTCATGTCTGACCCTTTGCAACCACATGGACTGCAGCACACCAGGCTTCCCTGTACATCACCAATTCCCAAAATTTGCTCAAACTCACGTCCATCAAATCAGTGAGGCCATCTCATCCTCTGTCATCCCCTTCTCTGCCTGCCTTCAGTCTTTCCCAGCCATCAGGGTCTTCTCCAGTGAGTCAGTTCTTAGCATCAGGTAGCCAAAGTATTGGAGTTTCAGCTTCAGCATCAGTCCTTCCAATGAATATTCATAACTGATTTTCTTTAGGATTGACTGGTTTGATATCCTAGCTGTCCAAGGGACTCTCAAGAGTCTTTTCCAACATCACAGTTCAAAAGTATCAGTTCTTCAGTACTCAGCTTTCATAGTCCAACTCTCATATCCATACAGGACTACTGGAAAAACCATAACTTTGACTAGACGGACCTTTGTAGGCAAAGTAATGTCTCTTTTCTTTAATATGCTGTCTAGGTTTATCATACTTTTTCTTCCAAGGAGCAAGCATCTTTTAATTTCTTGGCTGCAGTTGCCATCTGCAGTGATTTTTGAGCCTAAGAAAAAAAAGTCTGTCATTGTTTCCATTGCTTCCCCATCTATTTGCCATGAAGTGTTGGGACTGGATGTTATAATCTTAGTATTTTGAGTGTTGAGTTTTAAGCCGACTTTTTCATTCTCAGACTATCACTTTCATCAGAGGCTTTCAGTTCTTCTTCACTCTTCTGTCATAAGGGTGGTGTCATACATCATAAGGGTGAGGTAATTGATATTTCTCCTGGCAATCTTGATTCCAGCTTGTGCTTCATCCAGCCTAGCATTCCATGTGATGTACTCTGCAAATAAGTTAAATGAGCAGAGTGACAGTATACAGCCTTCACGTACTCCTTTCCAATTGGGAACCGGTCCATTGTTCCATGTCTGGTTCTAACTGTTGCTACTTGATATGCATACAGATTTCTCAGCAGGCAGGTAAGGTGGTCTGGTATTCCCAGAATTTTCCACAGTTTTTTGTTATATGCACATCAAAGGCTTTGGCATAGTCAATAAAGCAGAAATAGATGCTTTTTTGAAACTCTCTTGCTTTTTTGATGATCCACTAGATGTTAGCAATTTGATCTCTGGTTCCTCTGCCTTTTCTAAGTCCAGCTTGAAGATCTGGAAATTCTTGGTTCACATACTGTTGAAGCCTAGCTTGGAGAATTTTGAACATTACTTTGCTAGTGTGTGAGATGAATGCAATTGTGCGGCAGTTTGAGCATTCTTTGGCATTGCCTTTCTTTGGGATTGGAATGAAAACAGACCTTTTCCAGTCCTGTGGCCACTGCTGAGTTTTCCAAACTTGCTGGCATATTGAGTGCAGCACTTTCACAGCATCAGCTTTCAGGATTTGAAATAGCTCAGCTGGAATTCCATCACCTCCACTAGCTTTGTTCCTTGTGTTGCTTCCTAAGGCCCACTTGATTTTACATTCCAGGATATCTCTCTAGGTGAGTGATCATGCCATCATGTTTATCTCATCATGAAGATCTTTTTAATATAGTTCTTCTGTGTATTCTTGCCACCTCTCCTTAATGTCTTCTGCCTCCGTTATATCCACACCGTTTCTCTCCTTTATTGTGCTCATCTTTGCTTGAAATGTTCCCTTGGTATCTCTAATTTTCTTGAAGAGATCTCTAGTCTTTCCCATTCTATTGTTTTTCTCTATTTCTTTGGATTCATCACTGAGGAAGGCTTTCTTATCTTCCTTGCCATTCTTTGGAACTCTGCATTCAAATGGGTTTATCTTTCCCTTTCTCCTTTGCCTTTAGCTTCTCTTCTTTTCTCAGATATTTGTAAGGCCTCCTCAGACAGCCATTTTGCCTATTTGAATTTCTTTTTCTTGGGGATGGTCTTGATCACTGCCTCCTGTTCAATGTCACAAACCTTCATCCATAGTTATCAAGAGATAAAATAAGTCCTGTCAAACATACTCTTGCTTCACGTACTCACATCCTAAACTTCAGAAGCAACTTATATTTATGATTATTTTTTATCAGTGAAACAGATATATTCACATTGCTCTCTATCACTCAGATTAGTATTTTTGTTTGTTGCTTAGCTGTGTTGGACTCTCTGCAACTCCATTGACTCTAGCCTGGCAGGCTCCTCCAATCATGGGATTTCCCAGGCACTGGAGTGGGTTGCCATTTCCTTCTCCAGGGGATCTTCCTGACCCAGGGTTCAAACCCTGGTCTCCCACATTGTAGGCAGACTCTTTAGGATCTGAGCCACCAGGGAAGCCTTCTGTCACTCAGAGGTGTGAGACAAAACTAGGCTGAAGTGTAAAGTCATGTATTCTTGTTTTCTTCAAATGAGAAGCAAAATAGGTTTATTGAAAACTTAACCTCTTCTTATTCATAATGTCTTTGCTTTCTATATATCAATTAAAACCATTTTATAGTAACTTTTAATTTTTATCATTATGCATTGATCTGTATCCACCAAGAGACCATGAGCTTCGAAGAATATGTATGATTTCTCTGAGATCACTCAGAAAATTACCCTTTATTTCTATAGTAGAATAAATTAAGGGTTTATTTTGAGTTTGCATAAAACTTAAGACTTAGCAATTAAAAAAAAAAAAGAGAGTGTAGTATGACCAGATGACTATTTCCTCAGAAAATGTTTAAATGTAGATTGTATTGAGATGTCATGTTTTATATTATTGTGTGTGCTGAGTCTCTCAGTCATGTCTGACTCTTTGTGACCCCATGGACTGTAGCCCAGCAAGTTTCTCTGTCCATAGGGATTCTCCAGGCAAGAATACTGGAGTAGGTTTCCTTGCCTCTTCCAGGGGATCTTGTCACCCCAGGGATCAAATCCAGGTCTTCTGCATTGCATGCAAATTCTTTACTGTTTGAGCCACTTTTTATTCAATTATGTTTCAGCTTTATGAAAGCGAGGACTATCTAATATAATATATGTTTCTTAAATATAGTTTTTATTTTATATTGAGGTATAGTTGATTTACAATGTTATATTAATTTAAGGTGTATGGTAAAGTGATTAAGTTATGCATATACCTAATATGTCTTACATTTTGTTTTTTTGTCAAGCAAATAAATCTAGTGCACTTGTTTAAAATTATTTATTTCAGATATTGCTATTTGCCTAGCATATAACAGCAAACGTTCAGCTCTCATCTATATACAACTAAAATATGAAATATTCGAAAAGTATGAAATTATTTAAACCTAATTATGCTATTATCTGCTTTATTTGTCATATTATGATTACACTATATTTCTTGATTTAAGGAAGAGATAATGTTCAAATTTTCTTACATTTTATGTTAGTTTGACAATTATCTCATTCTTAAAGAGTAATTTTCTCAACTACAAATATGACATTAATTGCTTGATTTTATTAATAAGAATAGAAGAAATTTTTAAAATATTTAATATTTCACTTGGTAGATAATATTAGTGATTTACTAATTAAAAGCTGTTAATTATTGAAAATAATTGATGTTTTGCATGAAAAATGTTTAGATCATATATAAAATACATTCAACAGAATGGCCAAAACAGGTCAAAATTTCTAAGGAAAAAATATTTCAATTAATGAAAATCCTATTTATCTCTTTCAATGGAAAACATATATTATTGCCTTAAAAACAGCTTAGGTATCTAGAATATAATTCCTCTAATAACAGTTCCTTAGCATCTTAACATCAGGGGTAATAAGTCTGACAACATAGGGAAAAATTAAGCTGCTTTGAAAATTCACAGAAAGAGGAGGCTAACAAAATAAATTGCATTTTTAAAGAAAATCATTTATCTGATCAAATCTTCTTGATTGTTTTAAGGCATTTGGATTGAAATTGTAACCTTTTAATCCTTTGTTTTTATCTTTTTCTTTTAAATCTAACAAAAACTAAAGTGATTGAAATAAATAGCTAATTCTGTCTCTTAAAAAGAATTTAAGTTACAACAATATATCTCACTAATTCTTTAAAACTTAAACATTTTAGAGAAAATGTAGCCAGAATGAAACAAAGGCATGACCTAAACCATGTAATGAATTTAGGGAGTATATATTTTTATGTACTGCAAAAATATTTAATTCAATGACTAACCTGGTTGTACACATGTCATCTATAAAACTTACACCATCCAATAAAATGCAATACTTAATCATAGGTTTTAGCAATGCCTATAGAATTTTACTCACAGTACTAAATATATTAAGATGTGATTGATATACTTCAAGCATAATATTTGTTTTAAAGATATTCATTAATATATTTTGCAAGCAATCTTCTGAATCCAAAATAGTTTCTATTATGCAGCAAATGCTTTTGAACTGTGGTGTTGGAGAAGACTCTTGAGAGTCCCTCGGACTGCAAGGAGATCCAACCAGTCCATCCTAAAGGAGATCAGTCCTGAATATTCATTGGAAGGACTGATGCTGAAGCTGAAACTCCAGTACTTTGGCCACCTCATGCGAAGAGTTGACTCATTGGAAAAGACTATGATGCTGGGAGGGATTGGGGGCACGAGGAGAAGGGGACGACAGAGGATGAGATGGCTGGATGGCATCACTGACTCGATGACGTGAGTCTGAGTGAACTCCGGGAGTTGGTGATGGACAGGGAGGCCTGGCGTGCTGCGATTCATGGGGTCACAAAGAGTCGGACACGACTGAGCGACTGAACTGAACTGAACTGATGCAACAAATAGTTGAGAGGTATCTTTCAACTTTTTCAGTGTTGTTTCTTGCATTTAAGACAGAAGTACCAACTTAGGTTCGATAAACTGATAAAGAGGCTATGAGGAAGCATGCAAAACATACATCTAACAAGGACTTTTATTCAGAATATAGAAGGAACAGTTCTAACTCAAAAATGAAAAGACAAAAAGAAACCAATTAAAATATGGAAATGCTATGAATAAATAACTTTCCAAAGTAAATATATGAATGGCTGGGAAAGCACATACAAATACACTCAACATTTTTAGCCCATCAATGAAATTCATCTCAAAATTGTAATTGAAGAGTTCTTTACTCTATTAGGATGATGGTCATAATAATCATCACCAAATTACAACAATAATAATATAACAAGTGTTGGTGAGAATGCGAGAAAATCAGAATCCTCATGCACTGATGGCAAAACATGCACACTGAAATGCAACCACTTTGTTAAATAGTCTTGTTATTTCTCCAAATGTTGAGTACAGGTACTATGCAATCCAGCAATTTAACTTCAAGGTTATTTACTCAAGAAAAATCAAAACTATATTTACACAAAAACCTATTCACGAATGTTCAAAGGTGCATTATCCATAGCAGTGAAAATATAGAAACAACCCAAATCCTCATCAACTGATGAAGGGATAAATCAAATCTGGCATATGCGTATGATGAAATGTTATTCAGCATTAAAAAAAATCAAATGCAGATATATGCAACTACATAAATGAACCTTGAAAATATTATGCTATTGAAAACATCATTCAAATAAGTGAAGTGAAGTCACTCAGTCATGTCCGACTCTTTGCGACCCCATGGACTGTAGCCTACCAGGCTCCTCAGTCTGTGGAATTTCCCCAGCAAGAGTACTGGAGTGGGTTGCCATTTCCTTCTCCAGGGATCTTTCCAACCCAGGGATCGAACCCTGGTCTCCCGCACTGCCCACAGATGCTTTACCATCTCCATTTGCATGAAATGTCAGGCTAAGCAAATCTATAGAAAAGATTGCTCTTTCCTAGAACTTGGGGTGTAGTGGAAATGGGTCTGAATTGCTAATAGTGTTTTTTTGTTTGGAGAGATTAAAACATTCTATTTTTTAATATAAATTTATTTATTTTAATTGGAGATTAATTACTTTACAATATTGTATTGGTTTTGCCATACATCAACATGAATCTGCCACAGGTATACACGTGTTCCCCATCCTGAACACCCCCCTCCCACCTCCCTCCCCGTACCATCCCTCTGGGTCATCTCAGTGCACCAGCCGCAAGCATCCAGTATCATGAATCGAACCTGGACTGGCAATTTGTTTCATATATGATATTATATATGTTTCAATGCCACGCTCCCAAATCATCCCACTCTCTCCCTCTCTCTCTCCCACAGAGTCCAAAAGACTGTTCTATACATCTGTGTCTCTTTTGCTGTCTCGCATACAGGGTTATCGTTACCATCTTTCTAAATTCCATATATATGCGTTCAGTTCAGTTCAGTTCAGTCGCTTAGTCATGTCCGACTCTTTGAGGCCCCAAGAATCACAGCACGCCAGGCCTCCTTGTCCATCAGCAACTCCTGGAATTCACTCAGACTCACGTCCATCGAATCAGTGATGCCATCCAGCCATCTCATCCTCTGTCGTTCCCTTCTCCTCCTGCCCCCAATCCCTCCCAGCATCAGAGTCTTTTCCAATGAGTCAACTCTTCTCATGAGATGGCCAAAGTACTGGAGTTTCAACTTTAGTATCATTCCTTCCAAAGAAATCCCAGGACTGTATTGGTGTTTTTCTCTATGGCTCGCTTCACTCTGTATAATAGGCTCCAGTTTCATCCACCTCATTAGAACTGATTCAAATGTATTCTTTTTAATGGCTGAGTAATACTCCATTGTGTATATGTACCACTGCTTTCTTATCCATTTATCTGCTGATGGACATCTAGGTTGCTTCCATGTCCTGGGTATTATAAACAGTGCTAAAACATTCTAAGGTTGATTGTATTCATGGTTACATAACTCTATAAACACACTAAAGCTCATTGTTTTGTACAGTTTAAATAGATGAATCATATAGAATCTGACTTACATTTCAACAAACTGTGTAAATTTTTGAACAATTTAATATACAGTGGTCATATTCAATGCCTAAACTGAAAGCTGTAGAATACAAAATGAAAGAAAGTATAGTGTCATATTAGGTAAGATTGTTGCCAGTAAACAATTAAGTTTATTCACTTGAAATACAATATGATTCAGAATACTATATATATATATATGTGTGTATATATATATAATCTGCATGTATGCATACACACAAAAACACATGTATACTTCTGTTTGCTTTGGGGAAATTGTTTGCAGTGACCCTCAGACAGGTGAATGAACAAGTCTTAAAGTATACATTCTATCCATTTCTAAACCCACAGTTTTGTAGCATATTTAACCAATTAACTATTTAAAAATATTTACATAAGCTAATGCAATTGTGATAATTAGTCAATTTTTTCAAATGAAATTTGTGACTCAGAGTGTATTTAAGTAGTATCTGAAAAGGTACAAAGCTAGTCAGAGGAAAACTATGATTAAACTTCAGTTCAGTTCAGTTCAGTCACTCAGTCGTGTCCGACTCTTTGCAACCCCATGAATCGCAGCACGCCAGGCCTCCCTGTCCATCACCAACTCCTGGAGTTCACTCAGACTCATGTCCATTGAGTTGGTGATGCCATCTAGCCATCTTATCCTCTGCCATTCCCTTCTCCTCCTGCCCCCAATCCCTCCCAGCATCAGAGTCTTTTCCAACAAGTCAACTCTTCGCATGAGGTGGCCAAAGTACTGGAGTTTCAGCTTTAGCAGCATTGTTCCTTCCAAAGAAATCCCAGGGTTGATCTCCTTCAGAATGGATTGGTTGGATCTCCTTGCAGTCCGAGGGACTCTCAAGAGTCTTCTCCAACACCACAATTCAAAAACATCATTTAATTCTTCGGTGCTCAGCCTTCTTCACAGTCCAACTCTCACATCCATACATGACCACAGGAAAAGCCATAGCCTTGACTAGACGGACCTTAGTCGGCAAAGTAATGTCTCCACTTTTGAATATACTATCTAGGTTGGTCATAACTTTTCTTCCAAGGAGTTAGCGTCTTTTAATTTCACGGCTGTAATCATCATCTGCAGTGATTTTGGAGCCCCCCAAAATAAAGTCTGACACTGTTTCCACTGTTTCCCCATCTATTTTAGTTAAGTCTTATTCTTAATATTATGAGCCTTTTGGTTCTGTTAACTGCACAGATAAATTAATTCAGAAAATTATTAATAACAAATAATATTTAAAATTATTAAAAATAATTATAAATAAATAACTAATAAAATAATTCTTCTTTTATTGAACATTTATGAATTTGTAAATTATTCATCCAGATCGATTGAAAACCATATGTTCCTGCTTCTTGCTATTTAGGTTATCTTTTCCAAAGCTCAAAATCAAATCAGTAAAGACACTTATTTGTTCTCAACTTAATATTCCCTCAATAAAATAAAAATGTTTAATACCCTAAATTGGTTATTTTAAAATCCTTTCTCAATGATTAAAAGCAAGCAAACATACATACAAAAATAAACTATTAGCAGTGTAATTGCTCAAGGATCAAATGGTCGAAATATAAGCTTTATCTATTCAATTTATGACTGACACCAACATAGCTCTTTTGATGCCCTCTTAAAAATCTTCAAGTTCTTGAATCTCAAAAGGAAAAGATTGTATTTCGATAACATTTAACGTTATTTTGCTGAAGCAATGTTATTTTTAACTTTAACTCTGTAAAGCTTCTGATTTATTAAAAAAAAAAAAAACAGGTAAGATAAATTCCTCCCTACCTAATACATATGAATGTTTCAGATTTTAAACTCTATATTTCTCAAGTCATGACTTTAAATAACTAGATATAGGAAGATCAGGCCTTTTGGTTGGACTTAAATAACATTAATACTTAATTTACGGGTATGCAATTTCTTCAGATTGAACTAAACTGGGATTAAGGACATTGTCTAACCACTGTGAAATAAGTTTTCCAAAAAATGACATCTTAATTTTCATGAGTTAATTTTAATTTTCACAATATTTTTCTGTGTATCTAGGATTTCTGGATCATTCACTTGATATTTCAATCAACCTTGGTTTGGCAGTATTTTGATAATAACAAAAGACAAATTCATAAGTTTTGTGTCATTATATGCAAAATAGATAAGAATATAGGCATAATATATGCTCAAAACTACAAGCAACTCTGTTTCTTTTTGTATTTGAAGTGACATTTTACATTTGCTAATAATATTTAGATAGAAAAAATAAAAAATGATTTTACTTTAAAAACACTGAATAGTATTTACGTCATTTTTATTTTAAGTAGATTACACTTCCATGTGTATCCATTATCTATCATCATTTATCTTAACATGTGTTAGTTTTAAGAGATATAGCAGTGTATAAAACAAAAAATCTTGATGTTAAAGGTGAAAGTCTCTCAGTTGTGTCCAACTCGTTGCCACCCCATGGACAATAGAGTCCATGGAATTCTCCAGGCCAGAATACTGGAGTGGGTAGCCTTTCCCTTCTCCAGGGTATCTTCCCAACCCAGGGATTGAATCCAGGTCTCCCCATTTTAAAGGTGGATTCTTTACTAGCTGAGCCACCAGGGTAACCAAAGAATACTGGAGTGGGTAGCATACCCCTTCTCCAGGGGATCTTCCCAACCCAGGAATTGAAGCAGAGTCCCCTGCATTGCAGGCAGATTCTTCACCAGCTGAACTACCATGGAAGCCCCCTTGATGTTCAGTTCAGTCGCTCAGTCATGTCCCACTCTTTGCAGCCCCATGAATTGCAGCACGCCAGGCCTGCCTGTCCATCACCAACTCCCGGAGTTCACTCAAACTCATGTCCATTGAGTCGGTGATGCCATCCAGCCATCTCATCCTCTGTCATCTGCTTCTCCTCCTGCCCCTAATCCCTCCCAGCATTGGGGTATTTTCCAATGAGTCAATTCTTCACATGAGGTGGCCAAAGTATTGGAGTTTCAGCTTTAGTATCAGTCCTTCCAAAGAACACCCAGGACTGATCTCCTTTTGAATGGACTGGTTGGATCTCTTTGCAGTCCAAGGGACTCTCAAGAGTCTTCTCCAACACCACAGTTCAAAAGCATCAATGCTTCGGCACTCGGCTTTCTTCACAGTCCAATTCTCGCATCCATACATAACCACTGGAAAAACCATAGCCTTGACTAGATGAACCTTTGTTGGCAAAGAAATGTCTCTACTTTTGAATATGCTATCTAGGTTGGTCATGACTTTCCTTCCGAGGAGTAAGCATCTTTTAATTTCATGGCTGCAATCACCATCTACAGTGATTTGGGAGCCCCCCAAAATAAAGTCTGACACTGTTTCCACTGTTTCCCCATCTATTTCCCATGAAGTGATGTGGCCAGATGCCATGATCTTAGTTTAGCTTTAGGCCAACTTTTTCACTCTCCTCTTTCACTTTCATCAAGAGGCTTTTTAGTTCCACTCTTGATGTTAAGGAAGCTTATATTCCAACTGGGCAAGTCAATCTACAGAGAAGTTTCAGTAGATAATATGTGAACCATATTTCAACTAAGAAGAAAGTGATTGGCATTCAGGCCATTTCAAATAGTTTGAAAGAGGCATCTTCTCTGAAGATGTGAAGTAGGTTAGACCCTTCAATAATAGTCATTGAAGATGAATAACTAGAAACAGGAAGTAAATATCACCAAAATTTAGCAATATTTTAATTCCTGGAAGATTGGCAAAATGGCTATTATACTTGGACCAAGAGGGAAGTGGTAAGAAATAAAGAAAGTGATATTCACTGAGATCTGGTCGTTTGAGACTTTAAATGTCATGGTCACATGTATGTAGCTCAGACTGTAAAGCATCTGCCTTCAGTGCAGGAGACCCAGGTTTGATCCCTGGGTCGGGAAGATCCCCTGGAGAAGGAAATGGCAACCCACTCCAGTATCCTTGCCTGGAAAATTCCATGGACAGAGGAGCCTGGCAAGCTATTAGTCCAAGGGGTCATAAAGAGTTGGACATGACTGAGTGAAAAACACACAGGTAATTCTATAATCAGTGGAAACTGGAAAAATTTTAGGGAAAGTAATGCCATGTATGGTCTGAAATGCGTTTACTAATTACACTTGGAAGGAAGTATGTTCGAAGAGGAATATTGAAGGCATGAAAATAAGAGATTTTATAAAATCCTAGGAGAGTGTTATGTTCGTTCAGAGCAGTGTGATAAAGTGGACTTGATAAAAATTGCTTCATATCTAAGGGCAGAATTAAGGGGAAGAACTCTTAATAAAATGTGCAAGGGAAACAAATGTAAGGTGATTTATTTTCTTTAACCCAAGTTACATATATTTTCACTTACTAATATTGAGGATTAAAAAATGGAGTTTTGAAAGGTATAGGAAACATAATGAGTCTAAAATGCTTATTAGGAGTATACAGAAAATTATAGTGATGTGGTATTTGAATATTGCTTAGTTTTTATTTAAATAAAGGTGTGGACGATAGGTAATGAAGGTCATATAAAGGTTCATAAGATAATGACACAAAAACCTCTTTTTGAAAATATTTATGGAAAGTACCAAGAAGAGAAATCAAGAAAAAAGTTATTGATACATAGGAAATAACTCTAAAAATGACTCAGTAATGTTTATATTCTAAAAAACAAAATCAGATTATATAAAATATATGCAGTGCACACATACAACTAAATGTATATACATACATACATGCAATAAATTTGTATACAGAAGACACCAAAATAGGTGAGATTTTAGGTGTTTGTGTGAAAGTATTTATGGACATAGAGGGGAAAACAAATAACTCAAAATAGTGCTTAAGGTTAATCTTCAATTAAAAAAATAAAAATACAATGTTCCCAACCAAAATAAATATAGTCAATAAAAAAAGACAAAGAAAAACAAAGCATGGTAAATAAAAAACACAATAATAAGATGCCAAAATCAATCCTAAATTTTTGTGAATGAATGACTATGTGAGCCAGCTTAATCGCCTAGATCAGAAAGAACACACTACATATTCCAATTCATCATAATCACATGATATATTTATCAAAAGCAAGTAATCTGATGTGATTAGTAATGATCATGTAGACAGAAGTATGGCTAATTATTATAAAGTAGATATATTCTTGGGCTTCGCTGGTGGCTCAGACGTTAAAGGATCTTCCTGAAATGCAGGAGACCTGGGTTTGATCCCTGGAGAAGTGAATGGCTCTTAGAGGTTTCTCAAGTTGGCGCTAGTAGTGAAGAATCCACCTGCCAATGTAGGACACTCAAGAGGCTCTGGTTTGATCCCTAGGTCAGTAAGATCCCCTGGAGAGGAAATGGCAACTCACTCTAGTATTCTTGCATGGAAATTCCCATGGATAGAGGAGCCTGGTGGGCTACAGTCCATGGGGCTGCAAAGAGTTAGACATGACTGAGCCTCTGTGCACACCATCCACAGATTATATTCTTAAGGATATGCTGATAAATAAAGGCATTTGTGTTTTAAAGAGCAAATGTTGAGAAACAAGGGTATTTGCTTTTTCATTCCATAAGTATCATTATGTCTTTGAGGAAAATACAAACATTTCACTTAGGATATTTCAATTATCCATGAATAAGATAATGAGCAAAGTATTTGAGACAGAGGTAAAATATTATATACTGAGGATAATTTAAAGAGAAATCGACACTATGAGCAGTCTGATTAAATGCTGGCAGTATACTAGATGGGAGATGATTAATTATTCATGTTTCTTCTTTAGACTATATAACATGACATTAAATAGATTAGAGTTTCCAGAAAACCCCTAAAAATGAGTGAGAGAGGCAATTTCTCATTGCTGAGAAATTAAAATTCAGTTTGGGGCATGTTGTGAAGCAAACAAGTATAGATATCCAAAATAAATGTAGTATTTATGTCTTGATCTCAGAACAGAGATCACAGCTTGTGATTCAGATTTGAGAGTTGTAGAAGTTAACATTTATTTGCCCAGATGTTTTTGTTCCTACATCTTTGATAATAGACCTTTATGATGGGAAATGTTCTCCTCTGAATGCACAGATCCACACCTTCACCCCCCACATGTATATGACGTATTCCAGACCAATTTAATTATTTCTGCTAGAAACTAGGGCTTAAGTGCTGTAAGTCATTCCTTTAACCTCTTGGGAAAATAAATTAAAGTTTCTGTTGCTTAAATCTGCAAACTGCCTTTCCAACAAATTTTATAAAGGTCCGTGGCTAAGGTCTTCCTTTAATTCTACAAACTATTTCCATTTCTTTTTGCTATTACTGTTGGTTTCTGAAGCTGGAAAACAGAAAATCCAATAAATTATTGAAATTGGTTCCAAAAAGTGAGCTATAGGTATTATTCCCTGTGGAATGATGTGCTTGGAATTAAACACTGAGCTGCATTTCAGTGAATGGCAATGAGCTTCTGGTTCATATTTTCAAAATGTTAAAAGAACAACTTATTTTAGGAAGTTGAGAAATAGTTGCTCAAACAATGGTTGTGGTCATATAGGGCTGTGAGTTTATTGAAAGAGATGCTCTGAGCCACAAAATAGTGTCTGCCATAGAATAACTTCAAAATTAACATATGTATTGAAGCCATGCTTTAAGGAAGCTAACTTGACATTACTGAAAAGCACAGTGAGAAATGTACACATTCACATATCAGATGGAGATCCTGGCTCCAGGTTAAAAATCTGGAGTTTTTCAGGTCTAACTATAGGCAATGATAAGGACTTCACCTAGCAGTATTATGCCTGCCTCACATTCCGTATAGTGCACAGCCACTGCATTGCAAGTATCTAAGGGGAATTACTGTCAAGAAGGCAAGGCCTCTAGCCAGTCATTCTCTTGGCTTATTTGCATTCCTAGCCCAGGCACTGTTATTACTAGGTTTCTTTCTGTGAAGTCTTAGGGGGAAGTCTTCAAGTACCTCTTATGAGACCTTCTTATAAGGGAGAAGACAGAGAAAACTGGAACACATGTTTCCTCATTCGGATCTGGTTCTTTTCCACTCCTATCCCTTCCTCTCACTCCAAGGTTCATTAACCTTCTGGAAGTTGGCTCAGAGTTCCCCAAAGAAAAAGAAAATGCCCACCTCAGTACTTCCACTGATCTATCTCACACTCAACCCATGCACTTTTCCATGAGAAAAAATGGAACAGGGATAGTCACCATTTTCTCCAGTTTCAGACTCTTGATTATAGCATTGCAGTAAGTGATTAAAAGTTTAACTCTTTCATTTTTGGCTGGTTGCTTTAGTCATCATCTCCCACATCTGGTAGCTTAGCTCTGTCCCTTTAGCTCAACTGAGCTCCTGACATCAAGATGCTCAGCACAAGACACAGAATGAAACCCAATGTTTTTCTGTACTCAAACTGAAAGATTCTATTATTGACCATGACTCTGAAAGTGAGATCATTTATTGGCAACCTAGAGGGCTGATTCCATAGGTTGCTACATTATAATGTCAGTTGAATTTACAACCTGCTGTGTCACTCTGTATGAACTTGAAGGCACTGAGTGATACTGAATGGGGTAAGAAACATTAGAAGATCGCTATCATGATGAATATGAAAAGCTTGGAGAAATGTCCATACTGTGGAAACCTTGTCTGACAAAGCCATGTTCACTTGCAAAAGAAAACTAATAATGGTAAAAGTCATACTTTTATAAAATTTACCAAAAACCTAGGATAAAAGCTCTATAATCTTTTGGGGTTTGGAGGTTAAAAGCAAGAATAACAAAGAGAAGGCTTTTACTTACAGAAAATCTATAAATTTAGCTTTATATAAGAAATCTTATAAATTCATGGATCTGCTTTGCAAAAGTAGGTAAAATTATGGATGTGAATTCATTCAATAGGAGGTTTACATATACAATTCTAAGTTGCAGTATATATGCCCCTTAAAATATCTTTGCTTGTTTTTGGATTTATATACTGAGTTCTGAAAAGACAAGATTTAGAGTAGTAAGAACTTTTGGTATAATATTAAAAATATTAAAAATACCTGATGGTTATAGGCTAAGACATTTAGACTGGATCTATTATAGGCATGTGGCCAATGACCTGCTTAATTTGTCTCCCTCAGATTCTGGTCAACTGCTTATTCCTTCTACATAATATTGAAGAAAGTCAGAATTTTTAAAACATGACAAAATCAGCAGGCCGGGAATGTTACAGGTTGTGGTAAAAATTGGAAACTCAATAGTGAAGATCAGAATAACTCTGGATAACCATGTTCCTATGGATAAACATGATACATAGAACCATATGATAGGAAACATTTAATCAGATATCAAGAAGTGAAAAAACAGGTCAGTTATATGTCTTACTATCTATGTCTACTTATTTGACTTACATCAAATATAAAAACCAACAAATAAAACAGCTCCCATCTTACCAATACTAGTGAAAATAAGCCGTGTTGGGCCATCATATTAAAAACTCACAAGTCTTTCACTGAATTAGAAATTCATAGTCATTTGCTAGATCTACCACCATAGAGCTGGTGGTAGTAGTAACACTAACAGTTATGGTAGTAGCAGTAGACAAAGCAACAGTAAAAGTTAAAATATAGTACCCTTGAAGAAGCATGTTATAACATACTATATGTATTTCAAAGGACTTTGCAATGATTACCATTACCATCACCATCAAACACATCAAGGATATGGGTTAATCCTAGCACATTATAATGTAACTTGCCATGTTCAAAATAATAAAATGTGTTGATAAAAATTTTGTTGGATACTTGTTCCAGTTATATTTGCTTTTCCAGATGTGGTCTCCCTGTTGGAGAAAATAAATATAATCCTTTACATTTGGAATAAGGCTACAGGCTTTTCAAATGCATTTTCTCAATTCCAAGAAAAAAGTGAGAAATTAAAAATTTTAAGATATAAAAATATCTACCATGACTTTTCAATAAGTTTCTAAAAGAAAGGGGAGACATGAACAGATTGCTTATCACAAGTAAACATGCAGTTACAAAACATACTTCATTTTATAGCCATGCATATAATGTCAAAAGAAAACTCACTGTCTTAAAAACAACAGAAGGAAAAAGTCTCTCTCATCTGGGACCCATGTGCCATATACACGGGTCTGCTGCATGATTCTCCCATCCTTTCAAAAATAAGACCCTTCTCCCCACAGGTTCTGAAGTTGTGGAGAATGAAGACTCTCAGCTGAGTCTGGGAGTCGAAGAGAGAGGGTTCCTTCACTTGATGTCATCACTTTCCAGAGCTACCAATATCTAGTGACTGAAATGCCAATATCTAATGACTGAGAAGCAAAAGGAAAGGGAGAAAGGGAAAGATATACCCAATTGAATACAGAGTTCCAGAGAATATCAAGGAGAGATAAGAAGGCCTTCTTAGGTGAGCAATGCAAGGAAATAGAGGAAAACAATCAAATGGGAAAGACTAGAGATCTCTTCAGGAAGATATCAAGGAAGCATTTCATGCAAGGATAGGCATGATAAAGGACAGAAATGGTAAGGACCTAAGAGAAGCAGAAGAGGTGGCAATATACAGATGAATTAAACAAAAAGGTCTTAATGACCTCCTGATGGTCATTAAGAGGTCTTGTTAATCACAATGGTGTAGTCACTCACCTAAAGCCAGACATCCTGGAGGGCGAAGTCAACTGGGCCTTAGAAAGCATTATTTTGAACAAAGCTAGTGGAAGTGATGGAATTCCAGCTAAGCCATTTAACATCCTAAAAGATTATCCTGTTAAAGTGTTGTACTCAGTATGCCAGCAAATATGGAAAATTCAGAAGTACCCACAGGACTGGAAAAGATCAGTTTTCAGTCCCAAAGAAGGGAAAGGCCAAAGAATGTTCAAACTACAGCACAATTGCACTCATCTCACATGTTAGGAGGTAATGCTCAAAATCTTTAAAACTAGGCTTCAAAACAGTATGTGAACCAAAAAATTCCAGATGTACAAACTGGATTGAGAAAAAGCAGAGGAACCAGAGATCAAATTGTCAACATTTGTTGGAGCATAGAAAAAAGCAAGAGAATTTTAAAAAAAAACAACCCATCTACTTCTGCTTCATTGACTATGCTATAGCTTTTGACTATGAGGATCACAACAAACTGTGTATAATTCAAGAGATGGGAGTACCATACCACCTTACCTGCCTCCTGAGAAACCTGTATGCAGGACAAGAAGCAACAAGAAACAGACATGGCACAATGGACTGGTTCAAGGTTGGGAAGGGAATACAACAAAGTTGTATATTGTCACTCTGCTTATTTAGCTTATATGGAGAGTTCATCATGAGAAACACTGGGGTAGAGGAAGCACAAGCTGGAATCAAGATTTCTGGGAGAATGATCAGTAATCTCAAATATGCACATGACACCACCCTAATGGCAGAAGGTGAAGAAGTTTAGTTTTTTAAACTAAAAAGCCTCTTGATGAGGATGAAAGAGGAGAGCAAAAAAGTTGGCTTAAAACTCAACATTCTAGACTAAGATCAGGGTATCTGGTCCCATGACTTCAAGGCAAATATGTGGGGAAACAATGGAAACAGTGACAGACTTTATTTTGGGGGGCTCCAAAATCCTGTGGATGGTGACTGTAGTCATGAAATTAAAGGCCACTTACTCCTTGGAAGGAAAGCTATGACCAACATAAACAGTGTATTAAAAAGCAGAGACATCACTTTGCTTAAAAAAAGTTCAGTATAGTCAAAGCTATGGTTTTTCCAGTAGTCATGTATGGAAGTGAGAGCTGGATCGTAAAGAAGACTGACAGCTGAAGAATTAATGCTTTCAAATTGTGGTGCTGTAGAACACTCTTAAGAGTCCCTTGGACTGCTAGTAAATCAAGCCAGTTAATTCTAAGGGAAATCAATCCTGAATACTCATTGGAAAGACAGATGCTAAAAGCTGGAGCTCCAATAATTTGGGCACCTGATGCAAAGAGCTGACTCAATGCAAAAGAACTTGCACCGGGAAAGATTGAAGGCAAAAGGAAAAGGGGGTGGCAGAGGATTAGATGGTTATATAACATCACTGACTTAGTGGACATGAAATTGAGTAAACTTCTTGAAATAGTAAAGGACAGGGAGGCTTGGTGAGCTGCAGTTCATGGGGTTGCAAAAAGTCAGGTATGACTTAGTGACTGAACAACAGCAACAACTGGTGAATAGGGTGTTTAATAGGCCCAGCCTGGTTGCCTCAAGACAGTGCAATTGTTTGGTGTATACTGCTAGATTTTCTGAGGTCTCTGTTGCAACCACATTAGTTTTCTCATTCTGCCCAGTTCTACTTCCATCACCGTCAATCATTTTTTTTTTTAAGTTGGAGGATAATTACTTTACAATTTTGTGGTGGCTTCCACTGTACATCAACATAAATCAGTCATAATTATATGTAATCATTTGTATCAGTAGATAGCAATAGACAACTCAAGAAACTTCTTAGATGCAAATTTTCATCCCAGAGTCTTCTTCACAGACACATTAACTCAAGATTTTGGTGTGAGAAGTAATCGGAGCAATCACTTCTAAAGAATGAGATTTGGAACCTGACTGGCTAGCATTGAGAGCAGATGAAGCACGAAAAGTCCTTGCATGGAATGGTACAGCTTTTTATTGGGACACAAAAGGAAGTGAACGTACTGACAGGTGCAGTGTTCTAAGCGTTTGAGAAGATTTGGCAGAAGTAATAGTTGTAAAAAGCAAGAAATTTTCTGACTGCCCCTGGAGAAAAGTCACAAGTTTGAGAAAAACAATGAGATTCAATCCATCAACAATTGAAAGTGAAGTATTAATATAAAAGTTGTACACCTTCCTTGATTCTTATCTTCTGTGATCAGAAGACAGAGCACGAGGTCCAGGATATATTTTAGAGTATCAGAGCTTCAAAATAGGCTGAATTCTCAACCTTGAAAGCTCTGCTATGCCAAAGTCAGAGACTTGATAGGGAATAGTTGGGTTCCTGGGACATGGGATATATAAACAGATAAATAGAGCAGTGTTCTCATTTACAGAGTCACTACTTTTATTTATTTCCTATTTTAATGTAGTAGACATTTAAATATGATTTTAATAAAATACAGTTACTACCCCACTCCAGTACTCTTGCCTGGAAAATCCCATGGGCGGAGGAGCCTAGTAGGCTGTAGTCCCTGGGGTCGCTAAGAGTCGAACACGACTGAGCGACTTCACTTTCACTTTTCACTTTCATGCATTGGAGAAGGAAATGGCAACCCACTCCAGTGTTCTTGCCTGGAGAATCCCAGGGACGGGGGAGCCTGGTGGGCTGCCGTCTATGAGGTCGCACAGAGTCGGATACGACTGAAGCAACTTAGCATCAGCAGCAGCAGCAGTACAGCTTCAACATTTTCAAATGAAGGCAATGGGACCCCACTCCAGTACTCCTGCCTGTAAAATCCCATGGACAGAGGAGCCTGGAAGGCTTCAGTCCATGAGGTCGCTGAGGGTTGGACACGACTGAGCGACTTCACTTTCACGTTTCACTTTCATGCATTAGAGAAGGAAATGGCAACCCACTCCAGCGTTCTTTCCTGAAGAATCTCAGGGACGGGGGAGCCTGATGGGCTGCCGTCTATGGGGTCGCACAGAGTCTGACACGACAGCAGCAGCAGCAGAGCAGAACTCAAATACCACATTCATTAATTCCAAACTAAGGTGCTTTGGACAAAATTTCATAAACTTTTCAACCATTTGTATCATCATTTATTTCTTTAATTTCACAATTGAAATAGTTTCATAGTTGAATAAAATGATACTTATCTCACTAGACTACTTGTAGGATTAATAATAAAAAAGTGTAAGTTATTAGTTGCAGTGTCAGATACATAGTGAACATTAAATTGTATTGGATGCTATTTTAGGTAACTATTTGCGTGGGTAAAAGTAGTAGATTGTAACTGTGTTCTCTCAAAATTTCTGACATTGCTTCATTCTGTACTCAATTTTGAATATAGTACTTGATGAAAATTCAACTTATTTCTGTTTTAGGTTTTTCTTTCTAAATCTGAGTAAGGTTATTTTTCTACATTAAATGTAAATATATTTCCCTTTTCACCATTTTCAAGATGGTTAGTAGTTTAAATACATGCCTCATTATAGACTGTGATATGTGTATAACAGAAAGTGAATTTGATATTCCTAATTTGTATCACAGGTTCCAATATATAAAATGTAATCAATAATATGCTGCCAGTCTACATTTAAAACAGTGTGTGTAGAGTTTACATCAGATACAGATTCCATGACCCACATACTCCCCTTCCCTCAAATATTTCTATATTAATTTATTTATTGGATTCATATTACATACTATGCAATGTCCAATTCAATCTTCTTTTCACCTTATTTGTAGTCATTTATCTACTCTTCCGTTAATTCAGTAAGCAAGCATATTTGGAAGTGCTTACTATATGCCAATCCTTGTACTATATGCAATCATTTTCTGGTAGTTGTAGGAGCAGAATCAATACAAAATAGAAGTTGTCAGGATGAGGATACAATCTGAAGTAATCCCAGCACCAGGGCAACAGAAAAACACCTTTCTAATTTTTCATTTGCTGCAGATGTTAAGTTTCTGTTCTAGACAAGTATTTTCAGTTTTATAATTGTTATGGTTACAAATTAATGCTAATGAGAAGAATTTATTCATTTGGCATAGATCAAAACACTTTTTGAGGAAAGCCAAGGGTCATAAATAGGTTATGTACATTATAGACTATTCGCTTCTATGGCAGAAAATGAAGAGGAACTAAAGAGCCTCTTGAAGAGGGTGAAGGAGGAGAGTGGAAAAAGCCAGCTTAAAACCAAATATTAAAAAAACTAAGATCATGGCATCCTGCCCCGTTGTGCTGTGCTTAGTCACTCAGTCATATCCGACACTTTGTGACCCTATGGTCTGTAGCCTGCCAGGTTCCTCTGTCTATGGGGATTCTCCAGGCATAGAACCCAAGCTATCCACATTGAAGGCGGATTCTTTACTGTCTAAGCCACAAGGAAGCCCAAGAATAATGGAGTGGGTAACCTATTCCTTCTCAGGGAATCTTTCTGACCCAGGAATTGAACTGGGGTCTCCTGCATTGGAGGAAGATTCTTTACCAGATGATCTATCAGGGAAGCCCTATCCAGCCCCATTACTTAATGGCAAATAATAGGGAAAAAGGTGGAAGTAGTGATAGATTTCCTCTTCTTGGCGTCTAAAATCACTGTGGATGGTGACTGCAGCCATAAAATCAGAAGACAATTGCTTCTTGGGAGGAAAGCTATGACCAACCTAGATAGTTTCCTGGAAAACAGAGACATTACTCTGCCAACAAAGGTTCATATAGTCAAGGGTATGGTCTTCCCAGTGATCACGTATGGTTGTGAGAGCTGGACAGTAAAGAAGGCAGAACGCCAAAGAATTGATAGTTTCAAACTGGTGCTGGAGACGACTCCTGAAAGTTCCTTGGACAGCAAGGAGATCAAACCAGTAAAGTTTAAGGAAACCAGTTTAGTCAAGGCTATGGTTTTCCCTGTGGTCATGTGTGGATGTGAGAGTTGGACTGTGAAGAAGGCTGAGCACCAAAGAATTGATGCTTTTGAACTGTGGTGTTGGAAAAGACTCTTGAGAGTCCCTTGGACTGCAGGGAGATCCAACAAGTCCATTCTGAAGGAGGTCAACCCTGGGATTTCTTTGGAAGGAATGATGCTAAAGCCGAAGCTCCAGTACTTTGGCCACCTCATGAGAAGAGTTGACTCACTGGAAAAGACTCTGATGCTGGCAGGGATTGGGGGCAGGAGGAGAAGGGGACAACCGAGGATAAGATGGCTGGATGGCATCACGGACTTGATGGAAGTGAGTCTGAGTGAACTCTGGGAGTCGGTAATGGACAGGGAGACCTGGCATGCTGCGATTCATGGGGTCGCAAAGAGTCAGACACGACTGAGCGACTGAACTGAACTGAACTGAACCCTGAATACTCTTTGGAGGGACTGATTCTGAAGCTGAAGTTTCAGTATTTTGGTCATCTGATGTGAGCAGTCACCTCATTGGAAAAGTTCCTGATGCTAGGAAAGATTGAAGGCAGATAGAGAAGAGAGTGTCAGAGGATGAGATGGCTGGATGACATCACTGATGCAATGGAAATGAACTTGGGCAAATTTTGGCTGATGGTGAGGGATGGGAAGGCATGGATGCACTGCAGTCCATGGGGTCAGAAAGAGTCAGACATGACTGGGCAACTGAACAACAACAACGATTGTGACTTGTAAGTTAAAATATAAAGCAAAGATGGAATATAAGTGACATTACTTAAAATCCTATCATAATTTTATTCATTTAATGTACACATGGCTGAAAATAAGGCAATTTTGTTAAAGATTTTCTTCCTTTCTTTTTTATAGGTTGTCTGAGATGATCAAGCTCTAAAATAACTAAAACGAATATTACTCAGTTAAGCAAAAAAAAAAGAATATATATATATATATATATTTATATGATTTGAATTACCACTCTGTTGACTTCAGCCTTTTGACTCTAGTCTGTAAAACACAATCATAACAGCAAATTATTTCTATCTGATCTATGTTAACTAGTTTTCTCTTGGCACTAGCATTATATGATGCTCCTAAATCTTTTGATAAGTATTGACTTGTCTCTGAGTTGTGTGTCAATTTCTGGGAGCTTGCAGGGCTGCACATATCATTTTAATCATGGTTTGGCATTAATCTTTATGAGTGATAAAAATGAGTGCCGTTGGAAAATAAATTGACTGCATGCCAATTATTAGGTACTATACAAAGTACTTAAAGTCTTGTGCCTTGAGATTTGATATTACTATTTTCAACGTATGTATTTTGCTGTTTTAAGACATTTTTAGTATAGGTGGCACTACTGATAAAGAATTTGCATGCAATGCAGGGGATGCAAGATACCTAAGTTTGATCCCTGGGTTGGGAAGATCCCTGGAGGAGGCAATGACAACCCACTCCAGCATTTTTGCCTGGCGAATTCCATGGACAGAGGAGCCTTGGAGGGCTATAGTCCATAGGGTTGCAAACAGTAGGACATTAAGCACACTGCAACAACAACAATGTTAAATGACTTTATATTAACTTCTTCCCAGGTGACACTAGTGGTAAAGAACCCACCTGCCAATGCCAGAGACATGAGTCGTGGGTTCAGTCTCTGGGTTGGGAAGATTTCCTTGAGGAGGGAATGGCAACCCACTCCAATATTCTTGCCTAGAGAATCCCATGGACAGAGGAACCTGGCAGGCTACAGTCCATAGGGTTGCAAAGAGTCAGACAGAACTGAAGCGACTTGGCAGGCACAAGTTAATTTTTTAGGTACAAGATTCATGCACTTTTTGCAGGAAATAGCATATTTTTGTGTGTTAATAAATATTCGAAGAAACTTTTGATTGAAACTATTTTTAGAAAACATTTTGAATTGAAGCCTACTTATTTTCACTTTCATAGTCTGAACGGCTTTAAGGAGAAGATTATAGAATTAATGATTATAATTAATTGACCTTATATCCAGGTAAAAATCTTTCAGTTGAAGATGAAAGAAAATCATAATCTATAGAGAGAAAAGTTTGTAAGCTTTTTTTTTTCCTTTAAAAATAAGCTGAAAGAAAATGGTGTATGAAATAGTAATTTTGTGTGTGGGTGGAAACCAAACATGCTCAGTTCCTAAGTCATGTCCCACTCTTTGTGACCCCATGGACTGTAGCCTGCCAGGCTCCTCTGTCCCTGGGATTTCCCAGGCAAGAATACAGGAGTGGGTTGTCATATTCTCCTCCAGTGGATCTTCCTGGCCCAAAGATCAAACCTGCATCTCCTGCATTGGCAGGTGGATTCTTTAGCACTGAGCCACATGGGAAGTTCACGTGGAAACCAAAGTTAAGGGTTAAAAAGAACAGAGCTGATAAAAATCATTTCTCATATAAGAAGAAATTCATAGGAATGAAGTCTAGGAAAATTATTGCATTTCTTGATATGCATTAATACCTTTTTATAAAATATATTTGAGCTCCCAGGATTTGGCCAGGTGTGTATCTGTGCAGCATTGTCTTGGCTGTAAGAAAAACTTTTGTAAGAAAAATCCTTGGCGTTAACGGGAGTTAGCATACAAATGAAAGAAGAAAATAAATAAGCAAATAAATGTGTGAGATGTCAGAAGCTGGTAAGTAGTATAAGGAAAAATAATTGAAGGGTGAGGGGATTGAAGGCAAACTCCAGGAGGTAGTGAGGGACAGAGAGGCCTAGCCTGCTGCAGTCTGTTGGGTCACAAAGAGTGAGACACGGCATAGTGTCTGAACAACAACAAGGGGATTGTGATAAGAAATTGCTACAGAGGGAACTGACTTTATGTTTGAAAGCTGGCAAATAGTGGAAAGCAGAAAAAAACTGCTGAAGTAAAGCAATAGATATTTGGTGGAAGAACCTGGGGGCAGAAAGAACAATGCGGAGTCTCTGGAATGAGGGGATATTCATGTGCAGCAAAGCTGGTAGATTGGTGGAGGGATAGAAGCAACAGAGAAGGGTTGGAAGGTTTGGTAGGAAAAGAGGAAGGAGTTCACACAGCCATAGAAACATCTGGATTTTAATATGGGTAAATATGAAGTAAATCATGTGATTTGAGCTGACATAATCTGGCTCTTTTTCAGGTTGATTTCTGGGGAACAGAGTGAAGGGAATGGTTCTGTTTTTATATTTTTTCTTCCATTTTTCTGTGTCCAGTTTTCTGTCCCAGTTGGCACATTTCTTCCCTTACTCCTGCAGGTGCTGAAAATTAATTAGCAATATCCTAAGTGTACTCCAGAATTTATATCTTAGGTGGGCTGGAATCCTTAACATTTAATTATGTGTATTGCAAATTTGTATACATCTTATTTGACTTTACCTGGAATATTTGTTCATATTTACCAAGATGCAATAAACATTAAAATATAATTTGTTTTCACACATATGCACATATACACATTGATACTAACAATAAACACTATTCATAATCTTTATCCTCAATTATGACACAATTTTTTATTCTCTTTAATTTTTTAATTGCCAGATAATTCAAATTCAAATAATCCAAATTCAGATAGATAATTTATGAATGTACGTTAGTGGTACTTCTTATATTTTTATAAAATTCAGTTTGAAACAGCTGTGCTAATTTTCACAGATATGTTTAAAAATTATTTAATATCTCTGTCTCTGGAGAAGGCAATGGCACCCCACTCCAGTACTCTTGCCTGGAAAATCCCATGGACGGAGGAGCCTGGTAGGCTGCAGTCCATGGGGTAGCAAAGAGTTGGACACAACTGAGCAACTTCACTTTGACTTTTCACTTTCATGCATTGGAGACGGAAATGGCAACTTACTCCAGTATTCTTGCCTAGAGAATCCCAGGGTTGGGGGAGCCTGGTGGGCTGCCGTCTATGGGGTCACACAGAGTCAGACATGACTGAAGCGACTTAGCAGTAACAGCAGCAGATTTTACTGTTTTGTTTCAAGATTTCTTTTATTCCGTAGTGTATCTTTTAGTCTTTTGAAGTGTACATGAGCACTGTTTGTCTTTGCTTACTTCTAGACTGCTTTGTTAGTTATATAACTGTGAATGAACTGCTAAGTATATCTAATTTTGCTTAAACTACAGTTCCAAATATTCCATCTCAAATGGAGTTGTTTTTATTTTTTTAAAACAGTGGAGACCAAGAACAAATACATCTTGGATACCATGAATGTGAAATGTTTACGAGACCTCTTACAAGAAAAAAATACTGCATAAATTATATAAACTTGTTTGGCTCATTTCAATATAACTAAATTAGACCTTCTGTAATCATGTAATTCCAAAAAAGATTCTTATATCTATCTGAGTTATTTTTCAGCAGTAACACTTTCCAATATACAATTTTTGCTGACAACGACATACTTTTCATTTGATCTCTAATTTCTTATGTTTGAAAAACATCCTTACCATGTCATTCAAAACAATTGCATACACCTACAGAGAGCAAACTCTGAATGAAATGGCATGACCTACTAGCCTTATCAAAAATCTGATATCTTAGACTGACATTAGTGGCAGTAACCATTTAACTAGGTCAGTTTCTAAGGGAAAATAAAGTGGAAACAAAATTGTCCAATTTTTTTATATCAGTGGAAATGTTGAGTGTGATTGGCAGAAGAAGCAGATTCACAATAGTGATTCAATAAATGGATTTGTCTAACTTGACCCTGAACACTCACTCTGGGTTACCTGGAAAATGAGCTACTTGGTGCTGGAGGAACAGGCTCACTCCCCCTCCCTCCATCCTCATAACGGAATGCACTTAAGATAATAACTCCATTGGATTTTTAGTTAACCCCACACTGGACCATTCCACCTTTGCCACAAATTCTCAAGAATAGAGCAGCTGGTGTTGTCCAAAGATCTCTTAGACAATTGACACTCCATAGTTAGACTGTTTGCCGTCCAATTTTAAACTGCTCTATGTTCAGTTCAGTTCAGTTCAGTCGCTCAGTCATATCCGACTCTTTGCGACCCCTTGAATCGCAGCACGCCAGGCCTCCCTGTCCGCCACCATCTCCCAGAGTTCACTCAGACTCATGTCCATCGAGTCCGTGACGCCATCCAGCCATCCCATCCTTGGTTGTCCCCTTCTCTTACTGCCCCCAATACCTCCCAGCATCAGAGTCTTTTCCAATGAGTCAACTCTTCACATGAGGTGGCCAAAATACTGGAGTTTCAGCTTCAGCATCATTCCCTCCAAAGAAATCCTAGGGCTGATTTCCCTCAGAATGGACTGGTTGGATCTCCTTGAAGTCTGAGGGACTCTCAAGAGTCTTCTCCAACATCACAGTTCAAAAGCATCAATTCTTAGGCACTCAGCCTTCTTCACAGTCCAACTCTCACATCCATACATGACCACTGGAAAAACCATAGCCTTGACTAGACGGACCTTAGTTGGCAAAGTAATGTCCCTGCTTTTGAATATGCTATCTAGGTTGGTCATAACTTTTCTTCCAAGGAGTAAGCGTCTTTTAATTTCATGGCTGCAGTCGCCATCTGCAGTGATTTTGGAGCCCCAAAAAATAAAGTCTGACACTGTTTCCACTGTTTCCCCGTCTATTTCCCATGGAGTGATGGGACCAGATGCCATCTTAGTTTTCTGAATGTTGAGCTTTAAGCCAACTCTTTCACTCTCCTCTTTCACTTTCATCAAGAGGCTCTTTAGTTCCTCTTCACTTTCTGCCATAAGGGTGGTGTCATCTGCATATCTGAGGTTATTGATATTTCTCCCAGCAATCTTGATTCCAGCTTGTGTTTCTTCCAGCCTAGTGTTTCTCATGATGTACTCTGCATAGAAGTTAAATAAGCAGGGTGACAATATACAGCCTTGACGGACACCTTTTCCTGTTTGTAACCAGTCTGTTGTTCCATGTCCAGTTCTAACTGTTGCTTCCTGACCTGCATACAGGTTTCTCCAGAGGCAGGTCAGGTGGTCTGGTATTGCCATCTCTTTCAGAATTTTCCACAGTTTATTATGATCCACACAGTCAAAGGCTTTGGGATAGTCAATAAAGCATAAATAGATGTGTTTCTGGAACTCTTTTGCTTTTTCCATGATCCAGCGGATGTTGGCAATTTGATGTCTGGTTCCTCTGCCTCTTCTAAAACCAGCTTGAACATCAGGAAGTTCATGGTTCACGTATTGCTGAAGCCTGGCTTGGAGAATTTTGAGCATTACTTTACTAGCATGTGAGATGAGTGCAATTGTGTGGTAGTTTGAGCATTCTTTTGCATTCCCTTTCTTTGGGATTGGAATGAAAACTGACCTTTTCCCGTCCTGTGGGCACTGCTGAGTTTTCCAAATTTGCTGGCATATTGTGTGCAGCACTTTCACAGCATCATCTTTTAGGATTTGAAATAGCTCAACTGGAATTCCATCACCTCCACTAACTTTGTTCATAGTGATACTTCCTAAGGCCCACTTGACTTCTCATTCCAAGATGTCTGGTTCTAGATGAGTGATCACATCATCATGATTATCTGGGTCATGAAGATCTTTTTCGTACAGTTCTTCCATGTATTCTTGCCACCTCTTCTTAACATCTTCTGCTTCTGTTAGGTCCATACCATTTCTGTCCTTTATCAAGCCCATCTTTGCATGAAATGTTCCCTTGGTATCTCTAATTTTCTTGAAGAGATCTCTAGTCTTTCCCATTCTGTTGTTTTCCTCTATTTCTTTGCATTGATATCTGAAGAAGGCTTTCTTATCTCTCCTTGCTATTCTTTGGAACTCTGCATTCAGATGCTTATATTTTTCCTTTTCTCCTTTGGTTTTTGCCTCTCTCCTTTTCACAGCTATTTGTAAGGCCTTCCCAGACAGCCATTTTACCTTTTTGCATTTCTTTTCCATGGGGATGGTCTTGATCCCTGTCTCCTGTACAATGTCACGAACCTCATTCCATAGTTCATCAGGCACTCTATGTATCAGATCTAGGCCCTTAAATCTATTTCTCACTTCCACTGTATAATCATAAGGGATTTGATTTAGGTCATACCTGAATGGTCTAGTGGTTTTCCCTACTTTCTTCAATTTAAGTCTGAATTTGGTAATAAGGAGTTCATGATCTGAGCTACATTCAGCTCCTGGTCTTGTTTTTGTTGACTGTATACAGCTTCTCCATCTTTGACAGCTTGATGTTACATAGTTCATTTTTTTTCCATTTAGCAAAGTTACTTTCACTCCTATGCCATAATGGGGAGCAATATGGCAGCAGTAGTTGTTACTGCACTGGGATATAAACCCAAGTTTCTTCTGCCTATGTCACAATAGACACAGATATAGGAACCCATAAGTGATAAGAAATCAATAACTTCTAGAAATTCATAGGTGGAAAAAAGTTTGTTATTTTGACCTGCCCAGATATCCTTGAATCAAAATTTAAAGATTAGAATGAGGATATGCATCTCTCTCTCCTCATCTATTCATTTAGATTATGCATTTATGTATACATTTATACACATATTATTATTTGGAAAACTCAGCAGTGGCCACAGGACTGGAAAAGGTCAGGTTTCATTCCAATCCCAAAGAAAAGCAATGCCAAAGAATGCTCAAACTACTGCACAATTGCACTCATCTAACACACTAGTAAAGTAATGCTCAAAATTCTCCAAGCCAGGCTTCAGCAATATGTGAACCATGAACTTCCTGATGTTCAAGCTGGTTTTAGAAAAGGCAGAGGAACCAGACATCAAATTGTCAACATCCGCTGGATCATGGAAAAAGCAGAAACACATCTATTTATGCTTTATTGACTATCCCAAAGCCTTTGACTGTGTGGATCACAATAAACTGTGGAAAATTCTGAAAGAGATGGCAATACCAGACCGCCTGACCTGCTTCTTGAGAAACCTATATGCAGATCAGGAAGCAACAGTTAGAACTGGACATGGAACAACAGACTGGTTCCAAATAGGAAAAGAACTACGTCAAGGTTGTTTATTGTCACCCTGTTTATTTAACTTCTATACAGAATACATCATGAGAAATGCTGGGCTGGAAGAAGCACAAGCTGGAATCAAGATTGCTGGGAGAAATATCAATAACTTCAGATATGCAAATGATACCATCCTTATGGCAGAAAGTGAAGAGGAATTAAAGAGCTTCTTGAATGAAAGTGAAAGAGGAGAGTGAAACAGTTGGCTTAAAGCTCAACATTCAGAAAACTAAGATCATGGCATCTGGTCCCATCACTTCATAGCAAATAGATGGGGAAACAGTGGGCACAGTGGCCAACTTTATTTTTCTGGGCTCCAAAATCACTGTAGATGGTGACTGCAGCCATGAAATTAAAAGACACTTACTCCTTGGAAGAAAAGTTATGACCAACCTAGATAGCATATTCAAAAGCGGAGATGTCACTTTGCCCACAAAGGTTCATCTAGTCAAGGCTATGGTTTTTCCTGTGGTCATGTATGGATGTGAGATCTGGACTATAAAAAAAACTGAGTGTTAAAGAATTGATGCTTTTGAACTGTGGTGTTGGAGAAGACTCTTGAGAGTCCCTTGGACTGCAAGGAGATCCAACCAGTCCATCCTAAAGGAGATCAATACTGAGTATTCATTGGAAAGACTGATGCTAAAGCTGAAACTCCAGTACTTCAGCCACCTGATGCGAAGAGCTGACTCGTTGGAAAAGACCCTGATGCTGGGAAAGATTGAGGGCAGGAGGAGAAGGGGATGACAGAGGATGAGATGGTTGGATGGCATCATCGACTCAATAGACATGGGTTTGGGTGGACTCCGGGATCTGGTGATGGACAGGGAGGCCTGGTGCGCTGTTGTTCATGATGTCACAAAGAGTCAGACACAACTGAGCCACTGAACTGAACTGATCATATAAAACCTTTGAAGATATTATGTGTATATTTTGTATATTTAAATAGTCTTGGATGTATATAGATGTCACACACATGTATACATTTATTGATTTCCCAGGTGGCGTTAATGGTAAGGAACCCACCTAACAGTGCAAGAGACCTAAGAGATGCAGGTTCAATCCGTGAGTCAGAAAGATCACTGGAGGAGGTCATGGCACTTCACTCCAGTATCCTTGCCTGGAGAATCCCCATGAACAGAGGAATCTTACGGACCACAGTCCATGGAGTCGCAAAGAGTTGGACACGACTGAAGCAACTGAGCAGCAATATACATTTATATAAAATATTATCATACTTCCCTAAAACATTAATAAGCAGAAACCTCAAAATAGAGTTGGGAGACCAGAAAGGGGAGCTTTCATGCCCTACACAGAAAGCAGAAACTGATAGGAAGAAGAAAGAGTTGTCTTGTTTCCTGCTCAGGACTCAGCCAATGAAAGAGCATGGACTCTTTACTTACTATAAATCTCCTTTTCCCTTGCTATAAAATTTCCTTTTCCTGAAGGGACTTGCATGTAGCTCACTGTGGTTATAGGCCCTTATTTGCAATTCTCTGTTGATCCTGACCAAGCCCATCTTTGCTGGAGAAATAGCTGGCAGTCTATTTATTGCAGATCAACGTTTCCTTATTATATTGAATTTAATGTTGTGGTTACTTTTAATATATTATTTGCCACTGCTTGTAAAGTATAGCAATTTTAACAGGTTGTATTACAGTAATATTAGACTTAACATCACTTTAGATCTGTCTTTGTATTGTTTTATCCTAACAGAATCTTTCAATACAAAAGTGTAGATATATATCATAGGGTTTCTAAAGTAATTTAAATATGTTTTTATAGAGATATAAGTAATAGATAAAATAAATATTTTAAAATCTTATAAAATATTAATAACAATGATAGTATTCATGTCAATAACTTAATAGTTATCGTTGTTGCATCTGAGCTTAAAATGATGACTTAAAGACATTTAAAGTGTAGATTTCAAATAACATCTGTGATTTACATATTATATAAAACCAAACAAGGCACTGAAAAATGACATTTCAGTTCTACTTTTGACAATATCCAAAACCTAAAAGTATTTGCTTTATTAACTTTTGATTGAAAAATACACTAAAAACCTTATATATATTGAATTCAAGATTCCTAACCACCTATATTTTCTCAGAAATATGCATAGCATGATAAAATTTGATGAGACCAATGTTATTTTATTATATGGAAGCTTCATCAATCTTCAAGCTTTTTAATAAAGATTTCCTAGTTCATTTGGTTAAGAATTCACATTATATGTTAAATCTGAACTCCATGCCTCCAGCAAATGCTCTTGAATATAACAAGTTTCAAAATGGAAAGTTGAAGTGTTACTTGAATATCTTAAAGTCAATTAGAGTAAATACAATTACCTTTTTAAATTAATAGGATCTAGCAGTACAAGTATCGACTGCATTGTGCCGTTTTAAATATAAATTGGTGTGATGTTAGACACAGGAGTTAAACCCAGAACTTTCACTTTCCTGAATTCTTTTGCTTTCTAAAATATTAACAAGTGGTATGTCAAAGTATCAGTACCTTCAGTAATTAAATAAACCTAACTACTTGTACAGATTGTGTTATATTGTCCTTTAATGAGTTCATGAAAAGTTATGAGATTGTACATTATCTGAATTCTTATTCATAGGTTGGGAGAAAAGTTCTTTCCTCCTTTCTACCTCCTAGACAAAAGTAAAGGTTCTTTAAGGTCTAGTCAGACAAAAGCAAAAACAGGAAAACAAACAAAAAAAACCCACAAGCACATATATTCCTAGGTAAAATGTCAATAATTTATTTTATTTCAGTACAGAAAAGCAAATTAATGATAATATATTATATTCCTGCTTTCCAGACAGATGAGGAATTGTCCAGTTTGAGATTATTTTGCAACTCTAATATGAAGATGCAAAGCCCAAACTGCCATATAAAATTTTGTGTATAGCCTAGCTATTTTAAAATTTTTATGTTTTAGTTTTTAAGTATGGTATATAAGGGTTATGATGTCAGTGAAAACGGTAGAGTAAAGAATTCTGAAATTCTTTCATAAGTAAAATCAATGTGAAAACTTGCAAAATTATCAGAACCAATGTTTTAAAAACTCTAAAAATTACCTAAAGACTCACAAATCTGGAAACATTTATTCAAGAAAAAAAGTGCTGAACTTTGGTAAGAACTGTGACCTTTGTGGCATTTTAGTTTGTGCCATTTACATTCCTATTTCTCTAGCTCTTTTAGAAGTCTTAAAATATAATGCTCTGCAAGCATAGTGAACACCAGAAGCCTGGCAACCACTGAAATGGGATAAACAAAATTGGCTCTTCTTCAAAGCTATATTCTCAAAGAGAATTATAGCTTATATATTTGGTGTTTCCTTGGAAGATCCTAGTTTCAAGTCTGCCTTTGTTTCCTCTGATTTGGAAGTCACCCAAGACAAAAGGCTTTTTATCCGGAGTCATTTATCAAAAATTGTTAGAGTCATTGGCTTGATGTTCCAGCTTCCTGAAAATGTAGATAACAGTTGGGGGCAAATAGTAGGCTAACTAAAAAGATGAAAAGCAAAAACTAGGAGGTGAGATGTCTATATACACTTTGAAAAATGCTGATATATTCTTGGAAATCTGGAAGGTCATAAGCAGGTACAGAATTCTGTGCAAGCCCAAGGCCCTGGACACATTTAGGAAACACCTGAAAAAGCCCTAAGTGTCACATCTGTTTGGCCTTGAGCCTCCACACAAGCAGGAAGTGAAAGCTAAGGTATAATTGCTATTCATCTGGTTGGGTTAAAGACATACCATAAAACACACAGAGCACCTTGGCAAGCACTGGAAATCTATTGGTTCCACGTTTTTAACAAATTTTCTGTCTAGTAGTTAAACAATGACTAAGTTACTTAGTTCACATATGACAAAGACTGTAGATTTTGCAGACTACATTTAGAAAAGTCACTAAACAAATAAATAATTGACATTGTCAGAGAAATTAAGGAAGACTTAAAAAATGTAGACATGTCATGTTGATGGATTGGAAGTTTTGATATTGTTAAGATGGCTAAATTCCCCTAACTTATATACAGGTTCATTGCAATCCATATCAAAATTCCCAGGAGTCATTTTTATAGAAATTGACAAACGTATCCTAAAATTTATACAGTAAGGCAAAGAACACAAACAGTGAAATCAAACTTTAAAAAAGACCAAATTTGAAGAACTCATACTTCCTGTTTTCAAAAGTTACTACAGACTTACCATTATCAATATAGTGTACTTCTGGCATAAAGATAGACATATAGATCAATGGAAGAAGAATTAAAATCCAGAATAAATTCTTAATATCTTTGATAAATTGATTTTAGGCAAGGTTGCCAAAAAACTCAATAGTAAAATAGTCCTTTCGATAAATGGTTTGGGGACAATTGGATATCTCCCTACAAAAGAATGAAATGGGACTTCAAGTTCACTCTTTACATAAAAATGAACTCAAAATGCATCAAAAGCCTAAATATACCTCTTGTGAGTGCTAAGTCATTTGAATTGTGTCCAACTTTTTGCAACCCCATGGACTGTAGCCTACCATGCTCCTCTGTCCATGGGATTCTTCAGGCAAGAATCCTGGAGTGGCTTGCCATTTCCTCCTCCAGGGAATCTTCCTGACCCAGGGATCAAACCTTCATTTCCTGTGGCTCCTGCATTGCAGGTCGACTCTTTACCACTTGAGCCAGCAGGAAAGCCCTCCAAAAGCAACTCATCCCCTTGCAACTGGGGCAGAACTCGAACCTGCAATCTTCTGATATACCTCTTAAAACCAGAGAAATCATAAAAAAAAAAAGAAGTCTATATGACTTTGAATATACAATGAATACTTACATATAATATATAAAGCAAGAGCAAAAGGAAGAAAAACATAGGTAAAACAGACTTCATCAATATAAAAATTTGTAGTTTAAAGAACACTATCAAGTAGTGAAAATACAATTTATTATTGATGGTTGAAAAGGTTTACAAATCTTATATTTGACATGAGTATGGTACCTAGAAGATTAAAATCCAAGAATGATGAGTAACCCAGTGAAAATTTGAGCAAAGGTTTTGAATGGCATTTCTTCAAAGAAAACATGCAAAGTGCCAAAAACACATGAGAAAACATTAAATATAATTAGCCACTTGAGAAATGCAAATCAAAACCACAGTAAAAACAATCCCTGGAATGGCTATAATAAATACATAAAACACAAGTGCTGAGGAGAATATAGAGAAATTGAAACCCTCCATATATTGGTTACAATATAATTGGTACAGTTGTTTGAAAAATAGGCAATTCTTAATAGAAATTAATAGTTAAATAGCTACTACATGATCCAGTAATTCTACAACTGGGTACACTCCTTCCCAAATTGAAAATACATGCTCATGTGAAAACTTGGACATGAATATTCATAGCAGCATTATTTACTATAACAAAAGGTTGAAACAGCACAAATTCTCTCAGTTGCTGAATAGATAAATTGTATTTCTGTGCAATGGATATTTTTATCCATAAAAAGGAATGAGTTACCAATAAAGGGGGCAACATGGATTAACCTTGAAAATATTATACAAAGTTAAAGAATCCAGACACAAAAAGCCACATATTGTATGACTGCATTTACATTAAATGTGAACAATCCATATAAACACAAAGTGGATTCATTTTTTCAGGGTCTGGGAGTGGTGAGTGAGGAATGATTGAGAATGGGTATTCTGTTTCTTTGGGGGATGATAGAAATATTCTGAAATTAGATAGTGATAATGGTTATCTAGCTATGAATATGCTAAGAACCACTGAATTTTACACTGTAAAATTCAATTTTTCAATGAAAATTGAATTATGTATTAATTTAGCAAAAGTACTGATGCCAGAAAGACTGACTCTGCCATTCAACATGCTGTGATATTGGCTACTATTTATCATTTATCTGCTAAAATTCTGGATCTGCAACATGTCAGAACATTCTGTATAATATTGTTAGGAATATATGAGATAATACACATGTTTTTTAACATACAATGGTTATGAAACACAATAGAATACAATAATTATGGATATTTATTGTAATTTTAATGTGTTCCATCCTTTCCATACCAGCATTACACATATTGAATAATGTTACACTATGATATCTTACTGAGGAAAGTACTATTATTAATCTCATTTAATGGATAATAAAATGAGGGGCAGAGTTTTTAAGGAAATAGCCCAAGGTGACTCATGTGGGTGGAAGAACTTGGCTGCAGACTTGGGTAACCTAATCCCAATGTAAGGGACCACATTGCCACAATCTTGATTCCATGACAATGGGCATTGCTTCCATGGAGAGGATAAGGGTATTTTTCTTTCAGTTAAGTTCAGTTCACTTCAGTCACTCAGTCATGTCCAGCTATTTGTGACCCCATGGGCTGCAGCACGCAAACTCATGTTCATATCATCAGTGATGCTATTCAACCATCTGATCCTCTGTCATCCCTTTCTCCTCCCACCTTCAATCTTTCCCAGCATCAGGGTCTTTTCCAAGGAGACAGTACTTCACATCAGGTGGCCAAAGTATTGGAGTTTCAGCTACAGCATCTGTACTTTCAATGAATATTTGAGCTGATTTCCTTTAGGATTGACTGGTTGGATCTCCTTTCAGTCCAAGGGACTCTTAAGAGTCTTTTCCAACACCGCAGTTCAAAAGCATTAATTCTTCAGTGCTCAGCTTTCTGAGCACTTTCTGTCCAACTCTCACATCCAACATGACTACTGGAAAAACCATAGCTTTGACTAGATGGACCGCTGTTGGCAAAATAATGTCTGTGCTTCTTCATATGCTGTCTAAGTTGGTCATAACTTCTCTTCCAAAGAACAAGCACTTTTAAATTTCATGTTCACAGTCACCATCTGCAGTGATATTGGAGCCTCCCAAAATAAAATCTCTCACTGTTTCCATAGTTTCCCATCTATTTGCCATTAAGTGAGGGGACCAGATGCCACGATCTTAGTTTTCTGAATGTTGAGTTTTAAGCCAACATTTTCACTCTCCTCTTTCACTTTCATCAAGAGGCTTTTTAGTTTTTCTTCACTTTCTGCCATAAGCATGGTGTCATCTGCATATCTGAGGTTATTGATATTTCTCCCAATAATCTTGATTTTAGCTTGTGCTTCATACAGCCTGGCATTTCTCATGATGTACTCTGCTTATAAGTCAAATAAGCAGGGTGACAATATACAGCCTTCACATACTCCTTTACCAATTTGAAACCAGTGTGTTGATCCACGTCCAGTTCTAACTGCTCCTTGACCTGCATACAGATTTGTCAGGAGGCAGGTAAGGTGGCCTGGTATTCCCATCTTTTAATAATTTTGCACACTTTGTAGTGATTCAACAGTCTAAGGCTTTGGCACAGTCAATAAAGCAGAAGTAGATTTTTTTTGGAACTCTCTTGCACTTTTTGATGATCTGAGGGATGTTGGCAATTTGATATGTGGTTCTTCTGCCTTTTCTAAATCCAGTTTGAACATCTGGAAGTTCACGGTTCACATACAGCTGAAGGCTGGCTCGGAGAATTTTGAGCATTACTTTGCTAGTATGTGAGATGAGTGCAATTGTGCAGTAGTTTGAACATTCTTTGGAGCTGCCTTTCTTTGGGATTGGAATGAAAACTGACCTTTTTCAGTCCTCTGGCCACTGCTGGGTTTTCCACATTTGCTGGCATATTGAGTGCAGCACTTTCACAGCATCATCTTTTAGGATTTGAAATACCTCAACTGGAATCCATCACCTCCACTAGCTTTGTTTGTAGTGATGCTTCCTAAGGCCCACTTGACTTTTCATTCCAGGATGTCTGGCTCTAGGTGAGTGATCACACCATCGTGGTTATCTGGGTCATGAAGATCTTTTTTGGATAGTTCTTCTCTGTATGGTTGCCACCTCTTCTTAATATCTTCTGCTTTTGTTCGGTGCATACCATTTCTGTCCTTCGTACCCATCTTTGCATGAAATGTTGCCTTGGTATCTCTAATTTTATTGAAGAGAGCTTTAGTCTTTCACATTCTATTGTTTTCCTCTATTTCTTTGCACTGATGACTGAGGAAGGCTTTCTCTCTCTCTTTTTTTTTTCCGCTTTTTATTTATTTATTTTTGGAGGCTAATTACTTTACAATATTGTATTGTTTTTTTTTTTTTAATTTTTATTTTTACTTTATTTTACTTTACAATACTGTATTGGTTTTGCCATACGTTGACATGAATCCACCACGGGTGAGGAAGGCTTTCTTATCTTTCCTCACTCAGTTCAGTTCAGTCATTCGGTCTTGTCTGACTCTCTGTGACCCCATGAATTGCAGCACGCCAGGCCTCTTTGTCCATCACCAACTCCTGGACTTTACTCAAACTCATGTCCATTGAGTTGGTGATGCCATCCAGCCATCTCATCCTCTGTTGTCCCCTTCTCCTCCTGCCCCCAATCCCTCCCAGCATCAAAGTCTTTTCCAGTGAGTCAACTCTTCACATGAGGTGGCCAAAGTACTGGAGTTTCAGCTTCAGCATCATTCCTTCCAAAGAAATCCCAGGGTTGATCCCCTTTAGAATGGACTGGTTGGATCTCCTTGCAGTCCAAGGGACTCTCAAGAGTCTTCTCCAACACCACAGTTGAAAAGCATCAATTCTTCGGCACTCAGCTTTCTTCACAGTCCAGCTCTCACATCCATACATGGCAGTGAATTGTGAACTTCTAGATGTTAAAGCTGGCTTTAGAAAAGGCAGAGGAACCAGAGATTAAATTGCCAATGTCCGCTGGATCATGGATAAAGGAAGAGGAAAACATCCAGTAAAGCATCTATTTATGCTTTATTGACTATGCCAAAGCCTTTAACTGTGTGGATCACAAATAAACTGTGGAAAATTCTGAAACAGATGGGAATACCAGACCACCTGACCTGCCTCTTAAGAAACCCATATGCAGGTCAGGAAGCAACAGTTAGAACTGGACATGGAACAACAGACTGGTTCCAAATAGGAAAAGGAGTACGTCAAGGCTGTATATTGTCACCCTGCTTATTTAACTTCTATGCAGAGTACATCATGAGAAAGGCTGGGCTGGAAGAAGCACAAGCTGGAGTCAAGATTGCTGGGTGAAATATCAATAACCTCAGATATACAGATGACACCACCCTTATGGCAGAAAGTGAAGAAGAACTAAAGAGCCTCTTGATGAAAGTGAGAGAGGCGAGTGAAAAAGTTGGCTTAAAGTTTAACATTTAGAAAACGAAGATCATGGCATCTGGTCCCATCACTTCATGGGAAATAGGTGGGGAAGCAGTGGAAACAGTGTCAGACTTTATTTTTAGGGGCTCCAAAGTCACTGCGGATGGTGCTTGCAGACATGAAATTAAAAGATGCTTACTCCTTGGAAGGAAAGTTATGACCAACTTAGATAGCATATTCAAAAGCAGAGACATTACTTTGCCAACAAAGGGCCATCTAGTCAAGGCTATGGTTTTTCCAGTAATCTTTCCTTACTATTTTTGGAACTCTACATTTAAATGGGTATATCTTTCCTTTTCTCCTTTGCCTTTCACTTCTTTTCTTTTCACAGCTATTTGTAAGACCTCCTCACACAACCATTTTGCCTTTTTGCTTTTCTTTTCCTTGGGAATGGTCTTGATCCTTGCCTCCTCTAGAATGTCAGGAACTTCTGTCCATAGATTTTCAGGCACTCTGTGTATCAGATCAAATCCCTGAATCTATTTGTCACTTCCACTGTTTAATCATAAGGGGTTTGATTTAGGTCATACCTGAATGGTCTAGTGATTTTTCTTACTTTATTCAATTTTTGTCTGAATTTGGCAATACGGAGTTCATGATCTGAGCCACAATCAGCTCCTGGTCTTTTTTGCTGACTAAATAAGAACTTCTCCATCTTTGGCTGTACAGAATATAATCAGTCTTATTTCAGTGTTGACCATCTGGTGATGTCCTTGTGTAGTCTTCTCATGTGTTGTTGGTAGAGCGTGTTTGCTATGACCAGTGTGTTTCCTTGGCAAAACTCTGTTAGGCTTTGCCCTGCTTCATTCCATACTCTGAGACAAAACTTGCCTTTTACTCTGGATATCTCTTGATCTCCTACTTCTGCATTCCAGTCCCCTATAATGAAAAGAACACCTGTTTTGGGGTGATAGTTCTAGAAGGTCTTGTAGGTCATCATAGAACTGTTCATCTTCCACTTTTTCAGCATTACTGGTCAGGGGATAGACTTGGATTACTGTGATAGCTAATGATTTTCCTTGGAAATGAACAGAGATCATTCTATCGCTTTTGAGATTGCATCCAAGTACTGCATTTTGGACTCTTTTGTTGACTGTGATGGCTACTCCATTTCTTTTAAGGGATTGTTGCCCACAGTTGTTGATACAATCAATTGTCATCTAAGTTAATTTCACCCATTCCAGTCCATTTTAGTTCACTGATTCCTAAAATATCGATGTTCACTTTTACCATACCCTGTTTGACTACTTCCAATTTACCTTAATTCATGGACCTAACATTTCAGGTTCCTATGCAATATTGTTCTTTACAGAATCAGACTTTACTTCCATCACCAGTCACATCCACAACTAGGTATTGTTTTTACTTTGGTTCCGTCTCTTCATTCTTTCTGGAGTTATTTCTTCACTCCAATAGCATAATGGGCACCTAGTGACACGGGGAGTTCATCTTTCAGTGTCCTATCTTTTTGCTCTTTCATACAGTTCATGGGGTTCTCAAGACAAGAATACTGGAATGGGTTGCCATTCCCTTTTCTAGGGCATCTTCCCAACCCAGAGACTGAACACAGGTCTTCTGCATTGCAGGCGAATTTTTTACCATCTGAGCCACCACGGAGCAGAAAATAAAATGGAAACTGAATTAAAAACAATATAAGAATGAAATGTTTTGAATGCAAAAAAACTATAACTTCCAAATTATATTGCAGTTTTCTGTATCACAAACATGATAATTAATCAAACTGTTGAAAGAAAATTCTTACACAATGGAGTGCTGAAACTGTTTGATTTCATTTCCAGGGTTCCTAAGAGCTCTGGTACCACAGTCCTTTATATCTCAGTGCAGAAAGGAATTCAGTGATCTGCAAAGTGATAGATTAAAAGCGATGTATTAGAATAGAATGCCTCTAAGGTTTATAAGCAATCAGGTAAGCATTGCCCTGCCTGAAGTACTCAGTGTATGTGTGCTGCTATTTTTATGATCAAAGGAAGACAGAGGAGAATGAGAAGACCTTTTCTGGCTTTCTTGAGTAGGCATCATGCTTCCATCATCAGTTACTTTCCCAGGTTGGGCAGAGGAATTTTCTTGTCCCTATATGCAGTCCATTCTGAAGGAGCCCAACCCTGGGATTTCTTTGGAAGGAATGATGCTAAAGCTGAAATTCTAGTACTTTGGCCTCCTCATGTGAAGAGTTAACTCATTGGAAAAGACTTTGATGCTGGGAGGGATTGGGGGCAGGAGAAGAATGGGGACGACCAAGGATGAGATGGCTGGATGGCATCACTGACTCAATGAATGTGAGTCTGAGTGAACTCCAGGAGTTGGTGATGGACAAGGAGGCCCAGCGTGCTGTGATTCATGGGGATGCAAAGAGTCGGACACTACTGAGAGACTGAACTGAACTGAACTGATATGGTGGGCACCAGTGGGCAAGTTGTAGACCTTATTCTTACTATTGGTTTATTGTTTGGGAGTATTCTACAAAGAACATATCTTAGGGGTAACAGCATGTTTTGGGGGTCTTTAACTCACTGAGCTCACTGGGCAGGATGTAGGTCTCATACTACCATTGTTTTATTGGTTTGGGGTATGTCTCATGCTTCTGTTGCATGATTTATTGCTGAGCAAATTAGCTGGATTTTATTGTTAAGCTAGTCAATCTGGCTTTGATGCCAAGCAACTTGTTCTGCTTTAGGAATCAAGCAAGCTTACATTATTTAAGGATTTTCCCATTGCTTTCTTGAGTGATCATTAATCTTATTGTAGTCTCCCAAAGCCCCCTAAAGTTCCCTCTCTAGCTAAAACTCCCTAATGGGGTTTCTAAGCCAACTATTTGAGTATCCTATTCTATCCCTCTCAGTACCATCTGTTTGAAATTGTGTTTATTATCATTTCTTAAAAGGTCAATCAATTTACCTCTAGAAACAATATCAATAATAGTACAGATGTTGAGGCAACTAATTAACACAAGCATAATCTTTCTTGAACTTGAATCTCTTTAATAATTTGCAAACCATATTTACACACTGACAACTATCCTCTTTCTTAATTATAATGTAATGAAATAAAAATCATTTTCAAAAAGGCTGTTTGTAATAAATTCAAACTACTAAAACTTTTAAATCTCAGTTTTCAAATCTTTATATTAGTGTCAGTCATACTTATTTTTCAGGGTGTGTGAACAGCTAAAAATGAATTCACACATGGAAAATAGTAGGCATGAAATGGGCAATTATTTAAAAACATTTCCATATTATAATTATACCTCAAAGATTTCAAAGCATTCATTTTGCACCTTAATTTAATAGATACATAATTATATGTGTGCATGCTCAATCACTTCAGTTATGTCATTCTTTGTGACCCAATGGATGGACTGTAGCCTGTCAGGCTCCTCTGTCTCTGCGATTTTCCAGATAGAATACTGGTGTGGGTTGTCTTGCCCTCCTCCAGGGGATCTTCCTCACCCAGGGATCAAACCCGAATCTATCATGTCTCCTACATTGGCAGATGGATTCTTTACCACTAGTGCCACCCAGGAGGTCCCAGATTTATAATTGTAAATAGTTTGATATTTTGTATATATAACTATATACAGTTTTATAGTAAGTAAAAAACATACAAAGGAACCAAATGTTCTACTTTTAACTGAAACATTTAAATCTACATTTAAATTAACTTTGATTTAACTTTACAATATTTATCCAGTTCTACACTAATAATGTATAGAATAAAAGACTTTAAAAATAAAAATTTAGTAATTTTTTCCAGAATTTATAGGTTATGAAATGTCTATGTGGATCCAGAATTAATTAATTAATTTAAAAATCACAATTCACATTAATATTGAAAAATTGAGAATGTGTTCAGTTATGCGAAAGTTGTTTCTTTTAGATGAAAATATTTAACAACATTGCAAAATATACTTTTCATGGGTGTTCAAGAGTAATTCTTTCCATTCTGTATAAAATAAAAACAAAATAAAAATAATTAATAAACACATACTACTTATAAACCACAATTTGTCTGAATAAGAAAATTGCATGAAACTGCTTGATAATAATCTGAAATTTATGCCTATCTGCAAAATTTGCAAAGTCGGTTAAGAGCAAAATTAACAGAAAACAAAAGCAAAAACATGAGTTTAAGCTGTTGATCAATAATATAGAACAACAACAACAACAAAAATTAACACATGGAACAACAAAATACCACTCATTTATGAAGGTTAATAACCACTAGCCACTGAGAAAAACCAAAGAACACAAACAGGATTCAATCACAAGTCTTACTGAAGTTATCCACAGGAGATCTGACCTACAACAGTTCACAGCAAAGTGATTAAATTAAATGAAGTTTAAGGAAGCTTACAGGAGCTTTGATTCATGGCTGTACATATTATATGTCAGTCAAGCATTTAGCACCTATATCAGAATGACCCCAAGAAGAAAGGGGGGATCCCTTTCTTTGTTTATTCAGATAAACAATGAGTAAGGTAGTTCAGAAACTTACAACATCCTACGGGCAATAGAAAAACAAAGGTAAACTACTTTGTTTCACTGTTGGTGAGGAAACTAACCTGTGTATTCCCCTGCTATTCTATATTTTCTCAACACTTCAACCAGGCATAACTGTCCTAGGATGTCAACCACCATTTTTATAAACATCAAGTTTTAATGAAATGGAGCAAGGTCATTTATAAATCAACATTTTTTAGCAAAACATTTGAAAAGTACTAACAGCCATTGGAAATGAGCCAGCACATTTTTTCCTTTAGTTGTCAGAGAAGGACATGCCTTAGGCAATTTTGTAGGTGCTGTAGTATCTTGAAGAATTTTTTCTTTTATAACCAAACATATTAGAAGTATATGCTATTCCAGACTGATATTATAATGATTTCGTGAGTGACATACATGGGTGTGTTCACTTCAGTTCAGTTCAGTCGCTCAGTCATGACCAACTTTTGGCACCCCATGGACTGCAGCATGCCAGGCTTCCCTGTCCATCACCAACTCCCAGAGCTTGCTGAAACCCATGTCCATCGAGTTGGTGATGCCATCCAACCATCTCATCTTCTGTCATCCCCTTCTCTTCTTGCCTTCAATCTTTCCCAGCATCAAGGTCTTTCCCAAGTCAGTTCTTCACATTAGGCAGCCAAAATATTGGAGTTTCAGCTTTATGGTGTATATATATGGGTGTGTATATGCATGTAAAATTATTTACTTGTTTGCACATGTGTGTGCTCTTGTGTCTGACTCTTCGCAACCCCAGGGACTATAGCCAGCCAGGCTCCTATATCCTTGGAATTTTTCAGGCAAGAATACTGGAGTGGGTTGCCATTTCCTACTCCAAATACTTGTTTAGAACTGTAATAATAAAACTGAAACTTATTCATTGCACTCTTGATATACTAATTAATTTTTTATATTGGTATCAGGTAACATTTCAAGCAGAAGAAATGTTTTAGCATTATGCTATTTACTCATTTTTATAATTTCATAGGTATTTATTTTATAATTATAATATTTTATAATAGTGAATAGAGTGGTTACATTTACTATTATTTTTTAGTACTCACAGTGTCAGCCTGGTGATTACTTTAATTGGTGAAGTTTCCAAGATTTAATTTCATGTGTATTGGCAATAAAGTAAACATATTTGTTTCCTCATTGTTAATAATTTGTGTCTACGACCAGAACTACACAGTGTTTTGTGTTTTTCAGGACACCCTTTCTCTGAACTACTAAGTTGTAGAAAGCAAAGATTGTGTGTGTATGTGTGTGGTATGTGTGAGAAAGTGTAGGTGTGTCTGTACATTTTTTGTGTCTCTGATTATCCAAGACCTCTATAACAGCTCACTTGTATAATATTGCATGCACTTACAACAATATAAGGAAGAAAACACTGTCTTTCCCAAAATGATGTAGAACCAGAAGTCTTCCCATTTGCCTCTGACTCCTTAGCTTTGCTATGGACAATTGACTTTGGCTTTAAGTAATGCAGATAATACTTAAAATAAAGTGGTCATTCATCCATGCTTGAAAGATTCATTGGAATCATATTGCTAGCTATGAATAGATAAACACACTCAGTGGAGTTTGCAGTGTTAATTAAAAACTGTTGATTGGATATTTTGAGTTTTTGCTATAGTCTTGTAGGTCTTAGTCGAGATATGCAAGATATTTAGTTGTGGTATGCAAACACATAGTTGCTGCTTGTGGGATCTAGTTCCCTGACCAAGGATTGAGCCTGGGTCCTCTACATTGGGAGGGTGGAGTCTTAGCCTCTGGATCACCAGGGAAGTCCCTTCACCAGTCTCTTAGCAATCCTTTCTGTGTTGTTATTTTCAGGTTTTTATTCCACTACTGCTGTAGGTTCTTAGTTGCGGTCTTGAGCCATTCCAAAGCTATTTTCATTCATGGATAGCTGTCTAACTGTTCTTTATCATGGGGAAAAGAAGCTTGGTATCTCTTATTCTGTCATCTTGTTGACATTTTGTCCTTGGGATCTAAGGTCTATTGATATATTTAATTTTTTGTTAATTATAAGATTATATATGTTTGTCACAGCTCATAGAACTGTCTGTGTAGAAGTTGGATTTTATTGTTTGTAAAATATGTCTCATTAAATGTAATGTATAAGGTCCCTTGAATTTTACATCAATATTTACCAAATTTCATTTATTCTGACTACTCACTGGGGTCCTAGATAGAAGAGATTTTTCTTATGCAAATGCTAAAAGCTACATAAAACTTCATTGTATGATTGACAGAAGCCTGCCCTTGTAGTTGAATATGGTTTACTGGAGCGAAACATGTACATGCAAGGTTGCCAAAAATGAGCATTCTCAAGACACATTGAAACTAATAGTGTCACGTCCTCACACAGAGAAAGATCAACTCAGAGATTTTATTTTATATATTGTTCAGAAATTTGTCCTTTGACTGTCATCCATTGTATACATGAACCATTAAGTTTGCTAATTTCTCAGTATAAGGGTAAGAGGGCAGTACTTTCTTTGTCAACTATGATTTACTTCCAAATGCTTCAGTACAGGAAAATGTAAAATGTTAATTAATTTCATAAATGCACATAATGCACGTTTGCTTTTATGCCACTTTTTTCTATCTTTCCATGGAATACTCAGTATAAGAGGAAAAATATGATGGGTTTAAGAAATAACTTTCTAAATGTTATATAACTTTTCCTTCAGAAAGATTTTTAATGGCATGTTAAAACAGTATAACTACAGAATGAAGATTTCAAGAATTGTTAAATATCTTTATGATTTAGGAAAAAATAACATTGGAGGTTAAAGAGGAGAAAAAGAAAGTAATTAGATTAAAAACTGTCTTTTATTATTATAATGATTACTTTTTGTCAGTTACTTTAATTATTATTTTTGTTTGCATTTGGAAAATTTATATTTTCCCTTTCTAACCTCACCAGTATCATAATCACAAGTATGAGCTTCCCTGAGAATGTCCAAATTTTAATAATTTCCCTTATTTATGATCTTTTATCGTGACATATGTTAAGTCAACATATCCTTAATATTCTGCATGTTTGTAAAATATGTAGTGAGATGATTTAGCATTTTTCTATTTTACTCTCTGGTAACACTGGTTATAGGACATTATAAAACTCTAGTCAACTTTGATGATGAGAGTATTCAGTAGTGACTATTTAAAATGTATATGTCTTTTAGTAGGTAAGAGCAATAAAGTTGGTTTAGTAAGAGTAAGAAATAGTCAAATCAGACTTGAAATAATAGTGCAACAATGTTTTGTTGGAAGGTGAGACAGCTAACCTTAAGGGTTTTCTGCATATTTAAGTGTAAAAATCCTTCATGTCTTAAAAATCTTAAGAATAATCAAAGTTAATCAAAGTTAATTTGATTATAAATTTGATTAATAATCAAACATATTCAAAGGTTAAGAATAATAAAAAGGGATAATGAATTGTCCTGTCTTTGCCTAGATTGCAATACTCACATATGAGAACACAAACACATTCCATTTGTATACACTTTCTCTTTTCAATAAAATGTATAGTCAGTTTAATGTTTGTAAACAAGAAAGTTTATGCTGAAGTATTTGAACAAATGGAGCACAATAATATTGAGGGTGTACCCTCATGAGTCTCCTGCAGTCCCATGAGGTGGCCTGTTTTATTTTGTTAGTAAAATAAAATAGGAGAAGGAATAGAAGGAGGATGTAGGAGGAGAGGACAGACAGAAATGAGAGAATGTGCGGCATAATTTGAGAAGGGTAGACAGAATGTAAGAGGCAATCAGCTTCTACTCATGCTCATCAGTTATCAGCGAAAACGGAGTTCAGACTTCCATTTATGTGTCTGTCCTTCCCTTGAGTATTCCTCAGATACTAAGTTCTTCTTCACAATGGTTTAAAGATTTCTCTATTTGCATATTATTTTGTATCTGATATTAATCATGCATATTTCTGTAAACCAATTATTTACTTTGGTTTATATATAGTCCCACATTTAGTATAAGTCATCTTCACCCAATTTCTTGGGTATTAAGTGATTTTGTTGTTGTTCTAGTTTGCATTTCCAATGTTTTGAAGAGGTTGAGAGTCTCTTTATGTGTTTATTTGCTATTTATAGTGGAGGTCTCTCAGTCATGTCCGACTTTTTGCGACCCCATGGACTGTACCTGCCCGGCTCCTCTGTCCATGGAATTTTCCAGGCAAGAATACTGGAGAAGGTTGCCATTCCCTTTCCCAGGGGATCTTCCTGACCCAGGGATTGAACCTGTGTCTCCTGCATTGCAGGCATCTTCTTTATCATCTGAGCCACCAGAGAAGCCCAAAAAGTGTGTGCTTAGTCGCTATCATTCCAATCCTTTGTGATCCATTGAACCGGACCCATAGCCCTCCAGGTTCCTCTGTCCATGGAACTTGGACATTTATTTATAATTTATATAACCTGGACATTATTGTTACTTATAATGTTCTCTAAATTATCTCTACATACCTTTTTTTCTGTTTGTATTGATTGGTGTACTATAAATTGTTACATAGTAAATGGTAGTGATCCTTCATTTTATATATTTTATATATATTAGGCCAAAAAGTTTTTCTGTAATATCTTATTGAAAAACCTGAATGAACTTTTTGCCAAAACAATAATTTATTCTGCTCTGTATTGTCATTCATTGTCCTCATATGTATTTCAAGTAATCTTAATGTGGTTATGGTTTATGTTTTGTTTTGACACAACACCTATTTTAGAAATAATTATCTAAGATAGAATTTTAATGACATTTCCTAGACTTTCTGATCCCAGTTTCCAATATTCATACTTCAGTCTTAATCAATTTATATTTATTCTTGTGCCTAGATATTTAGTAAGTTATTTTCCTTTCCTATAACCATTTTACACAGAATTGTTTTCTAATTGTTGGTTTAATGATATTTTCCTACTGAACAATGATACAGATTACTTTTTCATGTGACTACCCGGGACATTTGTCTGTTTTCTGTTGTGAGGATTTTATTCAAGTAATTTACTTTTGTGTCTTATATTTGCTTATAAGAATTATTTTTATACCCTGGTACAAATTCTAGGAAGTTTTAAATTCTATAAATACAGTATTATTAAATGAAGTTTTTTTAAAATGTATTAAAACAATTAACATCACAATATTTTGACAATCATTGTGTACATTATCTTGTGTGAGAAATATTTAAATAACTTCTAGGTTGCAATGATGCTTTTGTGTGTGTTCAACTGGAAGGCTTAAATTTAAATTTTTAAATCTTTGCATTTAGGTCTCTAATACATCTCAAATTTTGAATAAGATATGAGGCAGGTTTCTTTTTACCATATGAATATTCAGTAGTGCCATCATTATTTCATTTAAAAAATTCTTCTTCAAATAAATTGTTTACCACTTTCAAAAAAAAACTACTTGTTTTTTAAGTATGTTTTGTTATGTACACGACATTCTGATCCATTGATCTAGTTTTCTTCCTTTATGCCAATGCCATATTCTCTTGATTTCTATAAGTTTATAGCTAGATTTGACACTAATGAAATGCAAGTTCTTCAACTTTGCCCTTTTTTGTTTGGGTTTTTGTTTTGACCTCTTAGTTCTTCACATTTCTATGTACATTTTAGTGTTAATTTCTCAATTTGTTGCTACTGTTCAGTCACTAAGTTGTGTCTGGCTCTTTATGACTTCAAGGACTACAGCACACCAGGCTCCCCTGTCCTTTACTATCTCCCAGAGTTTGCTCAGATTCATGTCCATTGAGTTGATGATGCTATCTAACCATCTTACCCTCTGCTACCCACTTCTCCTTTTGCCTTCAATCTTTCCCTGCATCAGGGTCTTTTGCAATGAGTCAGCTGTTTGTATCAGGTGGCTAAGGTACTGAAATTTCAATGTGCTGCAACTATGTATCATTTTGGTGAATCATCTAATATATAAACATTTTAATTAACTTGCTTGAGTTTCTGATTTTCATCTTTGAAAAATATTAACAATAATATAATTAACAATTTTTCTGCCAGTTTCTTCCTGTCTTTATCTCCCTTTCCTCTCTTTATGGACTGTGAGTACTTATTATCCTGCTATACTAGAGTTCTCTGGAGAAATACAATCAATAGGATGAATACAGAGATTAAAAAAAAAAATGTGTTATAAGGGAATGACTCACACAATTATGGAGGCTAATAAGTCCAAAACCTATAGTACAGATCCACAGGTTAGAGACCCAAGAAAGCTAGGATTGAAATTCCAGTCCAGTGAAAGTCTGTTGAAGAGTTCCATCTTGCCTATGGAAACTGATTTTTTTTTTCTATTCAGATCTTCAGTTAATTTTGAGGCCCATATATGAACAATCAGCTTATCTTTTTTTTTTTTTTTTTTTGGCTATGCTGTGTGGCTTGTGGGATATTAGTTCTCCCACCAAGGATCAGACCCATGCCCTTGACAGTGAAAACACAGAGTCTTACTCACTGAACCTCCAAAGAATTCCTTCTGCTTACTTAAAATTCACTGATTTACAGTATTATAAAGTAAAATAAAGTAAAAATAAAAAGTTAAAAAAACCCTAAATGTTAAAAAAACTAAAAAAAATGAAATGAAATAAAAAAATACATAAATGTTAATCTCATCCAAAAACACTCTCCAAGTTGATACATAAAATTAACCATCATATCTGCTTTATCATCTGTCACAGTTTGCGTTCTTACATTTTTCCCATCATAATTCTTTTTGTTTCAGATAACCTTTTGATTTACTCTCAAATGTACTGATAGTTTATTCTGTTGGGTCTAATATGCCATTAAGCTCTGCCAGTGAAATTATAATATTTTCCATAAACAAATTCTTAAAAGTAAAACTTTGTGATTTAAATTTATGTATAATATTGTAATTGCTAATTACTAATGTTTGTCTTTGAATCTATGAGCATTATGGAATTTCCCTTTTTTTCTTCATTTCATCATTTGGGTTCCTTACACTTAGATGGAAAAATCAGATGGCCCTGATTTCAGGTTTTACTCACAAAGACAAATGCTAACACATAAAATGATCTCTTATTTACTCATAGTTCTCAAAATATATTATTAAGCCTTCTACATCTTAGATAATCTTTCCAGAAAAGCATATTTCCCAAGATACATACTATTGGAAAGAGTTTTCATCAGGAATCTTTTCAAATGGGAAATTAGACAAACTAAGCAATAAACAAGATAGCAAATTAATCTAAGAATTTGTCTTCATTAAAATGCCATGTCAGGTGAATGGCAAAGAAGAAAATGGTAATTTACAAGTGAAGGGTCAGATGGTAATCTGCCTGCAATGCAGTAGACCTGAGTTTGACCCCTGGGTGGGGAAGATCTGGAGAAGGAAATGGCTACCCACTCCGGTATTCTTGCCTGGAGATTCCATGGACAGAGAACCCTAGCATGCTATAGTCCATGGGGTCTCAAAGACTTGGACACAACTGAAGGACTTCTACTTCACTTTTTTCGCTACTAATAAAATTAAAGATTTTAAGTTTTGTAGTAAATTATAGTGTGGAGAATCCTATACAGATAATCTTCATACTTGTCACATCTCTACCACCAGCCAAATCTAATATTTGATTCTCATTTAACTGTTGGTTATTTATAACTTCAGTTTTTGTTATAGGCATTTAGGGAAATCTTGCTAAGAACAGAATTAATTACAAAAATGAGACACAGATGCCACTAATTTTATATCCTTTGCCTACTCTCAGTTCAGTTCAGTCATTCAGTCATGTCTGACTTTTTGCTACCCAATGGTTTTGCTACCCTGTGCATCACCAACTCCTGGAGCTTGCTCAAACTCATGTCCATCCAGTTAGTGATGCCATCCAACCATCTCATCCACTCTAGCCACTGGTAAACTGTTTTCAGGTTGATCTTGGAAGGATTCTGATTATACAGCTTATATAGTCACATTACTACCCTAAACAAGTTTCTAGGAGTGATTCCACATTCTCCCATCCTCACCAAGAAATTGTTTTGCTAGATTACTCAGACTTTCGTTTTTCAGTCGTTCAGTCATGTCTGACTCTTTGAGACCACATGAACTGCAGCATGCCAGGCTTGCCTGTCCTTCCCCATCTCCCGGAGTTTGCTCAGACTCATGTCTATTGAGTTGGTAATGCAATCCAACCATCTTTTCCTCTGTTGTCCCCTTCTCCTCCTGCCTTCAATCTTTCCCAGCATCTGGGTCTTTTCCAGTGAGTGAGTTCTTCACATTGTGTGGCCAAATGTTGGAGCTTCAGCTTCAACATCAGTTATTCTAGTGAATATTCAGGGTTGATTTTCTTTGGGATTGACTAGTTGGATCTTCTTGCTGTCCAAGGGACTCTCAAGAGTCTTCTCCAATACCACAGTTCAAAGGCATCAGTTATCTGACACTCAGCCTTTTTTATTGTCCAACTTTCACATCCCTACATGAATACTGGAAAAAAAAAAAAAAAACATAGCTTTGACTAGATGGACTTTTGTAGGCAAAGTAATGTCTCTGCTTTTTAAAATGCTGTCTAGGTTTGTCATTTCTCAGATTATATTTTTTTAATTTAGGTAATTTATATGGTATTGGATTATATTTTAAAAAGAACTTGGAAATTATTTAATTTTATTTAGTTAAGAATTTAATAAAGCAAAAAGTGAGACAAAGGAGGGATCTTCTACTCTTTTAAAAAATATGGACACATGACTTTAATGTAAACAAACTGACATTATTAAGATAGCAAGTTTAATATGAGTACAAGGAAGACAATAAGATACCAGATTCTATTTTCAAAATTCCATTTAAAATTATCGTGGAGTATTAGTAGGGTTTCTTAAGTCAAACCACGGGAAGTAATCAGGAACCTAATAATACTGAAATGCCTTTCAGTATTATTTCTCCCTTTGTAATAATTAGGGGCATTTCAAAGCTACTGCAACTTCATGTTAAACCTGAAATAATTATGATTCTTACCTACCTGAGTCCTTAATAATATGTGAAACTGTTGCTAAAATATTTATTTCCACCATCTATAATATTAAGAAATGTTCTAACATTTACTGATAATTTATGGTGTTCAAATGATCATTTTGATGATAGGATATGATAAAAATAGTGTCATTACAATAGTTACTAATGAAAAAAATCACATTAAAAGCAAATATTATGGTTTCATAAGTATAGAAGTGCATTTTGAAGCATTTCTGTGGAATGACATCAATTTGGAATCTGGAAGGAACCTATATACCTTTGAAGCTGGGGTTTTAAATTGTAAGTAAAGAATAATATGGTCACTATAAGAACAGAAAGGAAAAGAAACATTTGCATGAGTGTAAGATGATTTAAATGTTTGTCAGTCTTCTGCTCTTCCATTTAGATTTGTTCAAAAGTAATCATTATTATCATTCCATAAAGATGATGAAATTAAGCAATAAAATTTAAGCACTGTAATTTTAAAATTATTTTTATCCATAAGAATTTTAAAATATTCACAGTTCCTTTATGACTCTTCCCCAACTCAACATTGTGTTAATCTATAATATCAAATAATTTCATTATTGGCTTTGCTTCAGAATATCTATATGGCTTTCTCCCAGAAAAGCACCCTGGTTTTTTTTTTTTTTTTTTTTGCTTTACCCACTGAATTCTGATACATTTATAAAAAGCATTGAAAATTTGTCCTGAGAATTAGAAAGAAAATGTCTTTGTTAATTATGTCCTTGAACAACTAATACATAATATCAAATTGATGCAGAAAAAAGGAGGGAGCAATAAATAAAGGAGCATTGTGAGTAAAAACGGACTTCATTAAACAACTAGAAGCAGTTTGCCACTTATCTTGAAATTGCCTGATGACATCTTCCAAAATTAATAGTGAGCAAAAGTGTTATTGAAAGGTCTTTTAAGTGTTCTTTACAATGACTAGATAGTAATAGAGTGGATATTACCCAAAAGAGTTATAATAATAAAGCATACAATGTGATTTAATTTGGACTTTTATGAAGCAAATTATATGGATGATATTGACATTAAAAACTAATTTGGAAAAAAGATATTTTTTATGAATCAGAATTATATTTGGTGGTTTACAATTTCTCACAAAACAGGAAGGCATAAAAATTAGGGTAAATCACTGACAAATATTTTAACATGAAAAATCAGCTCAGATAAATCATTTTAAGCAAATAATCTCTTGAGGAATATGGATAATTTTTCTAGAAATCCTCCTTATGGGATATGCCATGTTTTTCTTAAGACATATTTTGAAATAATAGTTAATGAGTATAAATTAACCTTTGAACTTTAACCTGTAGTCCAAAGTAAATGATAATTAGCATTATGAATCAAAGGTGCAAAGTTACAGACAATATTGTGTATCAAGATTATGTAGGAGCAGTTACTTATATTTTATGAATGTATATAAATTTCGACAATAGATCAACATTAGAAATGTTGGAATTCAATAGGTGCTGAAAACTGATTAAAATCTCTATAGCCAGTATAAAGTATTATTCATGCATTTTTCCAGTAATTTTATTTTGTGGAAATTAACTATTTTACTTCAATTTAGCAATATATTTTAAACTGAAAAAGTAGCACTATTGTAAACCAAATAATTTTTTTTTTCATTTCCTCTGGCCAGGTTGCAGAAGACCAATTAATCAGATATATGTTACAAAATCAAAGTGATTTAATGGTAAGCGATCACATTTTTTTATTTTAAAGACCTTGGCAAATGAGTGAAATTTTGTTATTTAGTATAATTTGCATTCTGTTTGGAGGAGCAGAATGAAAGAATTTCACAGAGCAATTTGAAAGGATTTAGAATTTCAATATTTATGATATGTATGAAAAATATTTTTTGTGTGTCTTTTCAAGAGAACTATGTTGTTTGTTTAAATAAATATAATGCTAAATTAAGGGCATTGGGTATGTCCTGTTAGCTTGCAAAAAGAAGGAAAAATATGTATATCTTGGATTTGTATTTGAATACATTATTAAAGACAGAGAATATAGGATAATTTAAAACAGTATAACAAATCTGAAATTTCAGAATAAATGACAATTTTCTCATCAAGCAGGAGAAATCAGAATCTTGACCAATGATCTGTGTGACTATGTGTTTTAAAATCTAACAGTTTAAATTTACCACAGTATTTTCATATATTAGCAAATGTAAGTCTTATTCTGGGGATACACACAAGATTAGTAGATTAGTCTTTGAAACCAACAGCAATGAAAAATAATTAAAAAATAAATATTTACAAACAGAATCAGTATGTTATTCATTCATTTAAGTTTAAAAATGTTCATTGAGGTTCTACTTACTATGTTCCAGATATTATTGGTCACATGGTAATATACAAGAAAAGAAAATCTCATCTATCATGGATTCTACCATATGCAGGAAGATCCAGATGATATACAAATCTCTATTCAATGTAGGAAACATTATTAGGAAATTATATATTTGCATATATATGATAAATGTATATACATATGTTATATGCACAATAGAGTATGTAAAATTGTGCAGAGACATATATATATATAATGTAGCAGACATAATGTTATATATAATGTTAATTAAATTTGCTTTTGAGCTGTACAAATATCTGTGAAGAGTAGAGACAGCAAGTGCAAAAAATTTTGAGTTGAGAAGCTCTGTGGAATTCTTAAAGAACACTAAGGAGATCAATAAGGAGCAGGAAAACCATTGAAGATTTCTGTGCAGGGAGTTCAGTGACCTTGTTTGACACTTTGGCTGCTACATAGAGAATAGTCTTTGTGAGGCTGGTAGACAGGGATGAAAGCAAGATCACTTTGGAGCTTAGTATTAGCTATGTAATAATGGAAGTGGTGATAGAGAATGATATATGTATTTTAGATAGCTTTGAAATGTTTTGTAATGGGTTACATGACATATATAAAAAAGGAGTCAAGAATGACTTTGGTTTATTTAGCTTGAGCAAAACAAAATAAATAATAATATTACTTTTTGAGATGTATGGAAAAATAGGGAAGTGGCATATCACAAGAATTATTCAAAGATTCAGTTGTGGACATTTTTATTTAGTGTTGCTTATTTGCAAGGGTTATTAACAAATTGTGAGGAAGCACACACCTCTGAAAATCTGTATCCAGAGGAATGTCAACCACCACAGTTCTTTATTTGAAATTTTCATAGTGATGACTCAATGAGTATTTTCAGAAAGTAAATAAAATTTTTACACAAAGTATTTTATTTGGCATGATTGTTTGCTTCACCTCACAAAGTCCTTTTAACTGAATGCTTTTCTCAGGTTTATTTTTCTCTCTCAAAATATTTGTGTGAAGTAGTCTATGTAAGTGCCAAAATTTATAAAATCAGAAATATGAAACACAATAAATTTTCACATAGCTTATATAGGCTACTTTTAAAATCAAAATAATCACATGTGACTTGTGTAGACTTTTCTATGTTTAGCTAAATTATTATCATCATGTTGTTAGTTCAATATAAATATTGAAACATTAGTTGTGAAGCCTATAGCCCAAAGACTCTGTACTTCAAATTGTTGTAGAAAATAATGTTGAATTCCCAACATCTCTAATCATTTCTCTTCTGAGGCATTCATGGACATTGCTCAGGCAGCAACCTAGCCAGCTCTGCAAGAATTGTGATCGGTTTAATCCATTTATTATTTTTCCCTTTTTGTTTTTTCCCCAAACTTTAAACTTTTTATTGTGTATTGAGATATAGCCAATTAACAATGTTGTAGTAGTTTCAAGTGAGCAGGGAAGTGACTCAGCTATACATATAAATGTATCCCTTCTCCCTCAAACCCCCCTCCCATACAGGCTGCCACACAACATTGAGCAGAGTTCCGTGTGCTTATACAATAGGTTCCTGTTGGTTATCCGTTTTAAATACAGCAGTGTGTGCATGACCTTCCCAAAGTCCCTAACTATCCCTCCCCTCCAACCATAAATTCATTTTCTAGGTCTAATGTACTTATATTTATCCTGGTACCACTTGAAACTGGGAGGGGGTGCGGGGGTTGGTTGTTGTTGGTGCTGGTGGTTGATGGTAAGGGAATAGGGGAATGGAAATTGGCAAAAACACCTCAGGAAACATAGCGTCCTGGGTCTCCTTCTTGTCCTTTGTCAGCCTGAAATTCTTTGGGGAAGTCTTTCTGGATTCTTTGATCCATAAATTATCCTGAGGGATATGTCATTTCTAGAATAGAAGTAGAGACCTTGGAGTCTAATTCTACCTCTTAGAGACTTTTGAAATAGACTTCAAGTTCATAGCTTTATTCTATACCCAGGCTTTATATCATTCAGTGAATCCATATCTTGGGGTTTTCTTTAGTTTAAGGGTAAAAATCATTAAGCTGCTTCTTGTCATTTCCTTTGGGAAAGAGCTTGATATTCAGTGTCCCTTGTTGGCTAATTCTTCATTTCCTTTTCATCTTTATGAAATTGGTTACATGCCTTGTTCTCCACTTAACTCCCATTCAGTTTTACTTTCTTTACCCATGTGCTTTTGAAACTTTTTATTATGTATTTTCATTTTGGTGTGGCTCTGGGAGGAAGAGAGGATTGAAAAACTCCTTAAAATTAAGTGAATATTTAATTAGAAGTGCCTATTAAGTGCTATTTATGAAGCATTTAGTAGATTGGCAAAAATAATTAAGGAAACATTGTTACTATAAATGGAAAGCTAGTTCTTAAAGTTAGACATTCTCAAAATAGTAATGTTCAAACTGTCTTAATGGTGTAATTTAATCATGTACTACAGGTTACAAACCATGGAAAATCATGTAATAAGTCACTAATGAGATTTTATCTGTTTCACTGATTTTAATTTCTAGAATTCATTATGCATTTTTTTCATGATTTCTCTTTAAAGCAATAGGAAATAAAAATGTCTGCCAGGAAAGGATATGAAATGTTGGATTGTGCTTCTAAGTCTAATTTCAATTGTGAATACTTCATTGTTGAGTATTGATGTGATTTGTGAACTGCAGCTATATTGGAAATTAAAATGGAACCACTTTGGCAAAAGAACTTCCTTATTCTTTATATATTTGTGCATATAGGTTAGATTAGTTTGGTGACCATGCCAAGACAGAATACAAAATGAGACTGTTTATGAACTTCAAGTGAACCAAGTATGCTGATGTAAAAGGTCAATTAAAATTATATATAATAAGGAAAACTGGTGCTGTGAGAAAGCCAGAGTCAGATTCATTCTGGCTGCAGTGGTGGTGAATACTTCTTCCTTTCAGAAGAAAGACTGGCAAAATTTCTAGTAGCATTGCATGCCAAGTATATTTTGGTTTTGGTTTGAGTGGTATTGTTTTTAGCTGCAGTGGAAACAAAAACGTTAAAGATTCACAGTAAATGACTTGTACAAAACCTTCATGGTAACTCATGGCAAAGGGAGCACAAATATATAGATACTGTTGATGTCATTGTCACATACAGTCCCCTGTGACTGTCAAAATTTTAAGTTCTATTTGTATTAAAAAAAAAAAAAACAACCCAAAACAGAAATCAAGCAATGACCTTTCCAGCTTGTCTATCAGAACAAATCTATAGAAGTCAGAAGTTTAGCACTGCCACTTTGAATCTTATTTTTCTTTCTCCTCTTGGTTATCTTCTCTTTTCTCTAATGATTCAATATAAAACATTATTAATGGGCAACTGATCTTTCAGTCTTTTTATCCTAAGGTCTTTACACCTAAGAGTCATCAGATAGGGGACTAAATTTTCAGATGTTGATGAAGCTGAAATATTTACACACAAATTAAGTGGAAAAGCCACTGTGTTATCTAAAAAAAAAATTTTTAAGCATGTAATGGGATAGGTTTTTATGAAATACGACTGAAATACAATGAAAACTTTCATGCAAATAGTTGTCTTAGTGATATAGCCAGTGTAATTTCCAAACTCACAAAGACTACCATGAATTCTCTGTCCCATCAGAATAATCAAGAAATGACCAACAAAAAGAATAAGAAACCTTGATGCTTATGTGCTAAATGACTGCCATGCCAAGTTCAATGTATGTTGTGTATACATATCATAATCCAGAAGTGATATGGTTCAGGAATGACATGGTTTGTGTGTTTGCTTAATAGTTTTTATCTCTCTCCTGATATAACCTATATTTTCAATAATATTTCCTTTAACTTTTCTGAATATTTATAATAGTTGCTTTAAATTAACTGTCAGCTGAATTCAACTTTAAGTATCTTGAACTAGTTTCTTTCTTTTTATTATTAGAGAATAATTGCTTTACAATATTGTATTAGTTTCTGCTGTACAGCAAACTGAATCTGCTATGCATATACATATATCCCCTCTCTTTTGGATTTCTTTCCCATTTCAGTTCAGTTCAGTTCACCCCAAAGCACTGAGTAGAGTTCCTTGTGCTAAACAGCTAGTCCTTATTAGTTATCTATTATATATGTAGTAGACCAACCTAGACAGCATATTCAAAAGCAGAGATATTACTTTGCCGACTAAGGTCCGTCTAGTCAAGGCTATGGTTTTTCCTGTGGTCATGTATGGATGTGAGAGTTGGACTATGAAGAAGGCTGAGTGCCAAAGAATTGATGTTTTTGAGCTGTGGTGTTGGAGAAGACTCTTGAGAGTCCCTTGGACTGCAAGGAGGTCCAACCAGTCCATTCTGAAGGAGATCAGCCCTGGGATTTCTTTGGAGGGAATGATGCTAAAACTGAGACTCCAGTACTTTGGCCACCTCATGCGAAGAGTTGACTCATTGGAAAAGACTCTGATGCTGGGAGGGATTGGGGGCACGAGGAGAAGGGGACGACAGAGAATGAAATGGCTGGATGGCATCACTGACTCGATGGATGTGAGACTGAGTGAACTCCGGGAGTTGGTGACAGACAGGGAGGCCTGGCGTGCTGTGATTCATGGGGTTGCAAAGAGTCGGACACGACTGAGCGACTGAACTGAACTGAATTGAGTGTATATAGGCCAGTCCCAGTCTCTCAGTCCACTCCACTCCCTCCTTCCTTGGTATCCATTTGTTCTATACATCTGTGTATCTTTTTTTTTGCAAATAATTTCAACTATACAATTATTCTAGATTCCACACATATGCATTCATATACAATGTTTGTTTCTCTCTTTTGGACTTCACTTTGTAGGACTGGTTTCTATAGATTGCGCTTTTGTCAACTATAGGGCACATTTCCTGTTTCTTCACAAGTCTGGAATTTTTATTGCTTGCTCTTTATTGCATGAGAAGTTTTAGGCCTTTTGAGTTCTGCTATATTTTTTCAGGTAGGTTTCATCTTCTATTCAGCTCTGTTGAGTTATAGTAGGCAATTAAAATTGTAATATATTTAAAGTGTAGAGTGTGGTGGTTTGATACAGAACACATTGTGAAAGATTTCCCACAATCAAGTTAATTGGCACATCAAACATCTCACATGCTTTTTTATGAGCAAACTTAATATCTATCTTCTTCACAAATTTCAGTTATACAATAGAGTATTATCAACTATAATCACCATGTTATGCATTAGATCCTCAGAACTTATCTTATGCCTCAAAATTTGTACCATTTTACCAGTCTCTCAAATGGACTTTCATCTCTGCTTGGATCAGATCTCCAACTTCCTTTAGAGTTGTTCAGTCACAGGTGTTTCTGTCTTCTCTCAACTGGCCCATTATTTGAGGAGCTTCAGGGAAGCTCTTCCTGGATCTATGTAACCACACTTTCTTTCAGGGACTCAGAGGGGACACCTGATTTCCCTGCTGGGTAATTCTTTTCTTTTCTTTTTTTTTTCAGTGTCAAAATTCCACAAATGCCAGTTCGCTCACCTCTCCTGAAAACTTTCCTTTGATCTCTCAGCTCCCTGGGAACATGGCACTCTGCTTGGATTCCAGTTTGCTATACTGTTTGGAGAACTGTCCCCAGTAAGAGGTAGATGTAATATAAGACTTACCTTGAGAACTTCCCTATTCTTAGGGAGCCATCATTCAAACAGGTGTTGCTGTTTTTTGTGTGTTTTTTTTTCCACCCAGTTTCACATATTTTTTACAATGTGAGCACTTCTACTATATGAAATATATGTTATAAATGGGTGATTTTCTTCTGGAAAAAAAATCCACAAATGGAGTGTAAATATCAATAGTTTACTATTTCTAGAGAGAATCCATTTTTACTGCTGGCTGATCACCTTAGCCAAATGAGGATGCACTACTTTTAATTCGAATTTCTCTTTTTATGAAAGATTATCTTCTCGTTTGCTATTTTCGTGATATAAACAAAATCTGGATTGTTTATCATGGATCTCTAATTTGTCCACACCTCAGCTCTTGTTCTTACCTCCAAGTTTTCATAAGAGGGAAAAATCTTCTAAATCGTTTGGATCTTTACTGTTATCTAAGGTAGTGGACATTACAATAATCTAACCAGAAATTGAGCTGATTCAAAACTGAGATTAACTCTTTGTGAAGGCTAGTGTATTTGTTTGGACTTCCCTGGTAGATCAGCTGGTACAGAATCTGCCTACAATGCGGAGGACCACTGTTATGTTCCTGGGTCAGGAAGGTCCCCTGGAGGAGAGATAGGCTGCCCACTCCAGTATTCTTGGGCTCCCCTGGTGGCTCAGACAGTAAAGAATCCACCTGCAATGTGGGAGACCTGGGTTAAGAAGATCCCCTGGAGGAGGGCATGGCAACCTACTCCAGTATTCTTGCCTGGAGAATCCTCATGGACAGAGGAGCGTGGCAGGCTACAGTCCATTGGGTCACAAAGAGTTGGACATGACTAAGCACAACACAGTATATTTGTTTAACCTTGCACCTCAGATGTACCCTCTCACAGATTCCAATCATATATCATAGGTGTTTGCTAGTTTCCTCCCCCTAACATGGACCTAATGCTCATTAGTTTATTCTAACATGTAAGACTGTAAATATGTCTCTTCAGCATCTCTGCCTTTCCCTGGTTATGTTCAAATCACCAATTGGTTCAAGGATAGTTGGAGCACAGAATATCAGGTTCAGGCCTTATCCTTGGTACTGACCCCTCAAGTTTTGGTTGCCTTGGTAACTCTTTAATGCCTTCAGACAGATTTTTATATATATTCTATTTGATTTTCCTAGTTGTTTTCAGTAGGTTTACTGGTCTGTTTCAAGCTAATCTAGCAAAATCAGAAGCAATGTTGTTGTTGTTCAGTCACTAGGTCGTGTCTGATTCTTTGTGACCCCATGGACTGTAGCATACTGGGTTTGTCTGTCCTCCACTATCTCCTGAAGTTTGCTCAAACTCATGCCTATTGATTAAGTAATGCCATACCACCATCTCATTCTCTATCATCCCTTTCTCATCCTGCCCTCAATCTTTCCCAGCATCAGGGTCTTTTCCAAAGAGTCGGCACTTTGTATCAGGTGGCCTAAGGATTGGAACTTTAGCTTCAGCATCAGTCTTTCCAATGAATATTCAGGGTTAATTTCCTTTAGGATTGACTGGTTTGATCACCTTGCTGTCCAAGAGACTCTAAAGAGTCTTCTCGAACACCAGAATTCAAAAGTATCAATTCTTTATTGCTGAGCCTTCTTTATGGTCCAACTCTCACATCTGTACATGACTCCCAGAAGACCCACAGCTTTGACTATATGGTCCTTTGTCAGCAAGGTTATGTCTCTGCTTTTTAATACACTGTGTAGCTTTGTCATAGCTTTCCTTCCAAGGAGCAAGTGTCTTTTAATTTCACTGTTTGCAGTGATTTCAGAGTCCAAGAAAAAAAAAATCTATCACTGCTTTCATTTCTACCCCATCTATTTGGCATGAGATGATGGGACCAGAAGTCACCCTCCTCCAGGAGCATATGTTAAAACATCTAATCCCTGCTTCTTAAGTCTTAAGAATTTAAAGTGCATTTTCTTAGTTGGCCTTAAAAAAAAAAAAATCTAAGTAAGCCAAGATTTTCTTCTAATTTCACCTTCAGTGTTCCAAATGTTTTCTGAAATTGAACTGACCTCCCAATTTGAATATCTCTGAGCTTGCTGGTATGCTACTCTTATGGTTATGAAAAATATCAAATCAGGCACTGTTTTTGAATGCCAAGATTTCATCTGAAAATTTCAAATGAAATTTCATTTCATTTTCCACCCATTTGGGTTTTAGGGGCTCACTCAAATGAGATAAGTACTTCTCTGTTCTCATTGTAACTCTAGGTATTTCCTTTTGCCTTCTCTCTCAAAATAATCCTACATCATTTGAAACCCTTAAGCTTTTTCTTTTCCCTAGAACCTGCTTTTGGATTTACTCAAATCTGTGTTTCCCAAATTGTAATTGAGAACTCTAAATAAACTTTTACTTGTATTTATTTATTTATTTTTCATTTGTAGCCCTCTGATTTGTTATGGTTAGCACAACCACATTAAATCTTAGTAATGTCACTTTTCATGAGGATTATGCATCCAGCACTTTAGTCTCTAAATCTCTTATCTCAAGTTCCAGTCATGTCCCTCTATTGCCTGATTTCAGCCACTCAGTTTCATGGCTGTGGCTTTAACCAGATCTTTTCCAATAACTGTATGTCTTTAATGCTTGATTTCAAAATTTCTAATTATATACACAACCACTTATATTTTCATGTAATTCATTTCCAATTTAGTATAATTTAACACATGCATGTCCTTTAACTTGATGACCACATTGTTTTTCACTAAACTTCATAATCCTTTTTCCATACATATTTGACTTAAATTCTAAGTTCTATTGCTAAATTTATTATCTTCAGCTAAAAACAAAAGAGGATGTTAGGATAGTGGTTTGGGACCTCAAAAAGGAGGAATATAATTGACATGAAGATAGAAAAGCAGATGTTTGGAAAGCAAATATTTGCTTGGCCATACAGAGACAATGGAACACAGAGAGAAATTTTAATGAACAGACTTTGCTAGGTTTTTCCCTACTACACTTACTCTATACTCTGTTTATTTATTCTGTCTATTCTAATAATAAGTGCTTTCCTGAAACAGATTGTCTATTTATATTCTTTTAGGCATTCAGCAGAAAGTTCAAAGTTTTTAAGTCTTTTGTGCCTTAAGAATAATCAACCCTAAATTAATCTTCATGCCTAAAGCAACACATTTTGGTGGGGGAGGGGGGTTCAAATTTTGTTCCCCTGAACCATAATACTCTATGTGCTTCCAATGTGTTGTCTACTCTGCTCTTACAAGTGATGCAGTTGAAATGTTTATCATATTTCCTGTATGTTAGCTTTCTTTCATAATTATCCTATAATTTGGAAGAAAGCATATAAGTATATTGTGAATAAAATTGATTTTTGTCACAATTGGGACAAGGCAACTGAAAGTCAATATACCTTCTTTGTTTCTTTATTTCCTTCAATAGTGATTTTAGGAGCCATGTTATCTAGACAGTTAGAAAATCATATCCTTCCCATCAGTTTGAGCCCCTGAATAGTTGTTTGGAGCCGAAAGCCTGTCAATGCCTGAGGGGAAAAAAGTTATCATATGAACCTACTGAGGTTCTGGAAGGTGACTGTTGAGGCAGTAGGCGTTAGTTATGTTAACCAGTATGAATGCTGTAGGCATTCTTGTAGTTATTCTTGTGTTTATTTCAATTTTCTCTCCTCTATCAAGAATCTCTTTTCTACATCATTTTAAAATGCTTACAGATACATTGTCTGTAAGATAAAATAAAATTTTTGAATGAGATAAATACTCATATGATTTTACATTCTCTCTTGCATGAAATATTCCTAAGTTCATTACAATATATTGACATGGGGTAATAAATACTGGTTGCTGAAAATAGTGTGCTAGAGGAAAAAAATGTCAAATTAACATGACAATTAACTCCAACTTGTAAACTTCCAAAAAGTAATGAAACACTTATTTTATGTTATATTTGATGTTATATTTGGTATCTGCTGCTGCCGCTGCCAAGTCACTTCAGTCGTGTCCGACTCTGTGTGACCCCATAGACAGCAGCCCATCAGGCTCCCCCGTCCCTGGGATTTTCCAGGCAAGAACACTGGAGTGGGTTACCATTTCCTTCTCCAATGCATGAAAGTGAAAAGTGAAAGTGAAGTCACTCAGTCGTGTCTGACTCTTGGCGACCCCATGGACTGCAGTCTACCAGGCTCCTTCATCCATGGGATTTTCCAGGCAAGAGTACTGGAGTGGGGTGCTATTGCCTTCTCCATATTTGGTATCTAAGAGAAAATAAACACCTTGGTAAAATCTGAAAGTAAACAGTTAATTAATTTAAATTTCAGTTGAATGTGTTGAAGTATATTTGTGTATCTAAAATACTGCTAATGGAAATATTTAAATATGGAAGAGGGCTTAGAAAATGAAAATAGAGTAACATGGAATGGAGTCCTATATATTATACCCTTGATATATGCCAGTGTCCAGGAAAAGCATTGTCCCTTATGTTCTTAAATACTTTTGTATTTATGTTTTCTGATGTATACTGTATAAATTGGAAATAATTGGTGGGTGGATAATTCAGTTTTACAATTTCACATGACCTATCAGATGTTAACACTGAAATTTCTATCCCTCTTTACCTATCTTGATATACTAGTTTTTGCTTTAGTTTATCAGAGCCGTAGATAAGTAATTGGGGCCAAAGTTCTTATTGTCTCTAATTAACCAGAGAATGTTTAGGGAATTGCATAATTATTACATATATCAAATTTGATAAAAGTGTCTCCATTCATCCACCAGAGAAGGAAATGTCAACCTAGAGAATCCTGTGGAGAGAAAAGCCTGGTGGGCTGCTGTCCATAGGGTCCCACAGAGTAGGACATAACGGAAGCGACTTAGCATGCATACATGCATTGGAGAAGGAAATGGCAACCCACTCCAGTATTCTTGCCTGGAGAACCCTAGGGACAGAGGAGCCTGGTGGGCTGCCGTCTACGGGGTCGCACAGAATAGGGCACGAATGAAGCGACTTAGCAGCAGCAACAGCATTCATTCACAAGTAATTATTATCCAACAGGGCATTAGTCAGTCTTTATAAATAAGTGAGCAAGAGATTAATTTATACACTTAAAAAACTGAAATCAAGTGAATCTAAATAACTACATCTGCCTGTATCTGTTTATCTGTTACCTATCATCCTATCTGAAGATACAGTTTTCGGGAAAACAAGAAGAGAAATGCATAGACGTTGAGGTGGCATTTGGGTTTTTTTCAGGCACACCATGTTAGGGAAGCATGCATAGCAAAGTCACCAACGGGAGGATGGACACATAATATAGAGAAGTTGTGTAAGACTTATTGGCCACTTGCTTGAAGATAATTATGCTAGAATTTGCACTTAGCATTTCACACTTAACATAAATTTCTTAAATAGAAGTCCACTCCTTTGAGGAATGCTATATCATTATCTCAACTTGAAAATTTTGTAGAATTTTCCAGGTATCATTCTGAGAAAATATAAAAGGTTTAACATATCTTGAGACACTAGTTGATGGTTTTCTTCCTCTTGAGCTCTTTTAGTTCTATGTTGAAAAGCAAATGGATATTAATGTTATTTTTCTGAATTAAAATAAAAAATTAAGAGCATTTTTCATCTATTTTATTGATATGTAATTAAATATGAGTTATTTATTATTATATGTCATTATTTCTATATCATTTTCTATGTAATTATTTCTATGTCATTTTTGATGATCCTAGGTTGTTAAACATTATTTCCTGTGTTTTAAAAATCCCAATATAAAAAAAATATTGAACTTGTTGCCATAAATATTTGCCACTTAGCAAATTTTGTGCCATAATAATTACTTTTTTCTTAAGCTGTCAAGAGTATTGTGAAATAGCATTAGCAGTAACTGTAATACATTTTAGAAACTATATGAAATCTGGAACATCTTTTATGTTGTGTAACATCTTCAATATAGGTATTTAATAAAAATAAATAAACATCTCTGAAGTACTATTGACTATCAAGGGAAAGACTAGTTAATAAGTATATAATAGAAAATTTATAGACTCATATGAGCACAGATGCCTTATTTTTATGCCAAATAATCACAAATTTTTATAATTATTATGAATTTAATAATAAAATCTCAGTAGTGTAGCTTTTCACAAAAATATTTTTAATGTCTGTATTCTTTATGAGTCATATAACTTGGAGAAATTATCATGAATAATTTTTAAATGGCTAGGATTTAATCAGAATTAAGTATTTTGTATTCATTACAAACTTTACAGTCAATAATAATTAAATAGTACAAAATATGATAATCAGTATCTTTATCAGTTTATAGGGAATGAAATAGATCAATCTGTGAACACAAAATAGATTAGCAACACTTGTTAATATTCTATGCACTAACCATTTTTGTTCTTTTCAATTACAAGTTAAGAACGAATTACATGCAAACAAAAGGTGATTTATGCATAATCAGATAAAATTTGGGGATAAATAAGGACTAGGTAATAATTCATTCAAGGCAATGATGATATTGAATTAGAGATATCACTTCACAGTTTTCATCTCTGAACACATTCCAAATCAACAAGGAGGGGAGAGAAAGAACAAAAAGAAAACTCTGAAACCAAAAGTCATCTGTAACTCTCAACTTTAGTTTTGAGAACTGCTATTTATAGAATGAATAGCAAAGCAGAAAACAATAAAGAAGTCAGGAATTCTTGTAGGCCTATCAAGGAATGCTCAATACTCATATGGAATCCTCAGCTGGAAATATGAAATTGAAAATAAGGTCAGATTCACTAAGGAAATGCATATATACCACCTAAGAATTCCAACCAACCCAAGCCAATTCAGTTGACCAATCACCAACTAGCAAAAGAACTAACTCACCAAATGAACAAAGACATCTAAAAGCATTTGTCTTCCTCTGTTACATACTCAAGAGGAAATAGATGTTAGTCAACTTACCAGCTAAATTTCCTAGTGAAAGGAACTGAGGTAAGTACTGGAAAGTCATATTCAGTCAGTTCAGTCACTCAGTCGTGTCCGACTCTTTGTGACCCCGTGAATCTCAGCACACCAAGCCTCCCATCACTATCACCAACTCCTGGAGTTCACCCAAACTCATGTCCGTCAAGTCGGTGATGCCATCCAGCCATCTGATCCTCTGTCGTCCCCTTCTCCTCCTGACCCCAATCCCTCCCAGCATCAGGGTCTTTTCCAATGAGTCAACTCTTCACATGAGGTGGCCAAAGTAGTCATATTAGTTATCTGTAATACACCTACCTTCATTCTGACCCTCACAAATGTCTTTTTGGATAGGAAAAAGATATACATCCAAAGCAGAGAATCTGTGCAAAGGTATTCTGTGAGACAGTATTCTGTGCCAAATGTAAATGACTTGCATCCCAATTCACTCCATGGGATGGTCATTTCTACAGTAGTACAAATGAATGACTCTGAATAAATGTTATATACTGTATGAATAATGACAACTAAATGGACTGCATCATGGGAACTACTCAATTGCATTAATAAAATGAGCAGCAAAGCAAAATGCTGATGGAAAATGAAACAAAATTTATTCCACAAGACACGTTAAATTTATAAACAAATACTTGTTTCAATATCTTAGAAATTCAAGAATGTATTCAAAGAGATGCTAAAACTATAGAAGGCAATGCATATTAAGGCAGCAGTACTCTGTATATGGGGCTTTCCCAGTGGAGCTAGTGGTAAAGAAACTGCCTGTCAATGCAGTAGACTTAAGAGACACAGCTTTGATCCTTGGGTCAGGAAGATCCCCTGGAGAAGGGCATAGCTACCCACTCCACTGTTCTTGACTGGAGAATCCAATGGAAAGTGTAGCCTGGTGGGCTACAGTCCATAGGGTCACAAAGAGCCAGACACAACTGAAGTGACTTAGCATGCATGCACACACTCTAGCTAGAAACAAAAGAAAGAAAGGAAATGAATATATAAAAGCTAATTATAAGCAGGCATAGGAACTTGAACCGCTTCAGACAACCCACAAGAAATTATGCAATACAAGAAATTGATATAGATTAGATAAAATTAAGCAAGACTCTTGGAGAAGGCAATGGCACCCCACTCCAGTACTCTTGCCTGGAAAATCCCCTGGAAGGCGGAGCCTGGTTGGCTGCAGCCCATGGGTCACTAAGAGTCAGACATGACTGAGTGACTTCCCTTTCACTTTTCACTTTCATGCATTGGCGAAGGAAATGGCAACCCGTTCCAGTATTCTTGCCTGGAGAATCCCAAGGACAGGGGAGCCTGGTGGGCTTCCGTCTATGGGGTCGCACAGAGTTGGACATGACTGAAGTGACTTAGCAGTAGCAGCAGCAGAACCCAGAGGGATGGGGTGGGGAGGGAAGAGGAAGGGGGATTCAGGATGGGGGGACACCTGTACACCCATGGTTGATTCATGTCAATGTATGGTGAAACCACCACAATATTGTAAAGTAATTAGCCTCCAATTAAAAAATAAATAAATAAAAATTAAAAAAAAAAACAGTGCCTGCACACATATATCTCACATGAAGAGATGACAATGAATGGATGACAGGAAAGGGAAATACGATAAAGTTTTCTAAGTTAAAAGTAAGGGTATCTTATATCTGCAGATTAAAAAGACAGTCTCCATGACATAACCAAAACAAACAAAGAAGAACCTTTCTAATTTTCATTCTTTAATTAAACCATGATAACATCATTGTAATTCAATGGTAAAGGTTTCTGTCTATATTTACCTAGAAAAAACTCCAAGATATTTAATTATATAAAATATTTGAAAATTATACTGTTTTCATATTTTTCTACAACCAAATGTGGCCAAAACATTTTGCTTCCAGTCATACTGCCATTAAAACTTATAGAAAATGAATGAGAAAGTATTATCATGATCTGTGCTCAGAAACATAAACCTATATATTGCAGTTTTACCTAATCACCATTCTTAGAAGATTCATGCTGCTGCTAAGTCGCTTCAGTCGTGTCCAACTCTGTGAGACCCCAGAGACGGCAGCCCACCAGGCTCCCCTGTCCCTGGGATTCTCCAGGCAAGAACACTGGAGTGGGTTGCCATTTCCTTCTCCAATGCATGAAAGTGAAGAGTGAAAGTGAAGTCGCTCAGTCGTGTCCGACTCTTAGCGACCCCATGGATTGCAGCCTACCAGGCTCCTTCGCCCATGGGATTTTCCAAGCAAGAGTACTGGAGTGGGTCGCTAAGTGATGCCAAAAACTTGGCTTCTGTAACCAAAGCACAAGTCAAATCTTAGAGATAGAATTTTGGGTGAAATAGGAAAGAACAGGTTTATTGCTTTGCCAGGCAAAGGGGGACACAGTGGGCTCCTGCCTTTGACACTGAGTTATTCTTTTTAGTGGAATGCAGAAAAATGGGTCTTTCAAATCTAATACAGTGAGGCATTCATAATCTCCAGGTATGGTTGGGAGTAAGGTATAAGGGTTTGGATCAGAAGGGTAAATGCCCTTAACTTTCATTTATGGCTTGCAGATCCTGAACAAATCTGTAGTCAATGGTGTGAGGTTTCTTGACAGGGAGAATAGGAGTATCATAACGAGACCTGAAGGTCTAATTAGTCCATACTTCGGAAATCTGTTTAAAACTGGCTGAGTTCCTCATATGGCCTCTTTCTCAAGAGGGTGTTGTTTCTTCTCCTTGGAAATGAAGCTCCCATTTTTACAGTGATAGAGACTGGGTTGGCAAATTTGCTGTCTGAGTGCCCTATCAGTCCAGGCAGCTTTATTCTCTTTTGCTGTGATCTTCTCTGGAATCAACTCACTTCTTTCTTCCTCTGATGGTTCAAGAGACTGTTGGAATCCTAAAGACATTTTCTGGAGGTACTTTCTGACATGAAAGCTGCTTTTAATTTTCATAATTTTGGGGGCTTTGGTGTCTAAATAAGTGCACTATCCATATACCTGATATGCTTGTTCTAAAAATGCTGAGGGACATTAGTTCAGGCCTGCCTGCACTCTGTTCAGACACTTCAGTTTGGTTTCAGATACCTTTCTTCTCCAGTTTGTTCCCATTGGTTACTGGAGCAATGAGACCTGTCCTACCAGTTTGCTTTTCCCCTCAAGGGGTGCTCTGATGGGGCTTTGCTGGGGATATCATGCTGGCCCCTAGTTCATAACCTGGAGATGCTAAAATGGATTCTTCCCTTTCTGCTATTTCCTTTATTGGGAAGAGAGGAAAGATGTGTGCAGATATTCAGGGTGGTGGTGATGGAGGTAGCCGTGAGGGGTCTGAGGCCACCTGTTTAGAGGAGGCAGCCAGTAAGGGCGGGGCCGGCAGTGCTTGGTAGTTTTTCCAGATAATTTAAAATACTAATTTAATATTTCTCTAAGATGCCTCAAGGTTCTTCTGAAGCATCTGAACATAAACTGTAGGTCAAAAGAACTGTTCAGTTCAGTACAGTCGCTCGGTCGTGTCCGACTCTTTGTGACCCTATGAATTGCAGCACACCAGGCCTCCCTGTCCATCACCAACCCCTGGAGTTTGCCAAACAATACATGATTACTTAACCAAAGTGAAAAGATGTCAAAGGAAAATACAAATCACTTAAAAGCCAAAGAGATTGACTTCAGTTCAGTTCAGTCGCTCAGTCGTGTCCGACTCTTTGCGACCCCATGAATCACAGCACACCAGGCCTCCCTGTCCATCACCAACTCCCAGAGTTCACTCAGACTCACGTCCATCGAGTGAGTGATGCTGTCCAGCCATCTCATCTTCTGTCATCCCTTTCTCCTTCTACCTTCAATCTTTCCCAGGATCAGAGTCTTGTCTAAGGAGTCAGTTCTTCCCATCAGGTGCCAAAGTATAGGTGCTTCAGCTTCAGCATTAGCCCTTCCAATGGATATTCAGGACTGATTTCCTTTAGGATTGACTGGTTTGATCTTGCTGTTCAAGAGTCTGATCACACTGATTGATCACACCATGGTGATTATCTGGGCCATTAAGATTTTTTTTTTTTTTTGTATAGTTCTGCTATGTATTCTTGCCACCTCTTCTTAATATCTTCTACTTCTGTAGGTCCATACAATTTCTATCCTTTATTGAGCCCAGTTTTGAATGAAATGTTTCCTTGGTATCTCTAATTTTCTTGAAGAGATCTCTAGTCTTTCCCACTCTATTGTTTTTCTCTGTTTCTTTGCATTGATTGCTGAGAAAGGCTTTCTTATCTTTCCTTGCTATACTTTGGAACTCTGCATTCAGATAGATATATCTTTCTTTTTCTCCTTTCCCTTTCGCTTCTCTTCTTTCTCTGCTATTTGTAAGGCCTCCTCAGACAACTATTTTGCCTTTTTGCATTTCATTTTCTTTAAGATGGTCTTGACCACTGACTACTGTACAATATCATGGACCTTTGTCCATAGTTCTTCAGGCATTCTGTCTATTAGATCAAATCCCTTGAATCTATTTGTCAGTTTCACTGTATAATTGTACTGGATTTGATTTAGGTCATACCTGAATGGTCTAGTGATTTTCCCCCACTTTCTTCAATTTAAGTCTGAATTTTGCAATAAGAGCCATGCTCACTCAATCTTTTTATGTAACTTCTATGCAGAGTACATCATAAGAAATGCTGGACCAGATGAAGCATAAGCTGGAATCAAGATTGCCGGGAGAGATAGCAATAACCTCAGATATGCAGATAACACCACCTTTATGGCAGAAAGCGAAGAAAAACTAAAGCGCTTCTTGATGTAAGTAAAGGGAAGAATGACAAAGTTGGCTTAAAACTCAACATTCAGAAAACCAAGATCATGGCATCTGATCCCATAACCTCATGGCAAATAGATGGGGAAACAGTGGAAACAGTGGCAGACTTTATTTTTTTGGGCTGTGAAATCACTGTAGGTGGTGACTGCAGCGATGAAATTAAAAGACACTTACTCCTTGGAATAAAAGTTATGACCAACTTAGACAGCTTATTTAAAAGCAGAGAAGTTACTTTGCCAACAAAGGTTCCCCTAGTCAAAGCTATGGTTTTTCCAGAAGTCATGTATGGTTGTGAGAGTTGAACTATAAAGAAAGCTGAGCGCTGAAGCATTTATGTTTTTGAACTGTGGTGTTAGAGAAGACTCTTAAGATCCCTTGGACAGCAATGAGTTCCAACCAGTCTGTCCTAAAGGAAATCAGTCATGAATATTCTTTGGAAGAACTGATGCTGAAGTTGAAACTCCAATGCTTTGGCCACCAGATGCAAAAACTGACTCATTTGAAAATACCCTGATGCTGGGAAAGATTGAAGGCAGGGGGACAAGGGGACAACAGAGGATCAGATGGTTGGATAGCATCACCGACTCAGTGGACATGAGTTTGAGTAAACTCCAGGCATTGGTGATGGGGAGGCCTGACGTGCTGCAGTCCATGGAGTTGCAAAGAATTGGACAAGACTGAGCCAGTGAACTGAACTGGACTCAGTTAATCTTTAATCCTATTTTCTGTTGATGTGTTGGGCTTTGTTCCCTCCCTGTTGTTTGGCCTGAGGCCAAACTATGGTAGGGGTAATGGTGACCTCCTTCAAAAGGGCTTATGCCAGCACTATTGTATTCAGTGCCCCTAACCCCACAGAAGGCCACTGTAGACCCATGCCTCCATTAGAGACTCCTGGACACTCACAGGCAAGTCTGGCTCAGTTTCTAGTGGGGTCACTGCTCCTTTCTCCTGGGTCCTGGTGGCCACAAGGTTTTGTTTGTGCCCTCCCAGACATTGTTTCCCAGTCCTGTGGAAGGACTGTAATCAAATTCTATTGGCCTCCAAGGTCAAATTTCCTGGGTGTTCCCAGTCCCTTTGCAGGATCCCCAGGTTGGTAAATCTGTTGTGGGTTCTAGAAATTTCATAAGAGTGTGAGAACTTCTCTGGTATACTTGTTTTGCAGTTTATGGGTCATCTGCTCGGCAGCACTATGGTGGGGCTGCAGGCACCTTCTCCAAGAGAGCTTACACCACATGCAAGTCCTCCCAGGCCTGCTGCAGCCAGAGTCCCCGTCCCTGTAGCAGGCCACTGTTGACACGAGCCACGGCAGGAGATACTCAAACACGCAAAGGCAGATTTGTCCAGTCTCTGTGGGGTCTCTGGGTCCTGGTGCACACAAGGTTTTGTTTGAGCCCTCCAAGCATCTTTGACAGGTATGGGGTTTTGATTCTAAACACAGTTTTTGGGGGGCTCATAAGAGATTCATAAGCTGTTGTCAAAAGCATCATTCCAAGAAAACTTTGGAGGGAGAAACCAAATCTGATCTTGTCCTAGACCACTCCCAACAAAATCCATTAACTTAACTATTTTAAATCCAATCTTAAAAAATTCTGATCATGTACAATTTTTTTATCACTGTCCCTTTTCCACTCTTGCCTGGAAAATTCCATGGACTGAGAGGCTCCTCAGAGCCTAGTAGCAGAGCCTGGTAGGCTACAGTCTATGGGGTCGCAAAGAGTTGGACATGACTGATCGACTTCACTTTACTTTACTTTTCCATAAACTTTCCATTACCTTTTATTCCAACTGGTTCTAGGACAAAATTATTTTCTTTTATCTTTCTGCCATCAGCCTATTACCTAGCTATTCACTCTCTTTATTAGGTAGCACTTATGGAACTTCTCCTGTCTTTCTATTCCTGTGACAAAACAACTGTAGCTGAAGGATAGTATAGTAATTTAAATTACCTTTCTAAGACCACCTTAGTATAGTCTCCCTACCTTTCTTGAACATACATTCAAGAATGTATATTGGCCAGACAAAACTGGAATAGAATTTTGTTATCTTCTTAGTCATTGGCTTATAACTCTAAGTTTTAGCCTTCCAGGATTTTCCCCAGTGGGCTATCAGCTGGAATTCATGAAGAAGCACTTCCATGTTTGTTCAATAGAATATTCATGCATGATCTAAGGATAAATCAAATCCTCACCAGCAATAGAAGCCTTAGACCAGCCAGAGACCTATTCCTGCCTTGGAATTCCAGATGCCTGGATGGCAGAAGGGGTATGACTGGGGCTTGGCCTCAGGCAAGTGTCCCAGATGATCTGATCTCTAAAGGAATTCTCCAGTCCTCCACTCTCTTCAAAGAGGCTGAAGTGAAGAAAACCTCAGATCATCTGATCAAGACAAGAGATCCCCATGGGACCAATCCTGAGTCAGCCCACTGACTGTATGTTAGTTGCTCAGTCCTGTCTGACTCTTTGCAACCACATGGACTGTAGCCCACAAGGATCCTCTGTTTATGGAATTCTCCAAGCAGGAATACTGGAGGAGCTTGCCATTCCCTTCTTCAGGGGATCTTTCAGACTCAGGGATCAAACCCAGGTCTTATACTTTGCAGGCAGATTCTTTACCATCTTAGCTACTGGGGAACCATCTGAGTCAGCCCTATGTTGGGCGTGAAAACTGTGTATCCCAACCCAGGGGATTTGGTGGGGAGTTTTATAGCAATCAGTTCAAGGCTGGGTTTACTGATAAGATTAGGATGTGTACAGGATCTGTACTCCTTTAATCTGGTCTCAGGTAAACTGATGAATGTCTGTGGTTCCTTAAATCTGACTTGAGGTGATCTTCTTGAAGAGTTTCTCTGGTTCCTTTGTTGTTGTTCAGTTATTCAGTCACGCCTGACATTTTGCAACCCCATGGACTGTAACATGTGAGGCTTCCCTGTCCTGCACAATCTCCCGGAGCTTGCTCAAACTCAAGTCTACTGAGTCGGTATGCGATCCAATCATCTCATCCTCTGTCATTGCCTTCTCCTCCTGCCTTCAATCTTTCCCAGCATCAGGGTCTTTTCTAATGAGTCAGCTCTTTGCACCAGTGGCCAAAGTATTGGAGCTTCAGCTTCAGAATCTAGTTCCCTTAATCTGGCATGAAGAATGCTGACATCTTTATTTTTTTAAGATTTTTAGTTCTATAAAGAACTTAAAGATATTATGTGTATCTCTTGAGGCAGAGCCAGGACCCTGCCTTTAGGCTGCACTATTGTTTGTTGGTTCCAAACAGGAAAAAGAGTATGTCAAGGCTGTATATTGTCACCCTGCTTATTTAACTTATATGCTGAGTACATTATGAGAAATGGTGGACTGGAAGAAACACAAGCTGGAATCAAGATTGCCAGGAGAAATATCAATAACCTCACATATGCAGATGACACCACCCTTATGGCAGAAAGTGAAGAGGAGCTAAAAAGCCTCTTGATGAAAGTGAAAGAGGAGAGTGAAAAAGTTGGCTTAAAGCTTAACATTCAGAAAATGAAGATCATGGCATGCGGTCCCATCACTTCATGGGAAATAGATGGGGAAACAGTGGAAACAGTGTCAGACTTTATTTTTTTGGGCTCCAAAATCACTGCAGATGGTGACTGCAGCCATGAAATTAAAAGATGCTTACTCCTTGGAAGAAAAGTTATGATCAATCTAGATAGCATATTCAAAAGCAGAGACATTATTTGCCGACTAAGGTCCATCTAGTTAATTCAGTTCAGTTCAGTTCAGTCGCTCAGTCGTGTCCGACTCTTTGTGATCCCATGAATCGCAGCAGGCCAGGCCTTTCTGTCCATCACCATCTCCCGGAGTTCACTCAGACTCACGTCCATTTCCAGTAGTCATGTATGGATGTGAAAGTTGGACTGTGAAGAAGGCCGAGTGCTGAAGAATTGATGCTTTTGAACTGTGGTCTTGGAGAAGACTCTTGAGAGTCCCTTGGACTGCAAGGAGATCCAACCAGTCCATTCTGAAGATCAGCCCTGGGATTTCTTTGGAAGGAATGATGCTGAAGCTGAAACTCCAGTACTTTGGCCACCTCATGTGAAGAGTTGACTCATTGGAAAAGATTCTGATGCTGGGTGGGATTGCGGGCAGGAGGAGAAGGGGACGACAGAGGATGAGATGGCTGGATCGCATCACTGACTCAATGGATGTGAATCTGAGTGAACTCCGGGAGTTGGTGATGGACAGGGAGGCCTGGCGTGCTGCGATTCATGGGGTCACAAAGAGTCAGACAGGACTGAGCGACTGAACTGAACTGAACTGATTCAAAGTATGAAAAGTATGTGTTATGTCTAAGATTAGAATTGATCTTTTGGGAGGTTATATATATATTTTTCTTTTAGTCAAAGGAATATTTAAAATAAGTTGACCTTCAAGAGGATGCCATGTCTCATTGAAAATTGGATAACTTATTTGAAAAACATGTTTTCCCAAAAGCAGTGTAATATCTGTCTAAAAAATAACACAAAATCAAAGTAACCGTTTAATAACCAGATTTTTAAAATATCTTTTATCGTGGACAGTTTTAACAAGCATGCTAATGATACTTCTCGTTAATGTTAAATGCATATATGAGGAAAGAAAAAATTCATCATCTTGGAAGATAATTAAAAGTACCAAACAAAATCAAGACAGTTCTTAAAATATATTTTAAATCCTTCTCATTAATCAGTTGTTTTTCAAATGTAAATCATCCAAGGAACATTTGATTGACTGCTGTGTTCAAGATTGTTGACATTATCCTGGTTCATTACTTTAGGTTTCCCTGCAAGCAGAGTCCAAAACAAGATGGAAGTGCAGGTAGTTAAGTGAGAAGTGTGTATGTGTGTGGCAAGAATGGGACAGGACAGGATTAAAAGTGAAAAACTATCATGACCAATGAAGCTCATTGTTGTAGTTTGTAGTTGTTTCTTCCCACATCTGAGAAAAGTACATAATGAAATCCACAAGTATCCTTCTGAAATACTGATGGCTAGGATATCTGTTTACTAGCTCTTGGCCCTCATTTGATTGTTGCCACTAGAGTTACTACCTTCTACAGGCGTGGAGCTTGATAGGCTTTAAGGGTGCAGTGGGTTTGTTCCAGGTTTCAGGAAAGAACCCTAGAGCAAATGCAGAACAGCAAGCAATAGTCACTCCAGGGAACAAACGTGCAACGCAAAAGGAGCTTGAAGCCACATGAAACTTTTCACTACCTCTCACTGAAATCATTTGTAAGCTAAGGGGATGTAATGCAGGCATTGGGGGGATCTGCCAGTCCTGAAGGCATAAAAACAACCAAAATGCATTCACTGCCAGAAGCAATTACAGAAGATGCTGGCTTTTAAATGAAGAATTACAAAAGGAGCGAGTCAGGTAAATAGATGCAATAAAGAGTAAAATAACTGGGTGGCTTGGTGGGAAGTTATTAGTTACTTGCTAACAAGTTTATTAACTTCTTATTGCTGCTGTAACAAATTACTACAAATTTCAGTTCAGTTCAGTTGCTCAGTTGTGTCCGACTCTTTGCGACCCCATGAATCGCAGTACACCAGGCCTCCCTGTCCATCACCAACTCCCGGAGTTCATTCAGACTCATGTCCATCGAGTCGGTGATGCCATCCAGCCATCTCATCCTTGGTCGTCCCCTTCTCCTCCTGCCCCCAATCCCTCCCAGCATCAGAGTCTTTTCCAATGAGTCAACTCTTCTCATGAGGTGGCCAAAGTACTGGAGTTTCAGCTTCAGCATCATTCCTTCCAAAGAAATCCCAGGGCTGATCTCCTTCAGAATGGACTGGTTGGATCTCCTTGCAGTCCAAGGGACTCTCAAGAGTCTTCTCCAACACCACAGTTCAAAAGCATCAATTCTTCGGCACTCAGCTTTCTTCGCAGTCCAACTTAGTGACTTACAACAGGACAAATGTATTATGCCATATTTCCGGAAGCTAGAAGTCCAAACTCAATTTCACCTGGCCTAAGCGCATCATGTTGACAAGGATAGTTTTTTTCCGAGGCTTTAAGAGAACCTGTTTCTTTGCATTTTTCAGCATCTAGATTTTGTCTTTATTCCTTGGTTTATGCTCCCATCTCCTCCCCTGCAACCCATCTTTCAATCCAACTATTGTGGCATCTTCTTTCCAGACTTCTTATTCTATTTTTATATCTTCTCTCTTTAACATTACTGTCTCCCTCTCATAAGGACCCTTGTGATCATATTATGTCCATCTGGATCATCCAAGATAATCTCCACATTTTAAGATTGTTGGCTTAATCACATCTGAAAAATCCCCTTTTCTACATAAAATAAAATACTTACAAGTTCCTGGGATAAGGGTGTGGAGAAAATTGGGAGGCAATTATTCAGCCTGTAATATCTGAAAAGCTTTGAAGCAAAAATATAATTTCAGGACATTACCAGAAATTTAGCTACTTCTAAATATCCTGATGGTCTATGAAACTTCCATATAATTCTGCCTACTTCCCAAAGTTCTTATTCAATACAAACTTTTCATGAAGTACATACATCTTGAAGACACACATGAAAAGGAAAATATAAAAAAAATTACTCCAGACCCACTGAATGATTCTCTCTGGGAGAAATAGTTGCTTCGATTGGTTCAAATGTAAGCTTGTGCATGAATAGTTAGCCTGAATATTTTTAACAAACTCTTCAAAATACATCATTCTTTTTGAGTTGATATGTAACAGCTGCTTAGAGTTACATATAGATTCCCTCATCCACTTAGGATAAAATGTTTCCTGTTTGCTATAATGAATGCTAATGCCATTTATGTATTACAACAACCTACAGTGCAAAGGGTCACAAAGAGTCAGGCACAAGTGGATTACTAAGCATGCATGCACTCTGCTACCTCATTTTGGAGTAAAATGATAGTTGGAAAATACCTGTAAAGTAAACATTTTGGAAAAGCTCTTTCTCTTAGGCAGGGTAAAGCAGCCTTAGATGCCAGAAATATTTTTCAGTTCTATGTCTAATTACCATAGTAAATGTCAGGAAAGAGTGGCTTTAAGTATATTTTCATAAAAAAGGGTACAATGTGCAGTGGATCTCATTATCTTGACTAAAGGGTTCTTTTTGTAGTAGTTTCAATGACTCAAAACCAAGCTATCTTTCAGTGATTTATAATTCTGATTACCAGGACATTCTGCTTGACGAGCCAGCCATTTCATCACGTTGAAAGTTCTCAGTTGTGCAATTCTCTATCAAATCTGTTTGCAGAAAGATTTAAGAAAGCATTCCAAATTTTTCAAAAAGCATAACACTAAATCTATAGTTGCAACCTCCCCTCTCAGCAGATTTAAAGGTTGCAATTCAGTTTAGTTCAGTCACTCAGTCGTGTCTGACTCTGCGACCGCATGAATCGCAGCACGCCGGGCCTCCCTGTTCATCACCAAATCCCGGAGTTCACTCAGACTCACGTCCATCAAGTCAGTGATGCTATCCAGCCATCTCATCCTTGGTCGTCCCCTTCTCCTCCTGCCCCCAATCCCTCCCAGCATCAGGATCTTTTCCAATGAGTCAACTCTTCGCATGAGGTGGTCAAAGTACTGGAGTTTCAGCTTTAACATCATTCCTTCCAAAGAAATCCCAGGGTTGATCTCCTTCAGAATGGACTGGTTGGATCTCCTTGCAGTCCAAGGGACTTTCAAGAGTCTTCTCCAACACCACAGTTCAAAAGCATCAATTCTTCGGCGCTCAGCTTTCTTCACAGTCCAACTCTCACATCCATACATGACCACTGGAAAAACCATAGCCTTGACTAGATGGACCTTTGTTGGCAAAGTAAGGTCTCTGTTTTTGAATATGCTATCTAGGTTGGTCATAACTTTTCTTCCAAGGAGTAAGCGTCTTTTAATTTCATGGCTGCAGTCACCATCTACAGTGATTTTGGAGCCCCCCAAAATAAAGTCTGACAAGGTTACAATTAGAATTTGCTAAATAAAACTGTTTATATCTTGTCTTTCAACAGACACATGTAGTGCATACACATACTCAAACACAAGCATGTGATTATTCCTCCAACCATTAAATATTATTAAAGATATAATATTATCCAGATAATTCCCACAAAATTATTACTAAAAATAACTTTCAATAGCAGGTAAAAGAGCAAAACCATATTGAATCAAAGTTATGCAAATAAATAATAGTCAAAACATTTTTTGGTAAAAAGACACTCTACTTCTGAAAAAAACCAATTAAATTTAAAAATATGATTATTCATAAATTTAAATTTTTATTAGTACAAAATTGTACACATGCCATAAGGAACTGAATTTTAACAAACTGAACACACCACCTAGATTAGGCACTAGCAGCACAGAAGTTTCTTAGTGCTCCCTTTCAGTCATAGCGCCCCAGGTTAACCAGTTCCAGACCTTTAACATTATAAATAATTTTCTTCTTTTTGTTTTCCATTTAAATAAAACTCTTTAAAAGATAATCCTGTGACTGGATTCATAGCCTTTAATTATGCTCCTGGTGAGTTGAAAGCTTCTGTGTCTGTAACAGAGGATGTTACTCATTCAAGGAATATTGCTTTTGTGATACAGAATATAATCACTGAGTAAGAGAAAAGTGTCTTTATTATAATACACATTAAAAAAAACCCTCCAAAGTAATCAAATTGTTGCAAGAACGGGGACCCTTATGGGATCAGAGAGTGGGCTCTTGTCTAACACTCAGAAACAGATTATCTGAGGAGACATACTGACAAAGCAAAAGACTTTATTGGGAAAGTGGATGGTGGATGTCTGAGTTAGGGAACCCAGGAGAACTACTCTGCCAAGTGGTTCACAGTATCAGGTTTCATGGTAATAGGGTGAGTTTCCAGGTTGTCTCCTGTCAATCATCTTGCTGAGCCCATATTTGGTCTGACTCAGGGTCCTTTCTAGGGCTTCCCAGGTGGCAGTAGTGGTAAAGAACCTGCCTACCAATGCAGAATACACAAGGATCCCTGGGTCTGGACGATCCCCTGGAGCAGAGCATGGAAACCCACTCCAGTATTCTGGCCTGGAAGGTCCCATAGACAGAGATGCCTGGAGAGCTGTAGTCCATGAGGTCACAAAGACCTGGACACGACTGAGTTGAGCATTCACAACACAGCACAGCAGGATCCTTCCTGGTGGTTTATGTATCTCTCAGCCAAGATAGATTCCAGTAGGGATTTTGGGAGGTTGGTAAATATATTATGAGCTGGTGTCTTCTTCCTCTTCTTTTGGCCCCTCCTGAGTTTTCCTAGTAAGCTTTCAGTGGCAGCACCATGTTCCTTGTCAGGATTTCTTGTTATGAGATAACTCATAGTCATCATCATGGTGCCTGGCCATGGGAGGTGGTTTTAATCAATGTTTCCCTAACAAAATGATATACATTTTATATATGCAAACTAATTATTAATTTAATATATAATTGTAACCTATAGTATGTTAGGGATATCACATGGATTACAAAGTTACATTCTCTAAAAATACATGCTGTAATCAAGAAGAAAAAGTGTGCACATATGGTTTTAGTGATTTCAATATATTCAAGACAGCTGGGCTTTTAGAAAACTATTCAATCTAATTTTAAGGGATTTTTGAAGAATAATATTCCTTTTAATCTTCTCAAAAAAGCTGAGTGCCAAAGAATTGATGCTTTTGAACTATGGTGTTTGAGAAGACTCTTGAGAGTCCCTTGGACTTCAAAGAGATCCAACCAGTCAATCCTAAAGGAGATCAGTTCTGAATATTCACTGGAAGGACTGATGCTAAAGCTGAAATTCCAGTACTTTGGCCACCTGATGCAAAGAACTGACTCGTTGGAAAAGACGCTGATGCTGGGAAAGATTGAAGGCTGGAGGAGAAGGGGATGACAGAGGATGAGATGGTTGGATGGCATCACCGACTAGATGGACATGATTCTGAATAAACTCCAGGAATTGGTAATGGACAGGGACACCTCTTATGCTGAAGTCCATGGGGTCAACAAAGAGTTGGACATGATTGAACAACTGAACTGAACTGAATTGAATCCTATGCATTAGATAAATGCCAGTCAAAAGACCCTGAAATAATTTAAGTGAGCCTGGAATAATTCCAAAATATTTTTAATAAAAGCATATTAATCAATATTGAAGATATTTTAGCATATTTTTATTAAGGGATTTCTTGGAGCCTGACCCCTAATTGGTAAGATTTTTTTTTTCCTAAAACACTATGTCAATAATGATACATGCAGTTTTTCTGCACTTGGTTATATAGGAACACACATAAGATATGTGTTACTATATCTATGTACTATAGTACATAGATAAAGCTCTGTATAGCTGGGATAAATCAACTCTGGCTTTCTCAGGTATCACCCAGGAACACTGAGAGCAAAGGAGATAAATAATTCTGGCACAACTGTCATCAACTGGAGGGTACTCTGATGTCCTCTTGAATATCCACTGTGAAACTCTAGGCTAAAGCCTTGCTATTCAGTATGGTCTGGAGAAAGGTGAGCTTTGTAGTCACTTGGAAACTTGGTAAAATTTGGAAATTCAAGTCTCACCCCATCCATGAATTTTAACAAGGTTTTGGGCGATCCATTTAAATATTACAATTTTACAAGTGTTTCTGTAAAGAAAGTAAGAGCACTGACTATAATAAGCTTTGGTGTGAAATGGGAGATTAGGATACATATATTTCTTTGGTAGAATCGAATATTTATGATAAGAGGATATGGACGTTTTATTTGCATCTTTGTATAAATATTTTTACCATGAAATAGAATCATCTTTATTCAAACCGACCATTTCTCAGAAATGGTTTCATAGTGGAATATATATACCTCTCTTTTTCTCCTTTCTGATTTATCTGTGAACTAGGCATTAATTTAGTCATTGGAAAAACCATTTATCTATTTTCCTATTAAAAACATATTTAAAGTGGGAAATTAGGTTTAAAAGTCATATTCGGTTATTCTCTGACTCTCTGTGGTTTCACACAAAGATTTTTTTTTTTTCCTTTTGTTTTTCGGACTCTATCTCTTTCCAATTCACTGTCGTGTTTCGCAGTGTACCAAAGGCAAAGAGGAAACTCTATTATCTTTAGTCTTTGGAGAGATTCTTAGGTAGAGTTGTGAAAGGAAATGTGTGTTCTGCAAACAAAGTAAGTTTGCCTATTTTATGAAAGTCAATATTTCAGATGTATTTGCCAATAGACCCCAGGGCACTGTTTAGCAGAGTTGCAGTTCATCTCATGGAAGTTTTGCACCCCACTGCTTTCAATGAATCTGAAACATCTGATGTTCCCCACTGGTTCGCAGATTTCTGTATTGAGATTCCATTCTGCTGCTTCATAGAAGTACTTATATGTTGCCTTTAACTTTTTAGCCAATGAATTCTCGAAAATATAAGTTCAGCAATGTATGGTACCTAGACTCCTAATGATTATGAAAATACAGAGTTTAATGACTCATTTTTATGTTGCACCATTCCAGGGCCATTATTTCTGTAGAAATAATGTTTATGTTAATTCTGAGTTACTCATAAATGTCCAATACACGAGCTCTCTATTTTTTTAAATCTCGACTACTGACATTTTCTTGAGATTGCATACTTTTTTCCCCAAAGTACATATTACAAAGCAAAATTTCCACAAAACATATGGTTGGAAGAAAATAAAAATACAAAAGTGATCTATTTCAGAAAGTTATTTAAAATCTCTCCATCATATTTTTTTCTAAGTGAAAGTTTTCTGACAAATTAATAGCAATTGTGTTTATGTCTGTATTTAACTATTGAAGTAACTATATATTTGGTGAGATAGCTCTTTTAAAAATATTGAGGCACTTTGTACTATGTGGAGATTTTCATGCTACATTTTTAAAATTTAGGTTTTAGAGCTCTGACGTTGTAATCCATATTTAGAAAAAGTATACATTTTCCATTTATGCAAAGAGAAAGTGTATAAAAAACCATAAAATAGGATTATAGTTAGCTATACATTGAGCTAAACACAACACACATATGTGTGTAATCATATAATAATGTATATATATCATATGTATAATCATGTGTGTACCTGTGTTCATGCCAAACTTTTATAAGTGATTGAAGAGACAGAATCCTATTTGGCAACATATTTTTCTTATCATCTTCACAATGTAGGTGGCCTAAGTTAGCCTAAGTTTGGTTTTGTCTTGTTTTGTTTTTTAATGGAAGTTTAGTATTATGTTAGGAAAAAAGCTAACTTGGGCACAATAATTTCAAATGATTTTATAATTTGCTTAGTTACTAGCATACAGGAGGTAGATCTCCAAGGCAAAATGTTTGAATATATGTTCAAATACTCATCAATTTTGATAGTGCCTTACTTGATTTTACTGAGATATTCTCTCATTATCTATGATAAGAAAAATAAGAGTAATTGAGCTGATGTTTCTTGTTATCAGAAATGGGGCCACGATATATATTCTGACTTAGATACATCATAATAGATTTACTGGCCCAGAGAATATATGAGCTATTTTATTCCATACACAAATAATTCATCTAGATGACCATACAAGAGGTTGAAAGAATGGTATATGAAATACAGACTAATACAAAATATCCTGGTTAAAAGTCATATTATACTCAAATGAAATATTTAATATTTCACAAAATCAGAAATATTAACATAAGGACTGATCATGAATATGAGATTCATTTAGAAATAGGAATAATACAATATAGTGGGCAGAATTATAGCTTCAGAATAAAAGAAAAAGGCAACCTACTCCAGAACTCTTGCCTGGAGAATCCCATGGGCAGAGGAGCCTGGTGGGCTACACAGTCCATGGGGTCACAGTCAGACACGACTGAGCAAGTAACACACACACACGTATGTGTGTATACACACATACAAATCAATATCAAAATATTTATAGTTTTAACTTCAAGTTTTAAAAATTAGCCTTTTGCCCATTTTTGAAAAGTAAAATCTACAAATAGATATCTATATTTTTTAATTTGTTATTGCTGATTCATTGCTGTCATGTCTGACTCTTTTGTGACTCCATGGACTTTAGCCAATCAGGCTCTTCTGTCCATAGGATTTTTCAGGCAAGATTACTAGAATGGGTTGTCATTTCCTCCTCCAACGGATCTTCCTGACTCAGGGATCAAACCCCCCATCTCCACTTCTGAACTGCAGGCAGATTCTTTACCTCTGAGCCACCAGGGAAATTCTTTTAATTTCCATTCCCTGCTAGTGAACTTCACCATGTCCTTGCTGTTAATGTATTGCCTGGAAATGGGATAAAGAAAAGTTAGTATTCGTATAGCAATCCAGCTGCTCTGCCCCACCTTGCTAGAGACAGGGTCACCCTGGTCTTGAGGGGAGCGAAGAATGATAAAAATTCAATTCCTTTCAAAGTCATACTGAGGGAAACAGCACCTATTTTAAAAGCTCATCTTCAGTCTGAAGTAAATAATTAATAGAAAGAAACATGTTGGATTTTTAGACAAATGATGCCTAAAGGATCTTTTTTTTTTTTTTTCTAAAGGATCTTTTATCCTCTGAAACCTCTTGAGAGTTAGAAAGGTGGTCTGGCAAGGGGGCCCAGGGGTTTTGTGACTTGTCTTACTGGGACATGAGTTGCTGAAGCTATGGGTACTCCCTTGGTATCTTAGTCTTGAATGCTAAGAAAAGTTTAACCTCACTAGGTTCAATTCAATTTTTGCCCAGCCAATAATACAGAGGGAAAGAGGCAGACCACTGTCAGTTCTGCATGTGCCAGCCTTCCCCCACTCTCCAGCCTTCATGGGCTCAGGACACTGTAAGCTAACCTGGTACTACCTGCAGGTCCAGGATTCTGGATGCAAGATGATGTTACCTGAGCGGTGGAGCACCCTAGATCCTGGCAGCCCTCCTCCTCTCCTAGGAGATGCCATTGCCATCAAGAGTTCTAAGGCAGGAGAGTGGAACTAGGTATTTTAGAACACACAGACTATAGAAAAATCATGTGCTATAAACATGCGTAATGTTATCATTTATAAATTTCTCAAAATCTATACAATCTGGCATGGTTTCACCATTTATTTATTTTTTCCTTAGATACAGATTGGCCATCATCTAGTAACATAGCAGCTTCATTTAGACCCACACAAGGCTTTGTTGGAGGACATGGTCTCCATCTGTGCTTTTCCTTATCTGAGTGCTGTGCTGTTTATATTTGTTAACATTCGAAGTCTCTACACATTACCTCTACAATTCACAACAATGTACATTTTATCTTGGTACACATTTACCTACCAGAAAGCTCTTATTTGATAATCATACCTAAGAATCCCACATGTATTTTATTAATTTTAATATTATGCCTTCAACTTTCTTTGACAGTCATTGTATAAAATGTCTTACAGAATATTTCAGAAATATTTCTGAGTGTAATCTTTCTAAATATATCTACATCCTGACTAAATATTCATCCAAGAACTTTCTTTTGAAATTCAATGCTAAAAAAGTGGTATTTCTGTGAAAACATTTCTATTTTCTGTCAAAATAAATGTTACTGTTGCTGATGGTGGTGTTCTATTTCCCTTTGAAAACAAAGAAATCCATATATATGAAATATCTTTTTCTTCCTAATCTTTTGATGCTGTACTTCTTTAAACTTGAATCTGATTTTCTAATTTGATGTCATTTTATGAATTTATCATGAAAAATAGAAAAAACTACTTAAGTTTTTGCAGATAGATTTACAAGACAGCTTTTCACTTATTTTTTGTGGGATTAAAGAACACACACTTAAATTTGTTTAGGGTTCTATCATTTTACATGATTATGTTCAAAATTGCAATTTATCAAATTGTATTTGAATGTATTATATAGTGCCAACAAAAACCAACAATAATTTAATTCTGATCAAATTTTTAAAAATGATTGTGTTAAATGCAGACTAAGATTTGTGAATTGTCTTTAAGAAATAACTTGAGAATTAATAAAAATATTAACAAAATATTTTAGATTCAGTTGCCCACACAAAGAAAAAGATGAGTAAAATTTGAATTTAACCTTTATTTTATTGAAACATCTTAACCCTCAATACAATAATTTTAATTTGCATCATTATATTCTAAATTTACTAATTTTAGGTATAGTTAAAAACTAAGCAATGATAGGAATAGTCTCATTTATCATGATAAAAGAGCTGAACATTTAAAAAACCCTTTCGACATTATTCTTGTGTCTATTAATTGACTCAAGAGAAAATAATTTATGACCTCTTAATTTAACACAATGACTTCCCAGAGTTTGCTGATAGAAAATGATATAACTTTTTAATTAATTGAACATATTGTCAGGAATGTAAATAAAATCCTTTACTGAACTTTAGTCATCTTGATTTTTTTTTAATACCATAGTGATTTTAAAGAGATTGGAAATGACTGTTTCCTTTCATAAGTTGATTGTTTAATCATTCATTAAGTCAGAAGTGTTTATTGTGTACCTACTTTGTGCCAAGAACTCTTCTAGATGCTGGGGATTCAGCACTCAATTGGAAAAACCACCACCCATTTAGATTATGAGAGAGTGATCAGAGGACATTCCCCTCATTTTGGCACCACTGATGAATTAGGAACTCCCTGGAAACGGTTTCCAGTTGTTTTGGTCAAAGAAGTTGTATTTCCCAAAGTGATGTGCCTTCTCAGGGCATCCTCATGTCAGAGCTATCCTAGGATCAGCTGCAGCCTCTGTTGTAACTGCATCAGTGTTCACTGTAAGGAAATCATCCTGTGCTTAATCCCATTCTTACTTCTCTCACCTTTTTTTAGATATACACCTGAAAGTCCAAAACACATCCCACATGCAAATATCCACCTCAGAGTCTAATACCTAAGAAGTTGATTTAAAATGAAGTAAAATTTGCACTGGGTGAGGATACTGTGTAGATTTATTGAGGACTATTAAATACTGGGTCTGGGTTAACCTGGATAACAGATCATGCAAAATGCAGATTAATCTTAATACCACTAAAAGGAGTACAATAAATTCTATTAATGCTAATGGGTCTCTAAATCCTGGATCTCATCAGTGGTGGAGAGGTGAGAAAGATGTTTTCTTTATGGAGCATCACTGACCTATATAATAAACTCCTATTTACAGTAGACTTAGTGGCTTTGGCTGTCTCGTACCACTGACTCATATGAGATTTGTGTCCACTAAAATGTCACAATTTTTTAGTGAACAATTAGTAGTCCAAAAAACAACAAATAGCACAAAATAAAAGCTACATTTATTGACATTCATAAGCAATGTATTAGTATATTTCAGAATGCAAATCCATGTGAACTGACATTTTCACCATAAAGAGGACAGTTTAAAAGTGTCTCACATCATGTATCGATTTTCTAATGCTGTGTAACATATTATTAAAATTTTAGAAGCTTAAAATAATCCGCACTCATTGGCTCACATTTCTGCAGATCAGAATTCCTGATGGTCTCGAGTGGGTTCTCTTCGGTAGGGTTGCAAAAGTCCTAAGTTGCTTGTCAGTCAGAAATGGTTCCTATCTGGGAACTGTGTGGAAGAATTCACTTCTTTTTTTGTTTGTTTGTTTGTTTTAAGAATTCACTTCTAAGCACATTCAAGTCATTGACCAAATTCAGTACCTGGAAGTGTAGGACTAAGGTCCCCATTTCTTTCTTACTGCCAGCCAGGGATTGTCCTGTATCATTCAGAATATGCCTGCATTTCTTGGCATGTGGTCCCCTCTATCTGCTAAGCCAGATATGTAATGCCCATTCCTCTCTATCTCACCTTGGTTCAAATCTTTCTTACTTCCTTTTTTCCTGACTACCAGTCAGGAATCTTTTCTCTGATGCTCCGTTAGTTCTAGCATATTGAAATAATATATGTAACATGCTTTCCAAAGGGAAAAAAAATAATGCCTGATGCCATCTTTTACCTGTGTGTGCTGAACTATTTTTTATATTTGGTTGGCTTAACACTGGGACAGCAGTTTCTATAGAATGTTTCTGCTTTCTCTCCTTTTACATCAGAAAATGCTGCTGCAGTTATACATCTGTTGTGTCACTCCTGAGTTTGCTTGAGTTATGACTGAGAATATTTTTCTAAAGCAGTTCACACATGTCATATTTTATAAATCCTCAGTTCCAAAAAACTGAGAGACTTTGCACTCCATGGAACATAACATTTTATTATTAACTCTCTTATAATACTTGAAAACAATTTTGGGATAGTATCCAGCTTGGATTTATCTTTGTTTTTTCTTATTACAAAATAATCTGTATTTATTTAAATATTATTACATTTTAAACATCTAGTCCATCTCCATATAATACAAACTTTTTTTATATAGCATATGCCAAATTAATTCCAGTAAGTTCATTTATCATTTAGTTTTACATTCTGTTTATTCATTCAAGACAATTAACTGATTTATTAATGTAAAATTAAGAAAGGCTTCCTTTATAGCTCAGTTGGTAAGACACTTCAGTCATGTCTGACTCTGTGCGACCCCATAGAGGGCAGCCCACCAGGCTCCCCCGTCCCTGGGATTCTCCAGGCAAGAACACTGGAGTGGGTTACCATTTCCTTCTCCAATGCAGGAAAGTGAAAAGTGAAAGTGAAGTCGCTCAGTCGTGTCCGACCCTCAGCGACCCCATGGACTGCAGCCTTCCAGGCTACTCCGTCCATGGGATTTTCCAGGCAAGAGTACTGGAGTGGGGTGCCATTGCCTTCTCCGCAGTTGGTAAAGAATCCGCCTGCAATTCAGGAGACCCTGGTTCTATTCCTGGGTTAGGGAGATCTGCTGGAGAAGGGATAGGCTACCCACTCCAGTATTCTTAGGCTTCCCTTGTGGCTCAGCTGATAAAGAATCTGCCTGCAATGCAGAAGACTTGGGCTTGATCCCTGGGTTGGGGAGATACCCTGGAGAAGGTAAAGGCTACCCACTCCAGTATTGTGGCCTGGAGAATTCCATGGACTACGGTCCTTGGGGTTTCAAAGGGTCAGACATGACTGAGTGACTTTCAGTTCAAACTTCACCTTCACTTCAATAAAGAAAAGTTGTCTTCTTTATTTTAAATATTTTCAAGGTAATTAGATATTATACTATAATATTAATTAGAAATTAGTTAATTAGAAATTAACTACAAATTTAGTAAGAATTTTTATGTCAGGTTGTTTTATTTTTTAATTTTTTCCATAGGAAATTTTAATTTTATTAAATAGAATTGGCATGCAATTAGATCACAATTTACTTATTGATAGTTCAACAGCAAAACATCTAATGCTCTACTGTGTGACATATTATTATGGCCTTAAAAGTTATAGTAATGGGTAACATTCAGTGAATAATTTCTATGCACCTAGCAGTCTGCTAATTATTTTGCATAAATTATCTCTAACCTTTTTTACACTTCTGCAAAGTAGACATTTTATGTGTGTGCTCAGTCATTCAGTTGTGTCTGACTCTTTGCAACCCCATGGACTGTAGCCCGCCTGGCTCCTCTGTCCATGGGATTCTGCAGGCAAGAATACTGGAGTGGGTTGCCAGTTTCTTCTCCAGGGGAGCTTCCTGACCCAGGGGTTGGACACGTGTCTCTTGTGTCTCCTTCATTATCAGCCCTAATTCATACCTGGAAAAAAAATGAAGCTGAGAGTAGTTAAGGAACTTGTTAAAGCATGTTTTTTCCCCAATGCTTTTTGCTAGGGCCTTTGTGAAGTAGCTAAGTGCTTAATCTCTACAAGCAGAATGCTCAGGTTTATTCATGGCCCTTTCCTTCTGTGGCCCTTGTATTTGGAAAATAAATCACATCAGGCTGCTTTAAACTCTGCAGGTCTTTGACATGGCGTGGTAGCATCTTCAGTCAGAATCTGAGGTTCTAGTCCTAATCAGCTACTTTGTAGCTAATTAACATTAAGTAGAAACTTAACCTAAAATGCAGTTTCATCATCAATTTAAAAATAATTTTATAAAATGCTGCATAAATGTAAACTATGGTGATGATGATGATGCAACAATAATCTCGCATTGTGCAGTACATGTGTGATCTGGAGTTGATCAGTTCTATTCTTAGGAAACCATTCTGACAAGAAACAGAGATTTTCTTGGAGTAATACGCTTTGATGAAGTTTCAAATAATACAGTCTTTGAGTACTCACAAATTCTGAACATCTGACTTATTTTCGCTTTATCTTTTTCTGCAAGCTTATTCATGTGAGGAAGATTGATGGTGATAAGACCGCCAAAGCAACCTGTGTATGAAGAATTGAAGAAAACCAGTTGTGCACCAGATGGTCATGAGAACTCCTTCAAGGGCATGTTTGAAGCATGATTTGAATCAATATGATGGAGCTGTCAATATTAGAGAAGCCCAGACTTAAGTGCCCATGCAGCAATGTATGAAGGCACGTCTCAGTCAGAACAAAATGCTGTGAGGTGGCAAAGAGACAGAACTATCAACAACAAACTGTGCAAGTGGCAGCCAGTCATTAAAGCTGAGATAGTTTATATGCGTAATCAATGCTGTGGAAACTTCAGTTTATTCATTAGGCCATTTGAATTTCTAGCCCAGGTTTTTGCATTGGGTGCAATTTGGTGGCATTAAAGGAAGTATGTATTCTTCAGTCACTGTTTCAAAAAGAAAAACAAAAAAATCTTTGTCATTGGATAGGTCCCTGTTATTCCTCTGAACTTCTAAAATGCAGTGAGGGTACTGTATTTGTATTGTTTTAATACTTAACATGTGTAAAAATTCATACTAATTATAAGTAAAAAGGAATATGAAATATTTCTAAAATTTATTCTCTCATTCAATCATATTTTTTGAGCAACTACCATGTGCCAGACTGTGGAGATAAAATAACAGACAAGACACATATAGCATTTTCTTTATTGTTTTAAAAGGATAACAGAAAAATGACGGGCAGTTACATGGATGCGCGGATAATGCTATGTCAAAGTAAAGCATGTGCTGTGCTTAGTTGTTCAGTCGTATCTGACTCTTTGTGACCCCGTGGACTGTAGCTGACCAGGCTTCTCAGTCCATGGGGATTCTTCAAGAAAGAATACTGGAGTGGGTTGCCATGCCCTCTTCCAGGGGAATTTCCCAAACCCAGGAATCAAATACAGGTCTCTTGCAATGCAGGATTCTTTACCATCTGAGTCACCTGGGAAGTCTAAGAATACTGGAATGGGTAGCCTATCCATTCAGGGGATCTTCCCAACCCAGAAATCAAACTGGGGTGTCCTACACTGCAGGTGGATTCTTTATCAGCTGAGCTACCAGGGAAGCCCAAAGTAAAGCATGCTGCTGTTGCTGCTGCTGCTGCTAGATTGCTTCAGTTGTGTCTGACTCTGTGCGACCCCATATACAGCAGCCCACCAGGCTCCTCCATCCATGGGGTTTCCAGGCAAGAGTACTGAAGTGGGGTACCATTGCCTTCTCCAAAAGTAAAGCATAACATAAAGTAAATTCTGGAAGAATCGAATCCAGTCTACATAGTGTCTGAGAGTTTTACGAGAAAATATCTCTCTTCCTTAGCTAGAAATCTTCCCAAACTACTTTGTTCTTTTATTCAGAGTTTCTCAAACTGTAGTCATAACTCCCTTTAGAAAGAAATAACAATATTATTTAAATATGCCCAGTCATAAAGCTTAGAACAAAGTTCCTGGGGTTTCAGTTCTTTTGCCACTTTAAAATAAAGCATATTGGGACTTCCCTTGATCCGATGGCTGAGACTCATGCTTTACTTTTTGAAATCTAATAATTACTCAATATTTAATTTATCTTTCCAGTTGAAGGTGATGAAGAAATAGCAATGGAAGAAAAGAACAGAACAGTAAAAAATAAGCAACAACAACAATAAAAAAGGCCAGGGAGTTCCTGAGGTCAATAGGAGACACAATGAACTTAAACAGTTTCACTCTCACCCTTATGTCAAGAACAAAGCTGGAGAAACAGAATATTGACTTATTCTGAATTCATCAGAAAACTGACTTTGCAGGGCAAGCAGCTAACCTGAAAACTGTAGGGAGATAGACCTGCATTGAGAAACAGGATTCCTTATCTTCTTACCTAGGACAAATGCTGCCAAATGCCACCTAAACAGGAAAGAAGATTCAGCTTATGTAAAAAATGATAAAGGACAAGTGTAAGATAGAGTAAAGGTGAGAAGCCCCTTCAGATTTCAGACATGGGAGGAGGATTGCACCTTCCTGCAGGGTTTCCTTCCAAGAAATCTAGGATGAACTCACAGGGAAGACCTGGGAGAATCTCAGAAATCTTTGCTGTGGTGCTGGCTGAGGAAGAAGAGCAGCCACTAAGCAAACTCCCTCATCACTGCTTCTTCTATTTCTCCTATAGAACAAAAGACTTCACTGACCAAATATTTAAGGAAAAGGAAAAAAACAAAAAACAAAAAAACAAAACACACACACACCTATTATGTAAAATCTCCTCTAGAAAATATAAAAGGTGGGAATGGTACCCAGCTGATTTATGAGACTAGTATTACCCTAATGCCAAAACCAGACAAAAACTTCACAAGATATTATAAGAAAACTACAGGCCAACTCTGCAGTGGATAAACTTGGCAGATATCACCTTAACCCAACCCAAGGGTAAAGGCTAAGTGGAACAGGTCCTTGATGCCAGGATGAGGTCGTGTATCCACTGGTATGATGCAACTGAAGATCACTTTCCAACTGTAATATTCTTCCCCCTAAACCTATAATCCCAAAATAATTATTAGAAAACATTAGAACAAAAGCTAGCTTTGGTTCTACAAAATTCTTGAGCAATACCCTTGAAAAATGCAAAATTCAGTTAAAAAAAAAAAAAAGAAAGATGGAAAACCTGTCACAAATTTGATAGGAGACCTGATGGCTAAATGCAGTCTTTTAACAAGCTTTTGAAATTTTAATGTCTGTGCTGTACTTTACTGAGGCTTCCCAGGTGGTTCAGTGGATAAATGCAGGAGATGCACAAGACACGGGTTCAATCCCTGGGGCAGGAAGGTCTCCTAGGACAGGGCATGACAACCCCTTCCAATATTCTTGCCTGGAAAATCTCATAGAGGAGGCTGGCAGGCTACAGTCCGTAGGGTTGCAGAGTCAGACGTGACTGAAGTGACTGAGCATGCGAACATGAACTCTACTAGTACTGCACCATTGTCTATGCCTTAATTTTGATACATGGGCCATGGTTATATCAATATAAAGTATTAACATTAGGAGGAGTTGGGTGAGAGGTATACAGGAAACTATCTCTGGTATCTTTGCAACTCTATAATCTAAGTCTAAAATTATTCAATACAGAAAAGTAAAAATACAAAAAATGGCTTTATACTTCCACACACATCAACATTCAAAACAAACAATTATAAGACTTTTACATCACAAAGTGGGGTAAGAAATTATTACTAGAATTAAGCCCTCACATATGGGAACTTGTATCAATTCATTACCTCAGGTATCCCAGACACTGGGATAAACTTACCCATTCAGAAAGGTTATTGTATTTAATGTCTGCAAGGGAAAAAAAAAAAAAAAACAACGAAAGAAAGCAGGTTTGCACAGGGAAAATCTTCAGAATACAATGAGGATCTGAAACCTATTAAATGAAAGATGGAAGGAAACAAAATGGGCAGATAGATTAGTACTCAGGTCTGACAACTCTTTGCCACCATGATGATAAGTTCTGGAAAAGATATTGCCCAATAAAAGAGTTGTGCAGTGGACAACAGGTGTCAACCTTGGCAACCTTGCTATGTTCACTCATTGGCTGGGTACTAAGCAGAAAGTGTGTGGTCTCAGCTCAAATGCTGGGAAGGTGCTACAATTGTAGACTGCCAGCTACCTGGCTATTTTCACAGCTGAATGCAAGTTCTTTTCTGAAGGGACACCGAGCAGAGCACCTGAGGAAGAGTCAGGGTAGAACTAGATGATGACAGCTTGGAGAAATAATCATATAGCTTCATATAGATATCCATATGGAGATATTACAGATATTTGAAAAAATAATTTTATTTCACTTTAATTTGCCCTTTACATATGATAATGTTTAATAATTTTCTTCTAAATGCCTATAAATGGTATGAATAAAATACTTTGATAAATAAAATATATAATATAATATATATGGTATAGAATTTTGTGAAAAAAGTAGACATAAAATCTTAATGAAACAAGAAAAATATTAAATTGCTAATATTCAAAATGTTGTCTGTGATGATGGGTACTATTTGGGATTCATTTTGTACATTTAAATTAGTTGATTAACCATTTTACATAGTAGACCAAAAATACAATGTGCTGGAAATCATATTATGTTCAAGTTTTTAACTCTACATGGAAAAATTATAATAATTTGAAAATCTACAAAGCATCATTTCTTCTTCAAAATCCATTCAAAGGTCACAGGAGCAAAACACATTGATGATTTCTGAAATAGTTTTATAATTCCAGTAAAAGAAAATGCTGGTAATGAATCAAAATATGTTATCTCTGGAAACAATTAGCTTATTCTATTCCATAAAAGCTTTGATAACATCACTATTGACAAATATATGTTTTTGATTCAAGTATACAATTCCATTTAAATAAATATAAAAATGTCATAAGCTGAATTCTCTCACCATTATTAGTATGCTCACAGCACACATTGTACATTACCTATCCATCCATCCCTCCATCTTCACCAGAAAACCTCATGCATTTTTTCTGATCTGAGAAATATCTAATTCAAAATGTTGGACTGAATATTGGGTGTTAATTTTTTTCCTAATCAAATTTGCACTAGTGTGAAGAGAGCTGATATGTACATATATGGAAAGTTGAATCCTATTCTTTTCCTGAATTCTTTGTAAATTTACTTGTATAGTTTGATTTAATGAGAAAAATTAAATAAATGTGTGTACATTGTAAGTATCCTAGGTGACTTAGAGTAAAAAACCAATGCCAAGAAACCTTATAAAAGCACTAGTGCCAGAAGAAGATATAAGTAATCACAAGTGACCAGATAAAACTTTTTCTAAATGAATAAACATTACTTCTACTGGAAGCTACTAGAAATAATTTTAACTATTCCAAATTTTCAAATTTTCCATATTTCAAATTTTAATTTTTTAAACTCTGTTCTGCATATCAAAAGATAAATTAAATATCAAATATTTTGTATTAAATTAATAATGAAGTGATATTGAACTTTTAAAATATGTAATATATAAAAATTAAGAATAGCAAATTAATTTAAAAACTGTTTGTGGCCAGCTTGGAACAATCAGGTAATTGATAACTAAAAACAAAACAAAACACAGCATTACTAACTTTGTCAATTTATAAGGAAAATCATGAGTTTTGTATTAAGGTCCAAATTACAGGCAGAGTCAATCAATATATGTGGCAATTTTTCCTCTATTGGATTTTAGAGTAAACGCTTAAAAGCATTCTGAATACCAAAAATTAGCATTAATTATTTATCTGGTAAATTGATGTGCTCTTCTAAATTTAAAAATAAAGACTTTCTTGAAGAACAAAAATAAGGTACTCTAAATGAACGCTCACAAATATAGCAAGCTGTCAAGACACACAGAGGCAAGTAAAGCTATCAATGATAATGATGATAGAGAAAGCATAATTGCATTTCTGAGGCTAATAAAATATGACAAACCATAAAAAGTCCTGGCAGCACATTAAAAGAGAGAGAAGTCAGACAAGCCCATCTGATGAAAATAATGTTTATTTCCTCCTGTTATTTTGTATATTTTGTATATTAAGTTTTTCAAACTTAATAAATATATCAAATTAGGGTGTGAATCTCCAAGTTCAGGCAATATTTTCTGTGATAATTTGGACAGTGTTATATTAAAAGTAAAATATAAAATTTAAATAAGATTGTTTTATATAGTGGCAAACTGAATCAAACCAATTAGTGAAAATAAGGAATTCTGTTGTTTGAAATAATCTGCCTACTGATACAGATAAAAATGCTGCTATTTGGGAATAACAATATACTTGAATACATTAACATTTCTGCTTGGAAGCTCTAACATTTTTGTCAAAATAGGTTGTGATTTTATTTTGAAAGAACATGAGGTTGAGATTTTGCTTCTGATATATTTATGTATAATTTTCTTCTAAGGGAAATAATGTGAAATGTATTATAGTCACAAGGTAATTTAAAGCAATATCATTTTCTGCATTAAGGAAAGCACAGTTTACTTTACTTCTAGGTATTATTGACTATAGAAAAAGCCAAATTGCATGTTACCCCATTACACTTTGAGGTCTCTGATGGTATATTATGTTCTCTCTTTAAAAAAGTATTCTTTATGTATTTGGCTGCGCCACGTGTTCTAGTTGGGCACGTGGATTCTTTGATCATTGTTGTAGCATGTGGGATCTATCAATTGTGGCATGTGGGATCCAGTTCCCTCACCAGGGATCAAATTTGGACCTCCTGCATTGGGAGTTGAGTTTCAGCCCCTGAACCACCAGGGAAGTCCCTACTTTTTGTATTGGCATATTGTCCATTTGGCAGGTCAATGAATAGCAAGTTCATAATGGCAAACTCATGTTTCATGGCCAACTGATATGTTATGTCATTTAATACTTATAGAGTCTGAAGCCCATCTAAGTCACTATTTCTCAAGAGAACAGTAATTTGCTAAATAAAGGCTTGTATCAATAGCCAAGAATCTTCTTCTATGATATTCTGCCCAAGGAAAATCCAAACTGCCATAAATGCTGCAGGTATATTAACTTAAAAATGACCTGCATGAATCAAGCAGAACAGCTTATTCTGCCACCAATTAAAATTAAGAGCCTTATCTTGGTCCAGGAAACACTGGATTCTGGTAACTATTTAGTATGATTGAGAAAATACACAAACTCTTTGGATACAACCATTGCCTCCAAAATTCAAGATTACCTTAAAGCCACTGTGCAAAAATAACTGCAAATTAGTAAATAGTAGCAAATTAGTGAGATCCAACTTTTGTCAGAATAAGAGGATTTTCTGATTATGAAGGTCAAGTTGATATTTGATACCATTTAATCTCTGTTCCATGATTTCCTGATCTGTAAAATAAGGATACTATTATCTAAATCATAGTTATGAAGAGCATGTGCCATCTGCTAAGGACTCTAAGTTGATCTTAATGATAAGCTCCACATCTGATGTTTGGACCCAGAGACTTCAGAATCAATTAGACCACCTTTGCCTGAGATCTCTAGAATACCATTTGTAGTAGAGCTAATTTATAGATAGTTTATTGGACAGAATGTTCCCATCACAAAAAGAATTAACAAAAATGTAAAATAAGGTGGTGTGTCATTATGCTGACCATAGTTTCTTAAAACAAACAAAACAAACACAAATGAAGCCATTTGCTTAGGCATTCATTAATTCTTCTATTCATATAGAACCACTGTGCCTCTAAACAATCTGATGGCAAGAAGGAGGAAGACTGAGAAAGAAATTTCTTCCCTAGCACATTTTGACATTTTGTTTATTTGTTTTTTAAAATAGCAATACTATACATTTAGTCATTGTTTCCTAAGGTGTGAGAACTGTCCTCTCCTGATTTAGATCCACTGGGCTTTGTGAGCATTCACTTGGGTAACTGTATTGCTTCTCTGAGATGTGACATAATTTCTGATCCTAAAGCAATTTGGTCCTTAGGTCAAGATGGACTGGAGTACCACAGTTGTTGATGCTCTGGCTATGTTCTGCTAAGTAGAGCAGAGAGACCTCTCCTTACCCCAGAGTATTCTAAGAGAGTGAGTGAGGACCAGAAATTAAATCGTGATGGCAGCAGGGGATGATGTTTATTGACCAACATGAGCAAACTAGAGGAGCCAAATTAATCAAAGGAGAATCATGACTCAGATCAGTGTATCCCTGGCAACACTCAGATCAATTAGCATCCTTTTTATAGATTTTGGCTCTCTTCTAAGAATCTGTTAATGATATGCACACATGCATTCTGTGATAGGATAAATGAAAATCTGACCCTTCAAAGAGGTGGCCAGTTGCAATTTTTAAAAACATTAAAGTGAGATAACACCTCAACCTATGGCCAACTGCTGAAAGTAATCCTAAAAGCTGTAATTGATATTCATCATTTCTTGACTCAGTCATACATTTAGAGCTTACTGACACCGAAGTAACATTTCAGATGATTTTGTGTACTTGCTTATAGGCACTGAGCCTTTGAAGCTGTGCTGTTCTGAGGCAAAGAATGCTGCAATTCATTATTCAAAATTAGAATGTAACATAAAGTGTAAAGACGCCTCCCACTGAAACTCCTCAGCTTCATATATACTCTCTCCCTGTCCATTTTGTAGTAGCTATTCTAGCTTTTCATTGAAGTCACGGTCAGTGTCTGTGCAGGCACACTGATGGATCCACTGGCATTTGGAATCTGAAGTTACCAGTTTAGAATCACAGCTTTCCATCCACATAAGTAAAGTCTTAACTTTCTCCATGGACAGAAATGCCCTGCACTTCTTGAGAGATCAAGAAATATAAAATGTCAAGATCTTAGGTTTCTAGGATACAACACAAAATGTTCAGAAGTGGGTCCCTAAGCAGAATGGTGAAAGGAACAAAGCTTTCTTTAGCCTCTTGATTTCTGGACCCTGTTTATTGTGGCCTTTGAGGCTCAGTACTATATATCAATTGATTATTCAGGACATACATGTGGTTTGAAGAGTAGAATCTGAATCTTTTGAGGGTTTTTTTTTTTTCCTGTTTTTCTTTAATGGGCCATTATACAGCCCAAGGTTTGTGTATAGCCCTAGGTTTAATATGCATGCTGCTTTCTTGTAATGTGATAGATGGTAAGATCAGTGACCCACATAACTAGGGTCCCATTATTTTATGGTAAAATGAATCTCATCTTTTATGGTAAAATGAGTCTCTTGATCTGAAAAATGCATTCTGTAAACTCTCAGACTGTGTTACTTAAGAAGCTACTTATTTGGGGAAATCGTTCCATGCTTAAGATTCAGGAAAAGTACTGCTGATAGGTTCAACATCTACTAGTGATACCTTTAAGTAAGCCAGAGTAAAATGGAAACTGTGGGAAGACAATGCATTGCCATCACTCCAGCTATTATGGACAACCTCATTTGTTTGCCTATTGTGCATATATAGACGGGCTCACTTCACTAGGTCATACTGTCCACCTGATAAAATTCCCTACATGATGGTATCTGGTGGACATAAATGTGAGACAGTAAGATCATAAACCCTTTTCCATCTCATTGTTCCACTCCCATTTCCTCCCAAGTCTCTTACCCCCAGTGCTCCAGCATCATACTATCTAAGTCCCATGCTATCCAGAACAAGCCACTAGTTCCCTGACTAGGGCGATATCGATGGTAAATCATGCATCAAGCTACTTCTCCCTCCAATTTGCATGAAACAATGAAGTATATTGCTCACAGCTCTGGCCATTGAGAATATATATATTTTTTTAACCACAGTTTTTCAGTATTTTCACTGAATGGAATGAATTGCAACTGCTTTCCATTTTGTGCTACTACCATTATAGTTGAGGATCTGGATGTGACCCAGGTTCAAGTCATTCCCTCACCTCCTCAGTGGATCATACATATGTTTTATATATGCCATAGAACAAAGGAGAGTTGAAGGGCAGGTCTTGATACAAAAGTAACTTGGGAGTGTGAGTCTCATTTTTCTACACCTGTTTAAAGCTGTCTCACATGTACCGCTTCTATGCTACAGTGGATTTTCAGTGTGCTTGCCTAAAATTATGAATCAGTGGATTCAATAACTCTCCGTGCCTAGTTGGAAAGCTACGGTTACACAGTCAGTAGGTGCTCTATGATCAAGTACACAATCTACAAAGTCCCAGGGACATCCTATGAGCTATTTCTAAAAAGAACATTTATTTGTTTTCTGTAAGAGAGCATGGTCTTGCTGTGGCCCCTAGGAACCTGAGAAGCTATCCTTTCAATGAACTATGACACAAAATCCACACAGCTTACATGTCAACAGCATATACCTGTATGGCTTTGGTTCTGCTGGGTCCATGGTCCTAAAGTAAAACAACAGATTCTGCAGCCAGTTCTTGCTGCTGATAATTCTTTTGCTTTGGGTCACATTCTGACCCAGCAGAACTTCTAGTCACTAATTAAATAGGTGAGGTTAATGGCCTCATGAATGTAATATACTGACTGCAAAATCAAGTATCTGTTTCTCAGTGTTGTAAGACAATTTATTGGGAATATAAGGAGTTATACCTTAGTGAGGATATCTAGAGTGTCCAAAATTCTGTACCCATAACAAGTTCACTGATTTTTAGTCCTTTTAAACTTATTCAAGATCATCTTGATAGTCTGGCAAGCATGTGTTTACTAGAGAATTGGGGGTTCTTGCCACTTCCTATTCATCAGATAAAAAATCACAATAGCTTTAGCACGGAATATCAGTATTATCAAGGACCCTGAAGAATATATTATGTACAAGAGCAAAAGAACCAACAGAACCCTGCAGCAGGACACTGAAGATACATGGCTGAATTTGCCTTGTAAAGATGAATTTTTTTTATCCTTCTTGTTGCAGTATTAGCAGCAAAAGAATATTCACTAAACTAACTGCTACAAACAAAATATGAGAGGCTGTATTGATCTGTTCCAGATAAAATATAACACCTGGCACTTTGGTCTGTACAGTGATTAAGGTTGAGGTACTTTTCTGCTTTCCATACAGGTTCAGATAGTGAATTACAAGGAACAGTAATGGACACAAGTCTCTCTGCCTCTTTAAAATCCTTAATGTTGGTGTTTTCTGTTTAAATTTTCTAGGATATTGTTTTGCTTTGGATATAGTATCATGACCAAAGGATTGGTAGTTTCAAGGACAACCTTTAGGGCCTCTTAGCACAAAAGTCCAATGTGGGACCAATGGGAGGCTTCTTTACACTAAGTATATCTATCCTGAATATCTACTTGGGGACAGTAAAAGAAACAGAGTAGCCAGTGGCACATTAGACATTCTATGGATAAGCATAATCCAAAACCACTTATTACTTGATGTTCGTAAGTTAGTCAATCCAGAAGATTATTTTAGCATTTCATGTAACTTGATTTCCATGTTAGGTCAGACATTATATCTGAAAATAATTTTTAAAATTCTAGAAATTTTTCTTTCTCTGGTGCACGGTTGCATTGGCATATTACAGAAGACACACTTGAAGGAGAACAGAGACATGTATAGTGGCACTGACAGAGCCTTTCTCAACAGGCCTCTCCCCACTTCAATCAGTGGAGAATGACTTAGGTTGGGAAGCTGTATTTACCACCAAGGTGGCTTGGATCAGCCTTCACACCTTCCATCTTACCCCTTAGAATACTGTGTCCTATTAAATGCTTTCAGGACAAAGCATGCCGATTGCCACTCCTGTCTTGATAGCCATTATAGAAATACTCGTTTACCTTCAATCGTTCTGTGCTGCTCTCCAGATTTCAACATTCCAGAACCCCTTCATTCTCATCAACATTAAAGATTCATGCAGTATCTTATAGGGTTAGTTAAAACTTAGATAATCAGCATATAACTTCTCAAAGATGATGTATTATACCACACTTTACTGTGCATTCCGTAATATCTTAATGAAGAGAATACCTTCTTGTTTCTCTCAGAAAACACAGATTAGTGGTAAGCATCTGTTATGGAAAGAAATGTGTCTCCAAAATTCATATCTTAAAGTCAATGTGTAATATCTCAGGATGTGGCTGTAATCAGAAACAGGATCTTTAAAGAAATAATTAAGTTAAATGAAGTGATTAAGGTAGGGCTCAGATGGTAAAGAATCTTCAATGCGGGAGACACAGGTTCAATCCCTGGGTTGGGAAGATCTCTTGGAGAAGGGAAAGGCAACCTTTTCCAGTATTCTTGCCTGGTGAATCTCATGGACAGAGGAGTCTGGTGGGCAACAGTCCGTGGGGGTCTCAAAGAGTCAGACACAGCTGAGCCATTAACACTTTCACATGGAAAAACCATAGCCTTGACTAGACAGACCTTTGTTGGCAAAGTAATGTCTCTGTTTTTTAATATGCTGTCTAGGTTGACTACACTACGGTAGAGCTAATGAATAAGGGGGAGTGAAATAAAAAAATGAAGTCATTATAAGAAGAAATAGCACAAAACCAAATTTATTGTGTAGTTTGTAGGTCACTGTAATAACTACAGCTTGAAATGAGATGGGAAGACAGCAGATAATTACAAGCAGAGGAGTGATAAGATCTGCCTTAAATTTTAAGAGGATTATATTAGCTATTGCATTAAGAAGAAATGAAAAGGGAGCAACTTTGAAGAAGAGATATACTAAGAGGATTATTGCCAAATCACAGGATGAATATGACAATGTATTGGAGCAGGGTGGTAGTATGAGGTGATGAGTGTTATCTAGATGTTTTCAGATATTTACCACCTACTTTTAACTCCTACATCAATTATTAAACATTTAACTAAAATATTTTTAAAGGGTGACATTTAAATAGATTGGTTATATTTTCATTTCCTTAAATTCTGCAAAATTTATTATCAACAGGCATAATTAGTACTGAGAGATAAATTATATATGTTGTATGTGTTTATACTTGTGTAATAAAAAGCTAGGAGGCTATAAACAACATCTAATTTCTTTAATATTAGTATATATGTAATGAAACTCCACAGATTACATGTCCAAATTCATTTTTTTCTGTTGTCTTTTTAAATGTTATTTAAAAAATTATATTTTGTCTATATACATGGATAGCAAAGATGTCTATATCATAATACCTATTTTTCAAATTCTCCATAGAAAAACATTTTTAAAGTTATGAATGTCATCAATATGAAATTTGTTTAAAGTTTACGGTAATTAAATATTTACTTGTCTATATATGAGTGAGTTTTTGTGAAAAAATGTGTTTAAGATATTTGGATTATAATCAGAGAGCTCTTGAACAAATTCCTGCTTCCTTCGAGAACATATTGGAATGCACAAGTTGATTTACCTAATTTTTTTAATCACATTTGGAATCTCCATGTTAATTTGATAGCTTTAGATTATTATCTGCCAAAGTAAGTACAATACACATTAAAATTCATTTACAAATATGCTTTTGCAGAAACCTCAATTTGCTATTTGTCCCTGTCTGCTAGTAGTCTTAGCATACACTATTCAGATGAAAGATTTTCCTTTCAATAGTCTGTAGGAAATCTTATATAAAGTTTCCGGATCTGCTAAAGAAAGCCTTTGATAGTAGAGGTGATTTAAATTGGTGCTAATTTAGAATCCTTTTCAGAATATTTGCCTGACAGCACGGTGCTTAACATGGAACTAATTAGAGCTATTTTGCCCACAGAAAATGTTTGTTAAGTCCAGCAACAATACACAATGAATGATTAAAGTGCCCACAGAAGCAGAAATAGAAATGCAATTTTCATTAGAGAGTATTTTCTTTTCTGCTTTTGACCACATAGATTAGATTTTTGAAAGAATAATACCTCCTATTCAAGATATGGGGCAGGGCAAAATGACTGGGTTGACTTCTAGAACTAGAATAATAAGGAATTGTGTACGTCTCTTTTAAAGATGATATATTTTATAAAGCATATTCATTTAGTAAAACCATATATATTCATATTTTACAGTTAATGTATCATTGACATTTTAAGGGGAATGAACTGATAACTGCTTACTCTTTTTTTTTTTTTACCACCTTAGATTTTTTAAACTGAGATGAAATTCACCTAACATGGAATGAACTATTTTACAGTGGGCTATTCAGTGACATGGAGCACATTCACAGTGTTATATACAATCACCATATCTCTGTAGTTTCAAAACTTTTTCATTACTTCCAAAGAATATCCAGGGCCTATTAAGCAGTCTCCACTGAGACTTCCTACACTTTAAGCTGAGGCAGCTATCTCTTATTATTTGCAAGAAATGGTGATTATCCATTTGTCTACATAAACTGCTTTTTTTTTAAATTGTTGCTGTTGTTTGCTTTTTTTTTTTGTCCAGAGTACAGTATAGGGATATTCCTGGAAATAAAGAAGAACTTTGACTTTTGAAAGTGGTGACAGTGGTGAATCTATAAATTTCTCAGAGAGATAAGAAATTCTTTTATGCTGCTTCTTTCTCTGTGCAGAAGTTGTTCACTTATATGCAAAGATTTTTTTCCTCCTTGTATTAAACATCTCAAGTTTTTTCCAATTTTCTTACCTCTAAAGTTAAGTTTGATTAAGGAGGAATTTCAAATTGTATTAGCTATATTTAGGGAAACTAAGTTGAGATAAAGAGCCATATCTAATAGAAAGGTTATAGCCACCTTTCTTATTCCTACATTTGTGCAAATTCCAAGATTTTTTTTTGCGGGGGCGGGGGGCAGTGCAGAGGACTTCTAAATTTAGCTGCTATGTATTATTTCACTTACAAACAGTCTTCCTGGAATACATGGCAAATTGATTCTTTCTGTCAGTTTCTCCATTTGGAATAGATTCCCACCTGATATGTACTTCCTTTCTTCTTTTGTATTTTTTGACTTCAGTGTCCCTTTCTTAACCTTAGCCCTGGAATGAGTATTCTTGGCTTTGAACTTCTCCTAAGTATACAACTCCTCCATTTTGTATATGTTATTTTATAATATACCATTTTCAATGCTATATTTTAATTACTGAATATTTTCAATTCAAAAATGAGTTATTATTAAAGTTAGTGCTTTTTTCTGTTTTATACAGTAAATCTTTCCCTGTATGATATCATAAGGATAATTTATTTGAATGCTGCTGTTTAAAACAATACATTGCTAATACATTTGTCTGCCTACTAAATGAGAGGCAATAGGAACGTTCGCCAAAAAGCAGCCTGATTATGGTTCTTTTTTCTTTCAAGATGGGCAGATCCCATAACCTTCGCTGGCCTAAGTTGACACATTTTCAAGGCAAGTATTCATAATTGAAAAAACTTATGAATTAACCATATCAATAATCCATAGAGAATTATGGATCTCTAGTGATTTAATGTATGTAAAATGCTTACAACAAGGACTAGCACAATGTGCTCTCATTATTTTTACTAGAATGATTCAACTTATTTTTCCTAATCGAGATGATTGACTAATTTATTTTAAAGGTGATTATCTGCTTTGTTCATCTATTATATTTATTTAATTTCTACTTTTAAAAGTTTACCTATATAACTTATATAAAAATGCATACCTTTATCTACTAAGATGCTTTTTATAGTTTTATTTTTATAACACTCAGTTTATAAATAAAATTAAGTAATTTTATTTAATAACTAAAGTGCCAGATTATAGTTAGTTAATTTTTTCTTACTCTCTGTTATTATACACATATTTTAATGTAAGAAAATAGTTAATTTTCCTATATGAGACTATAAGGTATTTTTCATGATTGGATTATCAATAAAAATATTCCTAGGTTCATTGACCACTGCTATTTTTTCCTCCATACAGTCTACATTAGCATGTCTGTTTGGATGGTGGGAGACACTATTGAACCACAGTGAAAACTCTCAGCCTCTAAAGGCAAAGTGAATGGTTTAAAACTTACATTACATCCCTTATGTGTTGTGTGTTCCTGTGTCCTATGTAGATATTTAATTTCTTAAGCTTTGTTATCCTCATTTGGAAATTGGTAGTAATGTTTTGTCCACATAATGATTGTAAGAAATGAAATACATATTATATGCAAAAGACAGAACATTGCTTGGTAAATTATACATAGTAAATGCTGACTATATGCATCTTAGTCACTCAGTTGTGTCCAGCTCTTTTGCAACCCCATGGAATGGAGCTCCCCAGGCTCCTCTGTTCCTGGGATTATCTAGGCAAGAATACTGGTGTGGATTGCCATTTTCTCTTTGAGCAGATCTTCCTGACCCAGGGATTGAACCCACATCTTCTGAATCTCCTCCACTGGCAGGCATGTAGCCCATCAGACTCCTCTGTCCATGGAATTCTCCAGGCAAGAATACTGGAGTGGGTTGCCATGCCCTTCTCCAGGAAATCTTCCCAACCCAGGGATTGAACCTGGGTCTCTTGTATTGCAGGCAGATTCTTTACCATCTGAGCTACCAGGGAAGCCCATGTAATTATTATATAGTTCAAATATGATTTTCATGGAGCTTATCAATTATATAAGTATTTCCCTCAAGTATATGCTATATTTTCAAGCATTTTAGCATCCTGTGTTTTGATTTTGCTGATTCATGAGTGATGATGTTATATTGGACTTTTTCCTACTACAGACAGCCTGTTACTGGATAAAAGGAACTTGACATAGTCTTTTAAAAATAGTTCTGTTCCTAGCTTACATTGCATAAATATAACATTGATTTGGTTATATTTCCATTGGTATTGACTTGCTCTTGAAATTCAGAATATTTTATCTGTTTTTTGTGGGTTTATAATGGTGATCAGAGATGTAATCAATATACACCTAGGTGTATGTCAACATCATATTTCATTTTATATTTATGTTCCAACTATTTCTATTCCACTCCTTTCGTCAGGGACTCCTTAATTTTGTAATTCGTTTTTTGAATTCATGCACTTCTTTGCACTTTTGGTATGATAAGAGATTCTTCTTTCATTTGATGCTTTACATCTCTGTTAATTTGTTTCTTCATATTTTAATTACTATCTTTACAGTATTTCAACTGGAACTCATCTTAAGCTATTGTGTGTTAAAATAAAATAATGTCTAACCACATTGACATTTACATTGGAAATCTTGATCAGAAAGTCAGTATTCAACATTGAATAATTTAAAAAAATCTTATTTGAGATATAAATCTAACAAAAGGATTGCCATTGCAAAATAACTACTAAGTACTCTTCTAACTTTGAAAATCTTCAAATATGTTCTTATTTTCTAATTTTTTCCAATTTTACTGTGGAATATTTCATGACAAGGATCATTGCTTCTAATGCCTTTTATGTACATTTGGTTCACTTATATTTTATAAATATCAGGAATATGAGAAATGTAAAGTAATCTGTGCCATTTAAACTAGTTCTATTATATAATATATATTGTATATATATGCATGCTAAGTCACTTCAATCTTGTATGACTCTTTGCAACCCTATGGACTGTAGCCTGTCAGGCTCCTCCCTCCATGGGACTCTCCAAGCAAGAATGCTGGAGTTAGTTGCCATGCCCTCCTCCAGCAGATCTTCCTGACCCAGGGATCAAACCTGCATCTCCTATGGCTCCTGCACTGCAGGCGGATTCTTAACTGCTGAGCCATCAGGAAAGTCCCATAAATATATACGTATATGTTTCCTGGTAGCTCAGATGGTAAAAAAATCTGCTTGCAGTGGGGAGACCTGGGTTTGATTCCTGAGTTAGAAAAATCACCTGGAGAAGGGAATGACTAATCACTCCAGTATTCATGCCTAGAGAATTCCATGGATCGAAGAGCCTAGTGGGCTAATGTCCTTGCGTTAACAAAGAGCAACTAACACACACACACACAAATATCCTATACATATATATGAACATATATAGTATATGTATGTAGCATACATACATAAGCAGGTGTGTTCAGCATAAAGCTTTTGTTCAGTGTAAAGTCTGTCTACGTCTAAGTCTGTGTCACTTCTTTGATAAACAACAGTCATAGCTTAAGGCTGTTTTGTGAGATACAGTCTATTTATTTGCTTCATGAGGTGTAATAAAATCTCAATTGTGACCGAAATATGAATACATATGTTATATATTCAAATGACGTGATTAAATTTAAGAAAACACTTTTATTATCTGTAATCTAGCAGTTCAGTTCATTTCAGTCTCTCAGTCATGGCTGACTCTGTATGACCCCATGGACTGCAGTTAAAACAATACAAAGTGACTAATACTGAATGAGGTTTTGTTATAATCCAGAACACAGCTATATGTTCTAACACTATTTCAGATATCATTAAGCATATACAATGTAACATTAATGGTAGCATCTTATTAATGTAATATTTTTCCAAATACTTTTGATAATAGAAGCATTCTTCATTGTATAATTATTGCCATTTTATTTTTATTCTATTCCATAGTACTTTTATTATGCTATTTTATTATTTAATCAAATTAAAACCAATTGTATGACTTGTAGGGAAAAATGAGTTTTTATAACTGATACAGCATGGCAGTTTTCCCTTTAGATATTAATATTAAATTATAAGTATTAATATGCATTTATGTTTGTATATGTATAAATATTAATGAGATTTAATATTTAAAATATAAACAATATCTTTATAATATTAAAAAGATTTTATAAATTTCATATGCATTAACTTAGTCTTCAGTGCAGATAATGCACTGTATTTCTTGATTTCAAATGGCAGTTAATGCAGTCATTATTTTATCAGTTCCAATATTTATTCATTTTATATATACTTATTGACTAACTATGAGTGAAGACCAGTGCTTACTTATTAGACAGCACAAATCTCAAATTAGTGAAAACCTAGATGCATGTTGAAAAATACTCAAGAGGGTGTGGGAAGTTGAAGAAAATAGAAAAGTAAGGAAAGGCTAATAGTGTGGCTATAATGTGAGCGTAGCTTTGGAAAAACATGGTACTTAAACCACTTTTTTTAATGCTTAGAGGTGGCTCATAAAGAATCATAAAGATGGTAGAGAATCCACCTGCAATGCAAGAGACCTGGGTTCTGTCCCTCACGTGGGTAGATCCCTGGAGAAGAGAATGGCTATCGACTGCAGTATTCTTGCCTGGAGAATTCATGGACAGAGGAGCCTGGTGGGCTATGGACCATGGGTTGGCAAAGAGTCAGGCACGACTGAGCGACTAACATTTTTACTTTCACTTCAGCTAAATCTTAAGCAGAGGGACTTATAAACAAGAAAGGAGTACAGAGAAGCGGACTGTTATATTTGTATACATATTTTGCTGTAACTGTTGACACTGTTCTTCCTTCTGGATTTCTTTCCTTTGTTTGAAAAAAATACATGGTACATTTGCAATCATTTCATCTGTAAGTGATATCATTTACAAAAGGTGATATAATTCAGAAAAATGAGTTTCTTCATTCTATGATGGATGTTAAGATAAACATGTGTTGATGTAAAAAGATAGCTGATCATGAGTGGAACAAGAAATTCAATTTTACTGAAGCCACTGGCACTACTAAATTATGAATTGCAAATGACTGCAAACTTTGTGCTCATTCAGTATTTCTGTTCTAAATACTCCCATACATTTTTATGAGTTAACATTTTTATATTGGCTTATTACACTTTTTCAAAAAATTTCCTATTGCTAATGAAATTTATGAAAATATATGGTTCTTGCTAAGCCAATTCATCAGTGAATTAAGATTAATAGCAAAGGAGAAGGATGACAGTGGGGCCTATTTAAAGAATATTTCATTTAACAGTGTTATTCTTGGCAGGTAGATACATTTGGCATAAATGATAGGGACTATTTTTAGTTTATAGCCTATTTTCATTTTGTCAGAAAATGATTTAAGCATGAGCAAAAAATTACTTCAAATTCTGCCACTCCCTCTTTCCTTACCTCAAATTCAAACTGAGTGTCAAACTTAAGCATAGTTTGGCACTTTGATTCTGTTTTTTTTTAAATTTAAGTTTATCTTTTTAATTATTCTCAGATCTGTTTGAATATATTTACTGACTTTTAAAATTGTTTCATGATACGTAGTGTATGTTGAACTCCTAGTGTGGTAATGCATAAATTGGTTATAAAAAGTACTAAATTGATAGTATATAAATTACTTTCCTAAATACAGTTTTTGTTATTTCTTGTCAAATATAAAATATTAGTAAAGTAAGGGTAACACTGTCAGTTTTAACTTTCACTATGCTTTCATTATCACTCTATAAAAGTGTCCCTTCATTAGATCATTTACTTCACTATTCTTTTCTTTTATTCGTCATAGAAAATGTATTTGCTAACTCATTTCCACTCAATAAAAAATTATGCTGATGGCCAACAGTATACAAATGTGAGATTTCAGTCATATTTTATGCTTTAGCCTCTAAAAAAGCATATGCTTTCTCCTGATATCACTGTAAAAATAAAAATAGAAGTAGCATTCATATACGGAAAATTCACTCTTTTCTCAGTCTTTCTTTAAAACATTCCTTTTTAATATTATCTTATTAAGTGTTAATGAATATTATGAAATAATTAGTACTATAATTTCTATTTTAAATATGGGAAAATAAAAAGATAATGGTTGAATATGCTACCTAAAGTCACATACTTAAATAATGGAATTGAAAGTCGAACCTTGAAAATTTGGTCAAAGAATTTGGACAAGCAAGCACTAAGCACTTATCTCCATGATGGTGACAATGATTGCCTTAGTGAGGCAATTGTGTAGTTTTTCTCCCACACTGTACACCAGGGCTGGCTGTCCCCTATGATCAGTGGATTATGAGGCTAACATTAAAGTGTTGAAACTTCCAGTTTGTTGCTTGAATCTCTTGCTCTGATGTTAGCTAGTTTCCATGCTGAGATGACACTTAAATAACCCTTTAAAGAGGTCCACATATAGAAGAAGCAAGGCTCCTAGCCAACCACCAGCACAAACTTCCCATTTACATGAAGTTACTTTTGTATGACTTCTGTGGCAATTGATCCTACAGATGTATGTATGATATAAAAAGACTACAGGCAAGATGATACATACCACAGTCTCGTGGAGGTCCCCTAGCCAGAACCTCACAATCAACCAAAATCAGAATCCCATACTCTATTAATATGTAAGACAATAAATGATTTTTGTTTTTTAAGCCAACTCATTTTGAGATTTGTTTCAAAAGAATAAACACATAATATACTCACTTCTTCTGAACTTTTCTTCTAAAACCCAATGAATTTAAGAAGTCCAATGTTCATCGCAGCACTGTTTATAATAGCCAGGACGTGGAAACAACCTAGATGTCCATCAGCACATGAATGGATAAGAAAGCTGTGGTACATATACACAATGGAGTATTACTCAGCCATTAAAAAGAATACATTTGAATCAGTTCTAATGAGGTTGATGAAACTGGAGCCGATTATACAGAGTGAAGTAAGCCAGAAAGAAAAACACCAATACAGTATACTAACACATATATATGGAATTTAGAAAGATGGTAATGATAACCCTGTATGTGAGACAGCAAAAGAGACGCAGATGTATAGAAGAGACTTTTGGACTCTGAGGGAGAGAGAGAGGATGGGATGATTAGGGAGAATGGCATTGAAACATGTATGCTATCATGTAAGAAACGAATCGCGAGTCTATGTTTGATACAGGATACGGGATGCTTGGGGCTGGTGCACGGGGATGATCCAGAGAGATGATATGGGGTGGGAGGTGGGAGGGGGGTTCAGGATTGGGAACTCATGTACACCCGTGGTGGATTCATGTCAATGTATGGCAAAACCAACACAGTATTGTAAAGTAAAATAAAGTAAAAATAAAAATTAAAAAATAAAAAGTCAAATAATAATTCTGTTTCTATTGGCACAGTTGGTGTGAGAGGCTTGGAGACTAGCTTTTGTGCAATTTCATTCCTCCCAATGATAGATTTCATTCCAGTTAATAATGCATGAATAATTAGAACTTCTGAATAATTAGAAATCTATGGATTAGTTTCAAAGTCTCAGTTTTAACCAATTAATCTGATTAGTTTTAATAAGCTGTAAAATATAATAGGAATAAAACATGCATTAGGTGAACAATATTGCATCAGCTTCACAAATGTTACACAAAATATGACAGCTACCTATGATTTTAAGAGGTTTCAATTTAGATGCATATTTAAGTATTATATAGAAAATCCAAAATAAATATAATAAAAACTATTAGAGAGCAAAATCTTATATACACTGCTTTTAGCTTAGTGGTAAGAGAAAAGAATTTTCAAATATTTGATCCATTTCTGCCAAGTGATTTTTCTTTACTCTGGTAAAAATATTTTTGAGAAAACTATTATATAACTACTTAAGTGGAAAAATATAAGTAATAGATAAAAATGCTATTGAAGTTAGGATAGTAAAAAAAGATATTTTAGGAGTAATCAGTCTGTTCTACATAAAGTATGCTTAATTAGGGATGCCTCTTAATTGGGACTTTCCCATCTTATCAAATCGAGCTTAATGACAGGCAACTGTAAAGACAGGTGTTTAATTGGGATAGTAATTCTAGATAATTGGGGTGCCTGCGGGTGATCAAGAGTAGCTTACATCAATCTGATTTCCAGAAATTATGTCTTTGTAGGTGTCTCCTGCTGTGCCTGTTTATTAGCTCTCTAAGAATGACCTCTCCACTGTTAAGTGAACAAATATCTTTTTAGCACTAACTGCTGCAATTTTTGGTTCCTATCTCAGTTCTTAATCATATGATAATTCTTAAATTTTCTTTCTTCTGTAAAACAACTACATTGTATAGATAACTTTAATATTACTTAGTGTTTACAACTGAATATTAAAGCAAATAATTAACACACTAAAACCCATGAACTCAAACATCATAAATTACTGTAACACACTAAATTATAAGTAATAATTATCACCTCTGAATAATTTGTCATGTATAAATAAATTACTTTACTTCAAAATCTTTTGTCATTTCATTGTTAACTACTTAGAAGTTGTCTGAATTTAAAAATACATATTTTATTATATTTAATTATATGATTCTAATTAAATTGCTACAGCAGTGTAATATATAGTATTGCATTTTGTCCATATATAATATAGAAGCATGAAAACTCACAGAAAATACATGAATTTCTACTTAGGGAAAAATTATTTCTTTACACCTATTATTCTTTGGAATATATTTTTTTCAGTAGGAGTAATGCTAATATCCATATTATTTCTTTTAAATGAAGATATATATTTTACAACTAAACCTGAAACTTTTAAAGACTCATAGAAAAGTTATACTGAAACACAAAAATTCTGTAAAATTAAATTTCCAACAATCTTTGCAGATGCATTTTTATTAGACTGTGTCCAAAGTATAAATTGTAATAAATTTTCAAAGGAAAGTTTTAGGTAACCCATTTTTCTAGGCATGAACCAGCAGGCTAAGTTACCCAGTACCAAGTCCTCCTGAAGCAGACCCCAGGACCAGGTCATCTGTCAGCTGTCAGCAGACCTAGGAAACAAACCTGTCCAGAATCTCTAACCAGGCCTACTGGTGAAAGGTTTCCCCTGCTGAACTCAGTCTGTAAAGACTAGAAGATGTGAACACTTCACGAAACAGAGAAACCAATGCAAGACTACAAGGTTTATAAAGAATCAGGGAAACATGAAGCTACTAAATAAATAAAATAGAGTTGAGTTATCAATCCTAAAGGGTATGCCTGGCAAAGGGTTAAAATAATCATTTTAAAGAAGTTCAGTGAGGTTCAAGAGAACCCACGAAGACATGTAAACATAATCAGGAAAACAAAAGATAAAATGAGAAAACCAAACAGAAATTCTGGAGTGAAGAATACAACAACTGAACTAAAAAAAATGGAAAGATACTTTAACAGCAGACTTTACAAGGCAAAATAATCAGCAAACTCAAATAAAGGCCATCTGAAATTATGTGGTGAGAGGAACAAAAAGGTTAAAGAATGAAGGTCATCTACAGAACTTAAGGGTGATCATTGAATTGACCAATGTATTTCTTATAGTAGTCTCAGAAGGAGAGGAGAAAGGAACAGAAAGCTTTATTTAAAGAAAAATGGAAAACTTCACAAATCAAGGGAGAGGAATGGACAACCAGATTCATGAAAGCCAAACTAAAGAAAATATGATAAATCAAATGATAAGTCAAGTTTACATTCAAATACATTATAATCAAACTTATTATTTGAAAAGGTAACTAAAATTGATAAAGCATTAGCTAAACTAAGAAAAGCAAAAAGAAGACTCAAAAACTGGTAAAATCAGAAATAGAAGAGATATTAAAATTATGTAATGGAAATTTTAAAAATTATAAAAAGGTTTTATAATCAGTTAGATGCCAACACACTGAACAACCTAGAACAAATTAATAAACTCCTAGAAACATTCAACCTACAAACACTGATTCAAGAAGAAATATAAGGCTGGGACAAACCAATTAAGAGTAAGGAGACTGAAGCAGTAATCAAACCTCCCCACAAAGAAATCCCCAGAGCAGATGACCAGATGGCCTTACAAATCAATTCTAATAATATTTAAAGAATAATTAATTCCAGTTCTTCTTAAACTCTTCTAAGAAACAGAAGAAACACTTCTAAACTTATTAGGAGGCCAGTATCACACTGATATCAAAGCCAAACTAAGTCATCAAAAGAGAATTACAAGCCAGTATTGCTGATGTACATGGATGAAAAATTATTAACAAAATATCAGCAAAATGGAAATGGATTCAACGGCTCATTAAGAGCATAAGCCATGATCAGGTGTTGTCCCCTGAATGCAATGATGGTTCAATGTATGCAAGTAAAATAGTGTGATATACTGCATTAAGAATGAAGAATAAAAATTACACAATCATCTCAATATATGCAGAAAAAGAGTCTATTGATATTTTTGCTATTTTAAATTATAATTAATGATTAGATAAATTCAACATCCTTTCATAATAAAAATCTTAACAAAGTAGGTATAGAAGAAATGCATCTCAACATAATAAAGACCATACATGACAAACTAACATCATACTCAAAAGTGGTAAAAAGTTGAAAGCTCTTTGTCTAAGATCAGAAATAAGGCAAGGATGTCCACTCAGGATTTCTATTTAACATAGTACTGAAAGTGCTAGTAGCTACAGCAATTAGGCAAGAAAAATAACTAAAGACACCTGCATCAGTAAGGAAGAAGTAAAACTATCTCTGCGAATGACATTATCTTATAAGCAGAAAGTCCTTAATACTCTAAACACACACACACACATCACACACATGCACACACACACACACACACCATAATAAAGAGGGATGAAGAAATTTTGGAGGTGATGGATGTGTTTATGATATAGATTATTGTGATAGTTTCACTCTTATAAAAATAAACTATTATATATATGTATGGAAAAAGTGAAAGTGTTAGTTGTTCAGTCCTATGGACTGTGTGTTTCCCCATACAGTCTTTGTGACCCCATGGACTGCAGCCCACCAGACTCTGTTCATGGAATTTTCCAGGCAAGAATACTGGTGTGGGTAGCCATTTCCTTCTCCAGGGAATCTTCCTGACCCAGGAATTAAATCTGGGTTTCTTGCATTGCAGATGGATTCTTTACCATCTGAGCCACCAGGGAAGCTTTCATATATATGTATATGTATATGGATATGGATATGGATATGGATATGGATATTTACATATATAGACAAATTTATCTTTACCAGATCCATTTGTGTTACCTATAGATTTATGTGTCATCCCCTTAAGACTAAATTTACTTGCTGCTGCTGCTAAGTCACTTCAGCCGTGTCCGACTCTGTGTGATCCCATAGATGGCAGCCCACCAGGCTCCCCCATCCCTGGGATTCTCCAGGCAAGAGCACTGGAGTGGGTAGCCCAAATGTTGACTGCTTTATAAATATTTTTGACTGTGATTTTAATGGTTATGTAAACCTTGTTTAGCACAATTTGATACTCAAAAGGAAGAAGGAAGAAAAGAAGGAATGAAGGAAGGTAAAAATTAAAGAATACAAAGATGGAAACAAAAGTGAAAAAATAAAAAGTAAATTATATTGCTGTATTTTGAAGTGATGAGATATTACAAATCATTAGAAAGTATTTGACATATTAAGAAGAATTTAAAGATTGCTTCATTGAATTATTAGAAATACCTGAATATTCATATTAAATTGCAAAATATTGTTTCAAGAACTTAAGGTATAGAAAGATACTTCAAATAGAAAAGAAATAGTAAATATATAACAAAGATAGAAATGAAGGTAGGAAAAAAGGAAACAATGGAAGGAAGAATAAAAAAATAGAATGATAGATAAATGCAATATTGAATGACATACTGCAACTTTGTCTTAATATAGCCACATATAAAAATAAGTGCATTTTTATTTAGCCAATGTGTTTCAAACAAAAGATATCTTTCATGACATCTTCTAATTACTGTTGGTCAGATGACTATTACAAATAAATGTTAGTACTTTTTATCAAACTAAAAAATACTGGCCAAAGATACAAACTTTCCAGAATGACTATTAGTAGCTGGGAGAAATTGTGGAGAGGGAGGGAAGAAGGGATAAAGAAAGAGGGAGTTAAGGAGAAGAGACAGAGAAGAGAGAGAATGAATGGGAATGAGAGAGATTACTGATCAGCTGCGACTGTTAAACCAGGTCAGCCCATGTACCAGATATTTGAGTGAAGAAAACTTATTGCATATCAGACGGAATTGTACTTTCAGGTGACTTTTGACTGGAAGTGTATGAGAGAGATTTGAGAGAGAAATCAGCTGTAAATAGTCAATGATTTAAGCTATGTTCTGGGGAAATTTTTTCTCTATTAGACATCCTGAACAATCTGCGAAGGGATGCCAAAAACTGGAAAACTATAATATTGGAATTTCTCAGCAAATGCTTATCATTTTTACTAACAATGATAAGTAACCACAAAGAAAGCAAATACACTCTTCATGTTAGATGTGCAAAAGAAAAATACTAAGAAAAATGTTTCAAAAAGAAATTTTAAAGTGGCTAATATATTAACATTTTAGGTGACAGTCATTAAGTTAGTTACTTAATATAGTAGACAAGTAAAAAGTACATTAATCATTTAAGTATTTGTAGTATAAAAATAATTATGGATTGAAAATGAGGCTAGATAATTTTTAAACTGTTATTTTTACATGTTAAATTAATTGCTCATAAATTAAAATATATTTCAAGTCATATAGATATTTTATAGCTAGTATCATAAATACTATAGATTTGTATATTTCTAATACTCAGTTTAAAAAAGATAATTGCTAATCAAGTTATTTTACTTATAATTAAAGAATAATATAACTTCAAATCAATTATATGGACTTTAGTAATAAAATGTTGAGGTTACATAAATTCATAAACACTTTAGCATATTTTTGAATTAAAAATCATATTAAAATAGTGAGCATTGACTATTTTAATACTTATTTAGTTTTCTACAATGTTTGAACAATGCTCAAATATAATACTTAAATTAATATTTTTAAAATAATATAATAGTTTTGAAATCACAGTGAAAAGCTTAGTGGTAATAAAACTGTCAACAACATACAGTATTTTATTAAGTAGATTTTCTACTATTGTAAAAGTTCTTTTTATTGACAGCTTTCATGGTATTGTAAGTCACTGAAATCTTTAAAATAGATTTAGCATTAAACCGTGGATATTTATGTCTCTTTTAATAATCTACTAATTTGGGTAATAGTGATTTATTTTCATCCCTTAATCAATTTTATCAGATTGGATCATGTGACTTGCAACATGTCAAATCTTATTCTCACATTTTCCTCAAATAAAAAAAGTAGCAGCTGCTAAGGATGCGTTAACAATTCCTTGGGTGGGAGTTTAACAATCATATATGCAAAATCTGTTTCAGTATGTTTGTGCATACTGACTTGAAAAACTCCTTGACACTTACATTTTTCTATTGACACTACCTGAATTACATGCACATAAAAGTGATTACATACAATAGTAGCAATTTCGATTTAAAAAGTTCATCCTAACCATAGAAGAAAGCCTGATGTAACATTTTACATTCCAATGAGCACCTCATTCTAAGGTTTTGCATACCAAGGAATTTAATAATGGAAAAGGTATTAAAATTTTTCAAATTAATCTATGGATTGCTGAATTAGAAGTAATTAGTCTTACAGTTTTTTCAATCAAGTTTCTAAATGACTATGAGGTCATCTTGGTTTTATAATGCTTATTATTAACACAGAATTTCCTTAATACCTATTAAATGCATGACAGATTCTTACTTAATCCTTACAAAAACATAGTACATGTTACTGATACCAGGATAATCCTCCTCACTCCTTCCCATGCCCCTCATTTTTTGTTCATAGTATCTCAAGGTAAAATGTGCAAACACTAAACTTTCCTTTGTTAGTTATAACTACCATTAGTCACACAACTTTCAACCTAATAAAGCTCAGGATCTTGATATTTCATTGAAGAAAGAATTCAGGGAAAGACACACTGAGAGGTAAGAGGCAGATTTGCTTGGATTCAGAGAGAAGCACAGTCCAGAGAGTGTGCCATCACAGAGCCTTAATGTGGCAGCCATGAAATGTGTGCTTAGTTTTTGTGCGCTGGGTGACTTTATATGCTAGTGAGTGGGAGGATCATTCCAGCAATTGAGGAACCACCCATTCCTTGGTCTTTTGATAGTGCCTGGAACCAGAGATCAAATTGCCAACATCTGCTGGATCATGGAAAAAGCAAGAGAGTTCCAGAAAAACATCTATTTCTGCTTTATTGACTATGCCAAAGCGTTGGACTGTGTGGATCACAGTAAACTGGAAAATTCTGAAAGAGATGGGAATACCAGACTATCTGACCTGCCTCTTGAGAAACCTATATGCAGGTCAGGAAGCAACAGTTAGAACTGGAAATGGAACAATAGACTGGTTCCAAATAGGAAAAGGAATACGTCAAGGCTGTATATTGTCACACTGCTTATTTAACTTATATGCAGAGTACATTGTGAGAAATGCTGGGCTGGAAGAAACACAATCTGGAATCAAGATTGCAGGGAGAAATATCAATAACCTCAGATATGCAGATGACACCACCCTTATGGCAGAAAGTGAAGAGGCACTAAAAAGCCTCTTGATAAAAGCGACAGTGGAGAATGAAAAAGTTGGCTTACAGCTCAACATTCGGAAAACAAAGATCATGGCATCTGGTCCCATCACTTCATGGGAAATCGATGAGGAAACAGTGGAAACAGTGTCAGACTTTATTTTTTGGGCTCCAAAATCACTGCAGATGGTGATTGCAGCCATGAAATTAAAAGACGCTTACTCCTTGGAAGGAAAGTCATGACCAACCTATGACCAACTTATATTAAAAAGAAGAGACATTACTTTGCCAACGAAGGTCCGTCTAGTCAAAGCTGTGGTTTTTCCAGCAGTCGTGTATGGATGTGAGAGTTGGACTGTGAGGAAAGCTGAGCACCGAAGAATTGATGCTTTTGAACTTTGGTGTCGGAGAAGACTCTTGAGAGTCCCTTGGGCTGCAAGGAGATCCAACCAGTCCATCCTAAAGGAGATCAGTCCTGGGTGTTCATTAGAAGGACTGATGCTGAAGCTGAAACTCCAGTACTTTGGCCACCTCCTGCGAAGAGTTGACTCACTGGAAAAGACCCTGATGCTGAGGGATTGGGGGCAGGAGGAGAAAGGGATGACAGAGGATGAGATGGCTGGATGGCATCACCGACTTGATGGTGAACACCAGGAGTTGGTGATGGACAGAGAGGCCTGGCGTGCTGCGATTCATAGGGTGTCAAAGAATTGGATACGACTGAGCGACTGAAGTGAACTGAACTGAACTGGAAATGTCATGGTGCCTCTGGGTGTGTCCTTTAGCTTGCAGATTGAGGATCAAGGTTTAGTTGAATTTGACTTGTTTGCCATCTTGGACAGGCTTGATTTTACTCGGTTTATGTTTTGCCCTTGGGCTATGTCATTCTTTCAAAATTGTGCCATACCCCTTCCCTGCTGTTTCATGCTCTTTTCCTGAGCCCTGTTCAGGCCCACCGGAGAAGGCCATGGCAACCCACTCCAGTGCTCTTGCCTGGAAGATCCCATGGGTGGAGGAGCCTGGTAGGCTGCAGTCCATGGGGTGGTGAAGACTCAGACGCAACTGAGCGACTTCATTTTCCTTTTTCACTTTCATGCATTGGAGAAGGAAATGGCAACCCACTCCAGTGTTCTTGCCTGGAGAATCCCAGGGAGGGGGGAGCCTGGTGGGTTGCCATCTATGGGGTCGCACAGAGTCAGACACGACTGAAGTGACTTAGCAGTAGCAGCAGTCCAGGCCCACAGAGTTGCCTATACAATCTTCTGGAGGGACAACCAGAAAATAGCTGGCTCTTGGAAGAAAAATACTCTAAAATATCCAATCACTCTAGATATTCAGGCCTTCAGCTTCTGTATTTCCTACATGTACAACAGCATGTCTCAGTGAACCTAGTAGGGCGGGTGACAGGCGCAGAATCTCTATCAGACTTCTGTCTGTTGGTGGTATTCCCTTCAAGGCTTCAGGGGATAATTTTTGCCACTTTGGGAATTAGCCCTGCAGGCCTTTTGGGCCCAAACCCTTACCACCCTTCTCCAAAAGTTACAAACATAACCCTGGATCAAATCTCTACTCCACTTTTATGGAATATCTGGTCTGTTGCCTCTTAACAATTTGTCCTCAAGCCACTTACTAACTCCTACAACCAGAACCATGCCCGATATTGTAGGCAATATCATTCCGCTCTACTTATTCCTAAAATACTCTTAAAGCCCCTAACACTCCTTTGTCATTACTTCTGTTATTACCTAAAGTGGGTCTATGACAATGAAATGTTTACCATTGGAAACACTCTAAGCTGCTCTTATCGAGGGCTAGGGGAGAAAATCAGTGACTTATATTCCCTCAGAGCGATAAGAGAATAAGGCTTATGGCTATTTCATCAGGTTTCCAGTCTCAGGGCACAGGCTTGGATTACTTTACATCATGGTATCTATTCCCATCCGTGGTGGACAAACCAGTAATCAGTTAAGATTACAACCCCTTAATCCTACCCAGCATTGGTCATGCTAGAGACCTTGGGATGCCCAATTCCAGCCTAGGGTTCCCAGGAGGTCGACCCGCTTCAACCTGCCTAGGGATCCAGTCTCCAGGAAGTTGTCAGACCTCAATCTGCTCAGGGATGCACCAGTCCATGGGTCCCAGGAGGTTAATATGCCTTGATCTACCTAGGGATCTCATCCTCGAAAGGTTGTCACACCTCAACCCGCTCAGGGATCCACCAGTCCAGGGATCCCAGGAGGCTGACATCCCTCAACCTGCCTGGAGATTCGATCTCTAGGAGGTTGTCATGCCTCAACTTGCCTGGGGATCTGCACACTGACCCGAGGATGCCCAGCGCTCAGGTTGCAACAGTACTGTGTAGGGTAAGCTTCAGAAAGACTCACTCTAAGGAAGTCCACTGCTGCTGCTGCTAAGTCGCTTCAGTCCTGTCCGACTCTGTGCAACCCCATAGATGGCAGCCTACCAGGCTCCCCCGTCCTGGGGATCCTCCAGGAAAGAACACTGGAGTGGGTTGCCGTTTCCTTCTCCAATGCATGAAAGTGAAAAGTAAAAGTGAAGTCACCCAGTCATGTCCGACTCTTCGCGACCCCATGGACTGCAGCCTACCAGGCTCCTCCACCCATGGGATTTTCCAGGCAAGAGTACTGGAGTGGGGTGCCATCGCCTTCTCCAAAGGAAGTCCACACATGGAAATAAAAAGAAGTCTATTAGTTGTGGGACTGTGCCTGGTCTCAACAATGACTCAGTAGTCCGACGAGAACCCTATTGCCTTTCTGGAAAGTCTAAAAGAGGCCCTCCAAAAGTTTACCATTCTGGATTTAGACTCTTACAAGGGACAAGTGATTTTAAAGTACAGATTCCTATCCCAATGTGCATAGACATCAGGATAAAGTTACAACAGCTACAGCAGCAGGACCCTGCTGCCTGTTTAGATGAGATGGTCCAGACAGCCATCAATACCTTTTATAACAGAACAGGAGATGGAGAACAAGCCCCAGGAAAGGGAGAGAAGGAAAGAGATGCTGCCCCCCCTTTAGGGAAGCCATATGGCAAAACTTGAGTCCTTAAAGGACAAGGCACAAGGCAAATGCCTAATCTGTAGACAGATAGGACAAAGGGCCAAAGAGTGTCCAAACAGTGACAATTCTCTAAAATGACTTGCTACAAATGCCATCAATTGGGACACTGAGCAGCAGTTTGCCCTCAGGACCCAAGAACCTCAAGGTCAAGCACCAAGCCTTCCCTCATGATGGTTCAACAGGACTGAAGCAGGCCAATCCAGCCAACCTGCCTGTCACAGAAAACAATCATGGGCCTGGAGCCAAGGGTGCAACTTGATGTGGCAAGCAGGTATGAGAATTTTTTGGTTGACACAGGGGCTACCTACTCTCTCCTGACCTCCTACTCTGGAGACGTCTCCTTCCAAACCTGTACCATTTTGGGCACTACAGGAAAAGCAATTACAAAAAGATTCACCTAAGCACTTCTTTGTTGCTGGCTAGACAAATATTTTCCCATCAGTTTCTGGTGGTCCCTGAGTCTGACTCTCTTATTTGGTAGATATTGCTTTTTAAATCTTTCAGCTATCACAGTCCTAATGGAAGATGCTTTAAAACTCTCTCTTGAGGGTAATCTATTTTTTACCAGCTACCAAGTGAAACAATTCCTCAATGGGAGAGGACATTTATGGATGTCTGATCAAAGGATCCTCAGATATCAAGTAGTGCTGATGGAAAATACAGGCCTCACTATATCCCCTTGTGAGATTCTTAACCCAGCTATGCTCCTGCCTACCCTCAAGGGCTCTCTCCCCTTTTACTCTTGCCTAGAAGCTTTGGACCACTGGACAAAACCCGAGGATTGTCAGAAGATCTCTGAAAAATTCTGAGGAAATCTGGTACACTGATGGAGGCAACTTTGTCTTGGATGGAAACAGAAGAGCTAGATATGCAGTAGTCTCCAATTTTGAGACCATAGAGGCTAAACCTTTGCCACCAGGTACTTCAGCCCAATTAGCTGAGCTCATAGCTCTGACTCAAATTTTAGAAATGGGAAAAGGAAAAAGAATAGCCATTTACACTGACTCCAAGTATGCCTTTCTGATGCTACATACATATGCTGCTATTTGGAAAGAAAGAGGCCACTTGACCACCCAAGGTTTCCCAATCAAATATGGTGATCAAATCCTTACGCTCTTGAAGGCAATCAATCTGCCCACTGAGGTTTCAGTCTCCCACTGTAGAGGACACCAAAAAGACAGCATAGAAGTGGCATGAGGGAACCAACTAGCTGATCAGGCAGCTAAGAGAGCAGCATTACAGAACAATAACCTAATAGGGGTTGCCACCTTAGTTCTGCAGACTAATTTGCCAGAAACTCCTTCATATACTGAACGTGAGATTCTTAAAGCTAAGAGTGAGGGCTTTCAAGAGGATCACATGGAGTGGTTCCAAAAGGAGGGACTCCTTTTTCTGCCTGGAAATCTCCAGTAGAAGTTGGTTAACTCCTTACATGCCACACCACTCATTTAGGGGAGAAGGCCCTTCAAAGATTACTAGAAAAGTCCTTCAAAGGAACAGGCCTCCAAATGACTATAAGGCAAGTGGTCTCCTCTTGTTCCACTTGCCAATTAAACAATCCCCAAGGAGCTCGAAGACCCCAGTGGCCCAGCCCATCCAACCGTGTGTTACCTACCCAGGAGAGGATTGGCAAATGGACTTCACCCAGACACCAGCTTCTCAAGGGTATAAATACCTACTAGTCACGATAGATATATTTACAGGATGGGCTGAAAGCTTTCCCACCCAGACTGAGAAGGCTGAGAAGGTGGTAAAAAACTGCTCCAGTAAATCATTCTGAGATTTGGTCTCAGAGTCTTAATTAATTGTCATTAATTTAAGCTCCACTATAGTCACTGAAGTTAAAAAATAATGTCTTTGAAGTCATGCTGTTGAGTGATATTTATGTTAAACATATGCTTTGGGTATGTAAAAAACTAAAACCGCATAAATTGACCCCCAAACCAGGGTAAGTGTTCTTAGCATGTTTAATATGGGCTAGTCTAAGCTATAATGTTCAATAGAGTGGGTATATTAAATTTATTTTTGACCTACAATATTTTCAACTTACAAAGAGCTTATAGAGATGCAACCCCGTGGTAAATTTCAGTTCAGTTCAGTTGCTCAGTTGTGTCCTCTCTTTGTGACCCCATGGACTGCAGCATGCCAGGATACCCCATCCATCACAAACTCCCAGAGCTTACTCAAACTCATGTCCATCAAGTTGGTGATGCCATCCAACCATCTCATTCTCTGTTGTCCCCTTCTCCTGCCTTCAATCTTTCCCAGTGTCAGGGTCTTTTCAAGTGAGTCACTTATTCGCATCAGGTGGCCAAAGTATTGGAGTTTCAGCTTCAGCAGCAGTCCTTCCAGTGAATATCCAGGATTGATTTTCTTTAGGATAGACTGGTTGGATCTTCTTGCAATCCAAGGGATTTTCAAGAATCTTCTCCAACACAGTTCAAAAGTGTCAATTCTTCAGCACTCAGCTTTCTTTATAGTCCAGCTCTCACATCCGTACATGACTACTAGAAAAACCATAACTTTGATAGGACAGAACTTTGTTGGCAAAGGAATGTCTCTACTTTCTAATATGCTGTCTAGGTTGATCATCTCTTTCCTTCCAAGGAGCAAGTGTTTTAAAATTTCATGGTAAATTTAGGTGATCTGTATTCACTCAATCAACAAAGTACATCGAACACAGATTATATAATCTGCTTTTGTGAATTTCATGTTAATGAAGTCATGAACTAGCTTTAGAATGTTAAATTCCAGAGGCAGAGATAATTGAGTAGTTGAATACATTATATGCAGACAACAATGGGTGAGAATAACTCCCATTTGAATAAATAAGTATGCTATTGGAAGGTAGAGGAGGAAAAAGTTGCAATCCTTGATTGGGAGTGTTTAGAGATGGCTTTATACACTTGGCTTTATTTGAACTTTGATGAAGTCTGTAGTTTTGTTTTTTCTTCTCTCTCCTTTTCTTTTTTTTTTTAAATATGTAATAGAGGGATATTCTACAACTGCTTTTATTAATTTGTTTTACTTTTGTATAATTTACTTATTTTAATAGCTATTGCATGTAATAAACTCATAGATTATTTATTAAGGCATAAGTTAGTCTCCCAATATGCACTGAAAACCAAAGCTTGAAATATAAAAAACTGGCCTGCAAATATACATACATTTAAATAGCAAGTGGACAATTATATTTTACTATATAAACCATCGGGTTTCCCAGGTGACCCGTTGGTAAAGAACCTGCCTGCCAATGCAGGAGACATAATACATGGATTAGATTCTTGGGTAGGGAAGATCCCCTGGAGGAGGAAATGGCAGTAGAACACTACTGGCCACTCAGGCCTATACACCATTAGCTGCTCCTTCCTTTCATTTCGCAAAGCAAAGTTAGCCCAGATTACTTGGTACAAGCACCTGAGCTCATGGATTATTACAATCTAGTTGGAAAACTGAGGGGGAATGAGAAAAAACAAGGGGAATGAGAAACCAAAGAAAGAGGCAGATCACTCCAGACCAGTAACTGGTAGTTTTAACAAACAAGGGAACTTACATACAAGACTTGGGAGGCCATAGGAGAAGTAGATCACTATGCTCAACTTTCAGAATCTTAACAGTTTATACAGAGGCCTTAACTGGGTTCAGTCATGTACACCAGAGGTCCCCCACTTTTGGGGCACCAGGGACTGGTTCCATGGAATACATGTTTTCTGCAGATAGGGGTGGTGATGGTTTTGGGATGATTCAAGCACATAACATTTATTTTGCACTTTATTTCTATTAGTGTTTTATCAGCTCCACTTCAGATCATCAGGCATTGGATCCTAGAGGTTGGGACCCATGATGTATACAATCTATATGGTCTCTATAACACATTGTCCTTGGAACAGCTCCTATTGTGGGAGTTACGGGTGGACTGTACCTTTCAAGGTCAGTGGAGGGCTGAGAAGCCTCTGACTTGGGTATATCACACAGGTGAACCCACAGTCGCATCCTCTTGATGACCTCCTCCAACTTATCATGTCTCTTTCTTTCACAAGTGGTCATAGACTCACAAAGCTTGTATACATATTTTTTCTTTTAATGGCGGCATCTTCAGTTTCCTCCGTATTTTAGTTTTCAGAGTAAAATTAATCACTGCTTACATAACATGTGGAATGTTCTCCAAAAAATAATTATTTTACATATGTATATTTTCAAGCATCATGGTGATGACTCTATGAGTTTCCCAGAGGTGTTGTAGAAAACTGTAGTAAATATTTGTGGCTGAAAACAACGGAAACTTAGTGTCTCACATTTCTGGTGGCTAGAATTCAAAAATCAAGTTGTTGGCAGGGTCATGCTCCTTTCTTGCCTTTTCCAGACAGCTGGTGGTTTCTGGAAATCCTTGGTGTTCTTTGGTTTGTAACTGCAACTCATTTCAAACCACTGTAGTCATCAAAAATGATATGAATACATATGATAAAAAGTTAATTTAAAATTATGCAAAAGAGCCAAAATCTCTGTAAAATTTTATATATATCATGCTATTTCATTCTAATATATGTATATTTATATTATCTAATTATTATCTTATATTGAAAATTATATTTCTAAAGTGCCACATTTCTTGGTAAATATAAAAGTATATTCAGATGTATTACCTTTCTTATGTTTTTCTTTTTTATTCTTTTAATATTTTTAGCTTCTCTGGGTTGCTGTTTGGATGAATTTTTTTCTGTGTATATGGGGCATTTCTATGATATTACATTTATATGTGAAATATATCAACTTTAAAAATAAGCTATTTATAATTTGAATTTTTTGATAATTTTTAAATAATATTATATGTATGAAATTAATACTTAGTAAAAGAGACAAAGCACAAGAACTCAGTGATCATAAAAACAGCATATTTTTTTGTGATCTAAAAAATCCTAGAGCAATATCATGGCATATTTTTGGTGTCACAGTTCATTTCACATGAAAGCTGTTATCAGCAACCTAAAGGGAAAACTAAGGAACAGTGAGTGCTTAAAATCACAGGTTTTTAAGGAGGGGATTTAGTGAAAAGAGATAGATCATCTCTTGACTGAGTATTTTGTTACAAACTCAGCAGTCTACAAAAAAAAAAGAATCAAAACTGTAATTCACGTGGGTTATTCAACCTTATTCATGATTGCATCATAGAAATGATGCTCTCTTTAGCCCCTGAAATCTTGAAAGTTATTAAAAGTAAAATTATAGATAAGTGGAGTAGTTTCATCATTAAGTTCAATTCTACAAAGAGGAAAGACAAAACTTGTTTCTGCCATCAGCTGAACCTACAAATATATCAAGGGAAGGTTCCAAAACAACATCTTTTCTTTGTTAATGTGTTATAACAACACTAGTAAAGCAAAAGACAAACATGCTTCTGTAAAATAAGATTTTTTTATGTCCTATATATTTATTTTTTGATACAACAGTCTTCTTAGTGTATTTATGAATTGCACACACCCTTGTTGCACCAGAAATCCATTGCATCCACCTTCACTCTTTACCACTCTCTCCATGTCAATCATAAAAACATTTATGCTGTGAAGGCATTTATAGAAAATAATTGAAGCAGTTCTATAAATGTCTGCATGTGCAATACACTGCTGTACTTGAACTTGTATTTGAAGAACAGCTCTCCTAAACTGAAAATATTTTATTTTGGAAAAAATATATTGGACATATTTCCCCAACTTTTATCTTTGTTGAATGTTTCTGTTAACTCTGCCTACCAATTTTCCATCTCTTCTTTTAAGGAGAGTGACTTCCCATTCCAATCCACTTTCCTATTTCAACCATAAGTTTCTAACATTAGCTTTTCATTATATTACTTGGAATTTCTGTCTATATTTATTTGTTCCAGAAGTGAACAATAAAGCCACTGTTTTTAGGAACTGCACAAGTTTATGTTCAAACCACATGGAAATAGCTTGTCTGAAAAACACAGGAAGAAAAGTGGAATTGAAAGGTAGATTACTGACAACATTCAATTGCTGGTGCCAGATGTTTTAGAAATGCAGGCTCATATTACAAACTCATAACTAAATGAAATTAACCATATATTTTGCTCTTTGTCTAAGATACTTCATGATGAATTTCTTGTATTTCTTTCATTTTTCTTACTAACTTACTTCTATTTTTCTCACAAGAGAGATAAAGATATTTATCATGAAAAGACCAAAAAAAAAAAAAAGCAAACTAAATCATTATTAATAGCACCCTTTATTGGAGGAAGCGATTAAGGTATTCTTAAAATATTGCTTAGGTTAACAAGCAACAGATGACAAACATAATGACAGGGATTTGAAAGTACTTTTATTAGAAGTAGTTTTCTAACTAACTGTTACTTTATCTTTCCATAGCATATTAATTATTAATTGATGTTTCTTACTTCATAGTGTAAATGTTTTGATGGGATGATGGGTTTTGATATTATAAATATGAAAATAAATTATAAATCATTGGCTATTTTAAACAATTTGTTTTCCTCAAGTAAATATTTGTGTTTTTAATCAAAAGACTTGTAGAGAAAAATCAATCATTTAAGAACATTTTATAATATGTCTACATTTTTGTTTGCTTCATTAATCAGTACATAAAGTATTCAATGCTTATTTTGGATAAAAGCCAAGGAAATTAATATACTAGTGTCTCTCCCCCCATGTTTTCTAATGTGCCCCAGTGCTTTCCATTGGTTGACATCAAAGTGAAGTCAAAAGTATGGGAACACATCAATATGATGTCATTCTTCTCAGGAAGTAAGCAGGAATGAGGCCACGAGAGTCCACATGTAATGTCAAATAGAAAATATTTGTTAAAATCACTCTTTTCCCTTTATCATCAATTCTATTTCTAGTTCAGGTAAATATAATGTGCTTCCAATGAGCAGAATTCACACAGATCCACCATCATAAATCTTCTTATTGAAATGTGAATAACAAACAAGTCTTACTCCAATCTAACACCTAACATATCAACCATTACTATGTTCTTTCTAGGATTGCAAAAATAAATAAGTAAATGAACACATGAGTAAACAAATAAATAAAGGTATTTGGGTCATTAACAATCCTATGAACATAAATGTCACATACCCCTCTTAAAGTTTGTCACAGCTCTGTGTTGGTAATCTTCCCTGACTGCTATAATTTATTTTATATTCTCCTGTCCTCTATTAGTACATCAGTTATAATTGGAGAAATTCAGTTACTTATTGCTTTAGGATCTGAGGGCTTACTACTGTTGTCTTTATCCTATCTCCTTAGTTTTCATTTCCCTGAATTATTATAGTACTTAAACGAAAAACCTGAGAAAATTTCAGAAAAACATATTCCTCCCTATTCTGATTGTATTTCAGCAAAGCAACATCGGTATAAGGATTAATCATTTCATCTACAACAGCCACGTCCTTAGCTGCTTGATATCCCAGCTGCATGCTGAAAATGAAAGTGAAGTTGCTCAGTCATGTCTGACTCTTTACCACCCTAGGTACTGTAGCCCACCATGCTCCTCCATCCATGGGATTTTCCAGGCAAGAATACTGGGATGGGTTGTTGTTTCCTTCTCCAGGGGATCTTCCTGACCAACGGATCGATCCCATGTCTCCTGAATTTCAGGCAGACTCTTAAGTGTCTGAGCCACCAGGGAATCTCTGAATGCTAAACCCAAGATATTCATGAAGTGGTCTTGACATCTAGCTCATGAAAACTCTAATGATGTTTCTTAGATGCTTTCCATGTGGTGCTAGTGATAAAGAACCCTCCTGCCAATGCAAGTAGACATGAGACACAGATGCAATTCCTGGGTTGGGAAGATCCCCAGGAGGAGGGTATGGCAACCCACTCCAATATTCTTGCCTGGAGAATCCCATGGAGAGAAGAGCCTGGTGAGCTATGGTCCATAGGGTTGCAATGAGTCAGACATGACTGAAGTGACTTAGCACACAGCATTATGTTTCTTAGTGGAATCATTTGTCCTAGAATATCCAAATACCTTGAGCCTAAAATATTGGCTATGAAAGGTAAAAATGTTTTCCATGGATTATTACTTTGGCAATGAGTAAGAAATTTTGTCAGCCAAGGACTGGAAGTGCTAACAGAAACACTATAAACAAAGAAAGCAATCCAAGACAGTCAACCCACTACCAACCAGGTAAACAAACATCCTGTGGCATGGTGCCATATCAACAGCACAGGATTTATCTCTGTTGTGGGCTGGTTGAACCCACAGCTGTGACAAAAGCCCAGTTTGCTTTGTTGAGGAAAAGAGAAGGTCTATACATTCATGCCTTTCACTATGGCCATTTTTGTGTGGGCCCAGTGATCAAGAGTGGGGTGGATAGGGAAGAAGCTGTACATATCCAAAAAGAAGGTAATTTGCCTACTGAAGTATTTAGGACCTATGCTGACACAGATGAAAATTTGTATGCATTTACTTTTAATGGAGCATCCTCATATTTTGTGTCAACTCTGACAGCCTCTTCCCAAAACTTAGAAAACTTATAAAAAGTACTGATGAGTTTTTTCTTTTTTCAAATATATTTTTAATTGGAGGATAATTGCAATGTTGTGTTAATTGCTGCCATACAACAACGTGAATCAGCTGTAAGTATACATATGTCCCTTCCCTCTTGAGCCTCCCACCCACCCCACCTCCCCTTCTCCCCCTGTAAGTCATCACAGAGCTCCAGGCCAAGCTCCCTGTGCTATAGAGCAACTTCCCACCAGGTATCTATTTTATGCATTGTAAACTATATATATTAATATGTTACGCTCTCATTTGTCCTACCCTGTCCTTCCCTCACTCTGTCCATTCTCTAAGTCTATGTCTCTATTCCTGCCCTGAAAATGGCTACATCAGTACCATATTTTTAGATTCCATATATGTGCATTCAGTTCAGTTCAGTCGCTCAGTCGTCTCCAACCCTGGACTGCAGCACACCAGACTTCCTGATTCATCACCAATTCCTGGAGCTTGCTCAAACGCATGGCCATCGAGTCATTCAGGCCATCCAACCATCTCATCCTCTGTCATCCCCTTTTCCTCTTGCCTTCAATCTATCCCAGCATCAGGGTCTTTTCCTAATGAGTCAGTTCTTCCCATCAGGTGGCCTAAGTGTTGGAGCTTCAGCCTCAGCATCAGTCCTTCCAATGGATATTTAGGACTGATTTCCTTTAGGATTGACTGGCTTGATTTCCTCGCAGTCCAAGGAACTCTCAAGAGTCTTCTCCAACACGACAGTTCAAAAGTATCAATTCTTTGGTGCACAGCCTTTTTTATGGTCTAATTCTCACATTCATATATGACCACTGGAAAAACCATAGCTTTGACTAAATGGCCCTTTGCTGTTAATGTTTCTGCTTTTTCACATGCTGTCTAGGTTGGTTATAGCTTTTCTTCCAAAGAACAAGCCTCTTTTAATTTGAAGGCAGCAGTCACCATCTGCAGTGATTTTGGAACCTCCAAAAATAAAATCTCTCAGTTTCCATTGTTTCCTCATCTATTTGCCATGAATTGATGGAACTGGATGCCATGATCTTAGTTTTTTAATGTTGAGTCTTAAGCCAAATTTTTCAAGCTCCTCTTTCACCTTCATCAAAGGGCTCTTTAGTTCCTTTTCACTTTCTGCTGTGAAAATGGTCATCTGCATATTTGAGGTTATTGATATTTCTCCTAGCAATCTTGATTCCAGCTTGTGCTTCATCCAGCCCAGGGTTTTGCATGATGTACTCTGGATATAAGTTAAATAAGCAAGGTGACAGTATACAACCTTGATGTACTCCTTTCCCAGTTTGAAACTAGTTCATTGTTCCATGTCCAGTTCTAATTGTTGTTTCTTGACCTGCATACAGGTTTTGCAGGAGGCAGGTACACTGTTCTGGTATTCCCTTCTTTTTAAGAATTTTCCACATGTTGTAATCCACATAGTTAAAGGCTTTAGCATAGTCAATGAAGATATTTTTTCTGGAATATTCTTGCTTTTTCTATGATTCAACAGATGTTGGCAATTTGATCTCTGATTCCTCTACTTTTTCTAAACCCAGCTTGAACATCTGGAAGCTCTCAGTTCACATACTGTTGAAGTCTTGCTTGGAGGATTTTGAGGATTACTTTGCTAGCTTGTGAGCCAAGCCAGGCAAGTCTGGCTCTTGTGGGGTCACCACTGCTTTCTCCTGTGTCCTGTTGCACACAAAGTTTTGTTTGTGCCCTTTAAGAGTCTGTTTACCCAGTCCTGTGAAAGTTCTATAATCATATCCCACTGGTCTTCAAAGTCAAATTACTTGGGGTTTCTCAGTCCCTTTGCCAGATCGCAGGGTTGAGAAATCTGTTGTGGGCCCTAGAATTTTGCAACAGAGAGAGAACTTCTTTGGTATAATTGTCCTTCAGTTTGTGGGTCGTCTGCTCAGTAGCTCTATGGTGGGGCTAATGGCAACCTCCTCCAAGAGGACTTATATCATACACCATGCCTCCCTGGTCTGTTGCAGCCAGAGCCCCTGTCCCTGCAGCAGGCCACTGCTGACCCATGCCACTAAAGGGTAGGTCTGGCTCAGTCTCTTGTGTGGTCCCTGGGTCCTGGAGCACACAAGGTTTTGTTTGAGCCTTCCAAGCATTTCTGGCAGGTATGGGGTTTGATTCTAAACACTACTTCACCCCTCTTACCATCTTCTCGGGGTTTCTCCTTTCCCTTAGATATGGGGTATCTTTTTTTGGTGGGATCCAACATTTCCCTGTTGATGGTTGCTCAGTGTTTAGTTGCAATTTTGGAATTCTTGCAGTAGAAGATAAGAGTTAATATGTGCGTTAATATACCATATTTGAAGCTTTTGTCTTTTTCCGTCTCTGACAACATGGTCAACCCAACAATCAGTCCCATAATTCCAGGTAGATCCTAAATTCAGACCATTTCTCTTTTCATGCAACATAAATGACCAGAAAAGCAAGTCAAATATCTGCTATTTGGTGAATTTCTTATTGAGGCTCATTTTAGGAACATTACTGATATGAGTGTTAGTTCAGTGGCTATCAACTAAAGACTTCCAGCTAGCATACTCATTTGATCCATCTTGGGACCAGGATCATGAATTTTCCTTCTACTGTACATATTTGTACTGCATTGCCCTCAAGTCATATATTTTGATTATGGGAGAAGTGGAGAATCAACAGGAAAAAAAAAATGTAAGGGACTCTGAGCTAAATCCAGAATCCTATTCAGGTATTCTATATCCAAGCCATTTCTAGTATTAGTAACTACAGTGCTTAAGATCCCCCTTGCCCATTCAAAAACAGATTGAATACTTGAAAAAAGCAAAGTTGAGTAGAACTTATTTAAAACAAGTAGTCTACAAAAGTGTGGGGATATGTATTTTAGAGACAGGATTGTAACTTCAGAGATTGGTAACTTGAGAGTTGTTAAGACTTCTAGAACCTGAAATGACAAAGGGAGGGAAATTTTCTGAAGAACCAAAGAAATTATTTGGACAACTTGAGAAGAGCCATAACTTACCCAGTTTACACAAACATCTCATGGGTCATGCTGAGAGGGACCTGCAAGTATAAACACCCTATTTTTATTCTTCCACTGTTTCTAATTTCCTGATAGTCCTTGCCACTATCAAGGGAAATCACATCAAACAAGAAGTCATGGATTTGGTTTCCTAAAGGCTGTCCTAAATGTCAATACTATAAATATATATCTATACACACAGAGGGCTTCCTAGGTGGTGCTAGTGGTGGAAAACCCACCTTCTAATACATGAGATGTAGAGATATGGGTTTTGATCCATGGATTGGGAAGATCCCCTGGAAAAAGGCATGACAACCCACTTCAGTATTCTTGCCTGAGGAATCCCATGGACAGAGGGACCTAGCAGGCTACAATTCATAATATCACAAAGAGTCAGACATGAGTGAAGCAACTTAGCATGCACACACATACAAAGAAACTTAAACATTCAATAAATATCACACATACTCATACTAAAAAGCTTCCTTTTATAGGGCTAATCCCACAAATGAGATTGTTAGTAAATTTCAGTAAGTTTCAGTCCTAAGAAAACTTTTCAAATATCTCATTCACAACTTCTAAGAATCAAAACTTTTATAGTAACAAAGCTTTTTCTGTCCAAAAGCTACAGTTCAATTCTTTTACTATTATCAAACATTTTCTAAGTAAATAAATCATATACTAGACAATTAAATAATCAATTAATTATCCTAGAAATAAAAATACCAAGTGATTATATTTACTAGTGTATATTTTTTTTAACTTTTTTTCTAGTCTTTAGAATTATGCATCTTTCATATATAATCAGTGTTGTTAAATCAGAACAAGTACAGCTACATAGTGATCTGATTATTACAGTATTTCAGATATATATTTAATCAATGATATCATATTTTAGCTTTAGTAATTGCAACCAGGTATCAGGAAAATTATTACTTACTGAAATACTTTCCTATCCTCATCAAAATGTGAGATTGGAAATTGAGTTACCATAGTTAAAATTGCGTTATGTGGGGGAGTGAATATTAACCATGTATTTATACTTGCTTTGAATTCCCTATTCAGTAACGTGATGTCACTCAATGCGTTCAGACATTATTGTAAGCTTTCACTTAGTCACTGATTTAGTTCTTCACATTGTTCTTAGGTATACATTTTGAATGATGAATTATAGCATTTTTAGGGGTTTTACATTTCTATTGAAAAATGTAGATATTTTATGTTAATCTGTACACATTACTCCATATTGCTACTTAATGTAAACTTAAATAGTTTTATAAAGTAATTTTTCACATGCATTTTTCAATATACTTATTGAATAATATACTGATTGAATTAATAGATATTGTGACATTGAACTTCATATTCATAAATTTATCTTTCTGCTTCATAGAATACAAAGTTTATAAAGTATTATTAGATTTATGTGAAGCTAATGTTATATAAAATATTTTGTGTTATTTTTTCTATTTTAATTTCAATGTTAGAAAATTCTTTTCTTAAAATAAGTAGTGTGAAGTTATTTGTCATCTATTTTCTGTGATTATCTGAACCTAGACTTTCTGGAATTACTGATATGGACACATTTCTGGCAATTTAATAAACCTCCTTTTTTTCTGTATTTGTTCTTATACTCACTTCTCTGTTCATAACATTTTCCTCCTAGAAATCAACATCTCAACAATTTTATTTAACAATTTGTCATGGAATTTTCTTTAGGTCATTCTTATAAGTTTTTGTAGTTATTTTCCTATCCATGCTTATATTCTCATGAAACTATTGACGTTGAATCCAAAGCTCTTAAAATTTTCAAGTCCAATTCAGGAGGTATATTTTAACAAGAATTTTTATTGTTATTTTTTTAAATTGGCTTTTTTAAAATTTTTATCTTTAATTTATTTTACTTTACAATACTGTATTGGTTTTGCCATACATTGACATGAATCCACCACAGGTGTACATGCGTTCCCAAACATGAACCCCCCTCCCACCTCCCTCCGCATAACATCTCTCTGGGTCATTTATTTATTTGGCTTCATTGGATCTTAGTTGCAGCACTCAGGATCTTTGTCGCAGCAGCAGACTCTCTAGTTGTGCCTTGCAGCCTCAGTAGTTGCAGTGCACAGACTTAATGCTCTACTACATGTGGGATCTTAGCTCCCTGACCAGGGCTCGAACCTGTGTCTCCTGCATTGCAAGGTGGATTCTTAACCACTGGACAACCAGGGAAGTCCCAATTTTAGACCAAACATTCATGACACTGTGGACAAAGAATGTTACCTGCCATCCCAGTAAACAACAAATGTTACCCATCATTACACTATCAACCACTAAAGCTGCCTCCAACAAGTGTGTCTTGAGGGCACTTCAGGGTGGAGAAAAACAGGATACTAAGCTCTGGATAGTTAAAATGCATACTTAAGGGATAATTTCAAGGAGTCTGTTTTTTTTTTTTTTTTCCCCTCTCAGTTGAAAACTCCTAGATATCCTGGCTTCTTCTTTACCTCTTTGGAACAGTTCCTCAGGTATCTGAAAGGCTATCTCCACAAGCTGTAGTCTTCAGTAGGTCCCCAGATGAAATATACTTCACAACTTTTAGGTTGCATGTTTATCATCAGTCAATAGCAATATATTTTAGAGTATATTTCCCACTTGGAAAAGAGAATGGATAATATTGGAGAAATATTAAGCTGAGTAGGTATCTGGTTTCTCTTCTGTACTACACTGAACTACCTATGTCCTTAAAATTTGTAACTAATCAAAATTCATTTTGTGCATTGTTTATCTTATAGTAAACACGTTAAACAGAAAAATAAAATAAGTACAAAATTTGTTATTAATCCAAATTCCATCTCAGCAGTTACTATACCAGATATATGTTCTGAGTATGAGAGAGATTTTTAAGAAACAACAAAGGGTCTTAAAATACACTCTATTTCTCTTTTAACACTACCAGCTGTATTTTTAAAGCTTTTTTTCCTTTTTTGTGTTCATTAACATATAAAGTTCTTAATAAAAATATTTCCAATTTCAATGCAATTATATTTTAACTATCTTTATAAAATATGTCTAGCAAGTAAATTCATTTTTAACACATGGGAGAACACAGATTCTATCTACTGCATGTAACGAGTACTTTTCTGTATGACTATATGTATGAATTTGCCACTACTCAAGACTGAAGTTTTTCTTTCAAAGTATTGCTAGAAACTAGAAAACTATGTAAGAATTAAGAAATAAATGTGTTTGCTTTATTTATTTTCACATAAGCTATGTGCTAAAGTTCTCTTCCAGAATGTGCTCATATCCTACTTTATCTCTCATTTTTTAGTCCTATCTATATTTATGCTTTTGTTTTTTAATGCAAATAGATAGTTATACTGGTAATAATGAGAAAAATGAGAAATAAAGTAGCAGTTGTAAAAACCGTTATTGAGAAGAATTAATATTTTTTCACAATAGTCAGGTTTTAATATTGCACAAAAAATAAAAATTGGTTCAGAGTATTTTTATTTTAGCATTCTGAGGCTTTATATTTTAAAATTATTTCTGGAAGAAAAATATTAACTATCCTCTTTGCATAGGATCTGTAACAGTTTTTCAATAACCATATAAGTCATGCCAACATTTTCCAAGTTGTCTACCGTGGCATACTAATTCTCTTAGGAAAAAAACCAACTCTGAGCTAATGTATATATTAAAAAATAGACATCTAGCTTGTAATAATTACTTGCTTGAAATTAAACCTATACAAGGTATATAATGACCAAGATAGGCTTCATGTTCTCCTCAGTTTAACTAAACTTAAAACAGATTTCTTCCTGACTCTAGGCTCCTGACAGATAGCTCTTTTCTTAGAGCCTTTACTTCAGAAAACTATTAACTTACCATTGTCCCTTTGGGTTTAAATCTTCTCCCAGCCTCTTTTTAGTTTTACACATCAGGAATAACTTCTCAAGAATCTTGGAGCCCTCTCTTTGAAACATATGCATGAAGAAAGACAGGGCTCCCATTACCCATCTCTGTGAGAGAACAGGAGTATCAATTGATAAGCCAATTAACAAAGACTGAAAGTAATCATATTGGCTAATGCATCCCCTCCCTTGATGCTTTTTGTTACTGTTTCACTCTTTACCTCTGTTTTCAAATATTTCAGTTATCCTTCTCTTTCTTTTTGTTTTTTTTTTTTTTTTAGTTTTTTATTTTTTTAATTTTACTTTTTTATTTTTTTTAATTTTTATTTATTTATTTTTATTTTTTTAAATTTTAAAATCTTTAATTCTTACATGCATTCCCAAACATGAACCCCCCTCCCACCTCCCTCCCCATAACATCTCTGTGGGTCATCCCCATGCACCAGCCCCAAGCATGTTGTATCCTGCGTCAGACATAGACTGGCGATTCAATTCTTACATGATGGTATACATGTTACAATGCCATTCTCCCAAATCATCCCACCCTCTCCCTCTCCCTCTGAGTCCGAAAGTCCGTTATCCTTCTCTTTCAGAGGAGTTAAACTCAGTCTCGCCCTTCTATTTCAATAGTTTGATCCATTGAAATGGACTTGAATATGGTCCTCATTACCTATTTATTTGGTCCACTACAATTTTTACTTGATATTGATGTGGTATTTGGATATAACTATAAAAAGTACATCTGTTTAAAGTCATATCCCTCAAAACATCATAACTTTAACAACTCAAGCTCTGTGAAGTATAATTTACAAATATAGATTGATGTAAATATGTTTTATCTAATATGTAACTATTTCACTACATTGATATAGCACTCACTGTATATGAGTAAGACCAAATTCATGGTATTGGAGTGATGCAAAAATAAACATGACATTACATCTACCACAAATTGTTGCATGTTAGAAATTGAGATAAATATCTACATTGAAAATTATAAAGCAAGGCATAAAATTATGCTTTCTAAAACTTACAAAACATGTCCCAAATGAAATATTCTAATAATTCTCTGGGAAAAAATCTGCAGAGGTTCCAGAAACACCAATTTGTCTCTTTATCCCATCAGGTAATATGGCTATGTCAAAGCCAGATGTACAAAAGCAGTTTCCACACTTGCTTAAGTAGCTATTTGTAAAAGTGCATGAGTGGGGGGATCCTGTGAATACATACAAACACTATGATAGAATTTTGTTATTGTAAAAATCATGTTCCCACTTCTTTTTGTCACCTGAAAAAAATGGATGTACAAATATTTTTTTTTAGTAACTGACTATTCTGAAGACAGAATTGGGAAAGATCTTGCCAAAGTAGGCATGAGATATTGATGCTAATGGATATAAAAGGCATTGTCAGCTAATGAGGAAATGGACTATGTACTTTCATATCTATTCAACCAATGGAGATATTATCTTCCTAGCTTTCCACAATAACAAAGTCTACCAAGCTTCATTTATCTTTTCTGTTTGTGAAGTTTGTGGAAAGGACATTTGATCACTTTGTGAGGATTTGAGTTGCCCTTTTGAGTTCTCTTTTCCCTGATCTGAGCAGCCTTATCACTACAACTTTACTTGGATTTGTTATAAGATTTAAATTGGGTACTCCCCTTTTTCCAAGAAGAATACTAGTTTTCTACTCAAGTCTGAGTGCTCAAAGTATAATATGGCCTTGGAACTCTTAATCTAGAACCATATACTATTGTACAAATCAATGAAATGGAAAAAAAACCCAGTAATGTCTATAGTTTTTCATTCTGAAAATAGAATTTAAAAAAATAGCCTTGGATCTGTGGCAAAGACTTCCCTCCCACAATAATTATTGAATTGAGGTGAATCAAAATACTGTTTTGTTGTTTGTTTATTATTGGTTTTCTTTCTTTTTTGATGGAGGAAGGAGAAAGTACACAGCAAGGATATGAGAAAAAGATTTTAGGGTAAAAGTGATTAAATTTAGGAATATTTCTTTACACCAAATTGTCAAAGTTGGTTGTGGCTAAGAGTTCCTCAGGGATCTTTCTGTGGCTGCCCATTTTTAAAAGCCTAGTTTTGGTCTTCCCATTCCCTTCCCTTATAAGCAATGTTCCCCAAAGCTGTCTTTAAGGCAGTCTAATGTACTAGCTATTGAATTTGAATTGTGAGAGAACACTGAATCAGCTATGGGATGTATCAAACCAACATTATGAGAATTAACTTTATCTCTCCCCAAAATTATTCACTTCTGCTCCTGCCCTGTGTGTGTGTTGTGTGTATCTGTAACTTCAGGAAATTGTAAAAGAATAATAAAATAAATCTTTGAAAATGGAGGACAGGCCTAAAGAAGTTAACATTTCCTTTTAGAGAAATACTCTTAACTTCTATTATCTTTTGTGAAGTTTGCATAAACTTGATTGTTAAAACAAACTAGAACAGTATATGTAAAAGGAAGCTAAAAATTGAAATAATTACACTATAGATATTCATGTGAAAATCTTAAACACATCGCAGAACAAGCAAAGAAGGTATTACAGTGTTAAAATTCATCAGGAAAAATTAATTCTACATATTCACATACTTTGATTTAAAATTTCCATGAATATTATTCAACACTTTAAAAACTTAATCTGCCAAGTGCATATTTAGTATTGACTATATTCTACATATATGCCAGCAAATTTGGAAAGCTCAGCAGTGGCCACAGGACTGGAAAAGGTCAGTTTTCATTCCAATCCCAAAGAAAGGCAATGCAAAAGAATGCTCAAACTACCGCACAATTGCACTCATCTCACATGCTAGTAAAGTAATGCTCAAAATTCTCCAAGCCAGGCTTCAGCAATACATGAACTGTGAACTCCCTGATGTTCAATCTGGTTTTAGAAAAGGCCAAGGAACCAGAGATCAAATTGCCAGCATCCCCTGGATCATGGAAAAAGAAAGAGAGTTACAGAAACACATCTATTTCTGCTTTATTGACTATGCCAAAGCCTTTGAGTGTGTGGATCACAATAAACTGTGGAAAGTTCTGAGAGAGATGGGAATACCAGACCACCTGACCTGCCTCTTGAGAAATCTGTATGCAGGTCAGGAAGCAACAGTTAGAACTGGACATGGAACAACAGACTGGTTCCAAATAGGAAAAGGAGTACGTCAAGGCTGGATATTGTCACCCTGCTTATTTAACTTATATGCAGAGTACATCATGAGAAACGTTGGGCTGGAAGAAGCACAAGCTGGAATCAAGATTGCTGGGAGAAATATCAATAACCTCAGATATGCAAATGACACCACCCTTATGGCAGAAAGTGAAGAGAAACGAAAAAGCCTCTTGATGAAAGTGAAAGTGGAGAGCGAAAAAGTTGTCTTAAATCTCAACATTCAGAAAACGAAGATCATGGCATCTGGTCCCATCACTTCATGGGAAATAGATGGGGAAACAGTGCCAGACTTTATTTTTTGGGGCTCCAAAATCACTGCAGATGGTGACTGCAGCCATGAAATTAAAAGACACTTACTCCTTGGAAGAAAAGTTATGACCAACCTAGATAGCATATTCAAAAGCAGAGATATTACTTTGCTGACTAAGGTCCATCTAGTCAAGGCTATGGTTTTTCCAGTAGTCATGTATGAATGTGAGAGTTGGACTGTGAATAAGGCTGAGTGCTGAAGAATTGATGCTTTTGAACTGTGGTGTTGGAGAGGACCCTTGAGAGTCCCTTGGACTGCAAGGAGATCCAACCAGCCATTCTGAAGGAGATCAGCCCTGGGATTTCTTTGGAAGGAATGATGCTGCTAAAGCTGAGAATCCAGTACTTTGGCCACCGCATGCAAAGAGTTGACTCATTGGAAAAGACTCTGATGCTGGGAGGGATTGGGGGCAGGAGGAGAAGGGGACGACAGAGCATGAGATGGCTGCATGGCATCACTGATTCTATGGAAGTGAGCCTGAGTGAACTTCGGGAGTTGGTGCTGGACAAGGAAGCCTGGCGTGCTGTGATTCATGGGGTCACCAAGAGTCAGACACAACTGAGCGACTGAACTGAACTGAACTGAACTGAACTGATATTCTGCATATTGCAATAGGAGTTGAAGTGCAATTGATTAACAAATTACAGATAAAATAAATGATTATGAAATTATAAAGAATGCTATTAAAAGACAATGAAATGCTCAGTGAACTAGAATAGAAAATTATTACACATTTCATTGAATGCAACTATTTCTATTGGTATCAATAATGAGAAAAATCAAGCAGAGTAGTTGTATCCATGAAATCTTCAATATATAAAGTTTGATATAAAGCAGTTTTATTAAGCAATGAAAAATTTTTAAAATGAACCAAAATAAAGAAAATAAAAATGTGATAGACATAAAGAAAGAAAAATATTAGGTGGTACTCTACAAAAAACTAAATTCATACAGCAAATGTTGTAATATAATTGAGTTCTGTTGGGCTGCAGCACACAGGCCTACAAGGTCTGTGAGTTCTCAGTCTCAAGACTAAAGAAAGAGACCAAAGTCAGCAACATAAACATCACGGTTTAATGAGTGGAGGATCTTAAATGTTTGAAGCCAGGTCCTAGAACAATACCCCACCATGTATGGCACATAGTGGGCAGGAAATGGCAGCAGTCTTCACTTCCAAGGGGAGGTAGAGATTGCCAGTTATAGGGGGAATTACATCAGGTTGATACATTCGTTACCAGGGAAACCAGTAGAGAGGCATGACCCTCACCACCCCTTTGATAAGCTATCACTCATTGGGTCAGGGGCAAGCATGTAGGAAGATTGTCACATGAGGATGGTGTAGGTGAAATAGGTGCTGCTCAGGCAGGGGATATACAGAGAGCAAGAGAACAGCCATCCTGAGTGGTGTTTCCATATAAGACCATGAAGAGAGAAATTATGATGAACATTATCTTACAAAGATAAGAGAACAGACCCAAGCTCACAGATCCTAACAGCTTGTGAGAACTTTAATTCTAATTAAGAGTGGTCTAATTTTACAAAAAGAAACCATAGCAGGTTGACTTTTAAAAGAAAAGAGATTGAATTTTCTATGGAAAAACCATTCCAGCCACTTGCACATTCATCTCTTCTATAAACTTCTATATTTTCTAACAATATGTCTTATGTTTGTAGCCTTGAAGATATCACTTTTGAAATAATCATTGTTTTTATCATTATATTTAATTTTTCCTTCTATATAATCAGAAATTTTATTTTAATTTTAGTTGTCTATTCAAAACTGGATAAGCTCCACTGTCCAGTAATGCTAAACTACCACAGCCATCAGATAAAAGAAATGACATAAGCCGGTACGTTAGAGAGCGGATTACACATTTTTGTTTGTTAAATATATGACTCCAGGGATCTAAGCATCACCATTACTTGACACACTAGTCATCTGGAGTTGTCATGAGTTAACAAAACAAAAATTCCCAGAGTAAACTTTACAAGCTTCAATAGTTTGGGAAGTCTTGTCTTGTCATATTTTTTTTTATAGTTTTAACATTTAACACAGAATACAATTATAATTATTTATTTATTCAGGCAAACTAGAACCTTAGGCAAATACAACAGATATGACCAGTATAATTAAGAAAATATGAGTGTTTTGAATAAATAGACATGAGAGTTTGATTAGCCCCAATATCCACAAAGAATTGTTTAATCCATAAACAACTAAGAATATGCTAATCCTTGGAAGAAAATTTATGAGCAACCTAGATAGCATATTCAAAAGCAGTGACATTGCTTTGCCAACTAAGGTCCGTCTAGTTAAGGCTATGGTTTTTCCTGTGGTCATGTATGGATGTGAGAGTTGGACTGTGAAGAAGGCTGAGTGCCGAAGAATTGATGCTTTTGAACTGTGGTGTTGGAGAAGACTCTTGAGAGTCCCTTGGACTGCAAGGAGGTCCAACCAGTCCATTCTGAAGGAGATCAGCCCTGGGATTTCTTTGGAAGGAATGATGCTAAAGCTGAAACTCCAGTACTTTGGCCACCTCATGCGAAGAGTTAACTCATTGGAAAAGACTTTGATGCTGGGAAGGATTGAGGGCAGGAGGAGAAGGGGACGATAGAGGATGAGATGGCTGGATGGCATCACTGACTCGATGGACGCGACTCTGAGTGAACTCCGGGAGTTGGTGATGGACAGGGAGGCCTGGCGTGCTGTGATTCATGGGGTCACAAAGAGTCGGACACTACTGAGCGACTGAACTGAACTGAATTTTTAAATTTCTACCCAGAAAAAATAACAAAGACTACAAATAGTAAAATCTAAAACAGATGAGTATAGCTAAATTTAAACATATAATATTATAATGTATAATATTAATAATGTTTCATGTAAAATTTGTGAGAGTTTAAAATTTTAAGTTACATTTATTTTAATCTTTTTACTAGATAGTAGAAAATATAAATTCATATCAGATGCATATGACATGCAAAACTATAGGGACAAAACACAACCTCAATCTCTGTCTTATCACCCCTCTTCCTTTCATCCTTCCCTCCCTCTCTCTGTTGATTTGTTATCTTTAGAAAAATATTCAGTTGAATCTCAGGAATGAGTGGAAACCTATATGACAAATGTAACCAATGAAGTGGGTGGAGAATAGGTACTGACATTAGTAACTTTAAAAATGAGTGGAGTAAGAATAGTAGCAGAAGAATTGCATTACACATAAGCACAGAAATTCATTGATATAGATACTTGCTACAGGGATATAAGATAATAATTCTGATATAGCCATACATGCACACTGGAAATGAATGATTTTGTAAATGGATAGCAGTTGGCAGGAGCGAGGTTTCTTCCTGTTGGTGTCAATGAGTGGAAGACAGGAAATCCACGTAATCATGAACTAAAGTTTGACGCACTTCATACATCACATGCTTATTTCATCCCTGTGTTATATGAGGGCCTAAGATGAAAATACAATAGCAAGGATCACACATAGTACTCTGATCTTATGTTTTAACACCATTCTCCTTTCAACATACTGAAAGGGGCCACAGAACAAAAGTGATACTGAAGTACAACATTAAAAGTATTGGATTCTATCCCAAAGTATAACATATACAACGAAGCATAGAATAAAAAACATGGTATCACTCACATTGATATATTAGACGCAGGTCTCACATTCTACTAGTGCTATTTTCCCTCTTTTTCAAATAAATGTGTGTTTGTGAGGAAAAGGTTAATACAATTAAGATTAATCATAATTTAAAAGGTAAAACAGCACTATCAGAAGTGTGAAGTAAACAACTAACCAAATGGCTTTATATTGTCTAAGTAACAAGACCATTAAAAAAATAAATTGCTGTCAATAAGTTTTTGAAACAAAAATTATTCTAACAATTTTCTTCATATTCTATGTAATATACTTGCTGAAATGGAGTTCTTAAAGGTACCTTAAATTATGTTAAGTTTAAACATTCTTCCAGGTGTTATAAGATATTAAATATTCATTTCAGAGTAATATTTGTTATGAATATTCCTTATTCAGTATAATTATACAGAAAGAATTATAGAACTAGAAGAATTTTATATGTAAAAAATGAATAACTTTGTTTAAAAAATTAATTAAAAAATTCTTACTAACTCAGTGTAGTAACTGAGGCATTTAGCTTTAAGTGTTTAAATATTTTATCTAAATAAAAAGCATATAAATGTTTCAACTTTGTTTTCAAAAGTTGTGGCATTCTTATTTGATAAAATTAAAATGTTGAAAGAAAAGTTACTGCAAAGTAGTATCTTGAAGAAACAGAAGAAAATACTGTTTTGGAAATTTTTCATTGCTAAATATCTACTCCACTACAACAGCTAGATCATCCTGAAAGTTGAGGGAAAAAACTGAAAGCTCAAAAACACTTAAGTTTCAAGCAACAGATTCTCACAAAGAGAAACAATTTGCACTTGTCTAGGATTCAAGAGCTGAAGTAGTATCACATATTTATGTCTAAGAGAATACCACGATAAGACCAAAAATGATATCTCTACATATTTTACAGTATAGAAATTGCAGCATCCAGCAAATCTCCACTCCTATTACCATCCCTTGCTATGTTTTTCTCCAGGATATGTTGAAATGGTAGCAATGTTTTTTTTATTATTTTTTTAATGTATTAATTGAAGTATAGTTAGTTTCCAATGTTGTGCTACTTTCTATTGGACAGCAAAGTGATTTAGTTATACACATATATTATATACATAGATAATATGTGTGTGTGTGTGTGTGTGTGTGTGTGTGTGTGTGTAGGGCTTCCTTGGTGGCTCAGATAATAAAGAATCTGCCTGCACTGAAGGAGACCCAAGTTCAACCTCTGGGTTGGGAAGATACCCTGGAAAAGGGAATGGCTACACTCTTCAATACTCTTGCCTGGAAAAATTCCACAGTCCAAGGAGCCTAATGGGCTTACAGTCCATGGGGTCACAAAAAAGTTGGACATGACTGAAGGACTCAGCACATGCACATACACACACACAAAGACACACACACACACACACACACACACACACATATATATATATATATATATACATTCCTTTTCATATTCTTTTCCGTTTTGATTTATCACAGATATTGAATATAGTTCCCTGTTCAATACAGCAGGGCTTAGTTATTTATCTATTCTGTATAATATAGTTTGCGTCTATTAATCTCAAACTCCTAATCTATCCCTCTTCCACTTCTCCCTCTCCCTTGGGAAACACAAGTCTGTTCTCTCTGCCTGTTTGTTTCATAGGTAAGTTCTTTTGTGTCATATTTTAGATTCCACACATAAGTGATGTCATATGGTATTTGTCCTTCTCTTTCTGATTTACTTCACTTACTATGATAATCTCTCAGTCCATCCATGTTGCTGATTCTGCTGCTGCTGCTAAGTCACTTCAGTCGTGTCCAACTCTGTACTACCCCATAGATGGCAGTCCACCAGGCTCTGCTGTCCCTGTGATTCTCCAGGCAAGAACAGTGGAGTGGGTTTCCATTTCCTTCTCCAATGCATGAAAGTGAAAAGTCAAAGTGAAGTTGCTCAGTCGTGTCCGACTCTTCACAACCCCATGGACTGCAGCCTATCAGGCTCCTCTATCCATGGGATCCTCCAGGCAAGAGTACTGGAGTGGGTTGCCATTGCCTTCTCCAATCCATGTTGCTGCAAATGGCATAATTTCATTCATTTTTATGGCTGAGTATGCTTGCTCCTTGGAATTCTAGCAGAACTATTTAAAATCTTAAAAGATGATGCTACTAAAGTGCACTAAACTCAATCAGCACATTTGGAAAACCCAACAGTGGTCACAGGACTGAAAAAAGTCAATCTCTATCCCAATTCCCAAGAAGGATACCACTAAAGAATGTTCAAACCACTGGACAATTGCACTCATCTCCCACGCTATTGCTTCCCTCATAGCTCAGTTGGTAAAGAATCTGCCTGCAATGCAGGAGACCCTGGTTTGATTCCTGGGTCAGGAAGATCCGCTGGAGAAGGGATTGACTACCCTCTCCAATGTTCTTGGGATTCCCTTGTGGCTAAGCTGGTAAAGAATCCATCTGCAATGCAGGAGACCTGGGTTCAATCCCTGGGTTGGGAAGATCCCCTGGAGAAGGGAAAGTCTACTCACTCCAGTATTCTGGCCTGGAGAATTTCATGGACTATATAGTCTATGGGGTTGCAAAGAGTTGGACATGACTGAACAACTTTCATTCACTCACCCACTCCCATGCTATTGAAGTTATGCTCAACATCCTCTAAACTAGGCTTCTACATTATAAGAACTAAGAACACCCAGATGTTCAAGCAAGGGTTAGGAAAGGCAGAGGAACCAGAGATCAAATTGCCAACATTCACTGGATCATAGATAAAGCAAGAAAATTCCAGAAAAACATCCACCTTTATTTCATTCACTATGCTAAAACCTTTGATTGTGTCATAACAAACTGTGGAAAACTCTTAGAGAGATGGGAATACCAGACCATCTGACCTGTCTCCTGAGAAACCTGTATGCTGATCAAGAAGCAACAGTTAGAACTTTGTATGGAAACACTGACTGGTTCAGGCTTGATAAAGGAGTATGACAAGTGTGTTTTTGCCACCCTGTTTACTTAACTTATATGCAGAGCACATCATGTGAATGCTGGGCTGGATGAGTTACAAGCTTGAATCAAGACAAGCTTGACATGAGTTGACATGCTTGGAGAAATGTCAACAGCCTCAGATATGAGGATGACACCACTCTAATGGCAGAGAACAAAGAGTACATAAATAACTCCTTGATGAGTGTGAAAGAGAAGAGTGAAAAAGTCGGCTTAAAACTCAATATTAAAAAACAATAACAACAACAAAAAATGAAGATCATGGTATCCAGTCTTGTCACTTCATGGCAAATAAATAGGGGAACCTGGAAGCAGTGACAGATTTCCTCTTCTTGGGGGCTAAAATCACTGTGGTTGGTGATGGCAACCATGAAATTAGATGATTATTTATTGACAGGAAAGCTATGACAAACTTAGACAATGTGTTAAAAAGCAAACAAATCACTTTGCTGCCAAAGGTCTGTATAATCAAGGCTATGGTCTTTCCTGTAGTTGTGTACGGATATGAGAGCTGGACAATAAAGAAGACCGATTGGTGAAGAATTGATACTTTTGAACTGTGGTGCTGGAGAAGACTCTTGAGAGCCCCTTGAATAGCAAGGATATCAAACTAGTCAATCTTAAAGGAAATCAACCCTGATTACTCTTCAGAAGGACTGATGCTGAAGCTGAAGCTCCAATACTTTGGCCACATGATGTGAACAGCCAACTCATTGGAAAAGACAATGATGCTAAGGGAGACTGAGAATAAGATGGCTAGATGGCATCACCAATTCATTGGACCTGAACTTGAGCAAACTCTGGGAGACAGTGAGGCACAGAGAAGCCTGACATGCTTCAGTCCATGGTGCCGGGGGTGGGGGTGGGGGGTCACAAAGAGTCTGACTTGTCTTGGTGAATGAACAACATCAACAACATGCTTGCTCCTTGGAAGAAAAGCTATGACAAAACTGGAAAGCATATTAAAAAGCAGAGACATCACTTTGCCAGCAAACATCGGATAATCAAAGCTATGATTTTTCCAGTAGTCATGTATAGATGTGAGAGTTGGGCCATAATGAAGGTTGAGCACCAAAGAATTGATACTTTTGAATTGTGATGCTGGAGAAGACTCTCCAGAGTCCAGGGTATATCAAACTAGTCAATTCTAAAGGAAATTAATCCTGAATATTTATTGGAAGGACTGATGCTGAAATTGAAGCTCTAACATTTTGGCCACCTGATGTGAAGAGCCAACTCATTGGAAAAGACTGCAATGTTGGGAAAGAGTGAGGGCAGGAGGAGAAGGGGGTAACAGAGGATAAGATGGTTGAATGGCATCATCAACTCAATGGACATGAGTTTGAGCAAACTCTGGGAGATACTGAGGACAGGGAAGACTGGCATGCTGTAGTCCATGGGGTTGCAGAGTTGTACACTACTTAGCAACTGAACAACAGAAGTATTCCACTGTAAATATGTTGGTTTTTCTTTTTATCTTTATCATTTTCAAGTTTAAATGTAGTAAATGAAGAGATTCATCGTGACAAAATAAGACTAGGAAAAAGAGAAATAATTATATTAGATTTAAATAACCGACTCAAAATAATGTAGATTCTACTCTTTGAGTAAAGCTGATGCAGATTTAAACTATGAAACAGAATAAATTGTTAAATATCATAGGAGTTTGAGATTGTGCTTTGCTTGAGGAATCTGAAATGTCTGATCAGTGTGTTTACATTATCCAAAATGCATATGTATTGTACTATTAAAAATATCATTCAGCAAAATATTTAAAACTGACAACCCCTGTTATTGATGGTATTAATCAAGCTCAGATCTTCCCCCATCCAGTGGATAGTTTTAAAAAGTGTAATTTAATTATTCAACAGGAAACTACAGAGAAATGAATATGAACAAGTGGCAATTTCAAATAAACAAAAAGATGATATCTCCATACAGTCTACCAAAAAAAAAAAAAAACCAGAAAGTATTACTTGCCCTATAGCTTCATCTATAACAAATGCACATTTTTTGCAAGAAAAATACTTGCAAACTATTAATAGGAGCAATAGTACTAATAATGCTAAACTGTAAATATGCCAATGTATCCCAGGCTGATTTTTAGAATATCTGTCAACACAATTTAGTTCTAAGAAATATTTGCGGAAAGTGAAGGTCCAGTCTAATATTTACATGAAAATGCAAAGGATGGTGATAGCCATAAATATTACCAAGTTGAATAATTTAGAATGTTTTACACCAACATATAATTTCATGGGAAAAAAGCTTAGTTATGATGATATAGAAATTAAGGCTTTGACAAATTAACCAACGGGAATGATGAAAGGATAAAAGAACTTTTGAAGTTTGTCCTAGAAAACTGTGAGGAAATTGAAAAAAAAAACAAAACCAAAACTATCATACAAACTCTGTTGGGTCTATTGTGTTATTCATATCAGGAAACAAGGCAACATGACTCCTGTCACCCCATAAATAAAATAAACTCCAGATAATTTGTAGAGGAAATGTTTAAGGTAAAAAAATAAAAATCCTAGAAGCTAATATAGGAAAATATCTTCCTTAGTTTTATGTCTAGTGATATTGCCTAAATTGGCCATATAAATAGTAAGTATAAGAGAAAATGCTTGATCATTAGTAGATGCCATTAAAATAGTGACAATGAAAACTATAATGTGTCTGAGTATCTTCAACATATGTAAATAGATGTTAAGAAAATATAATCCTAAAATAATAAAAATACAAACTTATAGGAAAATGAAAGGGGGTTTAAAGTGGTACTAAAATTTAAAATATTTGCCCAAAGTGGTTTGTGGATCTAAATGTAACTGCCAAAACTAAAAAAAATTGATAGAAGAAAATCTTTGTAACCTTGATCTGGCAAAGCTTTACTAATTTTGACTCCAAAGAATATAATACAAACGAAAAAAGATAAGTTGGACTACCTTAAAATTGCAAAGGTTTTGCTCTAAAGGTTATTATCAAGGAAGTAAAAAGACAATTCATAGTAAGAAAAATAGCTTTAAATTATGTATTAAGTGACTTTTATGTTGACTATACGAAGAACTCTTACAACTCAATAATAAAAATGATAATATTTAATATTGTGAAAGTATCTGAACTGAAATTTCTACAAAGAAGATATATAAGTCCATAAGTATATTAAAAGATGTTCAACATCTTTGGCTGTTAGAGAAATACATATTGAAATCACGCCATATTACACTCACTAGGATAAGTGTTGTTTGTTGGAAAATGGAAAGTGATTGCTAAGAGGTATGGGATATTTTTTTTGAGGTGATGAATGTTCTAAAATTGATCATGGTGATGATTACACCACTCTGTATATACTAAAAAACCTGGAATGGTATGGTTTATATGTCACTAAAGTTTTGTGACAAATGTTTCAGTATGGTAAGAATGAAATATAATAAAGAGAATCTTAAAGAAATTAAGTATAGATAAGAGATCCAACCAGTCCATTCTAAAGGAGATCAGTCCTGGGTGTTCTTCGGAAAGAATGATGCTAAAGCTGAAACTCCAGTACTCTGGCCACCTCATGTGAAGGGTTGACTCATTGGAATAGACTCTGATGCTGGGAGGGATTGGGAGCAGGAGGAGAAGGGGACGACAGAGGATGAGATGGCTGGATGGCATCACAGACTCGGACATAAGTTTGAGTGGGAGTTGATGATAGACAGGGATGCCTGGTGTGCTGCGATTCATGGGGTCGCAAAGAGTTTGACACGACTGAGAGACTGAACTGAAATGAACTGAAAGGTAATTTAAAAAACCCAAGGTTGATTAATAATTATAAGTTCATAATTAAAATGCATTAGACATCTCCTCCTTCTGGCCAAGAGGGGAAAGCCTCTAGGTCTATAACCATTTGGAATGTAAAAGAATGGCTCCATGGGAGACAAATTTGCAAATCTCTCACATTTGAGGTCTGTATTTAATTTCCAAATGTTGTTTATCATTGAAACAGCCTTTTCCTCAGGTTACCAGCAGTCTATGTTTAGGAAGTCCTGACTGTGAAGAAACAAGACTATCAATGAAGCTTTGTCTCCTGATAACTCTCACACAGACAGATACTTGCACACAAAAACATTCATATAGTAACATAAAATACAGCTGATATATGGAGAAAAATATGTCAGTACACACCTATAAGAGTATCTATATTAAAAACAGAAAGAAGCAAAAATGAAAGTAGGCAATTGTGTAGAACAGTGAAAACTCTTTTCATAGAGGGTTTGTATTGCCTATATCAGTTGTTCAGTCGCCAAGTAATTCTGACTCATTGTGACCCTATGGACAGAAGCACACCAGGCCTCCCTGTCCCTCACCATCTCCCAGAGTTTGCCCAAGTTCATGTCCATGGCTATATTGGTGATTGGTTTCAAATGGAATGGTGAAGAGGTTCTTATTAAAGAAGTTTAAATTTTGTGGGCTATTGTGATGATTTGCAATTCAATCATAATTTACAATTACAGACATAACTAGAAATAAATTTCTTAAGCTTATAGATTTAATGCTGATAAAACATAATGTTTGTTTACAAAAATATCCCATATAAACATAAAAAAACAATAAAATTAAAATTAGCATCACTTTAGTGTGACAGATGTTGTTTTGCTTAAATTAATCACATCCCCAAAGTAAAATATATTTCTATTGGTGAATTTCAATTGCAAATTATCACTCCAAAAAAGAGTTCTGTCTTCCTAAATGGTAAAATATTTCAACCTGACAACAGTAGCAGATGCTTTTAATAGTGATCAGTTTGTTTTAATGAAATTAAGACATTCCAACTTAATTCTGCTGCATATATATTTCCAAACATGAGCACAATATTCTTTTTTTTTTTTTTTTTTGTCGTCACACTATGAAGCTTGTGAGCCACATAGTTTCTTAGTTCCTGGCCAGGAATCCAACCCAGGCCCTTGGCAGAGAGAGCGTAGAGTCCTAACCACTGGACCATCAGGGAATTCCCAGCACTATATTTTTATATCTTTTAAAATTATTATTATTATTACTCATTAACAAGTCATACAATTCAATAGAGACTGACACATCACAAATTAGAAGTTCAACATGTTCGCATTTTAGATAAACATGTTTGTATAGACCTTTTTTCTTAAAGGGAATAAAAGAATATGTATACCAAAGTATGAAACTGTTAGTTGCTGAGCTGTGTCTGACTCTTTGCGACCCTATAGACTGTCGCAAAGCCCTGTAGCCCTGTCAGGTTCCTTTGTCAGTGGAATTCTCCAGCCTAGAATACTCAAATGGTTTGTCATTCCCTTCTCCAGGGGATCTTCCCAACCCAGGGATCGAAACTGGAGCTCCCACATTGCAGGCATATTCTTTATCACCAGAGCCACCAGGGAAGACCATGTATATTAAAACAAAACAAAACAAAACAAAACTTACAAACTTGTAAATACCCAGTGGTTATTGGAAAATTTCAACTTAACCATCTAGCAAGGAAATGAAGGGCTGCTGCTGCTGCTAAGTTGCTTCAGTCGTGTCCGACTCTGTGAGACCCCATAGACGGCAGCCCACCAGGCTCCCCCATCCCTGGGATTCTCCAGGCAAGAACACTGGAGTGGGTTGCCATTTTCTTCTCCAAATGAAGGGCTGGTTTAGCGTTAATAATACTAAGCTGACTAGACAATTATTTAGGACCTCATAGGAAATTGACCTTCTTATTCCTGGGGCACCAATCTGAAAAGAGCTTCTCCCACAGATGAGGGATCTCAGCCTAGTTCATGTCAATGTTTTCATCCTGGAAAATATCGGTCAGGTACACCCTGTACTCTTTCCTGTTCAACAGTCACCCTGACTTAGGAGGTCTTCTCTGAAGATTGTCACAATCATCCTTGATTTATAATAGACCAAAAAAAAATACACAATAATTCTCTATAAAAAGTAAACAGACAAGGATGCTCTTACCTTAATTATGGATTCTCAGTCCCTATGGCGTATGAGTTAATTTAACAAATTGTTATAAATTTATGCTTATAATTCTTCTGAAATTAGTTGTTTTAACATCAATTCTATTTCAGATTTTTGTTTATATATTTGTTTTTAGTTCGGAAGTTAAGACTTGAGCATATTATTTCAAAAGAGGCTGCTATGAGTGAGATCTAGGTAGTCAAGAATTACAAATTAGAAGTGAAGTGAAGTGAAGTGAAGTGAAGTCGCTTAGTCGTGTCTGACTCTTTGCGACCCCATGGACTGTAGCCTACCAGCCTCCTCTGTCCATGGGATTTTCCAGGCAATAGTCCTGGAGTTGATTGCCATTTCCTTCTCCAGGGGATCTTCCCAACCCAGGGATCGAACCTGGGTCTCCCGCATTGTAGACAGATGCTTTACCATCTGAGCCAGCAGGGAAGTCCTAAATCAGAACTACTAAGCAATAAAATTATACAAGTAGAAATTCTTTTTAGATAATTTCCCAGTGGCATTTTAAGTTATTTTCCAATTCTACCGATTAATCACATCTATTCTTCACTGAGCTCTCTTGGGTTCCGTTGCTAAGTCATGTCCAACTCTTTGCGATGCCATGGACGGTCGCCCACCAAGCTCTGACTTTGTCCATAGGATTTTCTAGGCAAGAATATTGGAATGGACTTCTTTTAGCTATTTTTTTTAAAAGCTTACTACATTTATCACTCAATGTTATAAACATATGAAATATGTTTCTTTTCCTTATTTTTTTCTAACTGCTACTCCTTGTTTGAAATTTCTTTATCTTAATCTTTCTTATCATCATTTCTCAAACATTTCTGGTCTGCTTTGAACATAACATGCCCTGATTAAAATTTTTTCCTTCACTTTTGTTTTCCTGTTATTCAACCATTTTTGCTCTCAGAGTAAGAGGAGACATATACTTTTTCCAGAGAATACAACAGCTTATTGGAGAAAATACTACTTAATTACAGTGTCAACAAGCAAACAGATGAACAAAATACTGAATACATTTCAAATGCTTTCTGAAAAATTATTCTTCTCTAGCACTGTTAGGTTATGAAAATGAAAATGTGGTTTTAGCCTCTATTTCTGAAATATGAATGTAACTGAATGTCAACAATTTGTGACAATGTCAGTGTTTTAGTTTGCTAAGTTTTCCATAATACAGACAGTGTAACTTAGCCAACAGAAATATAGTTCTGAAGGCTAGATGTCCAAGCAACACATCAGCAAGTTTTTTTCTCTTGGGACCTCTCTCCTTGGCTTGCAGATGACTGCCTTTTGGCTATGTCTTTATACAGTCTTTCCTCTATTCATACACATGTGTGCCTTAGTCTTTTTCATCAGGGTGCCAGCTATATTGAATTAAAGTCTACCCATAGGACCTCATGTTACATTAATTACCTCTTTAAAGGTCCTGTCCAAGTACAGTCACCTTCTGAGGAACTACTAGTTAGGACTTCAACTCTGGAACTTTGGTGGCACACAATTCAGTCCACAGTGGACAGCTATTTAATGTAGCATAATTACTGACCTAGTACTTGTTGCATATTCATATTTATAGAGCTGGAGATTAGCATATCTCATAAAAGCAATAATTTAACAAGATAACCAAGTGAAGTAATAACACTCGTCAGTTTTTTAATGGCTAACATGTTGAGCATTTTAATTTTTCAACCTCTGTAATTCTTTCACTGACAAGTACTGACACAAAAGATACACAAGGGAAATCAAAAATTCCTCTCTGGCTCTAATGGTAACACCAATGCCAGATTATCCAAAAAAGCCTGTCTGATTTAATCAGTTAGGACTAGTGCAGGTAAAAACAAAATTAAAAAGAAAATATTTATATTCATATAAAAATGGAAAGTATGTGTATATATATGTTCATGCATATATGCACGCACACACACACACACACACACACATACATATATGATGTTTTTTTTTCAAGTACAGCCCCAGAATGTGATTGCTACCTATGACAACCTATCTCATCTCTCCACCATCTTTAGCATGCTATTACTGATATAAGATGGTAACTAGCATTTTTGCCTATGTTCCAATCAGAAGGGAAATTTGAAATACATGAAAAAGATACACTTTTCATCTGAAGAAATCTCTTAGAATGACCACATGAATGTGTTGCTTAGCCAGTTTATAACTTGACCATATGGATCAAAATAGGTTTGAGAAATATAGTGTTTTATCTAGATTATTGTTTTGAAATTAACTGTGTCCTTGAAATTCATTTCTTGATGTCCTAAGTCCCAGTGTCTGAGTGTGACTGCATTTGAATAAAAAATCTTGAAAGAAGAAATTAAGTTAAAATGAAGTCACTAGTGTAGGACCTAATCTAATATGACTGGTGTTCTTGTGCCAAGAGGCAATTTGGACAGAGACATATTCAGAGGGAAGACTATATAAGAGGATATGGAGAAGACTGCCATCTACATGTCAAGGAAGAAGGCCTCAGAAGAAATCAATCTTGCTAACACTTTGATCTCAGACTTCTAGCCTCCAGAACTGTGAGAAAATAAGTTTCTGCTGTTTAAGCCACCCAGTCCATTATGGCAGCCCCAACAAATAAATACAGCAAGATACTTTATACAGCAGAACCGCCACTTCTTAAATGTTGACTGAATTTATCACTGTATAAAGACTTAATGTCAGGTCTGTGGTATGAGAGCAACTGATGAGGTTTTATGAATACTTTTTCACATATAAAAAGACTTTGAATGGCCAGAATTCAGTGTTGTGATAGCAGAACAGAATCTTGGATGCAGGCAATACTAAATACAGTGTATGAAATACTTTGTAAGTGCTTAAAGCAGCATTAAACTGTACTTTCTAGCAGTTCAGATAGCTGTACTTCTACTTGAAAATTAACCTCAATGATGCTTTGTTACATGATAATTGAACTTTTCTTCTTATGCTGTGTCTACTCTGAGATATCAACCACCTTTGGGAAGGCTTTCTTATCACCCTTTCTGCAGATTAAACCATTTCTTCAGAATTTACAACTTCTGTTGTGACATAAGAACAGATGGAGATGGGCTCTGAGAGACAGAAATACATGTTGTCTCCCCTTAGAAGTTCTTCAGTCCCATACTTCAGTGAATACAAATCTTTAGAAATATGTTAATATACAAAAATGTATAAAATACATAAATCCCAGAGTGATTTAGAGCAAGTTTCATCTTATCATGCATTCACGGTGGTGTATACATTCAAATTATACTGTTTTTCTACCTTAAGCATCTTAACACTGAAAGTTTGTACCTTTTTACCAACCTCTCCCTATTTCCCCAACTCTGAAATTTTACTAAATATTTGAAATGGTATATTAAAATGTTTCACAGGAGTTTGCAATATTACCTTAAATTACCCCTGTTTAATAGTTGAAAATGTGTGTCAACTAGGAAACTCATTGAAAGAGATAATCCTAAATAATAATAGAATACTACCAAGAAACAAAATCTTGCCATTACTTGAAAAGTATGGCTTTGTCTAATAATGTAAACCAAACAATAGTCTTATGTAACCATTTACATGAAGTTCTAGATTGAAAAATGCATTGTTACACATTATATCTTATACCAAAAGTGAAAGTGAAGTCGCTCAGTCCTGTCCGACTCTTAGTGACCCAATGGACTGCAGCCTACCAGGCTCCCCTGTCCATGGGATTCTCCAGGCAAGAGTACCGGAGTAGGGTATCAAGATAGGTGCAAAAATCAAAACCATTTTTCTTACTACTTTTTTCAAAGTTACCATTGCAAGAACATTTTGTCTCCATTCCACTCTGAAAATTCCATTAACAACAGTAAATTATGAGACTGGATACACATTTAAGTTACTATAAACAAAAACAAGAGAAGTATCCATCAAAAACAGTTGTACACAAACAGATATCAACCCTTCAATTTAGCAAGGAGGGTAGTAGTGATGTGTGAGCTTGCATGCTCAGTTGCTCAATCATGTTTAACTCTTTGCAACCCCATGGACTGCAGCCCGCCAGGTGCCTCTGTCTATGGAATTTTCCAGGCAAGAATACTGGACCAGGTTGCCATTTCCTCCTCTAGGGGATCTTCCTGATCCAGGGATTGAATCCATGTCTGGGGAAACCCAAAATATCACTCATGCCAGCTGAAAACCAGACATTATTATTAGCACATGTAAGGGAACCAAAAATAGTCATGCCAAAAAACTGACTACAGAGTAACTAAATGTAGCCAGTGGATAGACAAGTATTTTAAAGAATTGTTGTTATCTTCAATATTCATATCCATTCAAAAAAGAGACCCTTGTGAAAAATAGAAATCAGAACATAGAAAACTAAGACAATTAATTGCTATTATTGAAATAAGGAATGTAATAGGCTTTCGGCTCGGAGAGAGAGGCAGTCCGTCGCTGCCGTGTCAGGGGTCGCGTGGGGAGAGCAGCGCCTCCGAAAGGTTTCGGACAGCACTCAAGTCCCCTAAGGGGCCCCTCCCTCTTTGCCTGACTGCTGGGCCAAGCCTGCCTTTGACATTTCCAGGGTTCCTGGGCACGCTCCATCGGTGCTACGCCTCTTTGCTGTTGGTGTCTTGGCGTTTCCTGTTGGTCGTTTCCAGATTTCTCCATCCGGTTTCGATTTTGGCACCCGTGCTTTCAGTTTCCAGATCTGGGAGGTTCAGGGACACACGATGCCCTGTCTTCGAACGAAGTGCCCAGCCGACACTGGGAACTTTCTGCTTAGGCTAGTGAGGGTTTTTTGGGGGGAGAGGGGAAAGGTTGTTTAGTTTTTTTTGTTTGTTTTGGACAGGTAGATGGGTCTTCAGGCTTCGTTCAATGTGAGATCTTGACCTTGCTTAGTTTCTGTCCGAGGAAAAACCGAAGCTGATGGTTCTGATGAATTTTCCAGTACCGCCTGTGTTTTTCTCAAAGAGAAACTGCGAAAACAATGCTCATGTCCTTTGCGTTTAAAACTTTTATTAACTTTATATCTTACCTCCTTTCTGCTCTGCAGGGATAACTGCTTTAAACTTATTTTTGGTTCTATCTCTGAGGGTCATGGTTATGTTGGATGTATTGCTTTTGGATGTATCTGTTGAATTGTAGCTGTGTTAGGAGTAGTCACTTGTAATAGGCCTCCATCTCTGACTCCAGCCTCTGATCAGTGCCTTTATTCTTCTATTGATAAACTATAGCATTAAGTAATATTTATTATTATTTTTTTCTTTTTCATCTCCTATACAGAGTTCCCCTTGACCCTTCACATGCAGAGGTTAGGTATTAACCTTTCTACCCCTGCTGTCCTTACTCCTCATGCAAAGCTTGCCAGCTGTGCTTTTTGCCTTGTTGTGAGAGTTGGACTGTGAAGAAGGCTGAGGGCCGAAGAATTGATGCTTTTGAAGTGTGGTGTTGGAGAAGACTCTTGAGAGTCCCTTGGACTGCAAGGAGATACAACCAGTCCATTCTGAAGGAAATCAACCCTGGGATTTCTTTGGAGGGAATGATGCTGAAGCTGACACTCCAGTACTTTGGCCACCTCATGCGAAGAGTTGACTCATTGGAAAAGACTCTGATGCTGGGAGGGATTGGGGGCAGTAGGAGAAAAGGACGACTGAGGACGAGATGGCTTGGTGGCATCACTGACTCGATGGACATGAGTCTGAGTGAACTCCGGGAGATGGTGATGGACAGGGAGGCCTGGCGTGCTGCAATTCATGGGGTCGCAAAGAGTCGGACACGACTGAGCGACTGAACTGAACTGAACTGAGCATCCAGGATTAAATTGTCAGGGCTTGGCTGTACAAGTTTGTTTTAAAAGCTGAAAAATCAAGTAGTATTGGTGATTATTGTCACTATGTAGATCTAGGTTGTGTACTAGGAATCTGTTTCTTTTCTGCTATGTTTGTCTTTTTCTCTGCTGCCTGTTTTCCACTGTACATGGTTCCCCATCCAGACTCTTACATCAGATATTCTATCAAGTCCTCTCTTTAATTGGAGACTGCTTGAAGTCTGTATTTCTGCTGCTGTGGCACCTGGTTATGTAGCCTTGCTGGAAAGCTGCTTCTTGATATTTTTAAAAATCTCTGCAGTTGGAGGTACTGTTTTTTAATCATTTTTCTTGGTTTTTGTTTTTACTTGAGTTCTTAAGAAGTGCTGTTGTAGTATGTGAGTTTTCTACGTCCATTCTTCCCTTGTAATCATGAGTAATCATTAGCTAGGCAGAGGTTGAGTTTGAAAATTGTTTTCCCTCAGAACTTGGAAAGCATTGTTCTTTTGACTTTTGTCATCAAAATTGTTGATGAAAAGTTTCATGTTAATGCAGTTTATTTATTTGGCTAACACTTATGCAGTAGGTACTAGGTATTTCACCAGAGAAGGCAATTGCAACCCACTCCAGTACTCCTGCCTGGAGAATCCCATGGACGGGGGAGCCTGGTAGGCTACAGTCCATGAGGTCTCTAAGAGTCAGACACGACTGAGCGACTTCACTTTTACTTTTCACTTTCCTGCACTGGAGAAGGAAATGGCAACCCACTCCAGTATTCTTGCCTGGAGGATCCCAGGGACAGAGGAGCTTGGTGGGCTGCCATCTATGGGGTCGCACAGAGTCGGACACAACTGACATGACTTAGCAGCAGCAGCAGTAGCAGTAGCAGCAATATAAGTTAGTCTTGGAAGAATATTTCAGGTGTTCTGAAATGGTAGTTATTAAATTTTTTGCGGATATTAGAATCAGCTATAGAGCATCTTCAGTGACTACATTTTAAACATAGCTATTCAAAATTGTCAATGATAACAAAATGGACACCGAGAAAAATGTGTTAAGAGGTCTAGGACAACAGTCCTGGAAGCTAATATTTACCTTCTAGAGTGAGAAAGAAAGAATTTAGAACACAGTAAAGAAAAAACTTCAAGTGAGATAATAAAAATAGTGAAGGAAAATTTACCATATAAGAAAAACTTGAATAATTAGAAAAATAGTGCCAGAAGCTGCTGCCCAGGATTTTTATGAAATCTCAAATCTTAAAAGTTCTTTAAAATTATTAGAATTAAAAATAACACTAAAACAATTTATAACATAGAATTATATGCCTCAAATATCAACCTTTTAGGAAAGAAAATAATAAGGACATATTCACAGATTAACACATACACACACACATTGATTTCAAATATATTCTTTTTGGGAATGACCTCATTTTAACACTACCTCTGCAAAATAAAAATGGAACCTTCTAAGTAAGAGGTTGTCATAGTTTCCAGGAGAGTGTACTTATACACAAACAGGACAGTGACAATCATCTCGGGATAAATGACCACCGTGTTGAAAAAGGAACTCAGAACGTATCATATAGTTCAACATACAGTAGTTGCTAAAGGGCTGGAACTTATAAATGATATGTTTGACTCAATGAACATGAGCTTGAGCAATCTCTGGGAGATGGTGAAGGACAGGGAACCCTGGCATGCTGCAGTCCATGGGGTCACAAAGAGTTGGACACAACTGAGTGACTGAGCAACAATGAAGGTTTAAAGATGATGCTGCTGGAACAAACTCAGTTAGAGGAATGCCATAAGAAACTAATGGGCCAAATATGTATACCTATGGCTGATTCATGTTGAAGTTTGACAGAAAACAAAATTCTGTAAAGCAATTATCCTTCAATTAAATAAATAAAAAATATGAAACATATTAGCTTATAGAATACTTATAAGAATACTTCTGACAATTTTTTGACATATAAGAAAAGAAAGAATATTTGATGTTTGGGCTTCAGTTTTCTCCTTTGAAATTTAGATTTCATGATACCACTTTATTTATGGATCTCTTAAAATCATACAGGTGTTGCTATTTCCCTAAACTGAATCATGCAATTACTATTTATTAACTTTAAAAACCTACCTAAGGTAAAGCACAGAAGAATTAATTTTATAAGAATATAAATAGAAAGTTAATATCATAGGTGAACATATTTGGAAGTGGGGGAGATACTAAATAAAAACGTAAAAGGAAGAACAAAATTTTTCTGATGTATATTGGGAGTTTCTTAAAATTTGTGATTCTGAAGTACAATTTTAAAAAGTGTCAGAGAAGTTGAGATATAAATCTTTATCCCCCAAAGAGCAAAAAATATGATTTATGCTGGTGGTTTGGTGCTTTAGTCGCTAAGTCATGTGTGACTCTTGTGACCCCATGACTGTAGCCTGCCAGGTTCCTCTGTCCAGGCAAGAATACTGGAGTGGGTTGCATTTCCCTTCTCCAGGGGATCTTCCTGACCCAGGGTTGGAACTTCAGTCTCTGTCATTGCAGGCAGATTCTTTACCAAGTGAGCTACAAGAGAAGCCTGTATGATTTATAAAAGCACATAACTATTTCTCCTCCCAAATAAGCTATATTTTTATGCCACAATATATCATTTAAATTCTAGTTTCTAAGTTTAACGATTATTAAAATATCAGCATGGCCTCTGAATATTTTTTATATTATTTGCTTTTGCAATCTAGATCCATAATAATTTTTCCAAAAGTAAGGCTCAGTAGAATCTTTCAAAGATTAAGAAGTATAGAGTGATATTTCATTCACTTTGGACTCTATTTTTGAGAGTTTGTAAAAGCTACTAATAAAAATTTATTTCATTGTTATTTAGCCCTTAGTCATGTCTGACTCTTTTGCAACCCAATGGATTGGGATTATTTTAGGCAAGAATACTGGTGTGGGTTGCCCTTTACTCCTCTGGGGGATATTCTCCACCTAGGGATTGAGCCTACATACCCTGCCCACATCTCCTGCATTGCAAGCAGATTCTTTCCTACCAAGCCAATTCAATATTTTCCTAAGATTATTTTATTTAACGTTTCTCTAAATTAATATTTATTTCAAAGATGTATTATGCTTATATGGATTGCTGTCTTTAATTTTCACTTTAGTTCCACTCACCACCATTTTTCAGATGAGAAAAACTGAATTTCAATGATTTTTCACCTTAATGTCACAAAACATGTTTTTTTTGTGAGTAGCTGGAATTTACACTCAACTAGATGCTTTCAGAGACCATACTAATAAGAATATACCTAAACCTATTATGATGTTAGCATAATAAAATCAAGGGACATATAAGTTTAAGATAATTACTCTCAATGGAGCTAAATTAATTACCAAGACTCAAAAATATGATCCAAATTCAGTATCTTAAACTTATGTTTTACTCCTTGAAATTTATTAACATCATAATTCTTCATCTCATCATTATATCATCATCATTCATTGTTACCCATAGAACTATATTCTATTTTCATAAAAAAAAAACACAAAAGCATTTTTAAAATCTCCAAGCTATTTCAAAACTAGCATGCACTTTTTTAAAGAAATGGGGTAATATTTTCCAAGTTGAGCTCTTTTCTAGCAAGAGAAAAAAAGTCATATTTCTCAAATCGAAATCCTGACTGTAACCATTTTCTAACCATTAGTGATAATTCAGTATAATTTAAGAATGTCAAACTCTTTTTGAGAAGACTGTATGTAGATATTATACTTTCAGCTTATATAGAAAATTCTGAAGATCCAAACTCAGAAATCAAATTTATTCATTAAAAGGTGCCATTTTAGTAGGTGGCATGGGATTCTCTTTGAGTCATCTGCTTCACTGGTGAAGTGCATGCTGTTATATTAGCAGCCATGATCAAGCATGAAAAGTAATTTTGTTCTTTAGAGACTCTTCTGCTAGTTTAGAGTATATGACAATGAAAAAAATAAAACTAAAATGTGATAAATACTGAAATGTTGCCACTAAAACATATGCTTCTATTTCATCATGTTTGTTTCTCATTTTGATGCTTAGGTTGAACAGTTTTACAAGTAGTTATAACTGGTTGGTTCATATTTATTCATGAAAGGAAGAAAAGAACCCCCCTGGAATAGTTCTACCCAGGAAAATTTCCCTCAAACAGCTCTGAATCTTGAAGATCGGAACTGAATAAAAACCAGAGTAAGCCATGAGCAGTGATAAAGGAATTTGAAACTCACATGGGACTTTTTTTTTTTCTCTCCTACAATCTGTATATGTCATATCCAAATATGTCTTTCTACTGACATACGATGTATATAGTCATATTGCTATAACACTTTCGTAATCTAGAATGGAGCTCAGTTATACCTACAAGCTTTGGATATAATTTATCATATTCAACTAATATCTCTCTTATGTGAATATTTATCTGATTTTAATTGTATAAGATATGCATTTATACATAATAGGTAATTAATACAATTTTTATAAAATGTTAAAAGCTCCAAAATGCAAAATATGTTCTCTAGTTTAAAAATTATATATTTCTGAATGTTAAAAATGATAAATAAAATATTAAATATATAGACATGGAACAACAGACTAGTTTCAAATAGGAAAAGAAGTATGTCAAGGCTGGGTATTGTCACCCTGCTTATTTAACTTCTATGCAGAGTACATCATGAAAAACACTGGACTGGAAGAAACACAAGCTGGAATCAAGACTGCCAGGAGAAATATCAATAACCTCAGATATGCAGATGACACCACCCTTATGGCAGAAAGTGAAGAGGAGCTAAAAAGCCTCTTGATGAAAGTGAAAGAGGAGAGTGAAAAAGTTGGCTTAAAGCTCAACATTCAGAAAATGAAGAATATGGCATCCAGTTCCATCACTTCATGGGAAATAGATGGGGAAACAGTGGAAACAGTGTCAGACTTTATTTTTTGGGGCTCCAAAATCACTGCAGATGATGACTGCAGCCATGAAATTAAAAGACGCTTACTCCTTGGAAGAAAAGTTATGACCAACCTAGATAGTATATTCAAAAGCAGAGATATTACTTTGCCAACTAAGGTCCATCTAGTCAAGGCTATGGTTTTTCCTGTGGTCATGTATGGATGTGCGAGTTGGACTGTGAAGAAGGCTGAGTGCCTAAGAATTGATGCTTTTGAACTGTGGTGTTGGAGAAGACTCTTGAGAGTCCCTTGGACTGCAAGGAGATCCAACCAGTCCATTCTGAAGGAGATCAGCCCTGGGATTTCTTTGGAAGTAATGATGCTAAAGCTGAGAATCCAGTACTTTGGCCACCGCATGCAAAGAGTTGACTCATTGGAAAAGACTCTGATGATGGGAGGGATTGGGGGCAGGAGGAGAAGGGGACGACCGAGGATGAGATGGCTGGATGGCATCACGGACTCGATGGACATGAGTCTGAGTGAACTCCGGGAGTTGGTGATGGACAGGGAGGCCTGGCGTTCTGCGATTCATGGGGTTGCAAAGAGTCAGACATGACTGAGTGACTGAACTGAACTGAACTGAAACAGGTAATTATAATGGGCAAGTTAAAATTGCTTCCCCAGTGGCTCAGATGGTTTGATCCCTGGGTCAGGAAGATCCCCTGGAGAGGGAATGGCAATGCACTTCAGTATTCATTCTTGGGAAATCCCAAGACCTGGGATCACAAAAGAATGTGATATGACTGAATGACTAAACAGCAAAAACAACAATGTACATATACTAGCAGATACTTTATTCTAGTCTCCTAGTATAAAGAAACAATTTCCATCAACTGAAACAATAATACTTCTTTCCTAGATATTTATCTTCAACATATCCAGGGGACACCAATAAGTTCTTCACATTTCCTTTTCTGGATATCGTCCTAGAGTGCAAGTCTCATCCTTTCTTTTATTTTCTTCATGAATTACATTTTTTTGGGCCATTGTTCTATTCTGTTCATGTGACTACCAATCACAAGATCATTCATGAATGCCTATAACAAGGGAATTCTAGTTACTATTAAAACTCTGCCTACATGGTTGAATCCTAGAAATAAACTCAATCAATGTCCCGTGTTATGTAGACATTGAATTAAGAAGAAAAGATGAATAGTAGACGAGAAGATGTGTATATGTTTCATATATGTGTTGTAAGTGGTACATATAATTTTCTTATAAAAGTAAAAGACAGTATGGTACAGGTTCTAAAATTTAATAGATGATAATAGCATCATTTCATATTCCAAATAGAAGGGATTGTTTTATATAATTAATTAGTATCATCTGTAAAAATATATTTCTTTTGGACTTGTTTTTTCAAATATAATTAAATCTTTTACGTATTTACATATTAACTAGCAATATCCAAAAATAAGAATATATTCAAGGAATTTCTTCTCATATATTGAGAAACATTTTTGATAATTTGGTGTCATTTAGGACTATCTTTGTTTTGTTGATTGACTATAAGACTGGCATTCTTAAGTATTTTTAAAAGCAAAATTCCAAATAAATTCATTCACATTCATTCATTCATTTTATACATATTTTAATATGGATTATGTTTATGTGTTAAAACTTTTTTATGAGTATTAACATATAAATATCAATCAAGTAAGTTACCGAAACTATTAAAAGCAACTTTCGCTAAGGTTGAAAATTATATTTCTTGGTAGAGTACTTCAATATTTATCCTCCTTTAAGATTTTAATGACGAAGAAAATAGATTTTCATATTTCTACATACACTTTATTCTCAAGTATTGTGGATGTCTATGCACTGATTTGGAGAAGGCAATGGCAACCCACTCCAGTATTCTTGCCTGGAAAATCCCACGGATGAAGGAGGGGCATGGTAGGCTGCAGTCCATGGAGTCGCAAAGAGTTGGACACGACTGAGCGACTTCACTTTCACTTTTCACTCTCATGCATTGGAGAAGGAAATGACAACCCACTCCAGTGCTCTTGCCTGGAGAATCCCAGGGATGGCCGAGCCTGGTGGGCTGCCATCTATGGGGTCGCCGCAGAGTCAGACACAACTGAAGTGACTTAGCAGTAGCAGCAGCAGCAGCAGCAGCATGCACTGAATTACTCTGTACTCGTATAAGCGTTCATTCAGTAATTCAAATGACTCTATATGAAAAAATTCTAATTATCACTGCATATAAAGTGATACAAGTTTCTCATATACACTACCATATGTCAAACAGATAGCAAGTGGGAAGTTGCTGTATAACACAGGGATCTCAACTGAGTGTTCTATGAAAACCTAGAGGAATGGGATGGGGTAGGGAGCGGGAGGGAAGTTCAAGAGGAAGGGACTATATGTATACTTTTGGCTGATTTACATTGTCATATGGCAGAAATCAACACAACATTGTAAAGCAATTATCCTCCCATTAAAACTTTTTTTAAAATGTTATACAAGTTTTTAACTTCAAAGAGCATATCATCAAAATTTTAAAATATATATATTATTTAAAATTTTACAAAAGGATTTTAGTATTCTTGTAGAAAGTGACATTAATTTAATGTAGCTAATCACTGCAGATGGTGATTGCAGCCGTGAAATTAAGACACTTACTTTTAAAAATAATATTTTTAAAGATTGCTCAATAAAAAGTTTTCTTTAGTACAATTGTTTTAACATTTTTATATGCTTGTAATTATTTAGAAATAAATGCAACAATTTTGTGACAATGTTTTAGTTTTCATTTTTTTAGATTCATTAATAATTACATATGAGTTTTTCTTTCTTTTGGAAGTGCTACTACCTGTACCTCCCCTAAGAATTCCTCCTTATACATGGAATTCAGAAATGCCATTCAAATGTGTCTAGAGCTTTGGTTTTTTCCAATAATTTTTCCTGGGTCATTATGGTAGCATTGTCAAAAAGGAAAACTTAGGCCTTTATCTACATTTCTTGTATTTTCTGTTTTCTTTTTTCCCACATAAATTACATATATTACCTATCACATATCTCTTTTCTACATCTCTGCTAATACTAGTGTTTATGATTTTTCTTTAATCTATCAGCACATACTATAACACAAGTTCATTATCTATAGCATGAATGCATAATAAAACAATACAATGATTCATATTGTTTGAGAAGATAATATTTTGCAGACTTTTAGGTTGTTCTTGTTGTCATATATGTATATCTTTTATAAAGCTCTCTGGTTAGGATGTGGATAAAATAAAAACTATAATTTTTTAAAATAAAAACAGCACAAAATTTTAAAAATGTAGCTCTAAACTTTCCTTTTAATTATTACTCACTGTTACCATTTGCAGAGCTGTGAAATATTCTCTCTCTTATTAGCCTTCAGTGATGACAGGAGCTATATATTGAGTTATCTCCTAAAAGGTTTGCACAGATTGGCAGCAACAACCCAATAATTCAAAATGCTATTACAATGCACTGGAAGCTTATGTAAGCCATCAAGATATAATGTCTTTTTTGCCACCTAATATTTAGCATTCTGAGCTTTTAATGAATGTATGTAGCTTTCTTCAGAGTAAAAAATTGAAATAGACATATTTTTAAAAAATCAGTATTTAATCAAATTTCTTTTATGTAACTTTTTTCTTTTTTTCTAAGATTTCATCTCTAAAAACATCCCTTGAATAATCTTTAGTTTACTGTTGTGTTGTAAATTAAATTTATAGAAATAAAACTGTTATTAAATTAAGAATAGATAACAATGTTAATTCTAATAGTAACAGTCTAGGCAATAAGATAATTTTCTATGTTGCTGTTAATTTATTCAATTGCCAAAGGGCATTTACTTGTGAAAGGTACTATTGTAAACGTGAAGATTCAGCACGTCATAAAACAGAAAAAGCTCTACTTTCCTTAACTGATATTACAATAAATAACAGATAATAACATCAAGAATAAGGCAGCTTTAATCAATGTTACTTATTCTGTGAAAATGAGAAAGGTAATGAATTAAAGTGTGGAAATCTAAAATATAATCTGAAGGCTGAACAAGGCTATATTTCTTCAATTTTATAAGTTAACTAAATCAAAGTTTCTAAAAACATATGTTATGTAGCTATCAAGTAAATTTCGTATGTATTAGTTATAACATTCCTCCTTTATTAATGTAACATTAAAGCTCAGTTCAGTTCAGTTCAGTCTCTCAGCTGTGTCCAACTCTTTGCGACACCATGGACTGCAGCACACCAGGCCTCCCTGTCCATCACCAACTCCCTGAGTTTACTCAAACTCATGTCCATTTAGTTGATGATGTCATCCAACCATCTCAAGCCCTGTGGTCCCCTTCTTCTGCCTTCAATCCAGCATCAGGGTCTTTTCAAATGAGTCAGCTCTTCACATCAGGTGGCCAAAGTATTGGAGTTTCAGCTTCAAAATCAGTCCTTCCAATGAATATTCAGGACTGATTTCCTTTAGGAAGGAATGGCTGGATCTCCTTGCAGTCTGAGGGAATCTCAAGCGTCTTCTCCAACACCACAGTTCAAAAGTATCAATTCTTTGGCTCTCAGTTTCTTTATAGTTCAACTCTCACATCCATATCCTTAACTAGATGGACTTTTATTGGCAAAGTAATGTCTCTGATTTTTAATATGCTGTCTAGGTTGGTCATAACTTTTCTTCCAAGGAGTAAGGGTCTTTAAATTTCATGGCTGCAATCACTATCTGCAGTGATTTTGGAGCCCCCCAAAATAAAGTCTGACACTGTTTCTCCATCCATTTTTTGTGAAGTGATGAGACTGGATGCCATGATCTTAGTTTTCTGAATGTTGAGCTTTAAGACAACTTTTTCACTCTCCTCTTTCACTTTCATCAAGAGGCTTTTGAGTTCCTCTTCACTTTCTGCCATAAGGATGGTGTCATCTGCATATCTGAAGTTATTGTTATTTCTCCCGGCAATCTTGATTCTAGCTTGTGCTTCATCCATACTGGTGCTTCTCATGATGTACTCTGACGTAAGTTAAATAAGCAAGTTGACAATATACAGCCTTGACATACTCCTTTTCCTATTTGGAACCAGTCTGTTGTTCCATGTCTAGTTCTAACTGTTGCTTCCTGACCTGCATACAGATTTCTCAAGAGGCAGGTTAGGTGGTCTGGTATCCCCATCTCTTTCAGAATTTTCCACAGTTTATTGTGATCCACAGAGTCAAAGGCTTTGGTATAGTCAATAAAGCAGAGAAAGATGTTTTTCTGGAACTCTTTTGCTTTTTTGATGATCCAGAAGATGTTGGCAATTTGACTTCTGGTTCCTCTGCCTTTTGTAAATCAGCTTGAATGTCTGGAATTTCAGGGTTCATGTATTGCTGAAGCCTGGCTTGGATAATTTTGAGCATTACTTTACTAGCGTGTGAGATGAGTGCAATTGTGCAGTAGTTTGAGCATTCTTTGGCATTGCCTTTCTTTGGGATTGGAATGAATACTGCCCTTTTCCAGTCCTTTGACCACGACTTAGTTTTCCATATTTGCTGGCATATTGAGTGCAGCACTTTCACAGCATCATCTTTTAGGATTTGAGATAGATCAACTGGGATTCCATCACCTCCAATAGCTTTGTTTATAATGATACTTCCTAAGGCCGACTTGACTTCAGGTTCCAGGATGTCTGGATCTAGGTGAGTGATCACACCATCGTGATTACTGCGTTGTGAAGATCTTTTCTGTACAGTTCTGTATATTCTTGCCACCTCTTCTTAATATTTTCTGCTTCTGTTAAGTCCATTCCATTTCTGTCCTTTATTCAGCCCATCTTTGTATGAAATGTTTCCTTGGTATTTCTAATTTTCTTCTTTGTGTTGATCACTGAGGAAGGCTTTCTTATCTCTCCTTGCTAATATTTGGAACTCTGCATTCAAATGGGTATATCTTTCCTTCTCTCCTTTGCTTTTGACCTCTCTGCACATCTATTTGTAAGGCTTCCTCAGACAGCCATTTTTAATTTTTGCATTGCTATTTCTTGAGGTTGGTCTTGACCCCTGTCTTCTGTACAATGTCACGAACCTCCATCCATAGTTCATCAGACACTCTGCTTATCAGACCTAGTCCCTTAAATCCATTTCTTACTTCCACTATCCGTTTGTTATGGATTTGATTAAGGTCATACCTGAATGGTCTAGGACTTCCTTGGTGACTCAGATTGTAAAGCGTCTGCCTGCAATGCAGGAGACCCGAGTTTGATCCCTGGGTCATGAAGATCCCCTGGAGAAGGAAATGGCAACCCAACCAGTATTCTTGCCTGGAGAATCCTGTGGACAGAGGAGCCTACAGTCCATGGAATTGCAAAACTTGACCTTGGAGTGCAAAATGAAGCAGGGCAAAGGCTAATAGAGTTCTGCCAAGAGAATGCACTGGTCATAGCAAACACCCTCTTCCAGCAACAAGAGAAGACTCTACACATGAGCATCACCAGATGGTCAACACTGAATTCAGATTGATTATATTCTTTGCAGCAAAAGATGGAGATGCTCTGAAGAGTCAGCAAAAATAAGGCCAGGAGCTGACTGTGGCTCAGATCGTGAACTCCTTATTGCCAAATTCAGACTTAAATTGAAGAAAGTAGGGAAAACCACTGGACCATTCAAATGAAAGCAAGCAAGAAAGTGAAGTCTTTCAGTCATGTCCAACTCTTTGTGATCCTATGGACTGTAGGCTCTTCCATCCATAGGATTCTCCAGGCAAGAATACTGGATTCTCCAAGCACAGATACTCAGTGTCCCCAACCCTGCACCAGTATGTTATCTTGTAGAGAACTGGTCTCTTGATATGACCCGTACGTTCTCGAGCAGAAGTGTGTGTCAACAGTGGCCTGCTGCAGGGTTGGGGGCACTCAGTGTAGCAATACATGCATGGAATCTTTTGAGTGAGGTCACCATTTTCTTCATTGTTTCCACCATAGTCTGGCCCCAAGTAAATAACAGGGAGGGAACATAGCTCCACCCATCAACACAAAATTGGATTAAGGATTTACTGAGCATGGCCCCGCCCATCAGAACAAGACCCAGTTTCCCCTCAGTCAGTCTATCCCATCAAGGATTTTCCATAAGCTTCTTATCGTTCTCCATCAGAGGGCAGACAGTCTGAATACCACAATCACAGAAAACTAACCAATCTGATCACATAGGCCACAGCCTTGTCTAACTCAGTGAAACTATGAGCCATAGTTAGTGCAGGGTCACCCAAGATGGACTGGTCATGGTAGAGAGTTCTGACAAAATATGGTCCACTGGAAGGGGATGGCAAACCACTTCAGTATTCTTGCCTTGAGAACCCCATGAACAGTATGAAAAGGCAAAAGGACAGGATACTGAAACAGGAACTCCCCAGGTCAGTAGGTGCCCAATATGCTACTGGAGATCAGTGGAGAAATAACTCCAGAAAGAATGAAGAGACGGAACCAAAGCAAAAAAAAAAAAAACAAAAATAAAAACAAAAAAACAAAAAACACCCAGTTGTGGATGCGACTGGTGATAGAAGCAGGGTCTGATGCTGTAAAGAGCAATACAGCATAAGAATCCGAAATGTTAGGTCCAAGAATCAAGGCAAATTGGAAGTGGTCAAACAGGAGATGGCAAGAGTAAATGTTGACATTCTAGGAATCAACGAATTAAAATGGAGTGGAATGGGTGAATTTAACTCAGACGACCATTGTATCTACTACTGTGGGCAAGAATCCCTTAGAAATGGAGTAGCCCTCATAGGGAACAAAAGAGTCCAAAATGCAGTACTTGGATGCAATCTCAAAAATGACAGAATGCTCTCTGTTTGTTTCCAAGGCAAACCATTCAATATCACTGTCATCTAAGTCTATGCCCCCACCGGTAACGCTGAAGAAGCTGAAGTTGAACTGTTCTGTGAAGACCTACTAGACCTTCTAGAACTAACAATCAAAAATGATCTCCTTTTCACTATAGATGACTGGAATGCAAAAGTAGGAAGTCAAGAAACACCTGGAGTAACAAGCAAATTTGGCCTTGGATTACAGAATAAAGCAGGGAAAAGGCTAATACAGTTTTGCCAAGGGAATGTACTGGTCATAGCAAACATTAAAGTAGAATTATTTAAATAATTGCAGGAATCAAAATACATTTTTTTTCTTTCTGTATCTTAATCGTGCACACAGACATACATATTTTCATCTCAATCGTTTTTTCCTTTCCCATTCCTTCAATCTCTTGCTTTGAAACAGACCATTAGGTCTTAACATCGTGGAAGAGTTTGGAAGAGGTTTTTGCTGCATTTAAAAGAGACAGAGTTGGCAGAAAATGTGTCTTCCTGTGGAGAAGGCAATGGCACCCCATTCCAGTACTCTCGCCGGGAAAATCCCATGGATGGAGGAGCCTGGTAGCCTGTGGTCCATGGGGTCGTGAAGATTCAGACAGGACTGCGTGACTTCACTTTCACTTTGATGCACTGGAAAAGGAAATGGCAACCCACTCCAGTGTTCTTGCCTGGAGAATCCCAGGGACGGGGGAGCCTGGTGGGCTGCCTTCTATGGGGTCACAGAGTCAGACACGACTGAAGCGACTTAGCAGCAGCAGCAGCAGTGCTCTCCCTGCACTCACCTTCTTCTCCCTGTCCGTAATATGAATGAGACACTTAAAGCACAGGAAACTATCTTATGACCATAAAGTTATATTTAAAAAAATAGTCTATATCCAAAGGGGAAAAAAAGGAAATGACTCCAGATTTATGTTTAAAGAAACAATAAATATTCTTTTTTTAAGGTCACTATTTACCAGACTTTAAAATATATATTAAAATATATATGTTTGTTATAAATATGTGTGTGTGTGTAAACTTCTTCCAGAAGTTAAACTATACATTGTAGAATTTATTCTTTGGGAGAAGCCAATATTAAATTGGGTCAAATTAGACATATTTCAGTGTTTTTAAAAAACTGGAGAATTTTTTCCTCACTATTGCAAGCATATGAGTATGTAATTGGGGCTTCCCTGGTGGCTCAGTGGTAGACAATCTGTAATCCTGGAGGCGCAAGAGACATAGGTTCAATCCCTGGGTATAGAAAATCCCCTTGAGGAGGGCATGGCAACCCACTCCAGTATTCTTGTCTGGAGAATCCCATGGACACAGGAGCCTGGTGGGCTATAGTCCACAGAGTCGCAAAGAGTCAGACACAAATAAGAAAACACACACACAGTTTGATTCAGAGAAACCTTTTCTAGGCTCTGAAAGTAATTATTAGGACATTTGAGGACCATCTAAATTCTTTTGGAGATCCAAGATACTGTGAATATTCATGGGAAAAAAAGTGATGCAAAGTCATTGCCCATCATATTGATCACTTTTTAAATTAATTCAGTGTAGCAAAACCTGATATTAGTACACTCACTATATTTTTAATGGAAACTGGCAATGTGAACAAAATTCTATAAATACCAAATTATTTTGTTCATTACTCCCAGGCAAGAACTAACTAGACAACATCAAATATGGCATGGCATATGTAAAAATCTCATTTTTCATACATTTCATGCTAAGTTCCATTTTGAGGAATAGAAAGATTTTGAAAGTATTTTCAAAAGCAAATGTTTTAAGTAGCAGGACACAAACGTTTTAAGAATGTCTTCAAATAACCCCTTCATTCCTTAAGGGAATTCCATTCTGGGAGAGTTAAAAGAACTTCATTAAACATGTTGGTAAACTTCTGTTGGAACAAAAAGACCATGGCACTGTGTGTGGCCTTCCTGGCTATGTATATAGATCAGTTTATTGAATGAACTGAACTACATTGGGTGCCAGCAAAAAACAACTTTCTTCTTTGGCAAAAGTATCCTGCCATTTACTCTCTCTTGTTTTTCTCACCCAGAATGCAATATATGTTTTGGCAGTAAACAGAACACAATAAATAGTCTTTTGTTCAAATCATAAAATACAGTCCAGGAAAATGTGAAAAATCTAAACTTGTTTAAGTGAAATTCAAGGCTATCCTGAACAAGAAAAATCACAATGGGAGCAAGAACATGTTTGGTCTTTTTTTTTTTTTTTTCCTCACTTAAGGTCATCCTATGTTCTAGCAGTTTTGGGCTTCAACACATTTGGGAAAAGAGGACAGCATGCGGTATGGTATAGGACAAATGGACAGAGATAGTTGACTCTTCACTTGTGGTTTCTAATTATGGCATGTTTCCAATCCTAATTTCTTTCTTTTGTGGGGGTGTTTTCTATAGGTTCTTCAGAAAAGCCACACCAGTGGGATCTCTAGCTTAGAGTTTTCTTGATGTAAGCAATGACTGTCACAAGTGCCTTCTTTAAGAGGCATCAACTCTAGCTTCCTGCCTCAGTTCTTCATGTGGTCTCAGGTGGCCAAGAAACATGTCTTTTTGTGTTGCAGTCTGGAAGAAATTGCCTTTCTCAAGCCTGTCTCCTATCTGCCTGACTAGCAGGTTAGCAATCCACTTTCATTTCAACATCCTGCATTTCTCCTTCAAAAATAAATTTCACAAAACAAAACGAAGAATAGATGCACTGACTTGCCTTTATTCAAAACAGATGTCCAACAAATATATCGCTGATAAAGCTCAATAAAATGTATCTACAGATGACAATTGTAGCTCATATAAATAGCAAAGCATAGGTATCCAGAATCTCTTTCTCTCTCTCTCTCTCTCATCACCCATCTATCAATAAAATGTGTGTGTGTGTGTTGGGGGACATCTTATAAAGAATGAAGAGAAGTTGTTAACTGACAGTGAGTAGAAAATGAATGAAATTATAAAATAACATTAAAAATCCACTTCACTTGATTTCAGATAAATGAAAATTCTACCAATATGTATTTTCAAACACAGAAGACTTTAAGGTAAATAGTAAAATCAAATGATGACAGGTTAAAAAAATAAGAATTGTCGTACTTGCTAGTGGGCTTTATAATAAAGACTCTTGGAGAAACAATTTGCTAATATCTAGTAAATATGAACATATGCATATCATTTGATTTACAGTTTTACTCCTTTATTTACATTGGGTTGGACAAAAAGTTCATTCAGATTTCTCATGAGCTGTTACATGCATTAATACAATCTTATGTATATGTCCAAAGTGAAAGGCGCAATAAGTGAATATTTATTACAGTACTATTTTCAATTAGCAAAAAATATTGAGACACATCAGTTTTCATTCCAATTCCGAAGAAAGGCAATGCCAAAGAATGCTCAAACTACCACACAATTGCACTCATCTCACATGCTAGTAAAGTAATGCTCAAAATTCTCCAAGCCAGGCTTTAGCAATACGTGAACTGTGAACTTCGTGATGTTCAAGCTGGTTTTAGAAAAGGCAGAGGAACCAGAGACCAAATTGCCAACATCTGCTGGATCATGGAAAAAACAAGAGAGTTCCAGAAAAACATCTATTTCTGCTTTATTGACAGTGCCAAAGCCTTTGACTGTGTGGATCACAATAAACTGTGGACAATTCTGAAAGAGATGGCAATACCAGATCACCTAACCTGCCTCTTAAGAAATCTGTATGCAGCCCAGGAAGCAACAGTTAGAACTGAGCATAGAACAACAGACTGGTTTCAAACAGGAAAAGGAGTACATCAAGGCTGTATATTGTCACCCTGCTTATTTAACTTCTATGCAGAGTACATAATGAGAAATGTTGGACTGGAAGAAACACAAGCTGGAATCCAGACTGCTGGGAGAAATATCAATAACCTCAGATATGCAGATGACACCACCTTTATGGTAGAAAGTGAAGAGGAACTAAAAGCCCTTTTGATGAAAGTGAAAGAGGAGAGCGAAAAAGTTGGCTTAAAGCTCAACATTCAGAAAACATAGATCATGGCATCCGGTCCCATCACTCCATGGGAAACAGATGGAGAAACATTGGAAACAGTGTCAGACTTTATTTTTTTGGGCTCCAAAATCACTGCAGATAGTGATTGCAGCCATGAAATTAAAAGACACTTACTCCTTGGAAGAAAGGTTATGACCAGCCTAGATGGCATATTCAAAAGCAGAGACATTACTTTGCTGACTAAGGTCTGTCTAGTCAAGGCTATGGTTTTTCCAGCGATCATGTATGGATGTGAGAGTTGGACTGTGAAGAAGGCTGAGCGTTGAAGAATTGATGCTTTTGAACTGTGGTGTTGGAGAAGACTCTTGAGAGTCCCTTGGACTGCAAGGAGATCCAACCAGTCCATTCTGAAGGAGATCAGCCCTGGGATTTCTTTGGAAGGAATGATGCTAAAGCTGAAGCTCCAGTACTTTGACCACTTCATGCGAAGAGTTGACTCATTGGAAAAACTTTGATGCTGGGAGGGATTGGGGGCAGGAGAAGAAGGGAACGACCGAGGATGAGATGGCTGGATGGCATCACTGACTCGACGGATGTGAGTCTGAATGAACTCCGGGAGTTGGTGATGGACAGGGAGGCCTGGTGTGCTTCGATTCAAGGGGTTGCAAAGAGTCGGACACGACTGAGCGACTGAACTGAACTGAACTGAACTGAAACATCCATCAATAAAAAATGGTATGGATGAATTTTCAACCATAAATCAACATAAATTGAAGCATATCTACTAACATGTATTCTATTAAATTATATAGTAATGAGTGAAGAGAGTATATTTTCTAAAATGTGATGTTATTTCTGATTTATAAATATATATTTAGCTAATGTTTAGCTAAATGTTAACATATACATGAAAAAAGTAAACATCATATTCAGAATGCAATATATGTAGGGAAATAAAGGAGGATAATTAGTTTGAATACTTCAAATATGACTGAAAAGCTTTCTTATTTCAATCGTAAGGAAATAAAATTGATCGTTGAACAATTTAGAAGTTTACTGACCTTTCATTCAATGGAAAATCCTGTGGTCACTTTACAAGAGGTTCTCTGTACCCAAGGTTCCTAACCTTCAGATTCAAGCAACTCCAGATCATGTAGTACTGTGCTAAGTATTTATTGAAAAATATTCACATGTAAGCAGAATTGTGCAGTTCAAACTCATGTTCTTTGAGGGTCAGCTGTATTAGAATATTTAAGCCATAGCCACATGGAATGGTGGATCACAACCACCCTTGCATAATTTGTTAATATACAGTATGCTTGAAATTATCTCAAGATAAAATGAATAAAATCCCAAAAATGATGAATGTAAATTCTCATGTAATTATTTTTCATCTGATTTATCTCTCCATAAAACCCTGTATTTATTTTACAAATTGAATATTTTTTAAACATAAAGAATACTAGCATATTTTATTGTTAAGCATCTTATATATTATATTTCCTCTGTAAATATGTATATTAGTTTTCTGTGTGCTCAATCAGTCAGTCCTGTTCAACTCTTTGTAACCCTATGGATGGTAGTCCACCAAGCTTCTCTGTCTATGGTATTTTCCTGGCAAGAATACTCGAGTGGGCTGCCATCACCTATTCCATGGGATCTTCCTAACACAGGGATCAAACCTGCATCTTCTGTGTTTCCTGCATTGGCAGGTGGGTTTTCTTTACCACTGTACCACCTTTCACCATAACACAGTGGTTTAAACTGGCACACATTTCTATCTCATAATTCTCCAGATTTTTCTGGATATTCTGACCAGGGTCTCACTGCACTAAAATCAAAGTGCCTGCAGTCTTCTTTCTTTCTAGATTTTCTAAAAAAGAATCCATGTCCTTACCCAATAAACTTGGCAGCAGATTTTATTCTCTTGCAGTTACAGGACCAAGATCCCCATTTTCTTCTGGCCATTCCCTGAGCATTAGGCCTAGCTTCCATAGATCAGAGCATTTCTTGGTTCACAACCTCCATTCTCCAGGTTCAAATCCTGCAACAGTGGTAGAGTTTATCTCATGCTCCCAGTATATTTTTTGAATCTGGACGAGGATTTACTCATCAGAACATTCACCAGAAAATTTGTGGTTTGTAATGCACTATTCTATTTTTCAGCTACTGAATGACTACCCTGGCCTCCCCCAAATTCTTCTGTTGAAGTACTAACTTCCGGTGTAATAATGTTTGGAGGTGGGACCTTTGGAATTAAATAGGTTTACGTGAGGTCATGGAGAAGGCAATGGTACCCCACTCCAGTACTCTTGTCTGGAAAATCCCATGGATGGAGGAGCCTGGTAGGCTGTAGTCCATGGGTCGCGAAGAGTCGGACACGACTGAGCGACTTCACTTTCCCTTTGCACTTTCATGCATTGGAGAAGGAAATGGCAACCCATTCCAGTGTTCTTGCCTGGAGAATCCCAGAGACTGAGGAGCCTGGTGGGCTGCCATCTATGGGGTCGCACAGAGTGGGACACGACTGAAGCGACTTAGCAGCAGCAGCAGCAGCACATGAGGTCATGTGATTAGGGATCTTACTATGGGATAAATGTCCTTGTAAGAAGAAGAGAGACCAGAGCTCTTTCTACCCCTTGTCTCTTTCTCCCTTCTCTTTCCCCTTCTGCCATTTGAGGGCTGAATGAGAACATGGCTGTCTGAAAGCCAGGAAAAGATTCTCACCAAGAACCAAATCTGCTTGTTCCTTGATCTTGGACTTCCTGGCTATGGAACCGTGAGAAATATTTATTGTTTAAGCCATCTGGTTTATGGTATTTTGTATAATAGCCTGACAGTTTTCATTCCAGTTCTATCTGCCAAATCCAATGATTTTTCAATTTCATACATTTCTACACTAATTTCATGTCTTTCTTCATTTTTAAGAGGTAGTTCTGTTTGTTGAAGAGGCCTAATCTTTCAATTGTATTCTTTTATCGATGCTTTACTAACTATTGCAGTTGTCCACTTTTCTGTTGCTTTTGATGCATATCTTTACTTAATTTTACTAAACTGAATGCTGTATCATACTTTGGAGACTTTCTAAAAGTTATTTGTAATTCAAAAAGAGATCTCTCATGCCTTAAACCTCATCCTTTCTATGAGATAACCTGGGTAAATGGAGACAGGCATTTTATGATATTGTAGAATATTATCAATATAAAATGAAGCATTTATATTTTCATTTGTAAATAGTTTTTCTGTGTGTGTGTGTGAAGTTGCTCAGTCATGTTTGACTCTTTGCAATCCCGTGGACTGTAGCCTACCAGGCTCCTCCATCCATGGAATTTTCCAGGCAAGAATACTGGAGTGGGTTGCCATGCCCTCCTCAAAGGGAATTTTCCATACCCAGGGATCGAACCCAGATCTCCCTTATTGCAGGTAGATGCTTTACAATCTGATCCACTAGGGAAACCCAATACTTGGCTCTAAATTTATGTCCAGTATAGTTAATTCAAAATATACAGTTTCTTTCTTTCTCCTTTTATCCTATATGGGGTTTTACAAATAAATAAATATTCAATTGACAATGAACTCAGTTTTAAAATCACAAAAGATATTTGATATGTAAATTGAAGTTGGTAACATCATGAGTAAATTTGCACCCCTAGCATAGATATTCCGCTTTTTAAATAGAATATATTCTGGAAGAGTATGATTAGATCTTTTAATAGTCAGCACATTATGATTACATGAGATTATTGCCAAAAGTATATTACTGGTGAATATCTAAGCTGAATTCTTATTTCCTAAGAAGTGCTGAAATATGTTAGGCTTGCTTAAGTCTTGCATTTTAGCTTTCCAATTTTTCAAATTATTCTTTTTCCTGTTTTCTAAATGGAGAGCATTTGAGTGGCAGCTCAATTGCATCCTCTGACAATCAATCAAATATACATTTCATATGATGACTAAAGGATATTGCATATATGACATGGGAAATCAGACTGGAGCTTATGGGAGCACAGGGAAATGATGAATAGTATGAGATGGGGTAAATGATATTGTAATGGTTTTTATGAACACCAGCTTCAATAGATTAGGATATGTTACTCAATCATTGTGAAATATGCTGTTCCCTATTTAAGAAAATAGATCTTATTCATTTAAGATATATTTAATAGGATCATATGACATTTTAAATACATTATTCTATAGTATAATTTTAAAAACATTTTTATTCATAAAATGTGTTAATAAAGACACTATAGTCCTTTTTTATCTAGTAATAACATTTAGTTAAAAATTCTGATTTTTTCTTTATAAAATAATAGTTTTTATCTAAGAACTAAATGAATGTATAGGTACCTACTTGAGAAAAGTTGTTGAATAAAAATTAGTACAAATTATAAATATATAAGAGGATTCCCTGATGGCTCAACAGTAAAGAATCCTCCTGCAATGCAGGAGATGCAGATGTGGGTTTGATCCCTGGGTCAAGAAGATCCTCTGGAGGACAAATTGCTACCTGCTCCAGTACTACCAAGAGCTACCGATTCTTGCCTGGAGAATCCCATGGACAGAGGAGCCTGGTGGGTTACAGTCCATGGGTTGTGATCCAACTGAGCACACACACACACAAATGCATAAATTCCAGGTTTTACTGTTATTGTCCATTTAGAAAGCTGAATGGACTTATTCATTTGATCATTCTTTATCATCAAAATTTATAGCAATGTTTTTACTTTACTTCAGTCTACACAATTAATATATGTCTTACCAAGTTTAGTCAATTGTTTTGTTAAACTGGATTAGAAATAGGAGCATCAATATTTTCTTTAATGCTTTTACATATTGGGTGAATAATTTACATTACTAAATATTTATATGTATTTAAAGTATCTTATAGTTTCAAATTTGTATAAAATATGTTTTATATGAAATTTTCTACAAATTTGAAAGTTGTAAAAATTGTATTTTACTTTATTGTCTATATAAATTGCATTTTTATATTATTAACAATTAATTTTTCAAATTTAACAGTATGAAACCATTTCACATTTAGGTAGAAAATATCAACTGTTCATTTAGTATACATACCATCATTTAAGAAATGTTAGCACAATATGAATATTTTGTTATCATTTTAACTAAGATACATCTCAATATCACTCATGACACAGTACAGATTTAAATCTCTTATCCTTACAAAGACAGACTCATTTAAAAGTGGAAACTTTTCAGTACAATAGTAGGAGTTTGCTATACATTGTAAGTTTTTCCAATTGCATTTTTAGCAATCAATAATTCAATGAGTCCAATCTCTTTGCAAAAGGACATATTTATTGAAAAGTTTTCCTCAAGTGTCAAGAGACAGAGTAAGTATTTATAGCACACCTAGTAAGATTTTATGTAAAATATCAACTTCTTTAAATATAAACAATGAACAATAAACAATCTAAGTAACTAACAATAACAATAAAATATAAAATATAAACATTTAAAATAACAATAAACAATCCAAATAGTTTAAAAACAAAATGAATAATTTACAATGTTGCATGGAACTTAGAAGTTCTGTTTAGCCCCAGACCCCATAGGACATAGCCAAACTTTTAACTAATTAAAAACATGTTAATAATGTATTAATTATTTCTTCCTACAAAGTTAAAAATTTTTGATATGAAGATTCATGAAATGAATTACTTTTAGAATATTATAAATGTATATTTTTACTGTTTAAAAAATATTGTTGAAATATAGTTGTTTTGCAATATTATATTAGTTTCATGGTTATAATACAGTGATTTAGTTATACATATATATGAGTATATATATGTCATAAGGTTTCCCTGATAGCTCAGTTGGTAAAGAATCTGCCTGCAATGCGGGGGACACTAGTTTGACTCCTGGGTTGAAAAGATACCCTGGAGAAGGGATAGACTACTCAGTTCCATATTCTTGAGCTTCCCTGTGGCTAGCCAGTAAAGAATCTGCCTGCCATGTGGGAGACCTGGGTTCAGTCCCTAGGTTGGGAAGATACTCTGGAGAAGGGAAAGGCTATCCACTCCAGTATTCTGGCCTGGAGAATTCCATGGACTGTATAGTCCATCGGGTTGGGAAAAGCTGGACCTGACTGAGCCACTTTCATTTTCATATATGTCATATATATATTCTTTTCTCCATTCTCTTCCATTATAAGCTTTTACAAGGTATTAATTATAGTTCCCTATGCTTTGCAATATGTCCTTGTTGATTATCTGTTTTATATATAGTAGTGTGCATATTTTAATCACAAACTCCTAATTTATCCCTCTTCCCATTTGATAACCACAAATTTGTTTTCTATGTCTATGTTTGTTTTCATCTTCTTTATACATTCAGCTGTCAGTGGACACTTAGGTTGTTTTTATGTCTTGGTTTTTGTAAACAGTGCTGCAATGAACATTGAGGTGCAGTTATATTTTCTCTGAATGTATGTCCAGGGGTGGGATTGCTGGATAACATGGTAACTTTATTTTTAGTTTGTTTGTTTGTTTGTTTGTTTTAAGAACCTCCATACTATTCTCCTTGGGCTTCCCTGGTGGCTCAGAAGGTCAAGAGTATGCCTGCAATGCAGGAGACCTGGGTTTGACCCCTAGGTCAGGAAGATCCCCTGGAGAAGGAAATGGCAACCCACTCCAGTACTCTTGCCTGGAATATCCCATGGACAGAGTAGCCTGGTAGACCACAGTCCATGGGATCACAAAAAGTCAGACACGACTGAGCTACTTCACTTCTTCACTTCTTCTACTGTTCTCCTTAGAGGCTGTACAAATACACATTCCCATGAACAATGAAAGAAAGTTCCTTTTTCTCCATACCCTCTCCTGTATTTTATTGCTTGTAGATATTTTTGATTATGGCCATTCATGACTGGTATGAGGTAATATCTCGTTGTAGTTTTGATTTTCATATCTCTAATAATTAAAGTTCAGCATCTTTTCATTAGCCTTTGGTCATCTGTCTTTGGAGAAATGTCTTTTTAAACTTTCTGCCTATTTTTTGATTGGGTTGTTGCTTATTTGACCTTTAACAGTATGAGTTGTTTGTATATTTTGAAGATTAGTCCCTTGTCACTTGAATTATTTGCAAATATTTTCTTATATTCTGTAGATTTTCTGTTTGTCTTGTTTATGATTTCCTTTGCTGTGTGAAAACTTTTAAGTTTAATTAGGTTCCATTTGTTTAGCTTTGTTTTTGCTTCCATTACTCTAGGAGATTCAAAAATGTATTGCTTAGATTTATGTCAAAGAGTGTTCTGCCTGTGTTTTTCTCAAGGAGTTTTATAGTATCTGGTCTCACATTTAGGTCTTTAATCCATTTTGAGTGTGTTTTTGGTCATGACGTTAGAGAATGTATATAATCATACACAATAAAATATTATGTTTTCTTCATAAATTGTTGATTTCAGTTTTTGGAGACAAAGACAAGGTTTTACTTTTAAATCAAAAAGAAAAAAAACACAGAAGACTATATTTTTATATTTTATAAAATAATTTGGGCAGTTTTAAAAACATTGTGCCAACCAAAATAAGAATGTATCCTTGAGGCAAGGCAAAGAGAAATTTTTCTTTCTGTATGTCAATGGAGGAGACCGCTAATTTGCTTTTTGAGCTAATCTGTTCAGGAGCTGGCAGACTTATGCTGCTGGCCAAATCAATATGACCCCTGTTTTGTGAGTTAGAAATGTTTTGTTTTATTTCAACATTTTAAAAAGACTGATTTTAAGTGATTGTGTAAGCCCTTGTAAATGATAGTCTCAATTTTGTTTCTTGGTCTATAAGCTTGATATATTTACTACCTGGCTCTTCTCAGAAAACATTTGTCAACCCTTGGGACCTGAAGCATAAAGTGAGGCACTGTTTGAAGATTTAAATCCATATGTTGACATGTTTCTGAAACATCTTTCCTGGATTTTTAAAAATTTCCTGTAAAACAATTGCAAACAAATATTTGCATCTATTTTGTTGTTTTTCTTTATTATCGTCAGTATCTGAATGCAATATTTATTTCCTTCTATTAGTTGTAAAGCTGCTAGAGAAGTGACATAATGAAAATATCATTTACAAACATAATTAAATGATAAGTATATATAGAACAATTGGATTCATGAATTTAAAAATATAATAGCTTTTTAGTGGCACCCAGGGATTAAAAAATATATTTAAAGCATGAAAATGGTTATCAGTCAATGCAATGAGGCAAAATAGTGCTTAATAAAGTGATTATATAGTGTACACAAGCAAGTCATCAAGGATGAATAGACTATTTTATCTCAATACATACCTGAAGTTTTTGGGAATGCATGTATCAAGTTGGGTTAACTTACAGGTGCATTGAAATTTGCCACAAAACATAAAAATATAACAAGTATCCCAATATATCATATGTGCTAGACATAGTGGGTGTGACAAAATGTATTCTTGTTCTTGAAGCTACTTTTTGATGTTAATATTTCATATCTTTTGCAAGATCATGAAAATACAAATAAGATTAATGTAATCTCACTTTTAAAGGATTATTGTAAGGAAACGTAAATTAAAATATTCTTTTTCTAAAGCTTCAGTGCACACCTTATTGCTTTTTATTCTAGAAAATATACTAAACCTTCTTTCTGTGCATCTACATCATTTTGTACATTGATCTGCTTGTACGTAATTTCAATTATTGGCAATGAAATTGAAAGTCGCTCAGTCGTGTCAGACTCTTTGCGACCCCATGGACTATACAGTCCATGGAATTCTCCAGCCCAGAGTATTGGAGTGGATAGCCTTTCCATTCTCCAGGGAATTTTCCCAACCTAGGGATCAAACCCAGGTCTTCCACATTATGCGTGTATTCTTTACCAGCTGAGCTACAAGGGAAGTCCAAGGATACTGGAGTGGGTAGCCTATTCCTTCTCCAGGGGATCTTCCCAACCCAGGAATTGAACCAGAGTTTCCTACATTGCAGGCAGATTCTTTATCAACTGAGCTATCAGAGAATAGATAATGGTAAAATGATGATCTTTTGAGACTGGGTTTCTGGATTTCAATCCAGAGTTCAATTTCTTAGTTACATGAGCTCGGAGAAGTTATTCAGCCTCTCTGTTCCTCAGGTTTCTCATCTGTAAAATAGGAATGTTTCATATATATGTCTGATATAGTTGGTATATAAGGTGAAGAATTTATATTCACTACTTACTTACAACATGATCCTGCTCAGAACATTACTCAGAATCACAAATTGTAATTTGACAGGTATGTGTGTAATTTTTATAGTATAATGGTATATCATATGGCACTCCTCTTAAATAGTATAATATGACTATATTATTAATAATATGGTCCTTTCACTTATGATTGTCTTGGAAAGAAAATGCTTTGGAATATAAATGACAACCATTATTTAAAATATATGTGATATAATATAGATATTAATATTTTGGCCAATAAATGTTTAAAATTTATGAAATCACTTAAAAAATTACTGAAAGTTTACTTTCACTCTTGATTTCTTGGTTTTACATGAAATTTGAGCTGTCTATAAAACAAATGCACCCAGGCATAGAGCACCCTTGTAAATACTATTTTTTCACTATTATGTCAAGAACACCAGTAGGAAAATTAAAATATCAACGTATCAGACATATGTTTGCTGAAACTATCTGATATGTTTTACTGCTGGAAAGAATAAGTTTATGTTCATGAAATATTTGCATTTATTTTCACAGTACATTTTAATTATTTTAATGAAGACAAAATGGCTATTCTCTTTGTAAATATGAATTTAGTGGTAAAATGTAGAATGAGTTATTAGAAACATTCAGACATTTGCTTCATTAAAGATAATACATATTTTTGAAATCATTTTAACTTTTTAAGTTGAAGTAAGTTGATTTACAATGTTTCAGGTGTATAGCAGAGTGATTCAGAATATATTCATTCTTTTTCAGATTCTTTTCCATTTAAGGTTATTACAAGATATTGAATACAGTTCCCTATGTTATACAATAGGTCCTTACTATACAATAGGTCCTTATTTTGTATATAGTAGTAGTATATATTAGCCCCAAACTCCTAAATTATCCCATTTGTTAACCGTAAGTTTGTTGTCTATGCCTGAGTCTACTTTTCTTTTAATTTTAATTTTTACTTTATTTTGCTTTACAATACTGTATTGGTTTTGCCATACATTGACATGAATCAGCCACGGGTATACATGAATTCCCAATCCTGAAACCCCTCCCACCTCCCACTCCTACTTTTGTTTTTTAAGTCAGTTTATCCTGTTATCTTCTTAGATTCCACAAAAGAGCATTATAATATAATATTTCTTTTTCTCTTACTTACTTCACTTGCAACTGAAAATGTAAGAAGTCTCTCAGTTGTGTCTGTTTGTGACTCCATGGACTGTACTTCACCAGGCTCTCTGTCCATCAAACTTTCCCAGAAATAATACTGGTGTGGGTTGCCATTCCTTTCCCCAGGGTATCTTCTCAACCCAGGATTGAACCTGGGTCTCCTGCATTGCAGGAAGATTTTTTACAATCTGAGCCATCAAGGAAGCCCCTGGTACATAATATCTAGGTTTATCCATGTTGCTGTAAATGGCATTATTTCAGTATTTTATTTTTTTAGAATTAATATAAACTCATATGTATGTATATATATGTATATACTGAGGCATGTACACATACATCTGTGTGTGTGTATATATACATATATATGTATATATATCAGCAAAGTGATTCAGTTATACATACATAATATACATATTATTTTTCAGATTATTTTCCATTATGGGTTATTATAAGATGCTGAATATAGTTCCTTGCAGTATACAGTGAGTCCTTGTTTTTCTTCTATTTTATGTATAGTAGTATGTATATGCTAAACTCAAATTTAGAGTCTAGTATTTATTATTTGTAGACTTTTTGATGATGGTTTTTCTGACTGATGTGAGGTGATGCCTTTTAGTTTTGATTTGTATTTCTCTAACAATTAGTGATGTTGAGCATCTTTTCATGTTCTTATTGGCCATCTATATCTCTTCTTTGGAGAAATGTCTATTTAAGACAATATATTTTTAATACTTAGGGCAACATGATAATTTAGAGTAGTGAGGGTTGGTTAAAATCATGGTTATCTTTCTCATCTTTCATATTGACCCTCTTGTGTTGACCTCAAGTTGAGATGCCATATTAATTAAAGAGAAGATTGAATCAATACAGTAAAAATTTAATTTTACTGGTTGGGATTCAGTTTTCTGTGTGGTTAAAGTAAAATACAAAAAAGGATACCAAAATTGAAGATTCCCTGAGAAGACAAAATCAGTTAAAGACACAATTTAGCTTACTCTACAAAATAAGGGACGTGTAACTTGGAATATTTCTTTTAAATCCCTCTGAAAATCATAAATGAAACTATACCTCCCTACAAATTAGCATGTGGTAACTACTTTCAATCAATCCCCTATCACTATAAAAACTCTATTTATAACTGATTATTTTATAGAATAAACAGTCTTTGCATTCTCACTTCATTGTCTGACAACAATATACCTCTAAGTCTCATTCAGCTTTTGATTTCAGAGTTCCCAGTTCACAAACCATTCTTGTATGCACAACAAATTCTTACTAAACACTGTAAGAAATGGAGCTTGAAGTGGTCCATTTTCAGGGCAGAGTAGCTGGCCTTGGGTGGAAAATCATTAACAAATAGTCTTCCCCTCAGAGCTAGCTAGTTTTGTCTTTGAAAATTACTGGCAATCTAGTCTTGCTTAACAGCTTACACCTGGAGAGACCCTAAGCTAACCGAATGGTTGGGACGGGATAAACTAAAGTACTCATTGAGAAATGGAGACTTAGGATAGGAAGGAAGAAGAAAGAGTACACTATGAGACTTAGGGGACACCTAAGGAAGATTGCAACCCCATAGTACTCAGCCACTGAGGAACTGGGGAGGGATGTGTGTGCCAGGATAGGAGTGCTTGCTGTAACTATCCTGGGCATGCCTGCCCATCAGACATCTGATCACACAAGACCCAGTTTCGCAAGACCGTCATTAAAGGTCTCACTGTCGGTGTGCTTCCTGTCTCCGAGTTCAACCCTTGGTTTTGCAGTGGTGAGCGTGTTTCTCACAAATACCGTTTTGCTGATGTGGTGGTTTTATTTTTACTTTTTCTGTATTTGTGACAGTGTTAAGTCAAATTCTTCTGTGTCATAGATTTCTGTTTTAAATTTTCTTCTTATTGAAATTAAAGCTATCATACTTGGTTTCACCACATTGACAATGAGAACATTTTAATCAACCAGTGGTTATTTAGGCCACCACAATTTCAGTGTACTAACATAAACCAGTACACCTGAATTGCACATAAGCAACACAAGAGAAAATCTTACTAATTCATCACATTAATACAACAGGAAAGTTATTTACTTATCTTTGCAGGAGTATAGTCACTGTTTTCAGATATATCTTTCCATCCCTATGAAAAAGGTATTTTTGAGTATATGCTTTCCTCTTTGTAATCAAACCTCTAATGATTGCATCTCTGTTCCATGCCACATTTCTCTCCTTCTTAACCATGCATTTGCAGGTCAGTCACCCTGCTTCTGCCTGCTTCTCCCCCCTCCCCGCCACCCCCCCCCCCACACACACTTCTGTTTTAAAACCTCTTCTTTTCAATCCGCTAACAACCAGTGTCCTCAGATATGTTTTCAATACTTCTCTGTTCAGGAGATCCTCTCATTGCAATGTCTAAACCTTTGCTATTTTTCTCCTTTTCTGCACAGTCTCCACTTGATCTTAGACCAGGCATAGGCTTGGTAGTTGGCTCTTCTGGTTTCAGATATTTACTTCCCTAGTTACAAGCAAAGTAATCTTCGATTTACTGTCTTCCTCCAACCTGTGATGCTGGCATAAGTTTTGAATGGCTTTCTGACTCTCCCTATACATTTGTATGTTTTGAAGTATTAGTGAAAAAAAATTAGGCAGCCTCTGTCACCCTACAAGAGTGGGCAGGTCAGCTCTAATGACAGTCCCACTAAGGCCGTTCACAATGTGAATAGGTAATTTAATAATTGAAAATCAAATAGTACTGTCAAAAAAGAGGAAAGAATGAATAATTTTGTCTAAAACTGATAATGAACCACTGCATATATTGCTACTGTTGTCAGTTATTGGCTAAAATATAGCTATAACTCGATTATCTAAATTCAGGACACTGCCATTTGACTTCCATTATTACTTATTGTCTGACTGACTGACTTTCTTGGAATTCAAGTGTTAAAATCTGTCCCACCCTAACGAGCACTCCCCAGTTCTAGTAGACTGGATAATGCTAATGAATCACTGGTTCAACCGTGGCCATCCCTCTGAAGTTGAAGCTGTTTTATCAGTCATTTCCTTTTTTGTTAGGTGATTTTTATTCCTCTCTCAGACTTCCATTAAAGTGGTTCCAATACACTACATGGTGAAGCTATTAAAAATAATTCTTCCAGTGTCAAAATTTAGAAAGTCATAATTGGGAATCACTTCTTACTTATTCTGTATAACACAGATAAATTTGAAAGTTGAAAAGAACTAATTACCTATCTGCCATTCTAACCTTTGAAGTTGACTGCTAATTCTCATTCATCCTTTTTACTGGCAGCCCACAATATTCACTTTAAGAATATTTCTAGATTTAAAGTTAAGTGTGAGATGGCTTTTCTGATCTTTATGCAGTATGAAAAAGAATGCGGCCCCGTTAAGCTCTGCGTGGCCTTCCCTGGTGGCTCTGTTGGTAAAGAATCTGCCTTCAGTGCAGGAGACCTGGGTTAGATTTCTGGGTTTGGAAGATCTACTGGAGGAAAAGGAAATGGCAACCTACTCCAGTATTCTTGCCTGGGAAATCCCATGGACAGAGGAGCCTGGTGAGCCCCCTGCTATGGGGTCACAAGAGTGAAGCATAACTTAGCAACTAAACCACCATGATCACCACTAAGCTCTGAGTGCCTCTATCAAAGCAGTTCTGAGTGCTTCCAATTTGGCATTTCTTTTTTATTTTGACTCTCTTATTCTACCTGTACTGTACATCATAGTCAACTTTATTTAAAGCTCTGATTCAGATATTATGTGCAACATTAACGGGATAATTCTGTATAACTTGCTATTTTTTATTTTCTAATGATTTCATGCTACCATGCATTTTACTCACAATAAATAAAAGGTATAAATTCAAGAAGAACAGGGTTCACTTTGGAGAGAACATAGGACAAGGGAGACCCTGAATAGGAGTAAAGCATGGGGTAAAAACCTTGAACATCAAAAAAATCAGTCACAATACAGGAGACACACATAGATGTCTCAGTGGCTGCTTTGAGAAAGGATAAGAAGGGGAATAAAAGATGCAGATCAGAGCTGACACAGTCATTTGGAAGATTTTGTACCTGTTGGAGGAAAACAGAGTAAAGAAAGAAGAAACATGATCTATTAGTTTTAAATACAGATATGCTCCCTCAGTACATGAACCAACTTTTAGAAACAGCATAAGGAATTCATATGGCTTTAAAGTATTTGTTTTTTATTTGCAGGGAAAAATGAACAAATGAATGACAAATTTCAGGTAAAATTTACAAGATTTATCACTGTACCTACGTAGCCTAAAAAAAATGGGAGATTACCTGTCTTTGTCTCTGTCTGATTTGGTTTCATTTTGGATTTTCTTCCATCTATGAATCTGCTGTTTTTCTCTTCTTTGTATGGGCATGATGCAGCTCCTTACTTGCCTCTTTAAATCAGGTTTTAAAATCATTCACATCTTTGGAACATCAGTTCAGTTCGGTTCAGTCTCTCAGTAGTGTCCGACTCTCTGCAACCCCATGAATCCCAGTATGCCAGGCCTCCCTGTCCATCACCAACTCCCAGAGTTCACTCAAACTCATGTCCATTGAGTCGATGATGCCATCCAGCCATCTCATCCTCTGTGGTCCCCTTCTCCTCCTGCCCCTAATCCCTCCCAGCATCAGAGTCAGTGAGCCTCAAAGGCTGGGCAATTAGAGTTGGGAAGAAAAGTAACATTGTTGCTCTCTAAATTTTTAAAAGCTAAATATGAAGAAGCAAAGTGTAGAGTTATGAAGTTTTGGAGTCATCATAACTCTTAATCTCAATTGTCTGTATTACAACATGAAAGAAATTGGGTAATGTATTTATTTTATATAATTCATTTTTAATGATTGATATAGGGAGATATTTGTTGATTCATTCATTCACTCCTTCAACACACATGTCCACTTTTTCACAAAAAATAGAGTCAATCAAAATAGGCATGCCCCCTGACTCCCCAAGTTCACTGTACAAAGAACAGTAACATTTAAGCAACCTAACTTATAGGAATAATATGAATTGTTAAATAGACAATATATTAAAAACATTAAAAATTCACAAAAGGTCACATACAATGTTAGCGGTTCTTGTATTTTAAGAGTTGTATTTTCTTGAGAACAACTGTATTACTACCAGTGCCAACTACATAAAATGCAGGACTCAGCATAAAATAAAAATGTGGGAACCTTCATTTAAAAAAAAAAAAAGGATAAAAAGCCATTATATTTTTCTCTCTCAGTCTCTCTTATGACTTGTAATTTTGATTTATTTACTTTATTATTTAACAGCATTCACCTTTGCATATGAGGACACTTGTTGGGTAAATGCAGACCCTTCACAAGCACACCATGACCCTATCCTGTAATTCTGCTTATGCACTCTCTGGGGCACAATGCTGCTGCTGCTGCTGCTAAGTCACTTTGGTCATGTCCAACTCTCTGCGACCCCATAGACGGCAGCCCAATAGGCTTCCCCGTCCCTGGGATTCTCTAGGCAAGAACACTGGAGTGGGTTGCCATTTCCTTCTCCAAAGCGTGAAAGTGAAAAGGGAAAGTGAAGTCGCTCAGTTGTGTCTGATTCTTCACGACCCCATGGACTGCAGCCTACCAGGCTCCTCTGTCCATGCGATTTTCCAGGCAAGAGTACTGGAGTGGGGTGCCATTGCCTTCTCCACTGGGGCATATTGGTCACTCTCAAACTCTGGTGCATCAGTGACCCTAAAGAGGAGGGTGAGAAGCTTACTTCCCCACATTCACTGCCAAGGCCTTTGGCAGTGCCAGCCAGGGTTAGGACAGGTGCTGGAATGTCCCAAAGTGTTCCTGGCCCTTTCCAACCCTTCCTGGGCTCACAGACATGTCCCAACATGGGATCACAGGACATGAGCCCACCTGCTACTGTCTTCCTGCTGTGCCTCTTTCCCCTTCAACTCATGGTTCACCAAGGTGCAGGAAAGAATGGTGATGGGGCAGATGAAGGGAGGGACAAGGGAGGCTCTGAGGGTAGGTACAGATTGAACCCATCAGGAGAGACCCAGAGGAGCTAGAAATGGATTAGTATGCTAGCAAGGCCACTGGTGCATGTTAACATCTTCCATCAGACTTCACTTGCAAAGCACAAATTCAAGGATAGAAGTTATTCAGAATGACCAGTGTCCACATTATTAAATTCCATTGTGGGGACTCTGCACAGAGTTCTGTGCTATGGGATTGATCCCACACCTATGAAGCTATCCCCGACTACCACCTCTAATGTACAACAAGAAACCCCAAACTTCTGAGCTCTGTATACAAATCACCTTGAATCTATATATCAATCATTATAATCAATTCTTCCAAATATGTGTTAGAATTTAAGATTACCTATATCTACTTGATGGTGATTGCAGCCATGAAATTAAAAGATGCTTAATTCTTAGAAGGAAAGTTATGACCAACCTACATAGCATGTTGAAAAGCAGAGAAATTACCTTGCCTACAAAGGTCCGTCTAGTCAAGGCTATGGTTTTTCCTGTGGTCATGTATGGATGTGAGAGTTGGACTGTGAAGAAAGCTGAGCGCCAAAGAATTGATGCTTTTCAACTGTGGTTTTGGAGAAGACTCTTGAGAGTCCCTTGGACTGCAAGGAGATCTAACCAATCCATTCTGAAGGAGATCAGCCCTGGGATTTCTTTGGAAGGAATGATGCTAAAGCTGAAACTCCAATACTTTTGTCACCTCATGTGAAGAGTTGACTCACTGGAAAAGACTCTGATGCTGGGAGGGACTGGAGGCAGGAGGAGAAGGGGACAACAGAGGATGAGATGGCTGGATGGCATCACCGACTCGATGGACGTGAGACTGAGTGAACTCCGGGAGTTGGTGATGGACAGGGAGGCCTGGCGTGCTGCAATTCATGGAGCTGCAAAGAGTCAGACACGGCTGAGTGACTGAACTGAACTGAACTGAACTGATATCTGCTTGTGAGCTTTCCTGGTAGCTCAGCTGACAAAGAATCCATTTGCAATGCAGGAGATCCCTGTTTGATTCCTGGGTTGGGAAGATACCCTGGAGAAGGGACGGGTTACCGATTCCAGTATTCTTGAGCTTCCATGGTGGCTCAGGCAGTAAAGAATCCACCTGCAATGTTGCAGACTGCATTCAATCCCTGGGTTGGGAAGATCCCTTGGAGGATAGCATAGCAACCCACTCCAGTATTCTTGCCTGGAGAATCCCCATGGACAGAGGAGCCTGGTGGGCTACAGTCCATAGGATCACAAAGAATCAAACATGACTGAGTGAATAAGCACAGCACAGCACATATATCTACTTACATCTTTTAAATTACTAATTAGAAGGGCTAGGAGAACTAAATTATCTTTTTTCTGTTCTTGTTTATTTGTAGTCAATATTACCTCTTCCATCCCTAATAGGAGTATTATGTAAACAGATTAAAATAATTGAATTAGAATATCAATAAAACTGTATTATAATACAGTATTTTTTTCAGCTTTGGAAAGTTTGACAATATGCTAATAAACAGAAGGAATTAAATAAAATCTGTTGCCCAGCTCTCTATTGACTTAAATGGAAATTTCACGCATTACAATCCAACCTCAATGAATTATTTTAGTGATAACTGCATTCCAGGAATTTTTTTAATTATCAAAATATTCTAATCATATTTAATAGCTTGTTAGCATCTTTAATTACTTTATCACATATTGTTACTGCTTTTATATATCTTAAAAAATGGATAACAGGTATGTGGCATATAATTACAAAAACTAGAATACACCAGATAAATATTCTTTGATATGTGACTAATTTGAAATGAGCTTGAAATGCATTTAACAAATGGATTTAAAAAAATAACTTATTAGAATCCAGCATGTGGCATAGTGACTGGAATATAAAAGGCATTCCAAAATATCTGATGAAGAAAGCAGAAAAATGTTAGCATGAAAAGAGATTGAGATTAGGAAAATAACAAAATATGCATGAAGATCACTATGTATTAAAATAAGTTAATTGTTTTCTTCCAAACATTAAATAATAGCATTCACTATAAGAATATTTTCTATTAAGAAGTTTAAAGTACTATCCAATTCCTCAAAAGAGTTTGGAATTAATATTACTATTATTTTTTAATTATGAAATACAAACAAATAGGGAAAAATTCTGAGTAAATCTGAGTTAGGTCTGAGTCCCTATTCTGTCATGAATTTTTTTTCTGTCATATTAAATAAGCTGCTTACTCTTTCTGAGATTTAAATGCTTTATCAGTCAAAATATACTAAGCCATATAATTTTCAAGGTTATGAAAGTTCAGTTATATATATTTTTAGATTTTCAGATAACATCATTGAATTATATGCAATTTTCACAATTAGAGGGAATACCTGTAAAAGTAGCATGCATAAAAATAAAAATCAGTAGTCATGTAAGCTTAGAAGAAATTCTTTGTTTTTCAGCTAACCTTCTTTCTTCCCCATAAAGCTGTTATGACACATATCTCATAGATGAATGTCTTGTTATAAGTACATATTTTTATGAGACATGAAAAAGGGTAGTCAATGAATGATTTAGTATATTTTCTTCACCTAGTGTCATGGCTTATGCTACAAGGAAAACTTGGATAAAAATTGCTAAATCACACCTTGACTTTGTCCTCATTCATGGCTCGTAACTAAAAGCATTTACAGTATGACACTGACTCTCAAAATGGTCATTCTGGGAGTTTTAAATCTAACAGAAATTCAATGGCCAGCCCAAGTGAATAAGGAAATTAATAGTTGATACATGAAGATCTAGCACTATGCTCACTTTTTATTTTCAATCAATTGATATAACTATGCTTTAAAATTTCTTAACCTATAAATGGAAATAAACTAAATAAACCAAGTCAATGAAGATGTGCCTAAAGTAGTAAATATTTTATATATGTTAACCATTTCTTTACAATCCAGTATTTACTACAAGGATATGTTTTCCATTATGGCCTATTTTCCTTGCCTTTCTGATTTCTATCTCAATCCTCTAACACATCCAAAATAAAATGTTTATTTTAATCCAAATTTGCTCTTCTTCCATTGTTCCAGAATCAATACAATAAATAAATAAACCAAACCAAAAGAAGCCCAAAACTATGCATTCATTTGATGATGGCATAACACCAGAAGTCATTCTTCCATTATCCTTAGCTCTCACAGACCACAATGTTAAGAATGTCAATTCTAACTCAAAACATATCTCTTGATTCAACCAGCATCTTTCCATTTCTTTTGCCACCTACCTCTAAAAAATCAACACATCTCCTGAAGTACTGCAAAATAAACTTCTCTGGACATCTATTTTCAGTTTTGCCTTGCAGTCACTGTAAAGCACTTTCACAAGCAGATAAAGTAACTTTTAAAATGGCAAACTTAGGTATGTCACTTTCCTGCTTAAAAGCCATCTGTAGATTTCCATTGCCCTTAGAATACTTCCCAAACATTTTGATCCTTGAACAGTATCTGCTCTCTGATTACTGTCATTCCAATTTATTCTTGCTTATCTCTCACTTAATCAGTGGCCTCCAATATCAGTAACCTTTTATTTCATTCAATAGATCAGTTTTTCCTTTCTTTCAACTGTGATCCATTGGAATTATTTTATTTATAAGGTACAAGACTTAGATGGAAGGTCATTTATTTTCCTTATGGATATCCAATTCTTTCTAGAAGTATTTATTGGAAAAGTTATTTTTCCTTTGCTGAATCACCTTGAAAATATAGATCTAAATTCGGAAAGAAATAAATCTCTCCAAACTTTGAGAAAGACAAAAAGGAAAACAGCCTCGTACTTCATTTACTAGTCTATGCAGAATAGAACCTTTACCAGAATATTTGGTGTCCATGAGTCTGTCCTGTACAGCAGGATGAAGGGCCTTCCCCTCCCAGTAATATGTAGACAAACAGCTTACTGTGGGTGGTTGTACAGCTGACACTAAACACCTGTGGATAACTGTTCATAAGAGCAAGGGGAAAGCATCAGTCTTGGTGCTGGCTTAGAAGCATAGAAAGCAAGAAACAACTAACTGAATTAAAAACCAAATAAAAGGGTAAGAACCCCAATTCCCTCCTGCCCTCAGAGCAGTTAATTACCCTACCACATTTATCACAATTTTAGGGCCTATGTTCACTTTCTGATGATCATAGAGCAATGAATGGGACTTCAGAAGGAAGTTGAATATAAATTGTGATTATAAGCTAATTTGTCTTTTTTTCCAACTCTGCTGATATCCTTGGCATTTTAATCTCCAATATTTATTTGCTGTAGATACCGAGTGTATAGATTTTAGACAAACGTGGAACTGACTCTTATTTTTAATTTTGTATATTGGATGGATATTTATCTACTCTTCTGAGGAAACTATTTGTTAACTAATATTGCTTTGCATGCTTTTCCTCTATCTGCTTCAATTAAATACAGTATTGTGATCTATATCACTAATCCATCCTTGCATTTCTGGAATATGACCTACTTGTGAATCTATTAATCAGGAAGTATAACAACAGGCAACTTTGTCAGTTAATTTGAGTAGTAGTGAACTTAATGTTCTGTATCACATAGTTGTTAGAATTTCAGGGAGAGAAAGAAAACCAAACTGTGTGCTTCTCGTCTAGTAACAACTCAGCAGGAGGAAATGTCTAACTAGCCCTCTATCCTCTGTAGTAGGTAGATGCCTGCTAAATCACCACAGTCATGTCCAACTCTGTGCAACCCTATAGACTGCAGTCTGCCATGCTTTGCTGTCCGTGGGACTCTCCAGCAGGAATGCTGAAGTGGGTGGCCGTGCCCTTCTCCAGGGGATCCTTCTGACCCAGGAATTGAACCTGCATCTCTTATGTCTCCTACATTGGCATGCAGGTCCTTTACCACCAGCACCACCTGGGAAGGCCCAAGCAGATAGAAAGTCATCCCAACTGTTACCTTTCTTCCTATCATAATTCTAGGAACTGAATAATGGTTCATTTACCATAAGTAACTCATGATCATCAAACATTACTTTTACAAGAAACTAACCACCCCATATGTGGCGACCAATTCATATCTCTTACTCCCTTTCTTATCTTTCTTTTGTATTTCTGCCTGGCAAACCCCGGGTCATGTGAATTCAGGATGCAAGGGATTTATTGAATACAGTTAGTTGAAATGAATACTAATGAGCCAATATCCAGTAATCAGCAGTAAATGAAACATTTGCCTCTGAAAACTACAGACAGGCTTCTTCCTACTTACAGTTTTCCACTACAGACACATCGACCAATATGCTCCCACACAGCATAACATTTTTTGCTGTTGTTGCTCTTTCAAGAAATGATAAGTACATTAACCCCTTAAGAATGAAGATTGATGTAGTATCAGTAATCACATCCATCTTTGCCTGTATGCTCTCTCAGTCATGTCTGACTCTTTGTGATGCCATGGATGGCAGCTGGTCAGGCTCCTCTGTCCATAAAATTTTCCAGGCAAGAATACTAGAGTGGGTTGCCATTTTCTACTCCAGGGATATTCCCAACCCAGGATAAAGCCCATGTCTCCTGTGTCTCCAGCGTTGGTAGGCAAATTCTTTACCACTGAGCCACCTGGGACGCATACATCCATCTTCAGGCATGCCTATATCACCTTTATTAAAAAACAGAATTAAACTTTATTCTCTGAACTAAATTTCCATCTTGATCAAGTGCTATTGTGAAGAGTAAGTTAAATAAAGCCAGGAGTCACAAAATAGAAACATATGTTGCCAACAAAGCTCAGAGACCATTAAGCATTTTCTTAGTCTCGGGGAGACAATGTGTATGTGGTTGTCTTACCTTTTGTGAAGGAAGCCTAATATACTCCAGACAGCTAGACCTTCCACTGAGGTGGGTGATGGAAATGTTCAGCTCAGTTCAGTAGTTCTGCTACTGCTGCTAAGTCGCTTCAGTCGTGTCCGACTCTGTGCGACCCCATAGATGGCAGCCCACCAGGCTCCACCATCACTGGGATTCTCCAGGCAAGAAGACTGGAGTGGGTTGCCATTTTCTTTTCCAATGCATGAAAGTGAAAAGTGAAAGTAAAGTCGCTCAGTCGTGTCTGACTCTTCGCGACCCCATGGACTGAGGCCTACCAGGCTCCTCCCTCCATGGGAGTTTCCAGCCAAGAGTACTGGAGTGGGGTGCCATTGAAGCTCAGACGTGTCCAACTCTTTGCAACTCTATGAATGGCAACATGCGAGACCTCCCTGCCCATCACCAATTCCCAGAGTTCACCAAAACTCATTTCCATTGAGTTGGTGATGCCATCCAACCATCTCATCCTCTGACATCCCCTTCTCCTCCTGCCCTCAATCTTTCCCAGCATCAGGGTCCTTTCAAATGAGTCAGCTCTTCACATTAGGTGGCCAAAGTATTGGAGTGTCAGCTTCAACATCAGTCCTTCCAATGAACACCGAGGACTGATCTCCTTTAAAATGGACTAGTTAGATCTCCTGGCAGTCCAAGGGACTCTCAAGAGTCTTCTCCAGCACCACAGTTCAAAAGCATCAATTCTTCTTCCTCAGCTTTCCTTATAGTCCAACTCTCACATCCATACTTGACTACTGGAAAAACCATAGACTTTACTAGATGGATCTCTGTTGGTAAAGTAATGTCTCTGGTTTTTAATATGCTGTCTAGGTTGGTCAAGACTTTCCTTCCAAGGACTAAGTGTCTTTAAATTTCATGGCTGCAATCACCATCTTCAGTGATTTTGGATCCCCGCAAAATAAAATTAATCACCATTTCCACTATTTTCCTATTTATTTGCCCTGAAGTGATGGGACCAGATGCCATGATCTTAGTTTTCTGAATGTTGAGCTTTAAGCCAACTTTTTCACTCTTCTCTTTCACTTTCATCAAGAGGCTCTTTATTTCTTCACTTTCTGCCATAAGGGTGGTGTCGTCTGCATATCTGAGGTTATTGGTATTTCTCCCGGCAATCTTGATTCCAGCCTGTGCTTCTTCCAGCCCAGCGTTTCTCACGATGTACTCTGCATATAATTTAAATAAGCAGGGTGAAAGTATACAGCCTTGACATACTCATTTTCCTATTTGTAACCAGTCTGTTGTTCCATGTCCAGTTATAACTGTTGCTTCCTGACCTGCATTCAGGTTTCTCATGAGGCTTGTCAGGTGGTCTGGTATGCCCATCTCTTTCAGAATTTTCCACAGTTTATTGTGATCCACACAGTCAAAGACTTTGGCATAGTCAATAAAGCAGAAATAGATGTTCAATGTAAGAGAAACCCAAGTAAAATGGTAGGCGCTGAGAGAGGGCATCAGAGGTAGACAGACTGAAACCACAATCACAGAAAACAAGGCAGTCTGATTACATGGACCATAGCTTTGTCTAATTCAGTGAAACTAAGCCATACTGTGTGGGGCCATCCAAGATGGACAGGTCATGGTGGAGAGTTCTGACAAAATGTGGTCCACTGGAGAAGGGAATGGCAAACCACTTCAGTATTCTTGCCTTGAGAACCCCATGAACAGTATGAAAAGGCAAAAAGATAGGACACTGAAAGATGAACTCCCCAGGTCAATAGGTGCCCAGAATGCTACTGGAGATCAGTGGAGAAATAACTCCAGAAAGAATGAAGGGATTGAGCCAAAGCAAAACAAAACCCAGTTGTGGATGTGACTGGTGATAGAAGCAAGGTCCAATGCTATAAAGAACAATATTGCATAGGAACTTGGAATGTTAGGTCAATGAATCAAAGCTAATTGGAAGTGGTCAAACAGGAGGTGGCAAGAGTGAACGTCAACATTCTAGGAATCAACGAACTAAAATGGACTGGAATGAGTGAATTTAACTCAGATGACCATTATATCTACTACTGCGGGCAGGAATTCCTTAGAATAAACGGAATAGCCATCATAGTCAACAAAAGAGTCTGAAATGCAGTACTTGGATGCAATCTCAAAAATGACAGAATGATTTCTGTTCATTTCCAAGGCAAACCATTCAATATCATGGTAATCCAAGTCTATGCCTTGACCAGTAACACTGAAGAAGCTGAAGTTGAACAGTTCTATGAAGACCTACAAGACCTATCAGAACTTACACCCAAAAGAGATGGAGATGGCAAAACTCAAAATTTCCCAGGGTGTATACATCATCCTCTAGAACAAAGATGTTTTACAATGACATCCTGTGTATCTTATACTTGCTATCCAGCCAGTTCCACAAACATAATTCCATCATTAGTGAACCAGCATGACTTCTAGTCCCTGTGAATAAATTACAACATATGTCAGGAGAGTTGCTGTGGCGCTGAGACAGAACAATGAAGGCATATTCCCACACATCTAGGAAAGACTGAACTTATTTTATTGTTAGCTGAAAAAGCATTTGGTACTTACTATATGGCTGCAAAGGAGAGTCCGGGGGACTGTTTTGATTTTCTCCTGCAAAGAGAACATAACTAGAATGGCAGCTACTATATTGGAGACACCATCTAGTTAAGATGATAATAATGTTTTGCCAGAATCTGAAGGCCATCTGATATCAGAACAGCCCCAAATTGGGCAAATTAAATGGATAAGGGATAAAACCTGCCACTTTTGAATCATTTATTTTTTTAGTAGTGATGTTCATATTGGCAGTTACTTCATTTAGTGTTTCTTTCGTGGTAGCAAAGATCTGGATGCAATTCTGCTTAAGTTAAAATTTTGAAAATAGAGTGTGAATAAGTGAAAACATATTTATAAGTTGTGAATGATCTAAATTCATTTCCCTGATCAAGTCTTGCTCATGAAATTTATGAAAAGGCTGAGGTTTATAGCAAGGACTTTTAAAGTTTTGCTTGATGATGAGTTCTTTGTATTAGACTGAGGTCTAACTCATTTCTATTTCTAATGGTTTTGCAGGAATAATGTTGGTGTGATTGTTAAGGAGGAATTAAGTGTCTCATGTGAGATAGCTAATGATTCTGTAAGCAAGATAGAAACAACATCATAATAGAGAAAGGAAGAGTCCCATTAGTTCCAACTGAATCTTACTAGTGTTAGGAGAGTTTCAGGTAATCAAAACCCAAATTTTCATAAATGTTTTCATTCCAACTATATGGTTTCCAAATGTCCTTAGTTAATATCCCAAGTTCCACTTCCCAATTTTGTGAGGCTTTGACTACACTGGTCTCATTCAGTAAGACTCTCCAGAATCAGACTATTGGTTATGTAAACTCAATGGTTTTAGATGATAAAGGTTAATCTGGAGCAGGCATTGAAGATGCTAAGTGTTCTGGCCAGGACTTGAGCAGAAAATTTAAATCTTAAGCATATATTTTTCATTCTTTTTCTAAGTACTCTTTTATCATCATTAAAATATGAATAAATAGAGCTCAAAGTTAAATGACTTTATAGTACATTATATAAAATAAATAAAGCAAGTGTGTTCCAATAAGCATTTTCACCTCTTTAAAGGACTTGTGCATTCTTTGAGGGCTTCCCAGGTGGCACTAGTAGTAAAGAGCCTGTCTGCAATTGCAGGAAACATAAGAGACACGAGTTCGATCCCTGGGTTGGGAAGATCCCCTGGCGGAGGGCATGGCAACCCACTCCAGTATTTTTGCCTGGACAATCCAACGGACAGAGGAAGCTTGGTAGTCTACAATCCATAGGGTCACAAAGAGTCAGACATGACCGAAGTCTGACACATGCACAAAGCCTTTGAGAAATAATTAACACTTTTACTGAAGATAATATATATGACTTCTCATCTAAGTCATATCTTCTTGCATCAGTAAATGACAGACCATGGATATTTAGTCCAGGGAAACAATGGAGGGCAGGAAGCCTCCCAGTTCTGGAGAAGATAAAATGGATAGCTTTTCAAATTGATAATCTAATTTTATTTCATAATCAAGTTTTCAATTAGTTGGTCAAATTAATATTAAAAATACAATGAAGTATAAAACATCTCATTGGTACTGAAGTTGCTCTAGAGGCATACTCCTGGGTCTTTTCTAGAAAAATAAAAACATCTCCGATAGACTCAGGTTTCATCTAAATGCTAACACATTTTCTGTTGATTTAATGATAGGTCAAAAATTAGGTCTAACTGAAGAGCTGATAGATGAATATTTCTACATTTACTTTTATAGAACTAAAATAAAAGTAAACATAATTTTCTTTATTCCTCGGAATTCTTTACCTTATTTCATGGTGTATTTGTAAAGAAATAAGATAACATTCATTATCCTCATATCAGATATAGACTAGTGTTCATATCTAGTTGAGTTTAGACAATGAGAGAGATGATCAAAATAGTTATATATATGTATATGTATATGTATATACATATATATATAACATATGGATGTGTGTGTATATGGATAATAAATATGTGTGAATAATAAATATGTGTTAATAATAAATATGTTTAAATAATGCATAACTGAATATTATATATGTATGTATACACAGTATTTTTAATAGCAAATTAAATAAAGGACTTTTTTAAACATTTAGTAGCAAATTTAATCCTTTCCATTGATAAATTTGCTTTCTGGTAATATATTTCACAAATAACTGCATAAAATTCTTTTTCAGTAGGTTCACTTCAGTCGCTCAGTCATGTCCAAATCTTTGAGACCCATGAATCGCAGGACGCTAGGCCTCCCTGTCCATCACCAATTCCCGGAGTCCACACAAACCCATGTCCATCGAATCGATGATACCATCCAACCATCTCATTCTCTGTTGCCCCCTTCTCCACCTACCCTCAATCTTTCCCAGCATCAGGGTCTTTTCTAACGAATCAGCCCTTCGCCTAAGGTAGCCAAAGTATTGGAGCTTCAGCTTCAACATCAGTCCTTCCAATGAACACCCAGGACTGATCTCTTTTAGGATGGACTGGTTGGATTTCCTTGCAGTCCAAGGAGACTCTCAAGAGTCTTCTCCAACACCACAGTTCAAAAGCATCAATTCTTCGGTGCTCAGCTTTCTTCACAGTCCAACTCTCACATCCATACATTGGAGAAGGCAATGGCAACCACTCCAGTACTCTTGCCTGGAAAATCCCATGGACGGTGGAGCCTGGTAGGCTGCAGTCCATGGGGTTGCTAAGAGTTGGACATGACTGAGTTACTTCACTTTCACTTTTCATTTCATGCATTGGAGAAAGCAATGGCAACCCACTCCAGTGTTCTCAGCTGGAGAATCCCAGGGAAGCAGAGCCTGGTGGGCTGCCATCCATGCGGTAGCACAGAGTCGGACACGACTGAAGCAACTTAGCAGCAGCAGCAGCTCATCCATACGTGACCACTGGAAAAACCATAGACTTTACTAGATGGACCTTTGTTGGCAAAGTGATGTCTCTGCTTCTTAATATGCTGTCTAGGTTGGTCATAACTTTCCTGCCAAGGAGTAAGCATCTTTTAATTTCATGGCTGTAATCACCATCTGCAGTGATTTTGGAGCACAGAAAAATAAAGTCAGCCACTGTTTCCACTGTTTCCCCATCTATCTGCCATGAAGTGATGGAACCAGATGCCATGATCTTAGTTTTCTGAATGTTAAGCTTTAAGCCAACTTTTTAACTCTCCTCTTTCACTTTCATCAAGAGGCTCTTTATTTCTTCACTTTCTGCCATAAGGGTGGTGTCATTTGCATATCTTAGGTTATTGATATTTCTCCCGGCAATCTTGATTCCAGCTTGTGCTTCTTCCAACCCAGCGTTTCTCACGATGTACTCTGCATATAATTTAAATAAGCAGAGTGACAATATATAGCCTTGACGTACTCCTTTTCCTATTTGTAACCAGTCTGTTGTTCCATGTCCATTCCTAACTGTTGCTTCCTGAACTGCATACAGGTTTCTCAGGAGGCAGGTCAGGTGGTCTGGTATTCTCATCGCTTTCAGAATTTTCCAGTTTATTGTGATCCACACAGTCAAAGGCTTTGGCATAGTCAATAAAGCAGAAATAGATGTGTTTCTGGAATTCTCTTACTTTTTCGATGATCCAGCGGATGTTGGCAATTTGATCTCTGGTTTTCTGCCTTTTCTAAAATCAGCTTGAGCATCTGGAAGTTCCGGTTCACATATTGCTGAAGCCTTGCTTGGAGCATTTTAAGCATTACTTTACTAGCGTGTGAGATGAGTGCAATTGTGTTGTAATTTGGGCATTCTTTAACATTGCCTTTTTTTTGGGGTTGGCATGAATATTGACTTTTCCAGTCCTGTGGCAACTGCTGAGTTTTCCATATTTGCTGGCATATTAAGTGCAGCACTTTCACAGCATAATCTTTCAGGATTTGAAATAGCTCCACTGGAATTCCATCACCTCTACTAGCTCTGTTCGTATTGATGCTTCCTAAAGCCTGCTTGAATTCACATTCCAGGATGTCTGGCTCTAGGTGAGTGATCACACCATTGTTATTTTCTGGGACTTGAAGATCTTTTTTTGTACTGTTCTTCTGTGTATTCTTGCCACCTCTTCTTATCTTCTGCTTCTTTTAGATCCATATCATTTCTGTCCTTTATTGACCCCGTCTTTGCATGAAATGTTCCTTTGGTATCTCTAATTTTCTTGAAGAGATCTCTAGTCTTTCCCATTCTGTTGTTTTCCTCTATTTCTTTGCATTGATCGCTGAAGAGAGCTTTCTTATCTCTCCTTGCTATTCTTTGGAATTCTGCATTTCAATGGGTATATCTTTCCTTTTCACCTTTGCTTTTCACTTCCTGTCTTTTCACAGGTATTTGTAAGGCCTCCTCAGAAAGCCATTTTGCTTTTTTTCATTTCTTTTTTGGGGATGGTCTTGATTCCTGTTTCCTGTACAATGTCACGAACCTCCATCCATAGTTCATCAGGCACTCTGTCTATCAGACCTAGTCCCTTAAATCTATTTCTCACTTCCACTGTATAGTCATAAGGGATTTGATTTAGATCATACCTGAATAATCTAGTGGTTTTCTCCACTTTTCCCAATTTCAGTCTGAATTTGGCAATAAGGAGTTCATGATCTGAGCCACAGTCTTGTTTTTGCTGACTGTATAGAGCTTCTCCAATTTGGCTACAAAGAATATAATCAATCTGATTTTGGTGTCGACCATCTGGTGATGTCCATGTGTAGAGTCTTCTGTTGAGTTGTTGGAAAAGGGTGTTTGCTATGACCAATATGTTTCTTGGCAGAACTCTGCTAGTCTTTGTCCTGCTTCGTTCTGTACTCCAAGGCCAAATTTGCCTGTTGCTCCAGGTGTTTCTTGACTTCCTACCTTTGCATTCCAGTCCCCGATAATGAAAAGGACATCTTTTTTTGGCATTAGTTCTAGCAGTTCCTGTAGGTCTTCATAGAACTGTTCAAATTCAGCTTCCCTTTACTTATCAGGGCCTAGACTTGAATTACTGTGATATTGAATGGTTTGCCTTGGAAACAAACAGAAATCATTCTGTCATTTTTGAGACTGCATCCAAGTACTGCATTTCGGACTCTTTTTGACCATGATGGCTACTCCATTTCTTCTGAGGGATTTCTGCCCACAGTGGTAGATATAATGGTCATCTGAGTTAAATTCACCCATTCCAGTCCATCTTAGTTCACTGATTTCTACAATGTTGATGTTCACTCTTGCCACCTCCTGTTTGACCACTTCCAATTTGCCTTGATTCATGGACCTAACATTTCAGGTTCCTATGAAATATTGTCCTTTACAGCTCAGACCTTGCTTCTATCACCAGTCACATCCACAACTGGGTTTTGTTTTTGCTTTGGCCCAATCCCTTCATTCTTTCTGGAGTTATTTCTCCACTGATCTTCTGTAGCATTCTGGGCACCTACTGACCTGGGGAGTTCATCTTTCAGTGTCCTATCTTTTTGCCTTTTCATACTGTTCACGGGGTTCTCAAGGCAAGAATACTGAAGTGGTTTGCCATTCCCTTCTCCAGTGGACCACATTCTCCCAGACCTCTCCACCGTGACCCATCATCTTGGGTGGGCCCACACAGCATGTCTTAGTTTCATTGAGTTAGACAAGGCTGTGGTCCATGTGATCAGATTGGCTAGTTGTCAGGTACTGTAGTTTCAGTCTGTCGGCCCCTGATCCCCTCTTTCAGTGCCTAATGTCTTACCTGGGTTTCTCTTACCTTGGACGCAGGATCTCTCTTCACAGCTGCTCCAGCAAAGCACAGCCACTGCTCCTTACCTCGGGCGTGGGGTAGCTCCTCTTGGCCATGCTTGTGTTGCTGTCAAAGCCACAGCACTAATAAAATTAGTAAGTTTATTCATAAACATGCAAAAAGTATAAGTAAACATCCAAGATTTCAAATGAATCAGAATTAATTTTTCCCATATGTAAAAAGCAATATGACCTAATTTTATTTAATTAAATCATTTATTATTTAGTAAGAATAATGTTTTTCAGAAGAACAGGTCCCACTTTGGTGGGTTATATTTAAAAAAGCAAATAGCATAATGTGGATGGAGAAGAAAGCTGTTTTTAATAAATGCAGCCCTATTATCTTTGGGGAAAAGAAGTTAGGCTATTTCTATATGGAAGAAATAGTCAATGTCTTTAACATTTGTCTGAGTTCCTATATGCTGAGTGAGAAATGTGCTTGTTTAGTAAACCACCTCAGATTCATGTCTGCCATGGCTAAGTATGTTTACAGAAAGAGCTTTAATGTCAACAGTAATACTGCATTTGTCCACAATATAAATCCACAGTAGGGTATGTTTTTAGATATGTAGCTCCAAGTTTTCTTTCTGGGAATACATAGGGATAAAGATAGAGTAAAGAACTTGAGAGGCATTCTGTTTTAAATTCCAGGTTCCAATTTTACAGCATCCTGACAGAGTGAGTTAGGATAAAAGTGGAAGACTTAGTGGGGGTGAGAAATAAAGCAAACAGTAACCTTTTAAAAAGTTAATAAACATATGGAGAGTTGATTAGAATATATACAGAAAAAATATATTTACATGTTATACAATAGATATAGACTATTTTATTTTATTCTCAAATATACAGATTTGGATCTCCCTTAGTTCACATGTTGTTTTAAGATAAATTGCCCTTGTCTTTAGCTTGTTCTTTAAATTGTTAAAAGAGCTGTCCCTAGTACAGCTCACCTCTCACTCTCCTTGCATCAGAGACTGTAAACTAAATGTCTCTTGTAGTTCACACCTTGTAACATCAGGAAAGTTTTCTCATTTCACCAAAGTGCATATATAGCAATTACATTGAATCCAAGGTTACTTCATTAGAAATTTCTCAAGCTTCACACTTTGAATCAGTTACTTTTTTGTTGTTATGTTTACTTACCAGTTAAATGAAAGTTTGAAATCAAAGAAATGCATCCGTGTTTAATTGAAGTTGCCTCTGGGATTTCTACTGAGTGTCCAGGATTCTAGAGCACTAATATTTTGAGGAAAAGAATAACTTTCAATTAGATGCAGGCAAAACACTCCTGAATTCTAGTCCCTTTCATATAAATTATTAATTTAGACAATGTATAATTCTTGTCGCTCTTTATTAAACAGTGGTGTTGTTGCAGTTATGTTTGTTTTATTGCCAATTGTATGTCCACATGTGTGGCTGTGTGTGTGTGTGTGTGTGTGTGTGTGTGTATTCTCACTAGATGAGGTAGTGAGATAAATAGCCCAACATCCTAATATAAGTGTATAAGTAAACATATTCAGAGGTTAATAAAAGTCAACTCTATTAAAAGAGATTGTATCATGTTTCTCAAGAATTCTTGTTTCTATAGTCAAGCAGCCAGGTCATAAATTTTGATTTTAAACATTTCTAGATATTTTAGGTGTCTGGTCTTGGACATATCACTCAAAATTTTTATTTTTAATTCTTTCCATCTCTAAAGTGAAAGTAATAATAACAATTACTTTATTAGTGTGTTTTTAACCTTTAATAAGATAACCTGAATAAAACATATTATCTTGGGCATGGTAAACATCTGGGGTTGCACATACATATATGCTCTTTTTATATTATTATAGACATTAGATACTTTAATTTTATTTTTTAAAGGAAGGTTCATTTTACCATACTTTACTAAGACCTTCTAGGTCTTTCCTGGTGGCTCAGGGGTAAAGAATCTGCCTGCCAATGCAGGAGACATGGGTTCAATCCCTGATCCAGGGAGATCACCTGGAGAAGAAAATGGCAACCTACTCCAATATTCTTGCCTGAAAAATCCCATGGACAGAGAACCTAGTGGGCTATAATCCATAGGGTTGCAAAGAGTTGGACACAATTAGCAACAAACAACAACTGAGACCCCCTGATAGGAGACTGATATAGTTGACAAGGCAATTGTAGACAATTATGTCTGTGGCTATTGTCTGAGACTCAGTGACTGTACAAGCTGTACAAGCTACTTCTCATTAAGCCACCTCTGCTCCAAGCTCTCATCCTGAGATGTGTTACCGGCTCCAAGGAACCTGGAGTTCTCAGCTGGACACTGAAACCTGTCTCACACCAGCCTCTTAAATGAATAAGCTTGTGCCCTTGATTTCTTTTCAGCTTCTCACTAAAGCCTGTTCCTTTCAGCTTCTGATTTTGTCAGCTTTCTCTCCTCTCCCTGCTTTACAATTGACTTTCCTGACATTTAAGAGGGAAACATTTTCATAATGTCTTTCATGTAGAATTTTACAAAGCTTAGTGGCGTGTGTCAACTTTGTCGAGAATTTTCCATTACATAACCTCAGCATATAATCAGTTCTTCCTCCCTCTTTTTGTGGCTTCCTGGTTCATATTTGCATCTAACAGAGTGCTTCATAAATTATTGTTAATAGCTCTACTTGTGCTTTTAATTTTTATTTTGCAAAGATTATTGATATCCGGTTACATAAATTAGGCCACATTTTAAGATCCAGATTTACTGGATTACCCTAGTTCTTAGTACAGGAATAAAAGGAATCAACAATTCTAATTCCTATCTAAATTCCTTTAACATGGGTAGAATTAATATACAAATTCATAAATAGTGGCATGGTTCCCAACCTATGCAATTGTTTTTACAATGACTTGGATTATATATTCACTATCCTAACTAATAATATTTTCCCATTCTTATAAATTGCAAACATTTTTCTAGGATAATAATTATTTATATACATATACATATGTGTATATATGTGTGTGTGTGTGTGTGTGTATGTGTGTGTGTGTGTGAAGTGAAGTCACTCAGTCATGTCTGACTCTTTGTGACCCCATGGACTATACAGTCCATGGAATTCTCCAGACCAGAATACTGTAGTGGGTAGCCTTTCCCTTCTCCAGGGGATCTTCCCAACCCAGGGATCAAACCCAGGTCTCCCATATTGCAGGTGGATTCTTTACCAGTTGAGCCACAAGAGAAGCCTAAGAATACTAGAGTGGGTAGCCTATCCCTTCTCCAACAGATCTTCCTGACCCAGAGATCAACCTGGGGTCTCATGCATTGCAGGCTGATTCTTTACCTACTGAGCTATCAGGGAACCCCATATATATGTATCAGAATATTGTTCCATCATTTCTTGCCTCATAGTATCAACTGCTTATGAATAGGAAGCGTACCTTATTCACAGGTATATTCCTAATACATTGTATTATAATATATTACATTATATTATCTATATTTCATGAGTAAAATTAATTTCTGAATCAAATAGTTAATATATGCCAGGAATTCTTGCTATGGTTTCTTAGTTGTCAAAAGACATGTTAAACTATGGATACAGGAAGATTGAGCAACCAGATAGAGGGTAACAACAAAATATTATGTCTTTATGCTTTCTTGGGGGTATATTTGGAGAAATGAGAGAAAAGTTGAATCTCATTTTTTTTCCTTTCTCACTGCAAAAATTTTATCTGTAGAAAGGATGCAATGTTCTTAATAAACATCTCAGGCTACAGAGCAGCAAAAGCAGGCCTAAGGATATTTCAAAATTATATTGAAAATATCAATAAGTGATAATAATTATGAAAAAGGATGAGCTATCAGAAAATAATCAGCTATATAAGAAAAAGAATTAAATAGGATCACAATTGTCCATTTAATTGTGCATTTGATTATTAGAGGCTTTAGAAGTCATGTTACAGGGATTTTTTTTTTTCTTTTGATATGTTCCTAACCAACTGGGATCGTGAAACTGTTGGATAGTCACTGCTGAGCAAATGAATGCTTTGTTTTTAGAATAACAGGTCACGAGTTTTGCCCCATAGTAGTAAAGCCACGGTGTTCACTGGAAAGGGTCAGACTGTGTCACAGAAGCTAGTGAGACTGGACTCACTGTAGCCTCTGGCAAATCATGAAAAGATGTGAAATACTCTTAGATCCTCAGATGAAAGGCAATACAAGGCAAATACGGATGCTTTGAAAATGAATCTTAATTTATATTGTAATTTTCTACTTTAAAAACACTTCAAAAGAAGTGAAAATCAGAACAGATACTTTGCACATGAATTTTAACATACCTCTTTTCACTAGTTAAAACTAGTGTGACAGCAAATCAGTTTTCAAAACCTTTAATATTACTTTTCCCTTTTATATTTATTAATATGAGACATTTTAGAAATGATTCACATAATTCTGGCTTATGGGTATTTTTTATTTTAAACAACCACCATTTAAAAGTGTGATGGACTTTAAAAGATATTACAGGTAGTCCAACCAGTCTAAAGGAGATCAGCCCTGGGTGTTCTTTGGAAAGAATGATGCTAAAGCTGAAACTCCAGTACTTTGGCCACCTCATGCGAAGAGTTGACTCATTGGAAAAGATCTGATGCTGGGAGAGGTTGGGGGCAGGAGGAGAAGGGGACGACAGAGGGTGAGATGGCTGGATGTCATCACCGACTCGATGGACGTGAGTTTGAGTGAACTCCAGGAGTTGGTGATGGACAGGGAGGCCTGGCGTGCTGCGATTCATGGGGTTGCAAAGAGTCCAACACGACTGAGTGACTGAACTAAACTGAGTATGCTTGCATTTACAGATTAGGAAATTAGTACTTAGACTACATCTTTCATTTTCTCAATCACATAACTGCTAACCTTCAGTTAGCCCAGTACTTATTTTCCCACACCTTGGATATTTTCATGACTGGGTATGAATGCAATGATGATTATAATGATTTGAGATCATAATATGTTTGTCCTTGAATGTTTTGCCTTATTTTTCCCTAGGATATATTTACTCGACTTAATAAGGACAAAGACCCATTATATTCATGGTTTGAATGAGATTCTACTTTCTTTTAAAATTTCTTCCAGAAATTTCTCACATTCTTTGTTATCTTCACCTAAGATTTTGTTTTCCATCAAGGAAAGCCAATGAATTGTGGAGTACCACCAGATCATTTAATATGGGTTTATGACCTTTTGTGCATTTAAAGCATGCCTATTTTTAATAAGATGTTGAATTACAATTAATCCAGATTATCCAGTTCTTAACATATTTCAATGAAAGTGGTAATCCTTTGTCTCTACACTGAGTCTCCATCAATGCAGCTGTTCAAGCCAGTTGCCAAATAATTACTCTTGACATTTCTCTCTCCCACAACACTTTTCCTACAACTGTTGCTGGACAAAAGGACTTGGAAAGACTCTTTAAAATTTACTTAAACAGACAAACTCTGTATCTAAACATGTAGTAACTGTAAAAGCTCCTCTTCATTTTCACATCTATCACCATAGCAAAAATCATTAGCTGTGGTACTGAGATAGCTACAAAATAAACCACCTTACTTATTTAACCCAAATGATCTACATAATGTGTGCACATGGACACCCCACCACACCCACACACACAACAACTTGGTCAAGATGTTTAAATGTAAGTTTTATTTGACCATAACTTTGTAGATGTCGAGCCACACATTGGATTTGATGGTTATCACCTACATGGAGGAGTATATGTTTGTTTCCTGTGGATTCTACAACAAATTAGCACAAGCTTGCTGTCTTAAAACAACAGAAATATATAATTATACAGTTGAAAGTCAGAAATCCAAAATAGTCCTCACTGTTCCATAACAAAATCATTGGCATAAGTGTACTCCTATCTGAAACCTCTAGGGGTGAATTCACTTTATTGCCTTTCCTTACTGTTACAGGATGCCCCATTCATGACCCCTTCTTTTTCAAAGTCAGTTATGGTCTGCTAATTGCATCTTCCACTTTACTTTTGCCCCCTTGTTCCACATTTAAAGATTCTTTATTTCCCTGAACCCATCAGGGTAATCCAGAATATTCTACCTATTTTAAGGTCAGTGACAGGAGACTTAATTTTATTTGTTACTTTCTCTTCTAGCATGAGACACATGAACATGTTCCAGGGATTAGCAGGCAGGCATCTTTGGGGGGCCATTATTCTGCCTATCACAGCATATGATCAAATATCCATAAACCTCCAAATATGAAAAACATGAAGTTGTTAGTCTCAGTGCCCTCTCTCCAACTACTTGTGTGACTTTATTTCATACCCCTCCAAAGTTTTACTACTTACTAAGATAGGGAGGCCCACTTAACTTCACATTCCAAGATGTCTGGCTCTAGATTAGTGATCACATCATCATGATTATCTGGGCCGTGAAGATCTTTTTGTACAGTTCTTCCGTGTATTCTTGCCACCTCTTCTTAATATCTTCTGCTTCTGTTAGGTCCATACCATTTCTGTCCTTTATTGAGTCCATCATTGCATGAAATGTTCCCTTGGTATCTGTAATTTTCTTGAAGAGATTTCTAGTCTTTCCCATTCTGTTCTTTTCCTCTATTTCTTTGCATTGATCACTGAGGAAGGCTTTCTTATCTCTTCTTGCTAGAGATAAGAACTCTGCATTCAGATGCTTATATCTTTGCTTTTCTCCTTTGCTTTTCACCTCTCTTCTTTTCACAGCTATTTGTAAGTCCTCCCCAGACAGCCATTTTGCTTTTTTGCATATCTTTTCCATGGGGATTGTCTTGATCCTTGTCTCCTGTACAGTGTCACAAACCTCATTCCATAGTTCATCAGGGACCCTATCTATCAGATCTAGACTCTTAAATCTATTTAACTCAGCAGTGGCCACATGACTGAAAAAGGTCAGTTTTCATTCCAATCCCAAAGAAAGGCAATGCAAAAGAATGCTCAAACTACTGCACAATTGCACTCATCTCACATGCTAGTAAAGTAATGCTCAAAATTCTCCAAGCCAGACTTCAGCAATATGTGAACCGTGAACTCCCTGATGTTCCAGCTGGTTTTAGAAAAGGCAGAGGAACCAGAGATCAAATTGCCAACATCTGCTGGATCATGGAAAAAGCAAGAGAGTTCCAGAAAAACATTTTTCTCTGCTTTATTGACTATGCCAAAGCCTTTGACTGTGTGGATCACAATAAACTGTAGAAAATTCTGAAAGGGATGGGCATACCAGACCACCTGACCTGCCTCTTGAGAAACCTGTATGCAGGTCAGGAAGCAACAGTTAGAACTGGACATGGAACAACAGACTGGTTCCAAATAGGAAAAGGAGTATGTCAAGGCTGTATATTGTCACCCTGCTTACTTAAATTATATGCAGAGTACATCATGAGAAACGCAGGACTGGAAGAAACACAAGCTGGAATCAAGATTGCCGGGAGAAATATCAATAACCTCAGATATGCAGATGACACCATCCTTATGGCACAAAGTGAAGAGCAGCTAAAAAACCTCTTGATGAAAGTGAAAGAGAAGAGTGAAAAAGCTGGCTTAAAGCTCAACATTCAGAAAACGAAGATCATGGCATCTGGTCCCATCACTTCATGGCAAATAGATGGGGAAACAGTAGAAACAGTGTCAGACTTTATTTTTGGGGGCTCCAAAATCACTGCAGATGGTGACTGCAGCCATGAAATTAAAAGACACTTACTCCTTGGAAGAAAAGTTATGACCAACCTAGACAGCATATTCAAAAGCAGAGACATTACTTTGCCAACCAAAGTCCATCTATTCAAGGCTATGATTTTTCCAGTGGTCATGTATGGATGTGAGAGTTGGACTGTGAAGAAGGCTGAGCGCCAAAGAATTGATGCTTTTGAACTGTGGTGTTGGAGAAGACTCTTGAGAGTCCCTTGGACTGCACGGAGATCCAACCAGTCCATTCTGAAGGAGATCAACCCTGGGATTTCTTTGGAAGGAATAATGCTAAAGCTGAAGCTCCAGTACTTTGGCCACCTCATGCAAAGAGTTGACTCATTGGAAAAGACTGTGTTGCTGGGAGGGATTGGGGGCAGGAGGAGAAGGGGATGACCAAGGATGAGATGGCTGGATGGCATCACTGACTCAATGGACTTGAGTCTGAGTGAGCTCCGGGAGTTGGTGATGGACAGGGAGGCCTGGCGTGCTGCGATTCATGGGGTCACAACAAGTCGGACACGACTGAGCGACTGAAATGAACTGAACTGAACTGAAGATAGGGAGATCGTGAAAGCCACGGTGCAGCTATGAAATTAAAAGATGCTTGCTCCTTTGAAGAAATGCTATGACCAACCTAGACAGCATATTAAAAAGCAGAGACGTTACATTGCCAACAAAGTTCTGTCCAGTCAAGGCTATGGTTTTTCCAGTGGTCATATATGGATGTGAGAGTTGGACCATAAAGAAAACTGAACACTGAAGAATTGATGCTTTTGAACTGCAGTATTGGAGAAGACTCTAGAGTGTCCCTTGGAGGGACTTCAAACCAGTCAATCCTAGAGGAAATCAGTCCTGAATATTTATTGGAAGGTCTGATGCTGAGGCTGAAGCTCCAACACTTTGGCCACCTGATGCAAAGAACTGAGTTATTGGAAAAGACCCTGATGCTGGGAAAGATTGAAGGCAAGAGAAGGGGACAACAGAGGAAGAGATGGTTGAAAGGCATCACTGACTTGATGGACTTGAGTTTGAGTGAGCTCTGAGAGTCATCAATGAGCAGGGAAGCCTGGCCTGCTGTAGTCCATGGGATCACAAAGAGTGGAACACAGATGGGCAACTGACTGTACTAAAGATAGGGAAACAAATGAGGTAAATCATTACTTTGTGATGATATTAAAAAGTTTACTGATAAGGATAGAGTGGTATAGAGTGGATAGGAGAACCCTTAAATTTTCCCTAACTTTACCTCCACTCTGTGAACAGTGCACAAATATCTGTTAGCTTAATTCAGTTACCTCTTCTTTCTGTGGTCCTGATTTTTATGTTCTTATCCAGTGGAGCCATATATTTGAGTCTTCACCTTCTTGAAATTCCCCAGCAAACTCAGAACAATCTATTTGATCTTCAGTCTTCCCTGAACACAGAGAGACCTCAAGCACACCTCTAATTGTCTTTGTCCTTAAAGTGTTTGGAATCAGGATAGAGGGAGAAAGAGGAATCAAAAGGTGTAAAGGAAGAGAGTGGCTCCACACCCTTAAACATGGCTTTAAATATATTTTTGGTTTCAAGTGGCATGATGAAAGCTCATAACATAACCAAATACACTTCCAAATGTTTTTGTTCTTCATCAGGTGATAAGATAATGATGGCTTTGGCCATCTATTTTAGCTTTAAGAAACTTGTGAAACAGCTACCATAGCTATAGTACTTTCTGGCTTGAACTACATTAGTTCATTGTTATTTTTGTGATTTTGGAAGAAGCATTCTTAAGAAAGGCTAAATCCAAGGCATTTGCAATCCCATTACCAAAATAATGTGTTTTGAGTCCTTGCCTGGGAACAAAATAATGACTGGGGTATATTTCAGTGTGTGGGGGGCTGATTGTAAGATTCTATTTAGATTTTTTTTTGTTAGTGTCTCATTATTCAGTGTGTCAATTTAATCAGTATAGTAAACCCAATCTGGAATGGTAAGAACACAGATACTAGTCAATGTCTCATTTCTATTTCCCCATAAGAGTTTATCACAGGAAAAATCTCCCAGAAAATACAACAATATTCTTGTATCAACCAAGTCCCACTGGGAAAGAAAAGAAACAAACAACAAAAACTACACATCCAAGAGGAAAAAAAAACCAAAAACCTTGTGAGATGTAGACTCTCACCTTTTCAGGTTGATGTACGGTAGGTGTGACAGACTGTAAGGGAGATTAGGTAGTAAAACTTCCAAGTTGCATTTTTCTTTAATATACGTTACACACTCCATCTTCTCTTTTCTCAAATAAACTGATCTGAAGTTCTATTAGTGGTCTCGTTTCTGACCACAGTAGTTGTGGACCTTCCTCCTTTTGAATATAGTGATGTAGGTTGGTAATTTGATCCGCAAATAGGTCAGGAAGTTATTCCCACCTATGATAAATCTTTGTCCTATTTGATAAAATGGGGTGGATCTGAGACTGATCATCAGATTATCAAGAAAGGTCTTCCAACTCCCAAAAGTGTTAGCATATTCAGAGTTACAGATTTGGCAACATCTGTATTGAACCTTCCTTCTCATAATTTGTGACATCCACCTTCAAGATTCATCCCCATTCAGTTCAGTTCAGTTCAGTTCAGTTTAGTCGGTCAGTCATGTCTGACTCTTTGCGACCCCATGAATTGCAGCACTCCAGGCCTCCCTGTCCATCACCAACTCCCGGAGCTCACTCAGATTCACGTCCATCGAGTCAGTGATGCCATCCAGCCATCTCATCCTCTGTCGTTCCCTTCTCCTCCTGCCCCCAATCCCTCCCAGCATCACAGTCTTTTCCAATGAGTCTTTGCATGAGGTGGCCAAAGTACTGGAGCTTCAGCTTTAGCATTATTCCTTCCAAAGAAATCCCAGGGTTGATCTCCTTCAGAATGGACTGGTTGGATCTCCTTGCAGTCTAAGGGACTCTCAAGAGTCTTCTCCAACATCACAGTTCAAAAGCATCAATTCTTCAGTGCTCAGCCTTCTTCACAGTCCAACTCTCTCATCCATACGTGACCACTGGAAAAACCGTAGCCTTGGCTAGATGGACCTTAGTCGGCAAAGTAATGTCTCTGCTTTTGAATATGCTGTCTAGGTTGGTCATAACTTTTCTTCCAAGGAGTAAGCGTCTTTTAATTTCATGGCTGCAGTCACCATCTGCAGTGATTTTGGAGCCCCCCAAAATAAAGTCTGACACTGTTTCCCCATCTATTTGCCATGAAGTGATGGGACCAGATGCCATGATCTTCGTTTTCTGAATGTTGAGCTTTAAGCCAACTTTTTCACTTTTCTCTTTCACTTTCATCAAGAGGCTTTTGAGTTCCTCTTCATTTTGTGCCATAAGGGTGGTGTCATCTGCATATCTGAGGTTATTGATATTTTTCCCAGCAATCTTTTTTCCAGCTTGTGTTTTTTTTTTTTCCAGTCCAGCATTTCTCATGATGTACTCTGCATAGAAGTTAAATAATCAGGGTGACAATATACAGCCTTAATTTACTCCTTTTCCTATTTGGAACCAGTCTATTGTTCCATGTCCAGTTCTAACTGTTGCTTCCTGAGCAGCATACAGGTTTCTCAAGAGGCAAGTCAGGTGGTCTGGTATTCCCATCTCTCTCAGAATTTTCCACAGTTTGTTGTGATCTATACAGTCAAAGGCTTTGGCATAGTCAATTAGAAGACAACAAATTCAAGGGCAATTTATTGACTGCTTCAGCAGACAATTTGGTTAACATGTTCACTACTTTATTCCCATGGCCTTCTTTCAAATCCCAGTAATTAGTCTGCACACCCCTTGAACTTTCTTTTCCAGAAAGTCATGTTTCTTTCAGCACACCATCATTGTCACCAGCTGTCAAGGACTGTAAAGGGTTGAAGCTTTCACCTACTTGCAATTTAATGAATATGAAGAGAGAGAAGTCTCCAGGATTAGAGAGGAATTTCAGTATATTTGTCCCCACAGTCAAATAGCAATAGACAGAGTATTTTAGTCCAAAGTTTCCTGAGCACAAATTCCCATTTAGCTATGAAAGGTGGCTCAGATGGCACTTGTATATTACAGAGAACGACTGAGCTTAGAAAACTTGAATCTTTTCTGATGGGCATTACATGTGTCTGTTCTTCCCTTCGTAGGACATATTACTTTTTGTTATCCCTGCATGATAACTTACTTCAGTCATGTTTGATTCTTTGCAACCCTATGGACCATAGCCCACCAGACTCTTTTGTCCATGGGGTTCTTCAGACATGAATACTGGAGTGGGTTGCCATGCCCTCCTTCAGAGGATCTTCCAAGCCCAGGGATGAAACCCACGTGTCCTGTGTCTCATGCATTGGCAGTCAAGTTCTTTACCACAAGTGCCATCTGGGAAGCCCCCACCTTTCTTATTCCAGACAGTAAACATTCATGTCATTTATGCTGAAGGGAGGTGCTCTTTTTCTTCCAAGACCATTTGCTGTAAAAGAATTCTTTAAACATTTAATTTGGAACAAAGGGTAGTCTGTGCCTCACTTGTATGATATGAAGAAATTTAAGAGTCTTTTGGAGAACACTGTCTCAGTTGAAACTGAGCAGGGCCCTTCAGGAAGAATATCCAGGATCTGAGCACACAGCCTGCAATGTTTGCTACTAATGATGCCTTGGGAAAGTTTTTGCTGAAAGCCATTGGTGAGCTCTGGCTTTTCAAGCAACTAGCTGGCCTTTCTCTTTGCTTGGCACTGTCTTCCTCCTTTCCAGTAAGTACTGTCCTTTTTTCACCACAACTAGGTGTCAGTGTTTTGGCTTTGCTGCCCATCCCATGAGAGTCCCGTTGGGAAGCCTGATTGATGATGGATATACATGTCCTGTGAATATGGCAGTGGTTAAATAAATGTGTATACCTAAGAAAAATTATACATTTATTTATAAAATAAATTCATGTTTATTAAATATAAAAATGGATACATTTTATTATATGCAAATTATATATTGAGAGTTATATTTTAAAAATCATACAATAGGTGAGGTTAATAATTGCATGTATTAAAGCTTTTGAACTGGGAACTCAGAAAAACAGAGTTCAAGTGTACCATTTCAAACTTGCATTGTACTGACTTAAGCAGTTGTTAATAAAAGTGTACACGGAACATGTCTGAAGTTAGAAGTGAAGTGAAGTGAAGTGAAGTCGCTCAGTCATGTCTGACTCTTTGTGACCCCATGGATTGTAGCTTACCAGGCTCCTCCTTCCATAGGATTCTCCAGGCAAGAGTACTGGAGTGGGTTGCCATTTCCTTCTCCAGGGGATCTTCCCAACCCAGGGATTGAACTCTGGTCTCCTGCATTTCAGGCAGACACTTTATGTAGTAATTTATTTATTGAATTTAAATCTAGGTAATTTAAACTGCCTAGTAAACTAGTTTCAAAACTCTGATTTGTTTTTTTATCCCGTTTCAAGACTTTGAAACACATGACTCCCTTCCCATCCCTCATCTTCACTTACATTAATTATATTCATCAGGGAGAGTACAAGCTACATAGTACTTTCCAATAGAAAGTTTTCCTTACAAATTTGCTACACTTCCCCTAAGATTACTTTGGATAAGCTTTCAGAAAATACTCCCCTTCTCCTTTGGATCACTTATTCAAATAAAAACTATTTATTTATTAATTGCCTTTAATTTTTCTTTCTTCCTGAAACTAAAATTATGCCTGGGTCATGTTCAGTTCAGTTCAGTCGCTCAGTCATGTCCGATTCTTTGCAATCCTATGAACTGCAGCCCGCCAGGCCTCCCTGTCCACCACAAACTCCCGGAGTTCACCCAAACTCATGTGCATCAAGTTGGTGATGCCATCCAGCCATCTCATCCTCTGTCGTTCCCTTCTCCTCCTGCCCCCAATCCCTCCCAGCATCAGGGTCTTTTCCAATGAGTCAACCTTTGCATGAGGTGGCCAAAGTACTGGAGTTTCAGCTTCAGCATCAGTCCTTCTAATGAACACCCAGGACTGATCTCTTTTAGGACAGGCTGGTTGGATCTCCTTGCAGTCCAAGGGACTCGCAAGAGTCTTCTTCAGCACCATAGTTCAAAAGCATCAATTCTTTGGCACTCAGCTTTCTTCACAGTCCAACTCTCACATCCATACATGACTACTGGAAAAACCATAGCCTTGACCAGACAGACCTTTGTTGGCAAAGTAATATCTCTGCTTTTCAATATCCTGTCTAGCTTGGTCATAACTTTCCTTCCAAGGAGTAAGCAACTTTTAATTTCATGGCTGAAATCACCATCTGCAGTGATTTTGGAGCCCCAGAAAATAAAGTCAGCCACTGTTTCTACTGTTTCCCTATCTGCTTCCCATGAAGTGATGGGACCAAATGTCATGATCTTAGTTTTCTGAATGCTGGGTCATGTTAGGACCCAACAAATAACTTCCAAATAATAAATTGATGCTATAATATGGGTATATTTTAAAGCCTTTCCTGATTGATATATTTACCCTTTAAGATTGCTTTCTCCTGGAAATGTGTTGGTTTCTTATGACCTTGGTGTCCATAGCCCTTACTTTACAAGACTGCTTATGAGTGACCTACTAAAAGTTCATATTTTAGTAAAAAGGGCCATTTATATCAGAACATAGAAATTTGAAGACATTTATGAGGCCATTTTTTAAAAAGAGAAACAAAAATTCTTTGCCAGTGATGACCTTATTCAATGTAGAATTCTAAATGATACGTTTATGGTATGACATTTCTTGTCAAAAGAACACTGTAGTCATTGTCATTGATGCAAATCTCTCAGATTCTTCAGAGAATATCACTGATGCCTAATGCATGAATACCTTACACTTGAAGGTGGGTGTTTATTAAATTGGTGTCTGGATAAACAAGGTATCATGGACCCCTTACAATATAATTGTAGAAAATGTATAAGCTGCTTTAATACAGCTAATTAGATCATCCTCATAGGCATAATAAAACATACCGACTAAAAATTTAGGCTGACGTTTTTCTTTTCTTTGTAAAAATGTTAGAAAAAGTTACATTCTTGTGACAATGGCAGACAACATTTTACTTACCCTGATATTTAAGGCATCATAATGAATACTCGAGTGGGTAGCCATTCCCTTCTCCAGGGGATTTTCCTGACCCAATGATCTTCCTAACCCAGGGATCTTTCCTACTCAGGGATCGAACCTCAGTCTCTTGCATTGCCAGCAGATTATTTACTGTCTGAGCAACCAGGGATCCCGACTGATAATTAGGTTATTCTCTAAGTTATAATTCCCTCGTAATTAATTAATTTCTACTGATGACTCATTGAAAAACCAAAAGTTTTCATATAATATGAACCATCAGATTGATGACATTTGATTTTAAGTTGGTGCTGCATAATAATTGGAATATTACACCAACTGATGACAAAAATTGGTAAATTGCATAGCCATTTTTAGTAACCTTAAAATGTACTATCTTTAAGAGTACAACTGGAAATATTTTTGTTTTGCCTATATTTTAATTAATTCCATATTGGAGAGTGGGGAATTTAAAAAAGAAATTAAGGCAAATTAAATGATTATGAGTTAACTTTGCTCACATGATTATGACTTTTAAATTTACATTTCAGGTTAGAGTTTGCATTCATTTCTTTTCATCTATTTATTTTTTTTTTAATATTCATTGAATGCCTAGGTGTCTGGCCCTGGTTACACAGTAATAATGATTTATGCTAAAACTAATGGCCCAAAGATGTTTATTATTTTACACAGATAAATTATAAATAAGCTGATGTTAGCAAAAAAAAAAAAAAAACCACACACACACATAATAAAACCAAGCAGAGTTGAGAATAAGTAAAATAACATATACTTATTCCATTTTTTGTTAGTTCAATAAAATATATTTTGCAAAAGTATTGATACATGACAGGTAATGTGTTAGGCACTGAATACATATCAATGGGAAAAAAATCAGAAACAATGCTTTATTCACTCAGCTTACTGTGAAATAAACTGAAGTGCAAAATTAATCAAAGAAAGATGTAAGTAAAATCCATGACATATGCATTGAAGGGACAAAAATAAATAGAAGAGATGATTGGAAAATTAAACATTTTTCTCCCAGAAAGAAAACTTAAATGATGAGGTGATGTCACCCATTTCAAGTAAATGAAATCACGTCTACAAGTTGAGTGTTGCAGGCATGAGGAGAAAACATGAAAAATAACATTGTTTTTGAAGGTGGTGAGACAAGGCATTGAACATGTTAAAGCATGAATTAAGAGTCTAATTTATTGTTTAAAATACGTGCTTTTTGCCACATAGATAGGAATTTGGAGAGTGGACTAATTTTAAAAAATGCTTTTCAGTATAGTATGTATGAACTATAGCTATGCATTTTAGTTGTGCAGCTTGATGAGTTGAAAATGCATATCCTCCCATGTAGCCAAATCCACAATCAAGATATGGAATATTTATATCACCTCAAAATATTTTCTTGTGCCTTTGTGCAATCAATCTCATTCCCATCCCATTCTCCACAACCCATCTCTCTAGAAATCATGTTCTAGAATGAGTTATAAATGGACTTGTACAGGATGCATTCTTTTTTCTGTCTTTTTTCACTCAGTATAACGTTGCTGAGATTGATGTCTTCTGTCATTTGTATCAGTAGATGGTTCCTTTTTATTATCATTAAATAATAATATTATTTATTTCATTTGATGGTTACAATTGCAGTAAGGATATTTGCATGTATGTTTTTTATTTTGTCCTATTTGATTTGATTTTAAGATTGATATTCCTTAGAGCTCAGTGGTTAACAAAACAGATTTACTATTTCATGGCTCTGTAGGTTGACAGTTCGGTCTGGTCTGACTAAGTTTTTCTGGTCAAAGATTGACATAGCCAAAATCAAGGTGTTGACTGGTTGGGTTGGTAAGGGGAGGCTCAGGGGAAAGTTCACATCCTGGCTCAGTTAGGTTGTGGGCAGACTCTGGTTCCTTAAAGCTGTAGAAATAAGCTTCCCATTTCCTAGCTGTCAGACTATGACCTCCCTTAGCTCTAGAAGCTTCTCTTTATTCCTTACACATAAGCCCTTATGTCAGATTCAGCTATGATATCTCAAATCCTTTCCACAGATGGAATCTCTGGGTCTTCACTTTTTGCCATATCTTTCATCCTTCTAGGATGAGAAAGTTCTGATGTGATTATATTGGGCCCACCTGGATTATGCAGGGTTATCTCTATATTTAATGGTCTAACTTTAAATAGGCAAAGCTACTTTCTGCATGTAACATAGATATTCACAGGCATCAGGGATTAAGGCATGGCTTCCTCTTCCTCTACAGCTCCATTAGGCCTACCACACCGTCCTTATTTATGCCATTTAGTGTACTCAGTTGTGTCCGACTCTTTGAGATCCCATGCACTGTAGCCCACCAGGTTCTTCTGTCCATGGAATTTTTCAGGCAAGAGTAATGGAGCAGGTTGCCATTTCCTACACCAGAGGATCTTCCCGACCCAGGTTTCAAAACAGTGTGTCTTGCATCTCCTGCATTGGCAGGCAGATTCTTAACCACTAGTGCCATATTTCCTTTTTTGAGGGAATAAGAATTCAGGATTGTGGCTATTGCTTATTTTCAATAGAGTTAGAGTTTCTTTTTATGTAACATTTTTTTTAACTAAGTCATAATATTTCCATAAACTTGTAGATTTCTTAAGGCAACATTTTATGACTCACTTATCTTTTACTCACAATATTGAAAAAGCAGATGTTCACTTAGTAAATAATTTTGAAAGCTAATTAATTATTTAACTAAGTGATAAATGATTAATGCTTATTTATTACTAGAGTAGAAATTTTAAATATTTTATCTGAGCATAACGCGTGCTGTTTGAGCTAGTTGTATAAATATATGTAAGAGATCTCTAAGGAGCAGAATTCATCCTTTGGGAAAACAAGCCCTGTATTTGTTTCTGTCCTTAGTTTCATCTCACTTATTTAACTGCTCTTTTTTTTTTTTTTTGATATTCAGTTTCTTCATTTCCACTATTTTCTTCCTCAAGTGAAAACATGCTTATTCTATCTATGCTAAATAATTATGATAGACAGAATAATGCCACCCCACCTCCAAAAGATGCCCAAGCCCTATGCCCCAAAATTTGTGAATATGTTATGTTGCATGACAAGGGAGAATTAAGATTGCAGGTAGCATTAAGAGTACTAATTGCTAAAATAAGGTGATCAACCTGGATTATTCTGGCAGACCCAAAGCAATCACAAAGATTCTTTTTTTTTTCTTTTTAATTAATTAATTATTTTTTTGGCTGAGTCAGGTCTTAGTAGCATCACATGGAATCTTTTAGTTGTGACATGCAAGCTCCTAGTTTGGACATGTGGGATCAATACCCCAGACCAGGAATTGAAATCAGGCCACCAGGAAAGTCTCCACATTTTTTTTTTGTTTGTTTTAAAGTAACTGGGCATAGGTAACAATTAGCTATTTTTTTCACTGATACTTTCCCATCCCACCAATTTTATTGGTAAATTTACCATCAAGGTATCTTATTATAAATATATATTTATACATGTCTTGTTACTTTGTACTTAGGCTTTTTATTTGTTTTATTGTTTTCTTATTGATTCATTTTTATCTTCTCAAGTCGTTATTTAATGGAGGTTGTATTTGATTACTTATTAGAAATGCATGGGTTGTATTTAATATTGTTTAGGTTTAAGATCTCTTTAAAGAATTACTTCATGTTCAACAAATTGTGTAACCTCAATTTTCATTTTTCACTGAGACTTATTGACCTGTTGAAAATGAGTTTTTTTTTGTGTGTGTGTGTGTGTCGATTACCCCCCTTTTAACATCTCCATTGTTGCTGTTCCATACCTGTACTTTCTTGCTCATTGAGATAGCCCACTATTGTTCATTTGTTTCGAGCATTATCCATATATGTATTAGGAAGAGAAGATCATATTATAGTTACATGGAGTTGATCTTAAAGTGAATTTTAACTCTTTTCATGAAAAACCTTTTCTCAAAGCTCACTTTGAAATGCCCTCATGCTAACTTCACAGATTCAATTTCTTTTCACAGTTTGTAAACAGGCTTAAGTTCCCTAGAACAAAGGATTTTGAATATTTTCTATAGTTTTATAAAATAGACAACAGCAAACTTTAAGAATCAATTATTTATGAAACAACCAATTCCTTAATAGAGTATAGATCTGATTTTTCTGTATATTTTACTCATACTGAAACAAAACAAAGCAAAAATTACTTGGTAATTTTAATTTTTAGTTAAAAATAAATCTCAATGTCCCTGAGATTAAAGCTTTTACCTACCCCTACAAATATTCACCTTTGAGTAAATGGTTAATATATATGAGATATTTTCTCCCGTGGTGGCTGGGTTTACTGACCCTGGATGATGGATGAACATTTATGTACTGCCTTGATTGACCAGCGATGTTTTCCAGATTGAAGTTAAATGACCTTGACTTCTTCCCCTGATGCCAACCATCAATGCCATTAGGAATGTGAATGATTGGGCAGTTTATGATGTCTACCCAGCATTTCTTCTTTTATGGCTCAACCTTCTATAACTATAATTTATTGTTTGAGTTTACATTTCACCACACTTCTAGATAACTTTTCTAAATTATCACTGAGTCAGTTTCCCAGCAGTTATTCCTTGAGGAGTCTCTAGCTCTCTGCCTGACTGTCATATAAGCACTCCACACTGAAAGACAGTGTCTGCTTTTGAAAGGTTAAAAAAAATAAAACTTCTTACACTGAATTTCTCCAGACAGTTCAGGGTCTCCTCAGATGATAACTAATCTATCCACTAGTACATGAAAATTACTATAGGATGCACTAATGCTTCCATTTACTATAGGATGCTCAGCCACTTCACCTTTACAGTCTTTTGTATTGCAACTCACTCGCTCAAAAAATCATGCTTCACTCACCTGGGAGTTATTTTTCACATTTTTTTTTGTTTCTGAATCATATTTCTTTTCATCATTTTCATTAATAAATAACCTTTATTGATAATCATGCCCATATTACAAAAACAGATGTTTTTACATTTTTATATCAATTTTTGTTTCTCTAATGCAATATATTTTATTGGCCTCAAAAGTTTCTGAAGTTATGTATTTTTTAAAAATTTGCACTTTGAAATCAAAATACTATTTAAAATAATTTTAAATTGCTTTTTAAAAACCATTTATATATAAAACCATATTTGAATCTTCCAATTACAAATTTCAAATGAAACATTATTCCATATTTGTTTACTAATTATACTCTTAAAGATCCAATAAACATCATAATTATCATGATTTTCCTCACATTTAAAAATAAAGTTACTGAATATTTCAAAATTAAGTAATCTAAGTAAAAGTATATATCATAACCAAATATCAGATTTTTCTATAAACTGATTTCTTGGTTTGACAGAAACATACAGTAAACTTAGAATATGTTGATAAGCAAATTTATTCCCAGTATTTGTTTACAAATCTCACAGGAAGAACAATTTTTCAGTAACCAAATTTAGAGATGATATTTGAAATTTCTTTCTTTGCTTTTGTGTCTTTTTCTGCTCTAGAGACTGAAAATTTTGAGTGAACTTTTGGGTGACGACAAACAGCATGCATGCTCTGCCGGGAACACAGGGGTGTAGTAATAAATTAAAAAAATTAAAACTTGAAGTAAGGAACATAACACTAATAAACTCATGACTGATCATATACTATAATGTAAAACTGGCAACTACTTGCTCCCACTGATATTTATAGCTAGTAATCTTTTAGCAGATGTTATTTGGTCTAAGAAGAATCCTTCTAGTTTTACATGAAAGGCAAGTGACAAGACTTTTAACATTAATAAAGATTAATATCATTTGATAAATTTTATTTAGTGTTGATTATGTGCCAGTCATAGCTCAGTTGGTAAAGAATCCACCTACGATGCAGGAGACCCCAGTTTGATCCCTGGGTCAGGAAGTTCCTCTGGAAAAGGGATAGGCTACCCACTCTAGTATTCTTGGGCTTCCCTTGTGGCTCCGCTGGTAAAGAATCCACCTGCAATGCGGAAGACCTGGGTTCGATCCCTGGGTTGGGGAGAACCCCTGGAGAAGGGAAAGGCTACCCACTCCAGTATTCTGGCCTGAAGAATACTGGGTCACAAATAGTCAGACATGACTGAGTGACTTTCACTTTCATGTGCCAGTCATAACTAAACATTTACCATGAATTAACACATCTAGTCTTCACAACATCCTTTGAGGTTGGATACTATCCTCTTTTTAGAAATGAAGAAACTAAGGTATACAGTTTAGTTAGCCTGTCATATCAGACACTGAGGAAATGTCAGGTCCTAATTCACACACAGGCAGTCTTATCCAACTGGCAGTCTTCCATATGTCTTAAAAGGAATGTGGATGGGAAATATACTTGGAATGTGTTGGAAAATAACAATCCCGCATGACAGTCATTGAGTCCTTCTCAGTCAACATAAAATGAGCCTTGAGCATGGAACATTCTTATAAGGAGATAAAGAGTCCACACAGCCTGCGTCAGGCTTCTTGTCTTGTGTGGGAATATCTTTCTGTTTCAGTCTCACAGTATGCTCCTTTGTTATGCTTCAGGTTATATGTCAATGGTCCTCAGACATGCTCCCAGCTTTTGGTATTTCAGATTCCTTCTACCGTGACTTGAGAGGGATGTATGGAGGCAAATAGGCAATTGCCCTGTGCCAGCTGCCAGCGGAGACCCTCTAACCATGAGAGACCTATGCCCATTATCAGAGCTGATCTTGCTCTGTCTCTTCTCTGTGTGGGCAAAGAATGGTTCCATCCAGTGTTTTACTGTGTTGCGTTTACTTTTCTGACTCATATACCAAGATGCAATGAGCAAAAGCATTTGAATTCACCCCTGGGATTAGGAAATGTGAGCCACATTGTGCTTCCCTGAGGTTAGTGCCTGGCGCATGGTACTGTGTTCAACAGAATCCACGGCAGGCCTTTGGGAAGAGGTAAGTTATGAATATTGATTTTGAATACTCCTGGAAACAAAGATGTTTAAAATTTAAATGCTTCCACTTAGATGTTCAACATTAATAAAAGCATCTCTACACCAAGCCTGTCTCAAGTCAGTTACTCTGAAATAGAACAATGCCCTGAAGAAGAATTTACCTTGAAGGATAAAAAAGTCTTGTCTGGCAATTCAGTGTGAATTTTAGGGCATCAACACAGTATATCACCAATTCTCCAAAAGAACTGAATGAGATGATTCAATGGTAGTTCAAAGGTTTTTTTTTTCTTTTTTTTTTTTAACTTTTAAACAAATGGCTGAAATCATGAACAGAAAATTATAGAAACTACTACTGGATTTTTAACCATGAAGCATATTTGATTGAACTTGATATTACTTGAGCAGAGTTTCCCTCTTTTAAGAACTATTGTAACATAATGCAGGAAAATATAACCACAATAAAACTAGAAAAGAAGCTGGAAGGACACGATAGGGGACCCCAGGCCAGGGCTTTACTGAAACACTATGGGCCAACACAGCAATCATGCTGCTCCTGAAACCATGCCTCTTGTAGGACTAATTAGAGCTTCTGATTTTCTTTTCATGGAACACATGAATTCATAATGGATCCCACTGGAATAAGAAAGCAACTGGAATTTAGAGAACATCTTATCCTAATGAGCATGTATTACAAATGAGCTATAAACCTCTGTGATTTTAATCCACTGAAATTTTAGTCCTTACTTAGAGCACTGAGCATCTGAGTCAATTAATTTTGCATGAACAGCAGGCATCACAAACTCAAATGCCCCAAACTAACTAAGTGTGTAGTCATTCAGCTGTGTCTGACTCTTTGTGATCCCATGGACTGTAGCCCGACAGGCTTCTCTGTCCATGGAATTCTTCAGGCAAGAATAATGGAGTGAGTTGCCATTCCCATCTCCAGGGGAATATTCCTGACCTGGGGATCCAACATGGGTCTTCGGCATTGAAGGTGGATTCTTTACTGTCTGAGCCAACAGGGGAATCCCACTTCCCCGTTTGTGATTTTTCAGTGAATTGTACCACCATCTAGTTGGTTCAGCAATTCAGACACCTTGATGTCATCTTTGACCCTCCTTTTAACTACTCCAATATCCAATCATTCACTAAATTCTATAATACTGATATTTCTACTTCTGTCTCTTCTGGCATTACACAGTTTTGGCCATTGTTTTGTTGTTGTTGACACACAAGTCTACTTTTTCCTCCAAATTATAGGAAGAATAATCTTTGGTATCACAAGTTCATTCAGATTAATTTCCTGATTCAAATTTGAGTAATTCCATATTGGTTTCTTACTTTATTTTACACAGTGTATAAGGCCTATCAAGGTGTGTCATTTTTCAACATCACTCTTCCTTTTTCCCCACTGCTTACATATACCCTATACTTTGGCCACACAGATCAGCTTGTCTCTTTAAGGACTCAACAGTTCCTCATTCTCATTCCTAAAACTTTCAGTTTCATATAGACTACACCTCTATCCTAGAGCTTTTGGAGCCCATAGTCTTATCTTCAGCATATTGTTATTTTTCTTTAGTATAACTGTCTGATGTAGTTTAAATCTGTGAAGAGGAGCTATATTTGCTTTTCTCAGTTCAGTCAGTCACTCGGTCATGTCTGATTCTTTGCAACTCCACGGATGGCAGCATGCCAGGCTTCTCTCTCCATCACCAAATCAAACTCATGTCCATTGGTCAGTGATTCCATCCAACCATCTCATCCTCCATTTGCTTCTTCTCCTCATGTCTTCAATCTTTCCCAGCATCAGGGTCTCTTCCAATGAATCAGTTCTTCTCATCAGGTGGCCAAAGTATTGGAGCTTCAGATTCAGCATCAGTTCATCCAAAGAATATTCAGGACTGATTTCCTTTAGGATGGATTGGTTGGATCTCCTTGCAGTCCAAGGGACTCTCAAGAGCCTTCTCCAACACTACAGCTCAAAAGCATCAATTATTTGGCACTCAGCTTGCCTTATTTCCAACTCTCACATCCATACATGACTATTGGAAAAACTATAGCTTTGACTGGTTGGAACTTTGTCAGTAAACTAATGTCTCTCTTATTATTATTATTTGCTTTTGAATATGGTGTCTAGGTTGGTCATATCTTTGCTTCCAAGGAGCAAATATCCTTTAACTTCATGCTTACAGTCACCATCTGCAGTGATTTTGGAGCCCAAGAAAATAAAATCTGTCACTCTTTCCATTGTTTCCCATCTATTTGCCATGAAGAGATGGCACTGGATGCCACGATGCTGGTTTTTTGAATGTTGAGTTTTAAGCCAACTTTTTCACTTTCCTCTTTCACTTCCATTAAGAGGCTCTTTAGTTCCTCTTCACTTTCTGCCATAAGGGTGGCGTCATCTGCATGTCTGAGGTTATTGATGTTTCTCATGGCAATCTTGATTCCAGCTTGTGCTTCATCCAGCCTGGCATTTCACATGATGTACTCTGCATACAAGTTAAATAAGCAGGGTGACAATATACAGCCTTGACTTCCTCCTTTCCAAATTTGGAACTAATCCATTGTTCCACATATGGTCTAATTGTTGCTTCTTGACTGGTATACATATTTCTCATGAGGCAGATAAGATAGTCTAGCATTCCCATCTCTTTAAGAATTTTCCACAGTTTGTTGTGATCCACAGAGTCAAAGGCTTTGGTGTAGTCAATAAAGCATAAGTAGATTTTTTTTTCTGGAACTCTCTTGCTTTTTTGATGAGCCAACAGATGTTGGCAATTTGATCTCTGGCTCCTCTGCCTTTTCTAAATCCAACTTGAACATCTGGAAATTCTTGCTTCATGTACTGTTGAAGCCTTGCTTGGAAATTTTGAACATTACTTTGATAGCAAGATTGCTAGCATGTGAGATGAAAAAATGATATGACACTGAAAGATGAACTCCCCATATTGGTAGGTTCCCAATATGCTACTGAAGAGGAGTGGAGAATTAACTCCAGAAAGAATGAACAGATGGAGCCAAAGTGAAAACAACGTTCAGTTGTAGATGTGACTGGTGATGTAAGTAAAGTCTGATGCTGTAAAGAGCAACATTGTATAGGAACCTGGAATGTTAGGTCCATGAATTGAGGTAAATTGGAAGTGGTCAAATAGGACTTCATAATCTCCCAGAGTTTGCTCTAATTCATGTCCATTGAGTTGGTGATGCCATCCAACCATCTCATCCTCTTTCTCCACCTTCTCCTCCTGTTCTCAATTTTTCCCAGCATCAGGACAACAAATACGTTTTCTGGTAAATAAACCAGCAACCTCTAATTACCGAGCCAAAACTAATTATTTCTATTCAAACTTCAATTATCCACCTTGCACTATGCAAAATGGTGGTCTTTGTGTGGTTTACTTATAAGATCCACCACCACATCTTTCTAGTTCTAGAGTGTGAGAATTCTTGCTGAGGTTTTTTCTCTGTTGCCTGTGTTTGCTAAGCAGCATCAAGCGGTATTTCTGCTGCATGAGAATGAGATGGAACCGTTAGACATCCTATGAAAAAAGTAACTGCTTTCTGGTCAGAATACATGTTGAAATTATGCTGCTTGTTTTTTTATTACCATGGTATTTCCATGTACCCCTCCTGGGAACAACAGTTAATGACCAATACTATTTAAAAACTTAATGCCTTGTATTGCTTGCATTCTTCTTGAATTTAACTAAGACACATGCCATCTTTTTATTATTAAAAGATATAATTTGATTTCCCAAATCAAGTTTAGATAGATCAATATTTCCAATCTTATTACTTTGCCTCTGATTATTATTGTATCTAACAGTAAATTATTTTTAACATTAATTTCTTGATTTAAACTCATTTTTGAAGGGAGAAATCACCTTATTTCTGAAAAATATGTTGTGCATGAGATAAAAACATTGATTTATGTCTTAAAGACATATGTCTTCTGTATTTAGATATAGGACAGATATTTGGCTATTTTTCTACCATTCCAGTATTCTTGCCTGGAGAATCCCATGGACTGTAGCCTGTCAGGCTCCTCTGTCCATGGCGTTGCAAGAGTTGGACATGACTTAGCAACTAAACTGCCACCACCACTAGCATTTTAATCAAGCCCACAAAGATTAAGAGAAATGAAATGCAAAATAAATATGTTATCTTACTGAAATTGAGACTATTTTAAAGGGGCTATAAAATTCCAACTAATTCTGACTCCATTGCTTTCATGAATTATTTTCAGACTATTAAAAAAGAGAAAAAAAGAAAAAAAAAACCTTCCTTGAGTTAAAGGGCCCAGAAAGACTTGATCCCTCTGACTTGCTGAGTTCATCTCTATCTCTCATTTTCAGTCCCCTGTTGGTATGCTGTGAATAGCATGGTCTCTACTAAGCCGGTGCTTCCTTTCAGCTACCCCGCTTCCATAGTGGGCAGAGAGTGCTTGATCCATGCTGCCCTCCTATTAGCAGGATCATCTTGCAGAGAAAACGCACTAAGCCTCACTTCAAATCATGTTTTAAGATGCTTGTCATGTAACCCCAGCCCTCCATCTAATAAACATTTCAGTGCTTCGAGCTTAGCTTATGTGCACAGGCATTTCTTCTGGGCTTTGTTTTGTTCTGTTAAAAAGAGATTGGAAAAATCACCACTCTCTTTTTTCAGTCAGTTGGAAAAAGAAACTGTTAGTAAGTCACTTCTATTAAATTAGAAGAAGAAAATAAAAACTTCAGTCTTCTGTTTCTCTTGCCTCTACAATTTCTTTTTGAGTGGTCTTATGGCACTGTATTATAAACACCAAAAGGCAATGGATATAAGAAACATGGGTGCTGTGACTAGAAATGTGGAAGTAAAATCAGAGTTCAAAAAAAATCAATTCATGTGTATTATTAATTTAGTGGTGCACTGGTAATAAAAATAAGCTATGAAGCATATGAGTACAGGAAGGTGAATAAGGACAGTGATTTCTAAGTAACATAAAAATCAAGAAGACAGCAGTGATTTTATACAGATTTTTTTTAACCATTTCTGTGTGAACACAAAGATCTTTAAACTCTGCTTCATGTAACTGCGTACATGTTTCTGAAAGACAAAAATGGCTGTTATATGTAAGTGGAATAACAGTGTCACTTAAGAAGACTAAGAGTGGCTTACAAAAATAAGCTATTTGTTGTTTTAAAAATTAAGTGCTTAATTTTCATAGCATTTTGATAAGTGATGCAGATAGTATGAAATATATGTTTTCAGATAAAATACAGGATATTCAGATTTGAATTTCAAATAATCAAAATAATTTTTAATTGAGATTAGAGTCACAGAACATAAAATCAGCCATTTAAAAGTGTACATTTCTATGGCAGTAGTATGTTATGCTGTTCTACAACCAAAACCTAAATCAAGTTCTAAACATTTTCATCACTTTGCAAGATAATCTTCTGCCCACTCCTCCCTCCTCCCAGCCACTGGGGACTATCAATTTGCTCTCCATCTTGATGGAGGTTATCCATTCTTGGTATGTCATATATTATATAACCTGACATCTTCTGTTTTTGAATCTTTTCAATTAACAAGCTTTCAAGATTCATTCACTATGTAGCATGTATCTATCCTTCACTCCTTATTGTGGATGAAGAATATTCCACTACATACATATACCACAATTCATTTATTTACTTATCCAATAAAGAATATTTATACCATTTCCATTTCCACCTTTTGGCTATAGTGAATAGCGATGCTATGAACAGGTGTGCACATGTGCTTACTTGAATACTTAATTTCAGTTGTTTTTGGTATTATATCCAGCAGTGAAATTATAGGCTCACATGGTCATTCTAGGCTTCCATCATGGCTCAGTTGGTAAAGAATCCACCTGTGATGCAGGAGACCCCAGTTCGATTCCTGGGTTAGGAAGCTCCACTGGAGAAGGGATGGGCTACACTCCAGTATTCTTGGGCTTCCCTGATGGTTCAGTTGGTATATAATCCGTCTGCAATGCAAGAGACCTAGGTTTGATCCCTGGGTTGGGAAGATCCCCTGGAGAAAGGAAAGGCTACCCACTCCAGTATTCTGGCCTGGAGAATTCCATAGAGTCCTGAGTGTTCATTGGAAGGACTGATGTTGAGGCTGAAACTCCAATACTTTGGCCGCCTGATGCGAAGAGCTGACTCAGTTGAAAACACCCTGATGCTGGAAAAGGTTGAAGGCAGGAGGAGAAGGGGACAATAGAGGATAAGATGGTTGGATGGCATCACCGACCTAATGGAGATGAGTTTGAGTAAACTTTGGAAGTTGGTTATGGGTAGGGAGGCCTGGTGTGCTGTGGTCCATGTAGTCAAGAAGAGTCAGACACGACTGAAAGACTGAAGTGACTGACTGAAGCAGTCCATGGGGTCTCAAAGAGTCAGACACAACAGAGCGACTTTCACTTTCACTCTTCATGGTCATCCTGTTTAATTTTTTGATTACATGCAAAACTGTTTTTCCACAAGAGTTGTGCATTTTACATTGCTGCCAACATTATGTGTGTTCAGATTTCTCCATGTCTTAGCCAACAGTTGATGTTTTCCTTTTCATTGTTGTTGTTATTGTTTAATATAGCTATCTGGACGTGTATGAAGCTATAATTCTCTGTGGTTATGATTTGCAGTTCCTAATTAATAATATTGAACATCTTTTCACACTCTTGTTCTCTATTTGTATTTGCACATATTTTTTGAAGAAACATTTATTTATGAATTTGTTCACTAATTTGAAGGAAGAAATTTAGGCACTAACTCAAAAATCTAGTCCACAGTTGGATTGGTCTGGTCTAAGGAGTAACAGTAATAATGTTGAGACTTCAGAAATATAACACCATAAAATCATAAAATTGTACAAACTGACGCTGGATTTTTTTAAAAATTTCTGCATATTCACAAAGAACTCAGGCAAAATGTGTACATAACCATTATAGTTTGGCCTTAATTTTCTATCAAGTCTTCAATTTATTTTGGCTTTTATATTTACCTATATTATTACCTTTATAAATATTATAATTTTACTGTAACTCCTCTTTTTTTCTATATGGTTTAAGAAACAAATGAATAAAACATGATTATAACTTTATGTTATTGGCTACATAAGGTATAAAACTAAAACGTGATAATAACATAAAGAGACGCTAAGACAGTATTAATTCAAAAGAGATTACTACAATTAAGGGTTAATTTTAACCCTCAGGTAAATTATGGACTTCATTTTCTAATAAAAACTGATGTAAGGCAGTTAAAATATTCAACCAGAGTAATAAAAAATGAATCTCCATAGAGAAATAATAATGCTCAAAAAATTTCACAGGATAATTAAAAAATATACTAGCACCAAATGGAGTTATAGCATTTAATAATAATTTATATTTACATGTTTGAATTTGTGTGATCATTTTTTAAAAATATATGCACTCTGGGAAGGGAATAGTGCTACATAAATAAATCGAGAATTAAGTCATCTCATACTTTTAGGGGAACTTTTTTCCCAAAACATACTCATAAAAATGATGGAATTCATTGATTATTGAAAGCATTTAGCTAAATTATGTGATAATTTCACTAAATTGTAACATTCATAGTACTATACTATTATTGAAACATTAGATTTTCATCAAAGGTTAAGAAATTCAATGTTTCAGAAAGTGGTCTGGGTTAAGCAAATTATGTAAATTAATAGCTAAGTTAGCCTACCCTAAAGAAATATGTTCATTTCTAACCTGCCAACTTAGTCTTAGAAAATTACCAAATGCTGGAAATATCTAAATATTTCAATTTGAGTGAATTATTAAAAACGATTTTCTTACTCAATTTGTACTTAACAACTGAAAAAGTTATTTTATGTGACTGTAATTAAGCTCTCTAAAGTTTTCTTTGATAACCAAGCCCTCTGTAGTTACTATTTGATTAAAACCAAATAAAAAGTTACACTGATACATAAAGTAATTTCATATGTTAATATTTTATATGTTATCCATGGAACTTGGAACTCTCCATTCACTCCTTTATTTTTCCGTTTCCATTGTTTTCCCAACTATTTGCCACGAAGTGATGGAACCGGATGCAATGATCTTACTTTTCTGAATGCTGTTTTAAGCCAAATTTTTCACTCTGCTCTTTCATTTTCATCATGAGGCTTTTTAGTTCTTTATTTCTTCCATAAGGGTGGCATCATCTGTGTATCTGAGGTTACTGATGTTTCTCCTGGCGATCTTGATTCCAGCTTGTGTTTCATCGAGCTTGGCATTTTGCATGATATATTCTGCATATAAGTTAAATAAACAGGGTGACAATATACAGCTTTGACATACTCCTTTCCCAATTTGGAACCAGTCCATTGTTCCATGTATAGTCTAACTGTTGCTTCTTGAGCTGCATACAGATTTCTCAGGAGGCAGGTAAGGCTGATATTCCCATCTTTTGAAGAATTTTCCACAGTTTCTTGTGATCCAGAGTCGAAGGCTTTGGTGTAGCCATAAAAGCAGAAGTAGATGTCTTTTTCTGGAACTCTCTTGATTTTTTGATGATACAATGGATGTTGACAATGTGATCTCTGGTTCCTCTGCCTTTTCTAATTCCAGCTTGAACATCTGGAGGTTCACATACTGCTGAAGAGTGGCTTGGAGAATTTTGAGCATTACTTTATTAGTACATGAGATGAGTACAATTGTGCAGTATAAGGGAGGCTTTCCCAGTGGCTCAGAGGGTAAAGCTCCTGCCCACAATGCGGGAGACCCGGGTTCAATCCCTAGGTTGGGAAGTTCCCCTGGAGAAGGAAATGGCAACCCACTCCAGTATTCTTGCCTGGAGAATCCTATGGATGGAAGAGCCTGGTGGGCTACAGTCCATGGGGTCTCAAAGAGTCGGACACGACTGAGCGAGCTCACTTCACTTCACTTGAACATTCTTTGGCATTGTCTTTCTTTGGGACTGAAATGAAAGCTGACCTTTTCCAGTCCTGTGGCCACCACTGAGTTTTCCAAATGTGCTGGCATATTGAGTGCAGCACTTTCACAGGATCATCTTTTAGAATTAGAAATAGCTCACTGGAATTCCATTACCTCCACTAGCTTTATTCGTAGTGATGCTTCCTAAGGCCCTCTTGACTTCACATTCCAGGATGTCTGGCTCTAGGTGAGTGATCACACCATCATGGCTATCTGGGTCATGAAGATCTTTTTTGTATAGTTCTTCTGTGTATTGCCACCTCTTCTTAACATCTTCTGTTTCTGTCAGGTCCATATAATTTCTGTCCTTTATTGAGCCCATCTTTGCATGAAATGTTCCCTTGGTATCTCTAATTTTCTTGAAGAGATCTCTAGTCTCTCCCATTCTATTGTTTTCCTCTACTGCTTTGCACTGATCACTGAGAAAGTCTTTCTTATCTCTCCTTGCTATTCTTTGGAACTCTGAATTCAAATGGGTATATCTTTCCTTTTCTCCTTTGCCTTCTACTTCTCTTCTTTTTTGAGCTATTTGTAAGGCTCCTCAGACAACCAGACTACCATTTTGCCTTAGGTAATCAAGTAATAATCATCATCACAGTGATAAATCATGTTGATATCATGTCTTCATATAGTGTGAGGAGAATGGTATTTTATTTCTATGGTCTTCTTCTAAAAAACATAACCCCAGTGCCCAGTGTAATCATAAGACCACCAGCCAAATCCTAATAGAGGGACATTCTACAAATATCTGAAATGTACCCTTCAAAACTGTTAATGCTATCAAAAAGAAGGAAAGTTGAGAAACTATCACAGCCAAGAGAGCCTTAAGAGATATGGCAATAAAATGAAATGTGGTATCCTGTATTAGATCCTAGAATAGGAAAACATACACTAGGTACAGCTGAAAGAATTATAATCATGTTTAATATTGATCTATTAATTGTACAAATATTCCATAATAAAGAAAGATGTTAATAACTGAGTCTGTGCTATCTGGGAAGTCTCTGTACTGCCTTGTATTTTTTGTAAATCTGAAAATATTATAAAAATAAATTTTATTTTGAAAAATTATTTGTAAACCATGTGAATCAAAATGACTTGACTAACTTGACCATAAAGTTTCTAACAATCACAATAAGTGTTAGAAATTAGAGGAAAATTTATGAAGGGCATTATTTTCAATTTATAAAGGAGTATACCTATAAGCCATCCCTACCTTGTATATCTGTACCCCATTCAGCCTTAAGGTGAATTATATATGGATATACTCAAGCCACATACTGGAGTAATATTGGGACAGAATTTTTCTGAAAAATAAAAAGACTATTTAGAAATGTACTCTAATCAAGATTCTCAGTGAAAGGAAGTCCCAGAATGTTTCTTTCACAGATAACTAATAAATTAGCCTTGACAGGTTGGAAAAGAAGATAGCAGGGCTTTGGAAAGGGTAATCACCAAATAAGAGATTTACATGCAATAGACACTATGATTAAAAAATGGATGCATCCAGGGGCTTCCCTGAGGGCCCAGTGGTTAAGACTCTGAGCTTCCACTGTAGGGGGTGTGAGTACATTCCTGTTCAGGGAACTAAGGTCTTGCAGCCTGGCCAAAAAGTTAATTAAGTAAGTAAATTAATTTTTTTTAAAAAAGGGTACATCCAAAGACCTGAGAACTGCATATTTGTCAGTAAAATCAAGCTAAATTTTATAAAATTAGATACTGGGAATTTAAAACATGCTGCTGCTGCTACTGCTGCTAAGTCGCTTCAGTCGTGTCTGACTCTGTGTGACCCCATAAATGGCAGCCCATCAGGCTCCCCCATCCCTGGGATTCTCTAGGCAAGAATACTGGAGTGGGTTGCCATTTCCTTCTCCAATGCATGGAAGTGAAAAGTCAAAGTGAAGTCGCTCAGTCCTGTCCGACTCTTCGCGACCCCATGGACTGCAGCCTACCAGGCTCCTCCGTCCATGGGATTTTCCAGGCAAGACTACTGGAGTGGGGTGCCATTGACTTCTCCAATTTAAAACATATTAGTACTCAAATTTATGTTTTCATTATGATATTTTTACTTAAGGGGTTATGAAGTTGGGCACTGGGACAAGAAGTTGTATTGTTTATATTCTACATCCTGTAGTAAAATATTTCACAAAAATAACATAAACCACTTTTATTTTCATATATTGGCATCAACCTTCTTGAAAAACTATATAGTGAGTATTGTGATAATATTATAAAAACATGACAGATATTCAAAATCCCCAAGCTTTGTAACATTTCACATATTTAGATTATTTTCTATTTACAGTAATAAGTTTAACTCCATAGCACACATAGTTGAGGATTCATAAAATAATCATTTTTTTCTAAAATATTTTAATTTCTGAGTAAATATACATATCCACAAGTCTGTGGGGGAGAACTTAGATTTCACTTTGTATCACTATTTTATTGCAAAGAAATCCATATCTCAAATCCTATGAAATTTGCGTTTCTATGCTATATTCCCAACATACATTCTTAGTAGGTTAACCTTTTCTGTATATAAAGATAAAGTGTCCCTTTTCTGATTTTATTTTATACTTCAGTTTTTAAAATGATGCCATCAATGCATAGAGAATAAAACCCAAAGCAAATCTTGCTATGTATCAGCAATCATTTCTAGATAAACAGGATTTGGCAGGGTCAAAAAGCTGGCAGTGAATTTGTGAGGAGACTCATAGCAACGGATGAAAACTAGTTATGAGACTGAGGTCACATCATTCTTGTTGAGATTGCCAATGTGTAGGGTTAAATTCACAACACATGTTTATGAATGAACACCCATGCCAGAATATATTGTTGTTAATGGTATTGATGCAAAAAATGCTCAGAACCTTTCTTCAAATTCAGATGGTTTAGTAGAGGAGACAGGCATGTAAATATTCCCTAGTCCATTGTGCTGGGTGTAAATGTGATACAGATTTTAGGTGGTTCAATGACAATTGAGATTTAGATGTGATTTAGATTAAATTCATATTCTGTGCAAGGTTTCTCTAGATACCTATGTTGTCAGGTTCTCATGATCACCTCTGGTTCCTGCTTTCTCCTCTGACTGCATGTATATCCTCCAAATCCACAACATTGTCTTTTATTTCTGATATGGCATAGGGTAAAAGTTGGATTTCAGCCCCTCTTATATAAGCAACAGACAAATATCCCCCAAGTAAAGACACCAATAAAGACAAAAATCAATTACCAGTCCCTGCATATGCCACACGTCTTTTGGTTTATTTTGGGGGTGAAACACATGTGATTTAGGCAGCCACAAAGCAAATTAATAAATTTGGAATTTTAGATTTCCCAGTTCTCAGAAGTATAACAGCCAAATTGGCATAGAGCTGAGCCAATCCACTACTCTGCTATTTTTTCTTCTAAAAGTCACTTCTAAATTCAGTTTCCCATCTAATGCAATGGGGGCCATCCATCTCTACTACTGACTATTTCCAGAATACTATTAATATTTCATATCTGTGATTCTTTTACTTTGATTGATTTATAAAATATTTTCCTAAATATTAATAAATGCTACATCCTTATAAGAATTTCTCTTAAAAGCATTACAGAAACTTTTCCATATGTCTGTGATACTATAAATTAATCCATACACATAAATGTTAATAATATTTTCATTTTATGCATAATATTTATAATGCATTAAATTAGAGAATATTGTAAATGCTACTCCAGCTTAGCAAAACGTTAAGGAGCATGGTGTCAGGAGTTAAGGTGCATAATGTTCTTCCAAAAGTGGCACATACATCATTAACTTTAAAGCATGCTGTTGCTGCTGTTCGGTTGCTCAGCCATGTCCTACTCTTTGCAACCCCACAGACCGCAACATGCCAGGCTTCCCTGTCCTTCACTGTTTCCCTGAGTTTGCTCAAACTCATGTCCATTGAGCTGACAGATGACCAGAGGAAACAGAGTGAAGGGACAAATTTTGAAGAGGGAAAAGGAATCTTAAGTTCAAAGACAATGAGATATGAAAAAGCATGGTTAGTAAGGTGAACTGGGCTTCTCTGGTGGCTCAGACAGTAATCTGCCTGCAATGTGGGAGGCCTGAGTTTGATCCCTGGGTTGCATAAATCCCCTGGAGAAGGGTAGGGCAACCCACTTCAGTATTCTTGCCTAAAGAATCCATGGAGAGAGGAGCCAGGCAGACTACAGTCCATGGGATTGCAAAGAGTTAGACATGACTGCGCGCCTATGCACAGCACAACACAGCATGGTGAGGCATAAGGATCTCAGATTGCTACACTGTTACTTGAACTGGTAAATGGGCATCAGATGGTGAGGAGTATACTTCAGAAAAACGAAACTCAGAGCACAGTGACTTAGACAGTAATATTGAGGATATTGAAATCTCTCTTGCAAGCTCTTGAGACACTAAGTAAGGGATTAGAATATAGAATATAAAATATTCTTATGAAACAAATCTACTACTTAGGGTGGAAAAATTAGTAGAAAAGCAAGAAAGAAACTGATGTCAAAGAATTTGAGGGATTTTATAATAGTTTAAGTGACTGATGGCAAAGTCCAGAACATGGGTAATAATGATGTGAGTGACTGTAGATTCAATGATTTAATGTGTCCTTTATCTGCTAGCAATCAGTTCAGCCTGTGCTAAAAAGCCATACTCTCACTATTATAGGGAAAACAAAACAAAAAAGGCAAAACAAAGTGAATCAGCAAAACTGCTGTTCAGTGGTTGCTAACAAAGGAAAATGTAGGAAAGTCAATAGCAGAGCATGGTAACCAACTTGTAAGCTGTTACTTTAGTCCACGTGAGACATGAAGATGGCTGGGGAGACAGGGGTAGCTGGGGAAACGTATAAGTCTGATTACATTTTAAAGTTAGAGCTGAAAGGAGATAGGTTATTAACAACAAGAGTTGGAACTTCCCTGCTTCCAAGACGCCATGCTTCCAATGCAAGGGGCACAGGTTTGATCCCTGGTGGCAGAACTAAGATTTCACATGCTGTGCAACACAGTTAAAAACAAAAATACAAAAAAAAAAAAAAATCCCCAAAAGAATAATGAAATAATTTTCAAAATGAAATACTTTTAAAATACTGTGATTTAAGACTGTCAAGATGTTGGGACAAAGGAAATGAGTAGCATAGAGTTATGAGAGAAACAGCAAGATTCTCTATGAGTTTGGATTGAAACAAGATAAGTTTGGGACATAAGTTTGAGACATACTTGATAATTCATAGAAGATTTCAAATATACAGCTTTAGGTAGAAAGCTGGAGTTCAGTTGAAAGAGTTGCTGGATGGATGAAAGCTTAAATAATATACAATTATAGCCATAAGCAGAGAAGGCAATGGCAACCCACTCCAGTACTCTTGCCTGGAGAATCCTGTGGATGGAGGAGCCTGGTAGGCTGCAGTCCGTGGGGTGGCAAAGAATCGGACACGACCGAGTGACTTCACTTTCACTTTTCACTTCCATGCATTGGAGAAGGAAATGGCAACCCACTCCAGTGTTCTTGCCTGGAGAATCCCAGAGACGGGGGAGCCTGGTGGGCTGCCATCTATGGGGTCGCAGAGAGTCGGACACGACTGACGTGATTTAGCAGCAGCAATAGCAGCAGCAAAGCCATATGAGTATAATATCAAGTTAAAGCCAAATGAGTGTAAAATGACTTCAGGATTAATGATAGAGGAGGAGAGATTAGAGACTTAAATTTGGAAAATTGAAGTTAAGCAGCAAAAGTGATCAAGATTATATAACTCGTATAATGTATCTTCATTTCAGTTCAGTTCAGTCGCTCAGTCATGTCTGACTCTGCAATCCAATGGACTGCAGCCAGGCCTCCCTGTCCATCACCAACTCCCGAAGTTACTCAAACTCATATCCATTGAGCCAGTGATGCCATCCAACCATCTCATCCTTTGTTGTCCCCTTCTCCTCCCGCCTTCAGTCTTTCCCAGCATCAGGGTCTTTTCAAATAATGTATCTTAACCCAAGTAAACTGGAGCCGATTATACAGAGTGAAGTAAGCCAGAAAGAAAAACACCAATACAGTATACTAACACATATATATGGAATTTAGGAAGATGGCAATGACGACCCTGTATGCAAGACAGGGAAAGAGACACAGATGTGTATAACGGACTTTTGGACTCAGAGGGAGAGGGAGAGGGTGGGATGATTTGGGAGAAGGACATTCTAACATGTATACTATCATGTAAGAATTGAATCGCCAGTCTATGTCTGACGCAGGATGCAGCATGCTTGGGGCGGGTGCATGGGGATGACCCAGAGAGATGTTATGGGGAGGGAGGTGGGAGGGGGGTTCATGTTTGGGAACGCATGTAAGAATTAAAGATATTAAAATTAAAAAAAAAATGTTCCAGTGTGAAAGGATAGGCCACTAGCATTAAATGCTGATGAAAAGTGGCAAAGGGAATCGATGTTGATTCTGAAAAGTAAACATTTCAGATGACTGGGAAGAGCTGTTTGTGATTTTACCATAGTAATGAGAGGAGAATGACTAACTGGAATGGGAGTAAAAGATAGAAATAATAAAGATATGGAGACTAGAAGTGTAGAGAATCCTTTCCAAGAGATTGGTTGTAAAGGTGAGCAAAGATATGATATGGTAGTGGGGATGAACATGGGTCAGGAAGAGTTTCTGTCTCTGTGCATTTGAAAACATACACACTAATGGAAATCATTTGAAAGTGAAGGAAAATTATAATGTAAAAGATATCCAAGTACGTATTTTCCACAGAACTAATGTCTTAAGTAGTGATTATCTACTAGCAAGTCCATAAATATATTTAAAAGTTATATTTAATAAGTTATTAGTGGTATTGCAAAGCACCAATATTCACACTATTTTCTAGGTTAAAGGAATTTCACATTCCAAAACAGTGTGAACAAGGACATTTGTACCATTTTACATTTTTATTATTGGCTACTACATGTGTTAATTTGGATTTTGAAATCTTAAATATACAGAAATTTCATATTTGATTTCTATGGAAATCAGTAGGATTCGTAAGTAATACAATGGTTTAAGTGGCTTAATTTAAGTCATGAAAATGTTAATACTCTTGTTTGTGGTTTCAAAGAATGTTAAGTTATTGACAAATTAGAATGTGAAATTCATGTTCACAGCATTTTTTGCAAAGTTTTTGCATTTAGTTCTTCTCATCTGTAATTGTTATTTCTTAGACAAAAATTTAAATCAGACTTATACATAATCAGCAAACACTTTTAATTAACTCAAATATTCAATAAAGTCTGAGTTCATATTTTACATAGTTTCTTGAACAAATTTAAAACTATTTAAGTAACAATATTTTCCCAAAGACTTTTTTATGTAACACAACCTGTCATAAACTTCTAAGTTTTGAAAAACACATGTATTTAGTAAAATTGAAATGACACTAATAGAAACTGATATTCATACAGAAATTCAGAATTTCTGTGGTTGACGTTAAGAACACTAGTGTGTTGAATTTCTATGTAATTGTTATTTTTCTAGAGCAGTGATTCGTCTCTAGGGTATAGTTGCCTCCACAGAGGCACAATTGCCACTCTATGTGTCATAAACTTGTGTAGGGTCAAAATAAACTTTAAAACCCTGTAAATAATGACTATGTACTAGACACACTAATAGAAGAGACTTTCAAATTTAATTGGGGCCTAAATCAAACTTCACCTAATATTATCTGAAATACTAACTCAACAAGCAAACTCCAACACTATTAGTGACGCTATGTATACTTTAAAGGTTAGTATATCTATATTCTTTTAGTGAAAGTGAGTGAAGTTGCTCAGTCACGTCTGACTCTTTGCAACCCCATGGACTGTAGCCTACCAAGTTAAGTGAATTTGAAAGATCGAGGAAATTATTGAAAATTTTATAGATTGTCTTTTTTTGTGTAATGATTCCTCAGTCCAATAGCCTATTTTAGCTACAATCTGACATTTTTTTCTTAATGGTTTGAACTGTTCAAAGAAGCAGTAAATATTGATGGAAGTTTGGAATACAGAAGGGCAGAGATTTAGAAATAATGTTTAGAAACTCATGTTATGTGAACAGATTGTCCAGCCTGAGTTCAAACAGAGCACACATCTGAATGTCACAGTTTCTCATGGTGAGTTCTGATTAATTAATCTTTTTTAGGGCTTGGAGGTCTCTGAATACTTAATATGGGACCTGATTCAGGAACCCTGAAATCTAATAAACAATCATCTACCAGGATGTAATTTAATAGGTATTTTGCAACCTATCATTCATTTTCAATTTGTACTCACCTATATGCAACAGAGATATGGCAAGTGTTAACATTTACTCCAAAACAGGATATAGATTAAAATACATTAAAATTCAGAGTTGAGTTAGTACATGGCTCATGAAAGAGTCAATGAAAACCAGTTTTGAATGATACAAATTAAACACACTACTGAATTATTTGATTTTAATTTTCATTAATCCTTGTTTTTAATCCAGTCTAGTCCATGGGGTCGTGAAGTTGGACACGACTGAGCGACTTCACTTTCACTTTTCACTTTCATGCATTGGAGAAGGAAATGGCAACCCACTCCAGTGTTCTTGCCTGGAGAATCCCAGGGACCTTGGTGGGCTGCCGTCTCTGGGGTCGCACAGAGTTGGACACGACTGAAGTGACTTAGCAGCAGCAGCAGTAACATAATATTAAATACGAAATACTTATCAAGTGTCATGCGTTATTCTAAGGGTGTTATATTAATTATCTTTTCACATTTAATGAGGAATATCCAAAGCTGCATTATAGCTACTGCTACTATCTTTAGTTTATGGATAAGAAAATGGTAAAGAATTGTTATATAAATTGCCACATGCCCACAGATAGGAAATGGTGAGGCTGATGTTTAAATCTAAACAGTCTGTTTCTAGAACATCATGGTGGAACTGGGATTGTGCACACACACACACATACACATACACACATGATTTACATATAACATAACAAGATAACATATAGCAACAGTTTAAGTTAATTTTCTTCCCTTTCTAACCTGGCAGTGCTTAGTTCAAAATTAATTTCTTCCATACAGATAAATTTCAGTATCCACCAACATTTAAACACTCCAAAGCACTGTGCATTTGCTGCCTTGCACATTTATGATTTACTTGGATAAAGTATTTGTAAGAATAAGTAAGTGCATATGCAAGCCCTAGTTCTGTGCAGTGCTGGAGCAGTGAGCAGCCAAGAGGAGATACCCCATGTCCAAGGTCAGGAGTGGCGCCTATGCTTCGCTGGACTGGCCATGCAGAGATACCCCACATTCAAGGTCAGAAAAGCCCCAGTAATATGGTAAGCACTAGAGTGGCTGTGAGGAGATACCCCATGTCTAAAGGCAAAGGAGAAGCCCCAACAAGATGGTAGGAGTGGCAAATTTGCATTTAGAATCAAACCCCATTCCTGCCAGAAATGCTAAGAAGGCTCAAACAAACCTTGTGTGCATTAGGATCCAGGACCCCACAGAGACTGAGAAAGAACTGTGTTTGAGTGTCTCCTGTGGAGGTACCGGTCAGCAGTGGTCTGCTGCAGGGACAGGGGCTCTGGGAGTGGGTATGGCAGAAGTCCTCTTGGAGGAGGTTGCCATTAACCCCACCATAGAGCAGCGAGAATAAGACTGAGGAAACAGACTCTTGGTGGGCACAAAGAACCTTGTGCACCAGGACCCAGGAGCAGTGACCCAAGAGGAGACTTGCCTGTAGGTGTCTGGAAGTTTCCAGTGAAAGTGTGGGTTGGTGGTGGCCTGCTGCAGGGGTAGGGGCACGGACTTTAGCAGTACATGCCTAGGATCTTTTGAGGGAGGTCACCATTATCTTCATTACCTCCACCATAGTTTGGCCCCAGGTAAACAGCAGGGGCCTATATCACAGTAATCCAAGTCTATGCCCCCAACCAGTAACGCTAAAGAAGCTGAAGTTGAACAGTTCTATGAAGACCTATAAGAACTTTTAGAACTAACACCCAAAAAATTGTCCTTTTCATTATAGGGAACTGGAATGCAACAGCAGGAAGTCAAGAAACACCTGGAGTAACAGGCAAATTTGGCCTTGGAATGTGCAATGAAGTAGGGCAAAGACTAATAGAGTTTTGCCAAGAAAATGCACTGGTCATAGCAAACACCCTCTTCCAACAATACAAGAGAAGACTCTACACATGGACATCACCAGATGGTCAACACCAAAATCAGATTGATTATATTATTTGCAGCTAAAGATGGAGAAGATCTATACAGTCAACAAAAACAAGACTAGGAGCTGACTGTGGCTCAGACCATGAACTCCTTATTACCAAATTCAGATGTAATTTGAAGAAAGTAGGGAAATCCGCCAGACCATTCAGGTGTGACCTAAATCAAATCCCTTATGATTATACAGTGGAAGTGAGAAATAGATTTAAGGGCCTAGATCTGATAGATAGAGTGCCTGATGAACTATGGGATGAGGTTTGTGACATTGTACAGGAGACAGGGATCAAGACCATCCCCATGGAAAAGAAATGCAAAAAAGCAAAATGGCTGTCTGGGGAGGCCTTACAAATAGCTGTGAAGAGAAGAGAAGTGAAAAGCAAAGGAGAAAAGGACTTATAAGAATCTGAATGCAGAGTTCCAAAGAATAGCAAGAAGAGACAAGAAAGCTTTCTTCAGAATCAATACAAAGAAACAGAGGAAAAGAACAGAATGGGAAAGACTAGAGATCTCTTCAAGAAAATTAGAGATACCAAGGGAACATTTCATGCAAAGTTGGGCTCAAAAAAGAACAGAAATGGTATGAACCTAACAGAAGCAGAAGATATTAAGAAGAAGTGGCAAAAATAAACAGAATAACTATATAAAAAAGATCTTCATGACCCAGATAATCACAATGGTGTGATCACTCACCTAGAGCCAGACATCCTGGAATGTGAAGTCAAGTGGGCCTTAGAAAGCATCACTACAAACAAAGCTAGTGGAGGTGAAGGAATTCCTATTGAGCTATTTCAAATCCTGAAAGATGATGCTGTGAAAGTGCTGCACTCAATATGCCAGCAAATTTGGAAAATTCAGCAGTGGCCACAGGACTGGAAAAGGTCAGTTTTCATTCCAATCCCAAAGAAAGGCAGTGCCAAAGAATGCTCAAACTACCACACAGTTGCACTCATCTCATATGCTAGTAAAGTAATGCTCAAAATTCACCAAGCCAGGCTTCAGCAGTACATGAACCGGGAACTTCCTGATGTTCAAGCTGGTTTTAGAAAAAGCAGAGGAACCAGAGATCAAATTGTCAACATCCACTGGATCATGGAAAAAGCAAGAAAGTTCCAGAAAAACATCTATTTCTGCTATTGAATAAGCCAAACCCTTTGACTGTGAGGATCACAATAAACTGTGGAAAATTCTGAAAGAGATGGGAATACCAGACCACCTGACCTGCCTCTTGAGAAATCTGTATGCAGGTCAGGAAGCAACAGTTAGAACTGGACATGGAACAACAGACTGGTTACAAATAGGAAAAGGAGTACATCAAGGCTGTATATTGTCACCCTGATTATTTAAATTATATGCAGAGTACATCATGAGAAACGACGGACTGGAGAAAACACAAGCTATAATCAAGATTGCCGGGAGAAATATCTATAACCTCAGATATGCAGATGACACCACCCTTATGGCAGAAAGTGAAGAGGAACTAAAGAGCCTCTTGATGAAAGTGAAATAGGAGAGTGAAAAAGTTGTCTTAAAGCTCAACATTATCACTTCATGGGAAATAGAAGGGGAAACAGTGGAAACAGTGTCAGACTTTTTTTGGGGGGCAGCTCCAAAATCATTGCAGATGGTGATTTCAACCATGAAATTAAAATATGCTTACTCTTGGAAGAAAAGTTATGAGCAACCTAGATAGCATATTCAAAAGCAGAGACATTACTTTGCTGACTAAGGTCTGTCTAGTCAAGGCTATGGTTTTTCCAGTGGTCATGTATGGATGTGAGAGTTGGACTGTGAGAAGGCTGAGCACCAAAGAATTCATGCTTTTGAACTGCGGTATTGGAGAAGACTCTTGATAGTCCCTTGGATTACAAGGAGCTCCAACCAGTCCATTCTGAAGGAGATCAGCCCTGGGATTTCTTTGGAAGGAATGATGCTAAAGTTGAAACTCCAGTACTTTGGCCACCTCATGTGAAGGGTGGACTCATTGGAAAAGACTGTGATGCTGGGAGTGATTGGGGGCACGAGGAGAAGGGGACGACTGAGGATGAGATGGCTGGATGGCATCACTGACTCGATGGCCGTGAGTCTGAGTGAACTCCGGAAGTTGGCAATGGACAAGGTGGCCTGGCGTGCTTCGATTCATGGGGTCTCAGAGTTGGACAGGACTGAGCTACTGAACTGAACTGAACTGAAACAGCAGGGAAGGAACACAGCCCCACCCATCAACAAAAAATTGGATTAAGATTTACTGAGCATGGCCCTGCCCATCATAACAAGGCCCAGCATCCCCTCAGTCAGTCTATCCCATCAGGAAGATTTCATAAGCCTCTTATTCTTATACATCTAGGGGAGACACACTGAAAACCACCATCACAGAAAACTAACCAATCTAATCACATGGACCACAGCCTTGTCTAACTCAGTGAAACTATGAGCCATGCCATGTAGGGCTCAAGATGGATGGGTCATGGTGGAGAGTTCTGAAAAAATATGGTCTACTGGAGAAGGGAATGGCAAACCATTTCAGTACTCCTGCCTTGAGAACCCCTTGAACGGTAAGAAAAGGCAAAAAGATAAGACACTGAAAGATGAACTCCCAAGGTCAGTAGATGCCCAATATTCTACTGGAGATCAGTGGAGAAATAACTCCAGAAAGAAGGAAGGGATTGAGCCAAAGCAAAACCAACACCAGCTGTGGATGGAAGCAAGGTCCGATGCTGTAAAGAGCAATATTGCATGGGACCCTGGAATGTTAAGTGCATCAGTTAAATTCAGTTCAGTTCAGTTGCTCAGTCCTGTCCAACTCTTTGCAACCCCATGAATCACAGCACACCAGGCTCCTCTATCCATCACCAACTCCTGGGCTTTACTCAAACTCATGTCCATTGAGTCAGTGATTCCATCCAGCCATCTCATCCTCAGTCGTCCCCTTCTCCTCCTGCCCCCAATCCCTCCCAGTATCAGGGTCTTTTCCAATGAGTCCACCCTTCACATGAGGTGGCCAAAGTACTGGAGTTTCAGCTTTAACATCATTCCTTCCAAAGAAATCCCAGGGCTAATCTCCTTCAGAATGGACTGTTTGGATCTCCTTGCATACCAAGGGACTCACAGGAATCTTCTCCAACATCACAGTTCAAAAGCATCAATTCTTCAGCACTCAGCTTTCTTCATAGTCCAACTCTCACATCCATACATGACTACTGGAAAAAGCATAGCCTTGACTAGATGGACCTTTGTTGGCAAAGTAATGGTTTTGAATATGCTATCTAGGTTTGTTATAACTTTCCTTCCAAGGAATAAGCAACTTTTAATTTCATGCCTGAAATCACCATCTGCAGTGATTTTGGAGACCCCCCAAAATAAAGTCTGACACTGTTTCCATTGTTTCCCCTTCTATTTCCCCTGAAGTGATGGGATCGGATGCCATGATCTTCGTTTTCTGAATGTTGAGCTTTAAGACAACTTTTTCACTCTCCTCTTTGACTTTCAACAAGAGGCTTTTTAGTTTCTCTTCACTTTCTGCCATAAGAGTGGTATCATATGCATATCTGAGGTGCAATCTGAGGTTGATATTTCTCACAGCAATCTTGATTCCAGCTTGTGTTTCTTGCAGCCCAACATTCCTCATGATGTACTCTGCATATAAGTTAAATAAGCAGGGTGACAATATACAGCCTTGATGTACTCTTTTTCCTATTCGGAACCAGTCTGTTGTTCATGTCCAGTTCTAACTGTTGCTTCCTGACCTGCATACAGATTTATCAAGAGGCAGGTCAGGTGGTCTGCTATTCCCATCTGTTTCCAAATTTTCCGCAGTTTATTGTGATCCACACAGTCAAAGGCTTTGCCATAGTCAATAAAGCCGAAATAGATGTTTTTCTGGAACTTTCTTGCTTTTTCCATGATCCAGCTGATGTTGACAATTTGATCTCTGGTTCCTCTGCCTTTTCTAAAACCAGCTTGAATATCCAGAAGTTTATGGTTCACATATTGCTGAAGCCTGGCTTGGAGAATTTTGAGCATTACTTTACTAGTGTGTGAGATGAGTGCAAATGTGTGGTACTTAGAGCATTCTTTGGCACTTCCTTTCTTTGGGATTGGAATGAAAACTGACCTTTTCCAGTCCTGTGGCCACTGCTGAGTTTTCCAAATATGCTGGCATATTAAGTGCAGCACTTTCACAGCATCATCTTTTAGGATTTGAAATAGCTCAACTGGGATTCCATCATCTCCACTAGCTTTGTTCATAGTGATGCTTTCTAAGGCCCACTTGACTTCACATTCCAGGATGTTTGGCTCGAGGTGAGTGATGACACCATAGTGATTATCTGGGTTGTGAAGATATTTTTGTACAGTTATTCTGTTTATTTTTGCCACCTCTTCTTAATATCTTCTGCTTCTGTTAGGTCCATACCATTTCTGTCCTTTATCGAGCCCAACTTTGCATGATATGTTCCCTTGGTATCCCTAATTTTCTTGAAGATATCTCTATTCTTTCCCATTCTGTTGTTTCCCTCTATTTCTTTGCACTGATTGCTGAGGAAGGTTTTCTTATCTCTCCTTGCTATTCTTTGGAACTCTGCATTCAGATGTTTATATTTTTCCTTGGAAGTGATCAAACAGGAGATGGCAAGAGTAAACGTTGACATTTAGGAATCAGTGAACTAAAATGGACTGGAATGGGTGAATTTAACTCAGATGACCATAATATCTACTACAGTGGACAAGAATCCCTTAGAAGAAATGGAGCAGCCATCATAGTCAACAAAGAGTCTGAAATGCAGCATTTGGATGTACTCTCAAAAACAACACAATGATCTCTCTTTGCTTCCATGGCAAACCATTCAATATCACGGTAGTCCAAGTCTATGCCCCAACTAGTAATGCTGAAGAAGCTGAAGTTGAATGGTTCTATGAAGACATACAAGACCTCTTGAATTAACACGAAAAATAACATGTCATTTTCTTTATAGGGTACTAGAATGCAAAAGTAGGAAGTCAAGAAACCCCTGAAGTAATTGGCAAATTTGACTTTGGAGTACAGAATGAAGCAGGGCAAAGGCTAATAAAGTTCTGTCATAGCAAATACCCTCGTCTTACAACACAACAGAAGACTCTACACACAGACATCACCAGATGTTCAACACTGAAATCAGATTGATTATATTCTTTGCAGCCAAAGATGGAGAAGTTCTATACAGTCAGCAAAAACAAGACTGGGAGCTGACTGTGGCTCAGATCATGAACTTCTTATTGCCAAATTCAGACTTAAATTGAAGAAAGTGGCAAAAACCATTAGATCTTTGAGGTATGATCTAAATCAATTCCCTAATGATTATACAATGGAAGTGAGAAATAGATTTAAGGGACTAGATCTGACAGAGTACCTGATGAACTATGGATGGAGGTTCATGATATTGTACAGGAGAGAGTAAGCAAGACCATATCCAAGAAAAAGAAATACAAAAGCAAAATGACTGTTTAAGGAGGCCTTACAAATAGCTGTGAAAAGAAAAGAAGTGAAAGGCAAAGGAAAAAAGGAATGATATATCCATTTGAATGCAGAGTTGCAAATAATAGCAAGGAGAGATAAGAAAGCCTTCCTTAGTGATCAGTGTAAAGAAATAGAGGAAAACAATAGAATGGGAAAGACTAGAGACCTCGTCAAGAAAATTAGAGATACCAAGGGAACATTTCATGCAAAGATGGGCACAATAAAGGTGAGAAATGGTATGGAACTAACAGAAGCAGAAGATATTAAGAAGAGGTGGCAAGAATACACAGAAGAACTATACAAAAAAGATCTTCATGATCCAGATAACCATGATGGTGTGATTACTCACTTAGAGCAGGCATCCTGGAATGTGAAGTCAGGTGGGTGTTAGGAAGCATTTCTAAGAACAAAACTAGTGGAGGTGATGGAATTCCAGTTGAGCTATTTAAAATCCTAAAAGATGATGCTGTCAAAGTGCTGCACTCAATATGTCAGCAAATTTGGAAAACTCAGCAGTGGCTGCAGATATGGAAAATGTCAGTTTTAATTCCAATCCCTAAGAACAGTAATGCTGAACTATGTGCAAACTATCACACAATTGCACTCATCTCACACTCTAGCAAAGTAATGCTCAAAATTCTTCAAGCCAGGCTTAAACAATACATGAACCACGAACCTCCTGATGTTCAAGCTGGTTTTAGAAAAGGCAGAGGAATCAGAGATCAAATTGCCAACATCTGCTGGATCATGGAAAAAGCAAGAGAGTTCCAGAAAAACATCTGTTTCTGCTTTATGGACTATGCCAAAACCTTGGACTGTGTGGATCACAATAAACTGTGGAAAATTCTGAAAGAGATGGGAATACCAGACCCCCTCTCCTGCCTCTTGAGAAATCTGTATGCAGGTCAGGAATCAACAGTTAGAACTGGACATGGAAGATCAGTCTGGTTCCGAATAAGGAAAGGAGTACATCAGGGCTGTATATTGTCATCGTGCTTATTTAACTTATATGCAGAGTACATCATGAGAAACTTTGGGCTGGAGGAAGCACAAGCTTGAATCAAGATTGCTAGGAGAAATATCAATAACCTCAGATATGCAGATGACACCAGCCTTATGGCATAAAGTGAAGAAGAACTAAAGAGCCTCTTGATGAAAGTGAAAGAGGAGAGTCAAAAGTTGGCTTCAAGCTCAACATCAGAAATCAAAGTTTATGGCTTCTGGTCCCGTCACCCCATGGCAATTAAATGGAAAAATGGTGGAAACAGTGGCAGGCTTTTTTGGGGGGCCCAAAATCACTGCAGATGGTGATTGTAGCCATGTAATTAAAAAATGCTTACTGCTTGGAAGAAAAGTTATGGCTAACCTAGACAACATATTGAAAAGCAGAGAAATTACTTTGCCAACAGACATCCATCCAGTTAAGGCTATGGTTTTTCCAGTAGTCATGTATGGATGTGAGAGTTGGACTATAAAGAAAGCTGAGCACCAAAGAACTGATGCTTTTGAACTGTTGCGTTGGAGAAGAGTCTTAAGAGTCCCTTGAACTGCAAGAAGATTCAACCAGTCCATCCTAAAGGAAATCAGTCCTGAATGTTCTTGGAAGGACTGATGTTGAAGGTGAAATCTCAATACTTTGGCACCTGATGCAAAGATCTGACTCATTTGAAATTATCTTGACGCTGGGAAAGATTGAGTGCATGAGGAGTAGGGGACGACAGAGGATGAGATGGTTGGATGGCATCACTGACTCAATGGAGATGAGTTTGGGTAAACTCTCCAGGAGTTGGTGATGGACAAGGAGGCCTGGTGTGCTGCAGTCCATGGGGTCGCAAAGAGTCAGACACGACTGAGTGATTGAACTGAAGTGAACTAAACTGAATTTGTGAGTATACACAGTACATTTTCAGCCAATGCTTTATACATACAGAAGAGTGGGAGTATACAATTTTTTTCTTCTAGAGCATTTAAAATACACTGTAAAATCAAGTCTATGTCTGACGCAGGGTGCAGCATGCTTGGGGCTGGTTCATGGGGATGACCCAGAGAGATGTTGTGGGGAGGGAGGTGGGAGGGGGGTTCATGTTTGGGAACGCACGTAAGAATTAAAGATTTTAAAATTAAAAAAATAAAAAAACTAAAGAAAAAAGAACACTGTAAAATCAATTCTTGTATTTTTATATAGAAGAATTTCAATAATTTATATAGAGCTATAAGTATCTATTTTAGAGCTTTATCAATTTTGCTCAGTGATTTGCTTGTATTTTTGCATAAATCATCAAAAATCAGTTATTTTCTAATGGAGTGTCTTAGATTTGTTGCATTATGACTTTTTGAAAATTGTGATACTTTGAAGGATATGAGTTGCAACTATAAATTACATGTATGTTTGAATTAAATAAGATATCACAAAATTGTTATAAGATTGGTAAATGCACTAAAATGTATATTTTTATTTTATACTTGGAAAAAATCTTACCACCAAATTTTTTTAATTTTATTCAAGTAACAAAATCATCACAATAAAGCTCAGTATTTTTGTATTTTTATTGTAAATTATGATGTATATTCCATTGTTTTTCATGAAAACAATTTCTGTTCCTTATCACTGATCTACTTAATACTTTAAAGGATAAGGAAGTGAAAGTATCATACCAGCTGTAGCATACCTTTTTTCCAAAAGCTCAGCTGTCATCCCAGCATAAAATAAAAAGCCAATTTTAAACATGCACCTTGAAGTTGTTTCCCCTTTTGCACGAATTGTGTACTTTTAGTTTTCATGTTTCAAGAAATCTCATCATGACCTGTTATCTCCAACATTGTTTTAGAAACAAAGGATGCACACTTTTAATGTACAGGTTAACATATTTTATGTATGAGTAAAAAATTAATACATTTATTGAACTCAGGTATATTTCATCCCTTGATCTATAGAGAACTATGAAATAAATAAATATTTTGATATGAGGGTGATTTAGAGAAAGCTTTTAGTGGAATGGTAGAACAAAAAAGGTATATACCCCTGATTTAAAAGTAGAGATGGAACTATGAAACCCTAATTTGGAAGAATTATGTAGGTCACCAGGAAATGATTTAAACTAGAGGTAGAATTATGGAACATTTTGCACTTACTTGTTCATTACATTGAGGTAATCTACAGTAAACACCTAATTAGTGAGATTTGAAGGCTTTCCTGGTTGCCATGGCAACGATGATCTATCCTATATTGGTGACATTATAATGAACATCAAAATGAAGTAAAAATGAAGATTAATTAGTTATATTGATCTTAGGTGACATTCTGGGGTTGAACTTGAAAGAGTTTATGGTGAGCTCATGACCAAAATGAGGTAATGATGTAAGACATGCAGGTAATGTTTACAAGTTTAATGTGAGTACATACTCAAGAGAGACTGAGCCTTAAGTTAGTACATAAATGTGTTCCTACTTCTGACTTTATTTGAAGACACTGTAGAGACATGTTTACTGGTAGCACCTTGGGCTTGATTTTTACCTTGATTTCTTAGTCTGAAAGCCTTTAGCTATAGGGAAATGGAGATTGGTTGCTGTTATGCAGTCACTGAGTTGTGTCCTACTCTTTTGACCCCATGGACTGCAGCATGCCAGGTTTCCCTGTCCATCACCATTTCTCAGAGCTTGCTCAAATTCATTTCCATTGAGTTGGTGATGCCATCCAACCATCTCATCCTCTGTTGTCCCCTTCTCCTCCTGCCTTCTATCTTTCTCAGCATCAGGGTTAGAACTAGTTATATTTTTAAAATCAGCAATTCCTGCTTTTGCATATTCTTCAAACTTTTTTCAAAAACTGAAATTAATGCCTATTTAGTTATTCTTTCTCCTATTTTATAATTGACAGCTAGAAGCCAGTAGGTAATGTCTAGGCCCAGCCTGAAATCTTCCATGTTAGGTTATCTTCCATAAGTGCGCATGAGATCTCCCTTGTACTTTTCACATTATTATAGCAGCAGCAGTGCTGCTGAATTTCTACTACTACATAAATAGGTTCCTGTTTTCTCCAGACTGAAAAAACAGCCACCTCACTCTTCTTCAAGATCTCAACAACAGCCTTAAAAACTGAGGCCTCCAATTTTCATAGCACTCTCTTCCAGGCTCTGTGGGCTTCTGCTGCTGCTAAGTCACTTCAGTCATGTCCAACTCTGTGCAATAGCCCACCAGGCTTCCCCGTCCCTGGGATTCTCCAGTCAAGAACACTGGAGTGGGTTGTCATTTCCTTCTCCAATGCATAAAAAGTGAAAGGTGAAAGTGAAGTCACTCAGTCGTGTCCGACTCTTAGCAACCCCATGGACTGCAGCCCACCAGGCTCCTCCATCCATGGGATTTTCCAGGCAAGAGTTCTGGAGTGGATTGCCATTGCCTTCTCCACTTTCAGTTTCTACTTACCACCATTACAAAGCAATGCTACATGTTTAAGTGTTTTTACATCACCACTTTCACTATTAAATTATTTTCCAACGATTTATTGTGGCATAACAAACTAAACTCAAATTTAATGGCTTAAAATTTTGTTTTTGACACCAGATTTTATGTCAGAAACTTGGGGAAAACTTAGTTAGGTAATTATTTTGATCCACATGGTATCAACTGAGACACTTGGTCATATTCAGGCGCTGACCATGCTGACATAGAGAGTTTGATATGGCTTAGTTTCCATGTCTTCTACCTGGGTTGGAATGACTGGTAAAACCAGGAATTGGTAGCACTGGTATACTGCAAAGTGGCCTTTCCATATAACAAGCCTGAACTTCCAAGAAGGTGGGGAATGTCCAGTGTATGAGTTAGTCAGAGGGTCACCACTACACCATGAAATGTAGCAAAGGAACAAAGAAGGAGAAAAACTCAAATATTTGGCTCACCCTCCTTCCCATTTTGATTAGTTCTCATTGGTTCAATCCAAGAAGAAGCTACGCAGCAAGACTGGCAAGTTAATGTAGGGGGAAAAGAGTGAAGTGTTGATGTTAAACACAGGGTTAAACAGAAAAAAATAGAATATTCCACTAATTTTGCTGTTCAGCAACTACTCATTCACTTTTTTAAGTTTAAGAAAATCTATTCCATTACAGTGGAGATGAAAAAATATATATATATCATCAGGCATCGTGCTGCTAAGTCACTTCAGTTGTGTCCGACTCTGTGTGACTCCATAGATGGCAGCCCACCAGGCTCCCCTGTCCCTGGGATTCTCCAGGCAAGAACACTGGAGTGGGTTGCCATTTCCTTCTCCAATGCATGAAAGTGAAAAGTGAAAGGGAAGTCGTTCAGTCGTGTCCGACTCTTCTGCGACCCCATGGACCGCAGCCTACCAGGCTCCTCTGTCCATGGGACTTTCCAGGCAAGAGTACTGGAGTGGGGTGCCATTGGTAAATATTAATTCAGTTGGCACCTCCAGTTCTAAAGTTTGTGGTGCTGGCAACACTGTTTTGAGCAGGCACATGTTTATCCAGGTTATATAAGTTTCTCTTGGAGGACATATTGCAGTCTATTCTATGAAAAAGAAATACAATATAACCTATCTTCCCTGTGACTGGGTGTTTCACATTGACCTTTGCTGTGGGTAGGCTGGACTCATAAGTAGAGATAGCAAGATTCTTCCTACTCAGTAAAAGCCTACATTGTTTGAGAATTTTTGCCTCTAATTACCACAGTTTTGCATAAGTAAGTAAGTAAGTGTTAATCACTCAGTCGTGCCTGACTCTTTGTGACCCCATGGACTGCAGCCCACCAGGCTCCTTTGTCCATGAGATTTTCCAGGCAAGGATGATACTGGAGTGGGTTCCCATTTCCTTCTCCAGGGGATCTACCCAACCCAGGGATTGAACCTGCATCTCCTGCACTGCAGGCAGATTCTTTACCAACTGAGCTACAAAGTCATTATTCATAAAAATGATACTTACTCCAGTAATTACAGCTATATTTTTCTTAAATTCCCCAGCCACAGGGAAAAAAAAAAGTTACTAATGTTATTAAACTGAAAGCTTACAAAATGAGGCTTCTACTAGCTAGGGTGGAAGATTCTGATAAGATAAATTTGAGTGTGCAGCTATGCTATGGTTGCAGATAAGACTATGACTATAACATTTTGTTGAGTTCGTTCACACTTTTCAGTTATGCCACTGTGATCACATTGTATTTGTGCCTATTAAATAGCATAGGTAACCAAATGATGGAGAAGGCAATGACACCCACTCCAGTACTCTTGCCTGGAAAATCCCATGGAAGGAGGAGCCTGGTAGGCTACAGTCTATGGGGTCGCTAAGAGTTGGACATGATTGAGAGACTTCACTTTCACTTTTCACTTTCATGCATTGGAGAAGGAAATGGCAACCCACTCCAATACTCTTGCCTGGAGAATCCCAGGGAACAGGGAGCCTGGTGGGCTGCCATCTATAGGTTTGCACACTGTAGGACACGACTGAAGTCACTTAGCAGCAGCAGCAGCAACCAAATGAAGGTGACCACACAGCAAGGTTTGTCTGGTTACTGAGTGACATTATTGCAGAGAATGTCCTCTAATGTGCAGCTCTGTGGGGGGAAAAATGTCTTCATATTTTGAATTTATTTTAAGTCGTTTCAGCCATTCAGCCGAGTCTGACTCTTTGCAACCCTATGGACTGCAGTACACCAGGTTTCCCTGTCCATCATCAACTCCAGGAGCTTATTCAAACTCATGTCCATCGTGTCGGTGATGCCATCTAACAATCTTATCCTCTGTTGTCCACTTCTCCTCCTGCCTTCTGTCTTTCCCATCATCAGGGTCTTTACCAATGAGCCAGTTCTTCGGATTAGGTGGCCAAAGTATTGCAGTTTCAACTTCAGCATCAGTCCTTCCAGTGGATATTCAGAACTTATTTCCTTTTGGATGGACTGGTTGGACTTCCTTGCTGTCCCAGGGACTCTTAAGAGCCTTCTCCAACACTTCAAAAGCATCAGTTCTTTGGTGCTCAGCTTTCTTTATAGTACAACTCTTACATCCATACATGACTTCTGGAAAAACCATAGCTTTCACTAAAAGGACCTTTGTTGGTAAAGTAATGTTTCTGCTTTAAATGACTTCTCTTTGGATTTCCTTATCATCAATTTTTAATTTTTTTTAAATTTGAATTGGAAGATAATTACTTTACAATGTTGTGTTGGTTTCTGCCATACAACAACATGAATCAGTCATAACTGTGTGTGTGTGTGTATGTGTATATATATATATATATATATATATATATATATATATATATCCCCTGTCTTTGGATCATAACTTCTTAAGACCCTAACTAGCCACCCAACTCATTATGACTGTCTGTGAGTCACAAACCAAGATTCGCATCTCTTGCCACTTTTTCTTCTTAACAAAGTAGAAACCATTTGCTCAAAGTACTGATGTTTTCTTTTCAACGCTTTTTCATAACCAACCTTGCATAGGGCTGTTTTCCAGCAACCATCACTTTAAGCTGTTACCAGCTTAAGATGCTGACTCAGCTGCAAACCAACCCGCATTTTCTTCTCTTCTGTTAATAGACATGGTGGACACCCCATGAGGTCATACCAGTGCTGTGAAGGAGATGTGGCAGAACAGCAAGGGTGAGTATTATGGTAGTCTGAGCCACCTGTTCATGTGATTTATTTGCATCTTTTAAAACCTGTTTGGATCCAGTTTGTATACACCATTTCTATTTAAAGATGGAATGCTGCTGTGCATGCCTCAGATAATACTTGGATTATGAATGGTAGTTGGTTCAGAGACTTCTGGTTCCATGGCCAGTGTTCATGATTACTAAAATAGTTACTTACACATCTTGAGAAAATTCTAGTCAGCAGTATGAGGCCTGAATAATCACTACAGGCACAGGAAATTTACATTGCATGTATATATAGTCTTGACATCTAAACTCTGTCTACGGCCATCATATGGCCACCAGTTAGATTCCTTAAACCCACACTTATGAGCTTATGTAGAATTATATCCAGGTTCCTGTAAGTTTGAAAAACCAAGAAAACTAGGGAATAAAAGAAATATTGTTCCTGTTCTATAGATGGTTTTGTGTAACATGATAGCTTTAACTTAAAGTAAATCTCTCAAATGCTCCCTGGTGTTTCTTAGCACCCTTAGTGGTGGAACTCAAGGTTTGGGATGGAAAGAAAAAAAAAAGTCAGAGTTGATAGACCTTTGACCAACTATAAAGATAAGTAAACATATATAGAGATAGATAGCCTCTACCTATATAGCTACATGTAGAACATGAACTTATATATTCATTGTACAGGAAGCAAAGGTATTTCATGAATAATTTTCTGGCTAGATGACCAGAAATTTCAAGGAAGTCCTTCAGTGAAAGGTGACAGAGATGTCAAACAGAGGGGCATTTGGATAGAAACCTAGATAGTATATTAAAAAGCAGAGACATTACTTTGCCAATGAAGGTCCATCTAGTCAAAGCTATAGTTTTTCCAGTAGTCATGTATGAATGTGAGAGTAGGACTATAAAGAAGGCTGAGTGCTGAAGATTTGATGCTTTTAAACTGTGGTGTTGGAGAAGTCTCTCTTTTTTTTCTTCAATATTTGCTTTATATATTTTGAGACTATGATATTAGTTTCATACAAATTTAGAATATTCTTGGTGAATTGAAGCTTTTTTAAAATATAAATTTATTTATTCTAATTGGAGGCTAATTACTTTACAATGTTGTATTGGTTTTGCCATACATTGACATGAATCCAGCACGGGGGTACATGAGTTCCCCATCCTGAACCCCCCTTCCACCTCTCTCCCAATACCATCCCTCTGGGTTATCCCAGTGCATCCTGTATTATGCATTGAACCTGGACTGGCAATTCATTTCACATATGATAATACACATGTTTCAATGCCATTCTCCCAAATCATCCCACCCTCTCCCTCTCCCACAGAGTCCAAAAGACTGTTCTATATATCTGTGTCTCTTTTGCTGTCTCGCATACAGGGTTATCACTACCATCTTTCTAAATTCCATGTATATGCATTAGTATACTGTATTGGTGTTTTTCTTTCTCGTTTACTTCATTCTGTATAATCAGCTCCAGTTTCATCCATCTCATTAGAACTGATTCAAATGTATTCTTTTTAATGGCTGAGTAATACTCCATTGTGTATATGTACCACAGCTTTCTTATCCATTCATCTACTGATGGACATCTAGGTTGCTTCCATGTCCTGGCTACTGTAAACAGTGCTGTGATGAACATTGGGGTACACATGTCTTTTTCAATTCTGGTTTCCTTGGTGTGTATGCTCAGCAATGGGATTGCTAGGTTGTATGGCAATTCTATTTCCAGTTTTTTAAGGAATCTCCACCTTGTTCTCCATAGTGGTTGTACTAGTTTGCATTCCCACCAACAGTGAAAGAGGGTTCCCCTTTCTCCACACCCTCTCCAGCATTTGTTCCTTGTAGACTTTTGCATAGCAGCCATTCTGACTGGCCTGAAATGGTATCGCATTGTGGTCTTGATTTGCATTTCTCTGATAATGAGTGATGTTGAGCATCTTTTCATGTGTTTGCTAGCCATCGGTATGTCTTTTTTGGAGAGAGATTGCAAGGAAATCAACCAGTCAATCCTAAAGGAATATTCATTGGAAGGACTGATGCTGAAGCTGAAGCTCCAATATTTTAGCCACCTGATTCAAAGAGCCGACTCATTGGAAAAGACCTTGATGCTGGGAAATATTAAAGACAGGAGGAGAAGGGGATGACAAAGGATAAGATAGTTGGATGACGTCACCTACTCAATGGCCATGAGTTTAAGCAAGGTTTGGGGGTTGATGATGGGCAGAGAAGCCTGGCATGCTGTAGTCCAGGGGGTTACAAAGAGTCAGACATGACTGAGTGACTGAAAAGCAACAACAAACTAATGTAATATGGAACTTACATTCTGGATTACAACCAACACATAATTTTTTTTTTATTTTTTCAGTAAAAATATCAGATCTTGATGAATTAGTGGACATGGACGGTTGGATATTAACTGTGCAAAGCTTAAAAAATTGTATTTATCCTCTTAACACATATAATATGACTGTACCATATCTTCAGTTGCAAGTTAAAATATTTATGACTTCAGTAATTCAATAACACATTGTATGAAACTTCATTACCTTAACTTATCCTGAAATTAATCTCTATCCAATGAAAAAAGGCATTTTTAATATTTCTAGGAGCTGACTGTTCAGAGTTACATTTCCTGCATTTGATTCTTAGCTCTACTACTTAGCATTTATTTGACTTTAGAAAGTTACTTAGCTATTGTTTCTTCAGTTTACTCAGTTATGAGATGAGGATAATAACAGTATTTACCCCATGGGTATTTGTAAGAGTTAAAAATTAAATAATTTAAAAGTAATTAACACAATACATAGTACACCTCAAACAATAGGTAAATGTTAGTTGTTTGTATTAATTATTATTGATTTCTGATTCTTTTAGTGTGTATGAATAAAAATGCATAAACCATAAAATGTATCAAAGTCATATGCAATGTCAGAAGTACATAAAATTGTATTTGTCTTAAAATTGGGTATATCTTAAACTTTTTGAATACATTTGGAGGAAATGTCACTCAATTTTGACAGGTGATATAAGTAAGAGTCCTGTATACATGAAATGTATTTTGTAACAATACTAACTCTTTGAGCAAAATAACCAGTGGGAATTAGGATGGTTAAAAATTAAGGTAATTCTTGCCTCATCTGTTCATCTGAAGATAATTCTCAATGCTATACCACATATACTTTCCTGTGTTATGCAAGACAGGAGGATAGGGATTTTACAGGAAAAAAATTCTAGTGAAAATCAAATATCAATTAATCTAAGAGGGGAATAGGTTTATGATAAACAGAAAGGACATTTCAAATAGAGCTACTGGAAGGAATGGAAATATAAATGTTGTAAATGTGGGGAAAACTAAACACAATAAGGAACAAGGATTCAGTTGCTACAAAGCCTTGTCTTTCTAAAGTCACACGCTCCTTTTAATGATGAAATAATTCCCTTTCTTTAATATAGGCAAAGTTAAACTTGTGTTCACGTCGTCTATGCCAAATAGGATATTTAACATTCTGAAAGAAAAAAAATGCACTCTTTCTGAGCAGAAATTTATTTATTTAACAACATATTCATATGTAAAAGATATTTTGGTGGACTTTAAGACTAAAATGCTGCATATGTTAAAAGCAGTTTTATATAGGGTTTTCATGGGGAATCGGGGAAAGCTAGTTTAAAGTGAATAAAATAGGAGGTGTGAAATCTCAAAGGCACAGGAATGGAGAAGGGGGGGCAGAAGTAAATTCAAGGTGATGTCATGAGTGCATATAAGTAGTCATGGCTGGGGTGGGGTGAGGCTGAAGTTAAATTGAAAGGTGTTAAAAAATGATGTTGAGAAAATAGATGAAATATTGTGGAAGAAGATAAACCAACCAAAATATTTAGCTTAAGCTTTTATTGAAACTTGGCAGTGTGAAAATAACAAGGAAATGTGTCCTTCAGGGAACAAGAAACTTAAAGATTTTAAAAAGTTAAATGGTGGGGGGGGGCAAGTCAAATTTTGATTAGTACTAAGACTTGGTCACTGTTCAAATTTTCAGAAAATATAGAAAAACTTACATCGCATTTATCACGAGCAGGAAGTGGGAGCAGCAATACTTAAGTCACAGTGTGTGTGTGTATGCCTGCTCAATTGTATCTGACTCTTTTGCAACCCCATGAACTGTAGCCCGCCAAGCTCCTCTGTCCATAGGATTTTCAAGGCAGGAATACTGGAGTGGGTTGCCATTTTCTACTCCTGGGGATCTTCCCAACTCAGGGATGGAACTCGAGTCTCTTAAGTCTCCTGCATTGGCAGACATGTTGTTTACCACTAGCGTCACCTGGGAAGCACTTATCAATTGGATAATTTCAATTTAGCAAGGGGAGGAGGAATAGTTGGGGCTACGGTTTCATAATAATCAGTGGAAAATTTTAGTATATCAATACCTATTACAATGCAAATTTGAGTATTCAGATGTTCTATAAAGAACTTTGAAAATCACTCAATGAAGATTCAGCATCTTGAAGAATTAATATTGCAAGAAATGTAGACAGAAAAAATGTTTAGATTAAACCAACTGGGTACAAGGATATTAGTTAAGAACCTGTTGCACTAATCCACAGAGAAATAGTGGTTGTCTGAATTTGGGAAGTGACACATGAACAGAAATGGATGGAAATAAAACAGAGCTAGGTGGTCAGATGAAAAATAATTTGTAAATGAGTGCGGATGGTGCAAGGAATAGAAAGGAGTCAAGAAATTTTCCCAAATTTCAATACTAAATAGTAGGTAGAATAGTAGAATAGGAAATTGTTTTCATGTGGATACAAGATGGTGGAGGGAGACTAGAATGAGTAGGTGATGGGAGACCTGAATGAGTTTGTAGCACAGGGAAAATTAAGTGTTGGGCTTCCGTGGTGGCTTGTGGTAAAAATCCGCCTGCAATGCAGGAGCCTCAGGAGATGCGGGTTCAGTCCTTGGGTTGGGAAGATCCCCTGGAAGAGGAAATGGCAACCCATTCCAGAATTCTTGCTTGGGAAATTCCATGGGCAGAGGAGCTTGTGGGGGTGGTGGCTAAATTCCATGGGGTCACAAAGAGTTGGACACAACAGAAGCGACTGAGCACATAGTGAAACTGAAGCAACTGGAGACAGCTAAGTAGGGATGAGCAATAGAAAGGTGGATACAGATGAGAAACAAGGTTTGTGCTGGTGTTAAAAACCATTAGCATTACTAGGATAGCACAGCACCTAAGACTAGACTCCAGAATCTGACTGGCTAGGTTTGCTATAGTTTACATTGTGTTTTATCTTTGTGCTTCAAGGTACTTATTCTATTTAAGAAATGTGATGGGTATATTTACATCACGGAAATTGGCAAAGCCAACAAATGAGGACTCTCTCTTTTTTTTTTTTTTGAAAAGTCTATTTTAAAGCTTTTACCAGCAAACTAACATACTGTCCATAAAGAGATACTCCCTAGTCTCTTTGCTGTTTTTTGTTTGTTTGTTGTCTTTCTTTTTTCAGAATGCCTTCAACACCGAAGGGCCTGAAATCTTAAATTACTGACCGTGTTGAATTAGAAGCCCACATTTACCCAATAGGGCTTCTCAGGTAACTTAGTGGTAAAGAATCTGCCTGCCAATGCAAGAGACACCAGAGTGGCAGGTTTGATCCCTATGTGAGGAAGATCCCTTGATGGAAGAAATGGCAACCCACTCCAGTATTCTTGCCTGGAAAATTCCACGGACAGAGGAGTGTGGTTGGCTACAGTTCATGAGATCACAAAAAATTCAGACACAACTGAGAGACTGAGAGCACACAGAAAACACATTTACCCAGTAAACACTAAGGTACACTCACATGAAGCAAGTATTTCTCTGTGTATAATCTGGAAGAAATCGGGAAGAAAGTGAGCTCAGACTGAATGAAATGATCAAGAAAGAATGACCTTAGGGTACAAGCAAGAAAATCTAATGCAAAACCCTGAGAAAAAAATAAAAGAAAAGAAAAACAGAAAATGGAAATAACCAAAGAATGTAAGTTTTTAAAGAAGATGTAACATCGTGTTTCTGCACCTGTCATTGTGCTTTCCTGATAGCTCCGTTGATTAAGAATCTGCCTGCAATGCAGGAGATCCTGGTTGGATTTCTGGGTCGGGAAGATCGCTGGAGAAGGGATAGACTACCCACTCCAGTATTCTTGGGCTTCCCTTGTGGCTCGGCTGGTAAAGAATCCGCCAGCAATGTGGGGGACCCGAGTTCAATCCCTGGGTTAGGAAGATCCCCTGGAGAGGGGAAAGGCTACATACTCCAGTATTCTGGCCTGGAGAATTCCGTGGACTGTATAGTCTATGGGATCGCAAAGTGTCAGACACAACTGAGCAACTTTCACTCTCACTTTTTTCACCATGCTTCAGAAATGTCCAGGTGGATGATATTGTCACAGTGGGTGAGTGCCAGCCCCTGAGCAAGACTGTGCTGTTCAATGTGCTCAAGATCACCAACGCTGCACGCACCAAACATTCCAGAAATTCTAAGACTGGACGCTTGCCCATTTCTCCAAACCAATTAATTTCCCAATATAAATCAATAGTTTGAAGATATTAAACCTGGGATGTCAAGTATGGACTCCCCTTTATAGTTGTTGGGGTCCATATCAAAAGTGAAGGTCTCATTCTACACAGTTTGCTAAGATCATTCAAATAATTTCATCAGTTGCCTTGTTTTTTAACACTTAATAAATGAATAAAGAAAAAAAACACAGATTTTCTTGCTTTTTCCTCAGTGAAGCACAAGTGACTATATATGTAGGAACATTATTATTTTTCCAATATGCAAACACTTTTGCTTCCTAATTAAACATGTTATATACATTTTGATCACAAATAGTTCCATAGGAATCAGAAGACATAAATTTCTCATTTCCCACCATTTAGAAACAACAATAGTATTTCAGGAAATATTTTAACAAAATTATATATGTAAGCAAACACACATTCTCAGGAGAAAATGATAAAATCATACCATGCAACCTGGCTGTATATTGCGTTTCTCACTGAACACCTGGTACACATTTCCCAGTGAATACACACTTGATTAACTCATAAATGGATATAAAACTGTATTTAGCATAAAAAAATCTTCCAAGTGGCAAGTAATCAGTGAAGAATCATTACCATTATTATTAGAATTTCAATGACTGTTATGTATTTTATTTTATGAATTTATCATAATGTATTTAACTTGACCATTCTAATCAAGTATTAGAATATTTTCTACAGTAGTTAAAGACCTTGAACTTTCAAATCAGCCTAATATGATCATATATTAAATCTCTCAGAACCTCAGTATTTTTATCATAAAATGTGGATAATTATACAATTAATATTGTAGTGTCCTTGGGGGTAGGAATAAATGAAATAACATAAGAATGTTTCCATTGTAGGAAATAGTACATATTTACTATTAAGTAATTCAAGTTTTTATTATTATGTTTTAATTATTTTTAATTTATACCCATGTTTCATTGCATATCTAGTGCACAAAACTGCTTGTTTTCTTTCTAATTCTATGATTTCAATTACTCTTCTTTTATTTTGTCCTACTCTATGACTTAAGAAAAATATCAAAGAAAAATCACAGATGTTCTGATAATTGGATAAGAGTATGTAATGGGATAACAGTGCAATAATAATAGATATTAAAAAAAAAAACCTATTGTATCTCATTTTCCCTGTCAAAGTTTTAAGCATATACCATGGTATATTTCAAAATGTCTCCCTGTGGAAAGCATAACTATCTTTATCTTGCAGAAGAATAAAATAGGACAACATCCAATTTGTTTAAGAATTGAAGATTTTAACTTAGTTCAAGTTTAATTCCTCCACATTTTCAGCAACATTGATAGTCATTTTAATTTAAGCAATTCATGTAAGTATGCAATATCATCTCAATGGAATTTCAATTTGCATTTTCCTAGTAGCTAATAATACATGCTAAGTTGCTTCAGTTGTGTCCAACTCTTTGCAACCTTATGGACCATATGCCACCAGGCTCCTCTGTCCATGGGATTCTCCAGACAGGAATACTGGAGTGGATTGCCCTGCCCTCCTCCAGGGTATCTTCCCGACCCAAGGATCAAACCCATGTGTCTTATCTCCTGCATTGGCCAACAGGTCTTTACCACTAACACCACCATAATAATCCATTTCTTTCATGTGTCCATTAGCATATTTGACAAAGATTCTATTCAAATATATATATTTTTCCATTTTCTTTTTAATTGGTCATTTCCATTCTGATTATTTGGGTTTCCCAGGTGATTTAGTGGTAAAGAATCTGCCTGCCAATGTAGGAGATACTAGAGATGCAGGTTAGATCCCTGGGTCTGGAAGATCCCCTGGAGCAGGAAATGGCAAACCCCTCTAGTAGTCTTGCCTGGAAAATTCCATGAACAGAGAAGCTTGGTGGTCTAGAGTCCATGGAATTGCAAAGAGTCAGGCATGATTGAGAACACATGCTGATTATTTATTTCAAGATTTCTAAGTTTGATTGCAAGTAATTTATGAGAATTTTTTTAGATATAAAAGAGTTTTACTTCTCAATTGCCAATCTGAGTGTCTTTATTTTTCTTCCCTCATTGAGCTGGCTGGAAGTCAAGACAATATTGAATAGATGTAGCACTGAGGCAAGAGGCAGATGGTTCTCCCCCCAGGGTTAAAGCATTGGAGATTTATTCCCTATTGACTGAAACTCCAAGACAAGATTATCAGCGCAATTAAGGGAAGGGATTGGGACCCACCCAAACTACAAGTTGCTCATTCCCCAAGTCAGGAGACCTTCTGGACCACATGTGTACAGAAAAGGCTCCTTGGAGGTTATGTGAAGGGATCTTCTACCCAGATGACTTTTTGGTAGGATCCATCTTGGCTAAGAGATCCATGCACATGCATGCAATGAATCTGAGATATACCAAATAGGGACTGTAAACTAGGCAATTCAAAATGATCCGCCAAAGGAAAACTGGAAGAAATGCCCCATATAAGTGATTTAAACTGCCATGTGTGCACAAGTAGGAACTCTTCCTCTGTGTCTGTCCATGTGCCTATCCACATATATTGTACTCTTTTCCTCCTAATCAATACTTTACTTGCTTCACTACATTCTGTCTTTGTGGAAATTCTTTCCTGCAAAGCCGAAGAGCTAGGTCTCTTGTCACTGACCACTGGTTTAGAGGCTAGGATTTGGTGCTCTCACTGCCCCAACCCAGGCCAATCTCTGGCTAGGAACATCTGAGATCAGCATAATTTGACATGTTGTCTTTTTCTTAACATTAAAGTAGAAATACTCAAATTTTCAATACTCAGTGTGACTTTTTTGGACACCCTTATCAAGTTGATTCACAAACACAAGCTGGAATCAAGATTGTGGGGAAAAATATCAATCATCACAGATATGCAGATGACACCACCCTTATGGCACAAAGTGAAGGACGTCTTGATGAAAGTGAAAGAGGAGAGTGAAAAAGTTGGCTTAAAGCTCAACATTCAGAAAACTAAGATCAAGACATCTGGTCCCATCACTTCATGGCAGATAGATGGGGAAACTGTGGAAACAGTGGCTGACTTTATATTGGGGGCTCCAAAATCACTGCAGATGGTGACTGCAGTCATGAAATTAAGACCCTTACTCCTTGGAAGGAAAGTTATGACCCACCTATACAGCATATTAAAAAGCAGAGACATCACTTTGCCAACAAAGGTCCGTCTAGTCAAGGCTATGGTTTTTCCAGTGGTCATGTATGGATGTGAAGTTGGACTGTGAAGAAGGCTGAGCACCGAAGAATTGATGCTTTTGAACTGTGGTTTTGGAGAAGACTATTGAGAGTCCCTTGGACTGCAAGAAGATCCAACCAGTCCATCCTAAAGGGGATCAGTCCCAGGTGTTCACTGGGGGGACTGATGTTGAAGCTGAAACTCCAAAACTTTGGCCACCTGATGCGAAGAGCTGACTCATTTGAAAAGACTCTGATGCTTGGAAAGATTGAGGGGAGGAGGAGAAGGGGACAATAGAGGATGAGATGGTTGAATGGCATCACCGACACAATGGACATGGGTTTGGGTGGACTCTGGGAGTTGGTGCTGGACAGCCTGGCGTGCTGCAGTTCAGGGGGTCACAAAGAGTTGGATATGACTAAGCGACTGAACTGATCTGAACTGAATCAAGTTGAAAATTTCTTTTATCCTTAATTTACTGAGAATTTTTATCAGAAATACATTTTGGATTTTTTAAAATGCTTTTTAATAGCTGATCTAAAATCATATATTTTTATTTTTAAAGTAGATGATATGATAGAGTAAACTGATTTTGAGTGAGAAAGTAAACTCACATTTCTGCATTAATTGGCAATAATATAAATAAATAAATAAATATATCGTTGGTTTCTACTTTTTAAATTTTTGTTTAGATTTTCTTTTGTACCATAAGATACATTGATGTTCTTACTCTGCTTTCTTGATTCTGCTCTCCTTGGTAAATTTTATTTAATTACCAATTACTAAACTAAAATTTTATTAGGCATCTTTAAAATGTAGTTTTATAGTTCTCCTCAAATGTAAAAAAAAACCTGGCCCATGGCTTCTTTTTCACATATTTCACGGTATCCCATCATCTCTTTTCTTCCAGGAATTCAAATTGCAGCTATACTGGACTTCTTAAATTTATTCTACAGCTTAGTATTTTTCTTCCTTTCTTTTCATTCTTTACTCTGTTTCATCTTAATAGTTTCTCTTTTTTTTAACTTCATTTTGCTAATATTTTATACTCTGATGTCTAATTTGCTGCTAATTTCACCTAGTGTTTATTTCTTACATTGTATATTTACACCTGGATGTACAATTTTATTTATTTTTTTTTGCTTTTATTTTATTTTATTTATTTATTTATTTATTTTTTTAAATTTTAAAATCTTTAATTCTTACATGCATTCCCAAACATGAACCCCCCTCCCACCTCCCTCCCCATAACATCTTTCTGGGTCATCCCCATGCACCAGCCCCAAGCATGCTGCATCCTGCGTCAGACATAGACTGGCGATTCAATTCACATGATAGTATACATGTTAGAATGGCATTCTCCCAAATCATCCCACCCTCTCCCTCTCCCTCTGAGTCCAAAAGTCCGTTATACACATCTGTGTCTCTTTCCCTGTCTTGCATACAGGGTCGTCATTGCCATCTTCCTAAATTCCATATATATGTGTTAGTATACTGTATTGGTGTTTTTCTTTCTGGCTTACTTCACTCTGTATAATTGGCTCCAGTTTCATCCATCTCATCAGAACTGATTCAAATGAATTCTTTTTAACGGCTGAGTAATACTCCATTGTGTATATGTACCACAGCTTTCTTATCCATTCATCTGCTGATGGACATCTAGGTTGTTTCCATGTCCTGGCTATTATAAACAGTGCTGCAATGAACATTGGGGTACATGTGTCTCTTTCAATTCTGGTTTCCTCGGTGTGTATGCCCAGCAGTGGGATTGCTGGGTCATAAGGTAGTTCTATTTGCAATTTTTTAAGGAATCTCCACACTGTTCTCCATAGTGGCTGTACTAGTTTGCATTCCCACCAACAGTGTAGGAGGGTTCCCTTTTCTCCACACCCTCTCCAGCATTTATGGCTTGCAGATTTTTGGATCGCAGCCATTCTGACTGGTGTGAAGTGGTACCTCATTGTGGTTTTGATTTGCATTTCTCTAATAATGAGTGATGTTGAGCATCTTTTCATGTGTTTGTTAGCCACATTTTTCACAGAACTAGAACAAATAATTTCAAGATTTGTATGGAAATACAAAAAACCTCGAATAGCCAAAGCAATCTTGAGAAAGAAGAATGGAACTGGAGGAATCAACTTGCCTGACTTCAGGCTCTACTACAAAGCCACAGTCATCAAGACAGTATGGTACTGGCACAAAGACAGACATATAGATCAATGGAACAAAATAGAAAGCCCAGAGATAAATCCACACACATATGGACACCTTATCTTTGACAAAGGAGGCAAGAGTATACAATGGAGTAAAGACAATCTCTTTAACAAGTGGTGCTGGGAAAACTGGTCAACCACTTGTAAAAGAATGAAACTAGATCACTTTCTAACACCGCACACAAAAATAAACTCAAAATGGATTAAAGATCTAAATGTAAGACCAGAAACTATAAAACTCCTAGAGGAGAACATAGGCAAAACACTCTCAGACATAAATCACAGCAGGATCCTCTATGATCCACCTCCCAGAATTCTGGAAATAAAAGCAAAAATAAACAAATGGGATCTAATTAAAATTAAAAGCTTCTGCACAACAAAGGAAACTATAAGCAAGGTGAAAAGACAGCCTTCTGAATGGGAGAAAATAATAGCAAATGAAGCAACTGACAAACAACTAATCTCAAAAATATACAAGCAACTTATGCAGCTCAATTCCAGAAAAATAAACCACCCAATCAAAAAATGGGCCAAAGAACTAAATAGACATTTCTCCAAAGAAGACATACGGATGGCTAACAAACACATGGATGTACAATTTTAAAATATATCTTTCTAGCCTCTGCTTACTTTTCAAACATACGAAATGAAGTTTTGATAATTGCCTTAATGTCCATTTTTTCTAATTGGAACATCTATGTAATTCTGTGTTCAGTTCAGTTCAGTCACTCAGTCATGTCTAACTGTTTGTGACCCCATGAATCACAGCACGCCAGGCCTCCCTGTCCATCACCAACTCCCGGAGTTTACTCAAACTTACGTCCATCGAGTCGGTGATGCCATCCAGCCATCTCATCCTCTGTTGTCCCCTTTTCCTCCTGCCTCTAATCCCTCCCAGCATCAGAGTCTTTTCCAATGAGTCAACCCTTTGCATGAGGTGGCCAAAGTACGGAGTTTCAGCTTTAGCATCATTCCTTCCAAAGAACACCCAAGACCAATCTCCTTCAGAATGGACTGGTTGGAACTCCTTGCAGTCCAAGGGACTCATAAGAGTCTTCCCCAACACCACAGTTCAAAAGCATCAATTCTTTGGTACTCAGCTTTCTTCACAGTCCAACTCTCACATCCATACATGACCACTGGAAAAATCATAGCCTTGACTAGATGGGCCTTTGTTGGCAAAGTAATGTCTCTACTTTTGAATATGCTATCTAGGTTGGTCATAACTTTCCTTCCAAGGAGTAAGCATCTTTTAATTTCAAGGCTGCAGTCACCATTTGCAGTGATTTTGGAGCCCCCCCAAAATAAAACCTGACACTGTTTCCACTGTTTCCCCATCTACTTCCAATGAAATAATGGGACCGAATGCCATCATCTTAGTTTTCTGAATGTTGAGCTTTAAGTCAACTTTTTCACTCTCCTCTTTCACTTTCATCAAGAGGCTTTTTAGCTCCTCTTCACTTTCTGCCATAAGGGTGGTGTCATCTGCATATCTGGGGTTATTGATATTTCTCCCAGCAATCTTGATTCCAGCTTGTATTTCTTCCAGCCCAGTGTTTCTCATGATGTACTCTGCATAGAAGTAAAATAAGCAGGGTGACAATATACATCCTTACTGCACTCCTTTTCCTATTTGGAACCAGTCTGTTGTTCCATGTCCCATTCTAACTCTTGCTTCCTGACCTGCATAAAGGTTTCTCAAGAGGCAGGTCAGGTGGTCTGGTATTCCCATCTCTTTAAGAATTTTCCACAGTTTATTGTGATCCACACAGTCAAAGGTTTTGGCATAGTCAATTAAGCAGAAATAGATGTTTTTCTGGAACTCTCTTGCTTTTTTGATGATCCAGAGGATGTTGGCAATTTGATCTCTGGTTCCTCTTCCTTTTCTAAACCCAGCTTGAACATCTGGAATTTCACAGTTCACGTATTGCCGAAGCCTGGCTTGGAGAATTTTGAGCATTACTTTACTAGCATTTGTTTGCATTAATTAGAATCTCATGCTGCATGATTTATATTTTCCTTCTTCTTATCAAACTTAGACATTTTTATGTTCTTATAAATGTTCTTGAGCTTTGTTCTGTGCAATTTAGTCCTTTGTAGAAATGGTATCTTTTGGTATGTTGTTTTTATGATTGACTAGGCAGGAATGGAGCCATATTCAGGCTGAGTTAGACTTGGTATTGAGTCAGTCTCTTCTCTATATTCATCACAATATCCCATGAATCTTTAGAGTATTTAGTGACAACATGTAATCTTTTTGGCACCACCATGTAAGCACTGGGCATTCTTACCCCTAATCTTTTCAAATGACTGTTTCAGGGGTCTCAGTTAATTGTGATAGATATCTACACTTTTCAGTACACTACTGAATACTCAAAAGCACTGACTTATAAACTCCAGAGTTCTCCATGTGCAGTTCTTTAATGTGAAATTCTGTGTATTGTAAACTGTAGTCCCTCTGTCTTCCTGCAGCTTTTCTCCTGAACTCACTGTGCATGTTTAGTCACTCAGTTGTGTTCGACTCTTTGTGACCACATGGACTGTCCTGTCTGGCTCCTCTGTCCATGGGGATTCTCCAGGCAAGAGTATTGGAGCGGGTTTCCATGCTTTCCTTCAGGGAATCTTCCCAATCCAGGGAACAAACCTAAGTCTCCGATATTGCAAGCAGATTCTTTACTGACTGAACCACCAGGAAAGCTCCCTAAACTCACTAAGTTTTCTCTTCATTCACTATGATCTTCAAACCTTATGAGGGCACTATTATGGGACAATTATAAAGCTCACATCACTTTTTCGTTTCTTTCTCTACAGGATCATTTTCATTTATGTGCTAATCTCTATTACCTCGAAAAATTTTTTGCACATGTTTTGCCATTGTTTTGATGCTTCTACGGGGAGGATAAAAATTCTATCTTGATGTTTTACTTTGGCCCAAAACTTACTATTGTGTTTCTAGTCATTTGCTAGATTTCTGTAGAGTAAAAGCACACTATGATCACCTAAGTTAACACACTCACAAGATATTTCCCTTATTTAATTTTAATATTCATAATAATTTCATATCACAAATTATTTTGTGCTCTAGGGATTAAAAATAAAATGATAGTTTCCATCCTTTATTTTTTATTTTTAGAAGATCAATATAGCAATTTTCAATACTGCCTTTTGAGAATTCTCAAGGTATGCACATAACAACATAGGAGAGTGTCATTGGCATTCAATACAGGTTTAATTGGGAACTTGCAGATATTCAGCAAATGCTACCTAGAAGAGTTGATTACAGAATTACATTTGAATTGATGATTTGGAGTTTTCAATGGAAGAAGACACAGCATGAAAGCATTTCAGACATAGGTAATAGGAAAAAATGTGCAAAAGTGTGAATGGAATATAATGCAAAGTTTCAAACAGACTAGTTCTCGATTATGAAGCAGAGTTCTGGAATGTTAATTTAGCATTGAAAGATGAGACTGAAGTAGCAGACTGTCGCTGGATCAAAAATGAGCCTGTATAATAGCCAACCTGACCATGCTCCATTGATGAGAGTAGGATAAGTAACTGAATAATGAAAATAAAATCTTTGAGAAGCCATGTGGAGCCTCCAACAACATTAGAAAACATAATTTGTAGAATCAATCATATGGTGATGAGACTTTTGACTAATATTATCCCAAGTCATCATGAAAATATTAATATTGTAGCAAAAGACAGACAATCGGTTAATTCTAAGATGTGAGTTTTTACCAGGTATACAAACGATGAAGCAGGATCAAGGGTTTTGTGGATGATGCTATGAAACTATGAAATGATCAGTCATAAATTTCAGCATTAGCAAACAATGAAAATATGTTGGTTTGCAGTGGGTACAACAAGAAAACATAGGAAGTTGTTTTCTGAAAATGGGACAGAAGAATTTAAGATTCTGGAAGCTCTCTAGTTCTAATACAATTAGTTCAGTTCAGTTGCTCAGTCGTGTCTGACTCATTGCAACCCCATGAACAACAGCACGCCAGGCCTCCCTGTCCTTCACCAACTCCCGGAGTCTACCCAAACCCATGTCCATGGAGTCAGTGATGCCATCCAATCATCTCATCTTCTGTCATCCCTTTTTCCTCCTGCCCTCAATCTTTCCCAGCATCACAGTCTTTTCAAATGAGTCAGCTCTTTGCAACAGGCAGCCAAAGTATTGGAGTTTCAGCTTCAACATCAGTCCCTCCAATGAACACCCAGGACTGATCCCCTTTAGGATGGACTGGTTGGATCTTCTTGCAGTCCAAGTGACTCTCAAGAGTCTTCTCCAACACCAAAGTTCAAAAGCATCATTTCTTCGGCACTCAGCTTTCTTTATAGTCCAACTCTCACATTCATACATGACTACTGGAAAAAACATAGCCTTGACTAGATGGACCTTTGTTGAGAAAGTACTGTTTCTGCTTTTTAATATGGTGTCTAGGTTGGTCATAACATTCCTTCCAAGGAGTAAGCATCTTTTAATTTCATGGCTACAATCACCATCTGCAGTGATTTTGGAGCCCCCAAGATAAAGTCAGCCACTGTTTCCACAGTTTCCCCATCTATTTGCCATGAAGTGATGGGACCAGATGCCATGATCTTAGTTTTCTGAATGTTGAGCTTAAAGTCAACTTTTTCATTTTCTTCTTTCACTTTCATCAAGTGGCTCTTTAGTTCCTCTTCACTTTCTGCCATGAGGATGGTGTCATCTGCATATCTGAGGTTATTGATATTTCTCCCAGCAAACTTGATTCCAGCTTGTGCTTCCTCCAGCCCAGCACTTCTCATGATATACTCTGCATATAGGTTAAATAAGCAGGGTGACAATATACAGCCTTGATGTACTCCTTTTTCTATTTGGAACAAGTCTGTTGTTCCATGTCCAGTTCTAACTGTTGCTTCCTGACCTGCATACAGGTTTCTCAAGAGGCAGATCAGGTGGTCTGGTATTCCCATCTCTTTCAGAATTTTCCACAGTTTATTGTGATCCACACCGTCCAAGGCTTTGGCATAGTCAATAAAGCAGAAATAGATGCTTTTCTGGAACTCTTTTTCTTTTTCTATGATTCAGCAGATGTTGGCAATTTGATCTCTGATTCCTCTCCCTTTTCTAAAACCAGCTTTAACATTTGGAAGTTCATGGTTCACATATTGCTGAAGTCTGGCTTGAAGAATTTTGAGCATTACTTTGCTAGTGTGTGAGATGAGTGCAATTGTGTGGTAGTTTGAGCATTTCTTGGCATTGCCTTTCTTTGGGATTGGAATGAAAACTGACCTTTACCAGTCCTGTGGCCACTGCTGAGTTTTCCAAATTTGCTGACATATTGAATGCAGCACTTTCATAGCATCATCTTTTAGGATTTAGGAAATAGCTCAAATGGAATTTCATCCCCTCCACTAGCTTGGTTCATGGCGATGCTTCCTAAGGCCCATTTGACTTCACCTTCCAGAATGTCTGGCTCTAGGTGAGTGTGAGTGATGACACCATCATGATTATCTGGGTCGTGAAGATATTTTTTGTACAGTTCTTCTATGTATTCTTGCCACCTCTTCTTCATATCTTAGGCATGTTAGGTCCATACAATTTCTGTCCTTTATTGAGCCCATCTATGCATGAAATGTTCCCTTGGTATCTCTAAATTTCTTGAAGAGATCTCTAGTCTTTCCCATTCTATTGTTTTCCACTATTTCTTTGCATTGATCACCGAGGAAGACTTTCTTATCTCTCCTTGCTGTTCTTTGGAACTCTGCATTCAGATGGGTATATCTTTCCTTTTCTCCTTTGCTTTTTGCTTCTTTTATTTTCACAGCCATTTGTAAGGCCTCCTCAGACAGCCATTTGGCTTTTTTAAATTTCTTTTTCTTCGGGATGGTGTTGCTCCCTGACTCCTGTACAATGTCATGTAGCTCCGTCCCTGGTTCATCAGGCACTCTGTCTATCAAATCTAGTCCCTTGTATCTATTTCTCACTTCCGCTGTATAGTCATAAAGGATTTTATTAAGGTCATACCTGAATGGTCTAGTGGTTTTTCCCACTTTCTTCAATTTAAGTCTGAATTTGACAATAAGGAGTTCATGATCTTAGCCACAGTCAGCTCCCAGTCTTGTTTTTGCTGACTGTATAGTGCTTCTCCATCTTTAGCTGCAAAAAATATAATCAGTCTGACTTCTGTGTTGACCATCTGATGATGTCCCTGTGTAGAGTCTTTTCTTGTGTTGTTGGTAGAGGGTTTTTGCTATGACCGGTGCGTTCTCTTGGCAGAACTCTATTAGCCTTTGCCCTGATTCATTCTGTACGCCATGGCCAAATTTGCCTGTTACTCCAGGTGTTTCTTGAGTTCCTACTTTTTCATTCCAGTCCCCTGTAATGAAAAGGACATCTTTTGGGATGTTAGTTCTAGAAGGTCTTGTAGGTTTTCTTAGAACCATTCAACTTCAGCTTCTTCAGTGTTACTGGTTGGAGCATAGAGTTGGATTACCATGATATTGAATGGTTTGCCTTGGAAATGAACAGAGATCATTCTGTCTTTTAAAATGACAGTAAATGGCATTTTAAAAAAAGATATGAACTGGTTTTCCCTATTATGTTTTTTTTGTCCTATAAGATAGTTTACTTCATTAATAATGCTGTGGCTATTTGTGGAAGGCATTGATGAAATAAAACGTGATTTCTATAACATTTTAATGCCAAAAATAAATGTTTTGGTGTCCTTTGATCCTGAAGCACTAAATATGATCACTCTACACTACAAAATGTACAGACTATCCATTTTTCCTTCGTGACAAGCACTATCTAATCCCTGAGACTTACAGTATGCAATGGTGTGTACTGAGACACTCCTTATAGTCACCCATTTTTGAGAGGATGGGGAGTTAACCCTTGCTCATCCTTCAGGTTTCAGTTTTAATGTGACATTTTCCAAGAACCAAGTCTTCTTTGCACCTTCCTCTGCTGCCCTTTCAGTGAGGTTAATGTGCCTTTTTGTATAAGCAGAAAATACCTATATTTACACTATTTGATGTGATATTGTCAAATTTCCAACTTCTGTCTGTATTCAAAACCAATATTGGGAAACTGGTATTGACATATATACACTACTATGGACAAGCTAGATAATGAACAGAACATAGTATATGGTACAGGGAATTATAATTAATGTTCCATAGTAAACTAAATGAAATCTAAGGAAAAGGGGATATATGCATACCTATGGCTGACTCACTTTGCTATATGGAAGAAACTAGCATAACATTGTAAAACAACTTTATTTCAACAAAATATATTTAGAGCAACTTTTAGAATTCCTTCTGAGGATCCCCAATGTAAGTATTAATAAGCTGTGCACAGATATTCAGTGAATAGTAACTGTTTGTGTCCTCACTGAGAAATCTTTTTTCCTAAGGAGAAACTCTTCTACTGAATATCTTTTATTTTTACTTTCAAATATTCCTTAAAATGTCCTGAGTCACCAAGGATTACATATTATGCACCCCAGTGATCTTAAACATAACCTTTCTATAATATATCTATGTCACCTGTGTTTGCCTTGCTACAGAGGCTTAGGAGGAAAAAAAATATATTTTCACTGGCACAGTGGCAAATATTATTTCTCCATTTTTTCCGATGTCTGGGATGGGATACTTATAGGCTTATGGGATACTTAAATATCTCTTTCCAAAACTGCTCCCTAAAGGTGTCTCATATGCTCACAACTACCATTGTTAGTAGCAACCTTCTGGATCCAGTGGTTTGGTATTTTTATTTTTCTTTCAGTTCTAACTCCTATTCCCTGTGGTTACATTAACTGCAGAGTATACATCTTTACTGCTGGCAGCTGCTGCAGCATGATGCTACATTAATGCCTACAGAACTGCTGCTGGTGCTGGTGTGGAAATTTGAGGAAGCTGCTCCCCTGTGCTTCTGTGTCTTTGTGGTGCAGTGCCACCCACCGTGGTCTAATTCATACCCAGCAGTGACCCTAGGATTCCAATAATTCAGCAGACACTCTTTAGTGAAACACGTCTTTGGGTTTTCACTTGCTGTTATCTCTCCCAGGAATTCTGATCCAAGTCCGCAGGAATTAGAATGAGAATTAAATGTATCCACTTGTGCAGTTACTTACTGACTTACTAGCTCAGTCAACATATATTTATCCGGTTTCTATTAAGTGTCAGGTGCACAGCTAAGCTGTGAGAACACAATGAAGGAATGGTTCCTGGCCAAATCAAGTGGCCAGGCTAGGGGAAGAGAAAAACACTCGAGGTTTGTTTTGTTTTTCATTTATCCCAAATATTAAAGCACAAATATTTAAAGACCTTTGCCAGGTTTTCAGGTGGAGTAATAAATAAAATTGATCAAGTCATCCCTCTTGGAAATGAAATTTCTCTCCTCTTGAAGAGAATTATTAAACATAAACTCAACTAGTGACAGCTATAATGAAGAAAAACAAACTGGAAATATATGACATTATTGGAGTGTATTAGGTAGACTATCCTCACTATCAATATATCATTTAAGCACAGATCTGATAAGGATATAGTGAGAATAAACCAGTCAGAAGGACAATAGGCAATTACAGTAAAACATGCAAGTCCACTGTTATGATTATTTTAAATAGTTTATGCTGTTGTAGTTTAGCTGTTTAGTCATGCCAGAATCTGTGGAACCCGATGGACTGCAGCACACCTGGCTTCCCTGTCCATCACCATCTCTCAGATTTTACTCAAATTCATGTCCGTGGTGTTGTGAGGCTATTTAACCATCTCATTCTCTGCCTCCATCTCCTCCTGCCCTCAATCTTTCCCAGCATCAGGGTCTTTTCCAGTGAGTCGGCTCTTTGCACCAGGTGGCCAAATTATTGGAGCTTCAGCTTCAGCATAGGCCCTTCAAATGAATATTCAGGTTTGATTTCCTTTAGGATTGGCAGGATTGAGATCTTTGCTGTCCAAGAGACACTCAAGTCTTCTCCAGCCCCACAGTTTGAAAGCATCAATTCTTTGGCATTCAGCCTTCTTAATGGCTCAACTCTCACATCTCTACATGCCTATCGGAAAACACAGAGTTTGACTTTATGGACTTTTGTCACCAAGGTGATGTCTTTGCTTTTCAATATGCTGCGTAGGTTTTTCATAGCTTTCCTCTGAAGCAGCAAATGCCTTTTAATTTCATGGCTGCAATCACTGTCTGCAGTGATTTTGGAGCCCCCCAAAATAAAATCTGTCACTGCTTTCACTTTTCCCCTTCTACTATCACAGTTTACTAAGCCATGGTTTTCTTTTATTCATGTTTAATGTTTATTTATTAAAATAATTCACCTACATCTTTTGCCTCTTCTTTCTTTCACTCAGTACAGTTAAAACTACATTACAGCTAACTTGGATAGAAGAAAAAAAGAAAAGAAAAGAAAAAACACAATTTAATCATGCAATTTTTCAATTTAAACTTCCAGTTGGTTACTAGTTGCTAAACATGGATTTAGGGCAGTCAATATCCTCTTTTCAAAAATCATTAATTCTTTGATTGAAATCAATAGGCATAGGCAACCTAAATATGTATAGTGATTAATCATCAACTGGGGTGATTCAATCAGTGAAGCTACAGATAATCATTCTGGCCATTTGTGAAAGGTAATTAGATCCTTTCAATGCCAAAATGTTCAGATCTAGTCTTTATGGATAATATATGCTGAGAAACAAACCATGATTTGTGTCTTTATCTAAAGGGATACAATATCAGAGACAAATTGGTTATGGCTCTTATATTTTCATGCATATATTTGTGTGTGTGAGAGAGATTTATCACACTGAATGGTAAGATGAAATTTCCTAGTTTATGTAGAATCAAGAAACCTTTACTCTTGTTTTTCCAGTGGAAAACATAGTATGCCTCAGTGTATAAAATTAAAACAGTTTTCTTTAAGCCACAAAACATATATCTATGTATATGTGTATACACACACACACACACACACATTCAGCTCAGTTCAGTCTCTCAGTCATGTCCAACTCTCTGTGACCCCATGGAGAGCAGCACGACAGGCCCCCCATCCATCACTAATTCCTGGAGCTTACTCAAACTCATGTCCATCAAGTTAGTGATGCCATCCAATCATCTCATCCTCTGTAGTCCCCTTCTCCTTCCACCCTCAATCTTTCCCAGCATCAGGGTCTTTTCCAATGAGTCAATTCTGCACATCAGGTGACCAAAGTATTGGAGTTTCAGCTTCAGTATCAGTCTTTCCAATGAATATGCAGGACTGATTTCCTTTAGGATTGACCGGCTGGTTCTCCTTGCAGTCCAAGGGACTCTCAAGAGTCTTCTCCAGTGCCACAGTTCAAAAGCATCAACTCTTCTCTTCAGTGCTCAGCTTTCTCTATAGACCAACTCTCCCATCCATACATGACTACTGGGAAAACCATAGCTTTGACTAGAGGGACTATTGTTGGCAAAGTAATGTCTCTGCATTTTAGTATGCTGTCTAGGGTTGGCCATAGTGTTTCTTCGAAGGAGAAAGACTCTTTTAATTTCATGGCTGCAGTCACCATCTGCAGTGATTTTGGAGGCCCCCAAAATAAACTCTGTCACTGTTTCCTTTATTTCCCTGTCTATTTACCATGAAGTGATGGGACTGGATGCCATGATCTTTGTTTTCTGAATGTTGAGCTTTAAGCCAACTTTTTCACTTTCCTCTTTCACTTTCATCAGGAGGCTTTCTAGTTCTTCACTTTCCGCCATAAGGGTGGTATCATCTGCATATCTGAGGTTATTGATTTTTCTCCTGGGAATCTTGATTCCAGCCAGTGTTTCATCCAGCTTGGCATTTTGCATGATATACTCTGCATATAAATTACTTAAGCAGGATTATAATATGCAGCCTTGACATACTCCTTTCCTGATTTGGAACCCATCTGTTTTTCCATGTCTAGTTCTAATTGTTGCTTCTTGACCTGCATACAGATTTCTCAGGAGGCAGGTAGGTGATATTTCCATCTCTTGAAGAAATTTCCACAGTTTATTGTGATCCACACAGTCAAAGGCTTTGGCATAGTCAATAAAGTAGAGGTAGATATTTTTTCTGGAACTCTCTTGCTTTTTCAATGATCCAATGGATGTTGGCAATGTGATCTCTTGCCCCTCTACCTTTTTAAAATCCAACTTAAACTGCTGGAAGTTCATGATTCATATACTGCTGAAGCCTGGCTTGAAGAATTTTGAGCATTACTTTGCTAGCATGCGAGATGAGTCCCATCGTATGGTAGTTTGAACATTCTTTCGCATTGCCTTTCTTTGGGATTGGAATGAAAACTGACCTTTTCTAGTACCGCGGCCACTGCTGAGTTTTCCAAATTTGCTGACATATTGAGTACAGCACTTTCACAGCATCATATTTTAAGATTTGAAATAGCTCAACTGGAATTCCATCATATCCACTAGCTTTATTCTTAGTGTTGCTTCCTAAGGTCTATTTGACTTTATATCCAGGAGGTCTGGGTATAGGTGAGTGATCACACCACTGTGATTATCTGGATCATGAAGATCTTTTTTACATAGTTCTTCTGTATATTTTTGCCACCTCTTATTAATATCTTCTGCTTCTGCTAGGTCCATACCATTTCTGTCCTTTATTGTGCCCATCTTTGCATGAAATGCCCCCTAGGTATCTCTAATTTTCTTGAATGTATATAAATATATATACACACATAATTATAACTTCCAGATAACCAAGCTGAATTTAGAAAAGGAAGAGGAACTAGAGATCAAATTACCATCTTTTGCTTGATTATAGAGAAACCAAGCGAATTTCAGAAAATCATCTATCTCTGTTTCATCATCTACACTAAAGTATTTGACTGTGTGGATCATGAGAAACTGTGGAAAGCTCTTAGAGAGATAGGAATATCAGACCATCTTACCTGTCTCTTGAGAAATATGTATGCCAGTCAAGAAGTGACAGTTAGAACCCTGTATGGAATAATTGATTGGTTTAAGATTGAGAAAGGACTAAGACAGGGCTGTCTGCTGTTGCTCTGTTTGTTTATCCTGAGCACATCATGAGAAATGCTGAGCTGGATGAGTTACAAGCTGGAATTAAGATAGGTGGGAGAAACATCAACAACCTCAGATATGCAGATGATACCACTCTAATGGCAGAAAGTGAAGAGGAACTAAAGAGCTTCTTGATGAGGGTGAAGGAGGTGAGTGAAAGAGTCAGCTTAAGACTAAATATTAAAACAAAACAAAACAAAAAAACCTAAGATCATGGCATCCGGTCCCATTACTGCATGGCAAAGAGAAAGGGAAAGTTGGGAGCAGTGACAGATTTTCTCTTCTTAGACTCCAAAATCACCACAGACACTGACTGTAGCCATGAACTCAGAAGACAATTGCTTTTTGGCAGGAAAGCAATGGCAAACCTTGACAGTGTGTTTAAAACCAGAGACATTACTGTGCTAACAAAGTCCATATAGTCAAGGCTATGGTCTTCCCAGTGATCATATACGGTTGTGAGAGCTGGACTATAAAGAAGGCAGAATGCCATAGAATTGATGCCTTTGAATTGTGGTGTTGGAGAAGACTCCTGACAATCATTTGGAGAGCAAGGAGATCAAACCAGTCAATCTTAAGGGAGATCAACCCTGAATATTCATTGGAAGGACTGATGCTGAAGCTGAAGCTTCAGTAGTTTAGTCATCTGATGTGAACAGATAAGTCATCGGAAATATCCATGATTCCAGGAAAGATTGAGGGCAGGAGAAGAGGGCATCAGAGGATAAGATGGCTGGAGAGATCACTGATGCAATCAACATGAGCTTTGGAAAACTCCGGTAGATGGTAAGGGACAGGGAAGCCTGGTGTCCTGAATCCATGGGGTTGCAAAGAGTCAGACACTACTGGGTGACTGAACAACAACAATTATTATATACTATATATATCCGGATTACTTTATTGTCTTAGATAGTGTTGCTTTTACATGTGATTTTGTGCCAGTAGTAAAGGATTTTCCCCTCAAATATTCAATAATTCAGTCTTTATTTAAATTTAGGAACACTCTATATTTTTTTTTCCTTTTTTTTGAAAGTCCCTCAGTTGTGTCCAACACTTTGCAACCTCATGGACTATACAGTCCATTGAATTCTCCAGGCCTGAATGCTGGAGTGGGTAGCCTTTACCATCTCCAGGGGATCTTCCCAACCTAGGGATTGAACCCAGGTACCCTGCATTGCAGGTAGAATCTTTAGTATAAATTTGGAACCACCTCTATTTTTCATGAGTAAAATGACCGCTAATTTTAGCAATGGTGGTGGAATCTTCTTTGTTTCCTCATACAAACATGCAGTGTGTGTTGGAAAAAAAAAACCCTCTCAGACTTTGTGCCATGTACCTAAACATTTGAAGTACCATTTTTAAGACACTGAGTTCTAGATATATATATGGTCTTTTCAGGCAGATACGAAATGTATGAATATAGCTGTGATCTGCCTCAGAGGTGTTAGTGGAAAAATAATCAAGTCAGAGTATAAATCCTCAAGGAATTGTATGTAGCATAAACATATAGTTAAATTCCAAAGCTTGTTTTATTTTAAAATGACTGGTTGCATTTGTCATTAATTTATTTATTTTATTTTTAATTAATTTTTATTGGAGTACAATTGCTTTACAATGTTGTTAGATATTACTGTACAGCAACGTGAATCAGCCACACATATACATATATCTGGCACAATGGTAAAGAATCCGCCTATCAATGCAGGAGACACAAGAGACAGGCATTTTATCCCTGAATTGGGAAGATCTCCTGGAGAAGGAAAGGGCAACCCACTCCAGTATTCTTGCCTGGAAAATTCCATGGACAGAGAAGCCTAGTGGGCTATAGTCCATGGGGCCACAAAGAGTTGGGCATGATGGAGTAACTTGAGCATGCACACATGCATGCCTCCCTTTTGGGCTTCACTACCATTCTGGTCATTAGAATGCATCAAGTAGAGTTCCCTATACAATTATCTATTTTATACATAGTATCAATGATGTATGATTACATTTGTCATTTACTGATATACTACAAATTATCCCCCAAAATGGCAGCTAAAAAAAAACAAACAAACAAAACCTCATTTGACAATTTCTGATTCAAGGATCTGGATGCTAGGTATCTGAGTCCTCTGGCCCAGGGTTTCTCATAATGCTGCAAAAACATGTTGCTGGTTGGAGTTGTAATCATCTCATATGGATCTGTTGTTCATGACAAAGTGCAGTGTGGTGTGTGTATGCTTATTAGTGTCCAACTCTTTGTGACCCCACAACTGCAGCCCATCAGGGTCTTCTGTCCACAGAAGTCTCCAGGCAAGAATCGTGGAGTGGATTGCCATTTCCCTCTCAGTGGATCTTCCTGACCCAGGGACTGAACCCACATCTTTAATGTCTCCAGCATTAGCAGGTGGGTCATTTACCACTGCACCACTTGGGAAGGGATAACCTCTATTGCTTTGTTCTCTTTGTCTTCTTTCTGTATACCCCCTGAAGAATCATTGTAGAAGAAACAAATGCCTCCTGGCCAAAGACTTTAAATGGGAGAAATTTAGGTTACCAGATAATATATATGAAATCACCTAGAGAAATAAAACCTGGAAAATAACCCCAATAATAGTTTATAAACTCTTGTGCACAACTCAGACCTATAAATACATGGATCTGATTCTAAGTAGCGTGCCTATGACTTTGTACACTGAACAAATAGATTTCCATTCAAGTCTCAGATCAACCCCTGAGCAGTACATACACAAGGAAGAATGAAATAGCACAGTTGATCTTTTTATTATTGAATTATGCTACATATATATGTGTGTGTGTATATATATATATATATATATGCAAATATATTCATATATATGTATGTATGTATATATATTCTGGTTATAATTTTTTATTAGATACATGATTTGCCAATATTTTCCTCCATTCTCTGAGTTGTCTTTCTTAATGGTGTCCTTTGAAGCATAGCATTTTAAACTTTAAAGAAGTCTCTGTGCTTTTGTTGTCGTATCTGGGAAAATGTTACCAAATTCACATTCACAAAATTAACTCTTTTACGTTCTTCTAAGAATTTTGTAGTTTTACCTATTAAACAGTTAGATTTATGCTTCATTTTCATTTTGAAGAGGAGTCCATTTTCATTCATACTTTTGCATGTGGATAGACAATTTGCTGAAAATACTGTAGTTTCCCCTTTCAACTGTTTTGGCACATTTGTAAAAACTCAGTTGGCCATAAATGCAAAGGACTATTTCTAGAAATTCAGTTCTATTCCATCAGTCAAGGTGTCTATACCAACACTTCCCTGTTTAAATAGTGTAAATTTTAGTAACTTTTGCAATTGTGATTATGTCTTCTAACATTGTTCTTATTCAAGATTGTGTTACCTGAGTAGATTATGGTGATTTTCCTAGCCATATTAATTTATGCAGTTTGAAAAATATTTTAAAAGTACAAAAGAAAAAGCAAAGTTGAAAATAAAGTGCAAAAAATGGTCCTAAATATAAGCCAGATTGACCACATAAGTGATAAACATACTACATATTATTACCATATAGTTTAGAGCTTTAAATTCTAAGAATTTAAAGTCTGTAAAGATATAATAGACATCCTTCAGATTGTTTACGTTTAATAGTTGATCTTGCTACCTAAATTATTTCATGAATTTTACTTTAGACTGTACCAAACACGTAATTTAAATTAGGAACCAAAGTAAATTTAAAGTAAAACAGTAAAACTTTTAAAATTTAAAAGTTTTTGTTAAAAACTGAAGTATGCCTTGAGTTATATTATTGTGTTAGCTTCTGGTATAGAGCAAAATGATTGTTATATAAATATACTTATATATAAATATGAATTCATATATGAATAAATAATATGAAATATATGAATAGAGGATACTAATATGGTTGAAGAAGATATATATATATATATACATATATATGTATATATACTTTTCATGGGACTTCCCAGGTGATCCCAATGGTAAGAACCTGCCTGCCATTGCAAGAGACCTAAGAGATGTGGGTTGGATCCCTGGGTTTGGAAGATCCCTTCCCAGGGTATGGCAATCCACTCCAGTATTCTTGCCTGGAGAAACTCATGGACAGAGGAGCCTGGCAGGCTACAGTCCACAGGGTTGCACAGAGTTGGACATGACTGAAGTGACTTAGCAAACACAAATATTTTATGCAATTTGTATATATTCTTTTTCATATTCTTTTCCATTGTGATTTATTATAGGATATTGAATATATCTCCTTGTGCTATACAGCAGGGCCTTGCTAATCAATAAAAATATAAAGTTTTAATGAATATGTTGAGATTAAATTTGATTTGAAAAACCAAAATTTAATCATCAGTCTTAAAAAGATAATTTTCAAGCTTCATCACTTAGAGAACCTAGATGAAATGATACTCAGAAATAAGGAACAGCATTCTAGCCAGATCTTGTTTTGAATGATGAAGCAGAGACCTTGGAGACTGGGAGAGCTACATGACTATAGGACATTTTATGCCAGAGATCAAGGAAGAACACAATAAACAATAGTTTTTTCTTTTGATCTGTTACTAAAACCAGTTTTAAGGTGTCCTACTCCTTGAATGCCGAAGAGTATACACACAAAATTATATATTGATTAGTCATTGGAATATTCAAAAGAGAAAAATATTTCCACCGTGCTAGATATCATGACTTCAAGTTTTTTTGAGAAACAGATCATAGATGAAATAAACATTTAATCCAGCTTAAAACAACAACAACAACAACAAAAACGGTGTTCATTCTCATTTAATAGGATTTTATTATGAAGTTGTCAAGTGATACAGAAAAAATATAGTATCATGAAAATCACTATTTTGCTACATTTAATGAAATAATAGAATTCAGGTAAGGATCATCAATAAATGTTACCATTGGTTGAAAAGTCATGCTTTATGATTCCATATGTTACTTCCTAATTGAAAAGGACAGAGGTTTTTCAGGGAGAAATCTGGCAGTCATCACTTTAACTAAATGTTTAAAATAAACATTCTTAAAAGTTAGACATTTAGATTGTCTGTAATATGTACTGCTTTATGGGATGTAATATTAAGTACCCAAATCACTATGAAGAATTCTTGCTAAAAATGTTTAACCTGAGTCTTGGCCATGAAGATCTCTTTTGTACAGTTCTTCTGTGTATTCTTGCCACCTCTTCTTAATATCTTCTGCTTCTGTTAGGTCCATACAATTTCTGTCCTTTTTCAAGCCCATCTTTGCATAAAATGTTCCTTGGTATCTCTAATTTTCTTGAAGAGATCTCTAGTCTTTCCCATTCTGTTCTTTTCCTCTATTTCTTTGCATTGATCACTGAAGAAGGCTTTCTTATCTCTTCTTGCTGTTCTCTGGAACTCTGCATTCAGATGCTTATATCTTTCCTTTTCTCCTTTGCTTTTCGCCTCTCTTTTCAGAGCTATTTGTAAGGCCTCCCCAGATAACCATTTTTCTTTTTTGCATTTCTTTTCCATGGGGATAGTCTTGATCCCTGTCTCCTGTACAACGTCACTAACCTCATTCCATAGTTCATTAGGCACTCTATCTATCAAATCTAGGCCCTTAAATCTATTTCTCACTTCCACTGGAACAAAGCTAGTGGAGGTGATGTAATTTCAGTTGAGCTGTTTCAAATCCTGAAAGATGATGCTGTGAAAGTGCTGCACTCAATATGCTAGCAAATTTGGAAAACTCAGCAGTGGCCACAGGACTGGAAAAGGTCAGTTTTCATTCCAATCCCAAAGAAAGGCAATGCCAAAGAATGCTCAAACTACCGCACAATTGCACTCATCTCATACGCTAGCAAAGTAATGCTCAAAATTCTCCAAGCCAGGCTTTAGCAATACGTGAACTGTGAACTTCCTGATGTTCACTGGTTTTAGAAAAGCCAGAGGAACCAGAGATAAAATTGCCAACATCCGCTGGATCATTGAAAAAGCAAGAGGTTTCCAGAAAAACATCTATTTCTGCTTTATTGACTATGGCAAAGCCTTTGACTCTGTGGATCACAATAAACTGTGGAAAATTCTGAAAGAGATGGGAATACCAGAACACCTAACCTGCCTCTTGAGAAACCTGTATGCTGCTCAGGAAGCAACAGTTAGAACTGGACATGGAACAATAGACTGGTTCCAAATAGGAAAAGGAGTCCGTCAAGGCTGTATATTGTCACCCTGCTTATTTATCTTATATGCAGAGTATATCATGAGAAATGCTGGGCTGGAAGAAACACAAGCTGGAATCCAGATTGCTGGGAAAAATATCAATAACCTCAGATATGCAGATGACAGCACCCTTATGGCAGAAAGTGAAGAGGAACTCAAAAGCCTCTTGATGAAAGTGAAAGTGGCGAGCAAAAAAGTTGGCTTAAAGCTCAACATTCAGAAAACAAAGATCATGGCATCTGGTCCCATCACTTCATGGCAAATAGATGGGGAAACAGTGGAAACAGTGGCAGACTTTATATTTTGGGGCTCCAAAATCATCGCAGATGGTGATTGCAGCTATGAAATTAAAAGATGCTTACTCCTTGGAAGAAAAGTTATGACCAACCTAGATAGCATATTCAAAAGCAGAGAGATTACTTTGCCGACTAAGATCCGTCTAGTCAAGGCTATGGTTTTTCCTGTGGACATGTATGGATGTGAGAGTTGGACTGTGAAGAAGGCAGAGTGCTGAAGAATTGATGCTTTTGAACTGTGGTGTTGGAGCAGACTCTTGAGAGTCCCTTGGACTGCAAGGAGATCCAACCAGTCCACTCTGAAGGAGATCAACCCTGGGATTTCTTTGGAAGGAATGATGCTAAAGCTGAAACTCCAGTACTTTGGCCACATCACGCGAAGAGTTAACTCATTGGAAAAGACTCTGATGCTGGGAGGCATTGGAGGCAGGAGGAGAAGGGGACGACAGAGGATGAGATGGCTGGATGGCATCACTGACTCGATGGACATGTGTCTGAGTGAACTGTCGGAGTTGGTGATGGACAGGGAGGCCTGGTGTGCTGTGATTCTTGGGGTCGCAAAGAATCGGACACTACTGATCGACTGAACTGAATGATGACTTAGCCTATTCTTCTCTTTGGACACAAAATTGAATGATTCATTGAGGATGTCTGATTGGCCTAATTTAGCACTCTATTCAAACACATTGGTTTAAGTTGTTTCCTTAGTAAACAAAAAGGATCCTCACAGGGATCAATAAGAATGCTGACTGTATAGCATGGGGAATTACATTCTAACCTATAATGGAATACAGTATGAAAAAAAAGAATACGTATCACTTTTCTATATACCTGAAAATAACATAATATTGTAACTAAACTATACTTCAGTAAAAATGGGAAAAAGTTTAAAGTAAAAAAACAGCAACAAAAAATAATGCAACTGGGGGATGAAAGATGAATGGAGCATTCGTAAACCTGGGCATGTTTAAAAAAAGTAGTAGTAGAAGAAGAACTAACCTGCAAATTTTTTTATGTTGAAATTCCTAGAAATTATTTTTACTGTTTTTACTTTTTCTTTACAGCTGAGAAGGTATTTGCATGTTCATTGCAAAGTGAGAACTAAAGGGAGTTGGGGAGTTAAACATATTTTTTTGACCACTCATTTAGCTGCAGTGTTAAGGACAAGAGTATTCAATAATAATAAAGTTAACTGTTATTTTCTTATTTCTGATTTCAATTTGAGTTGGTACTGCATGTCAACTTCATGTAGCATATTAACTATAAACTAGGAAGTAATTTCTGCACATGATAAATGCTTAAATTTATCCCTGGCTTCAATAATGAATCAAAACTTTCATTAAAATTATTCCTTTAATTTACAAAAATACAACTTAATCATGTCTCTTTTGATTGGTTGATTCATAACATTCAAAAATGTTCAATATTAAAATTATCCTTCATTTAAACACTTTTCTTACACATAGCAGTATAATCTTTAATGTTGTTAATGATTAATAGAATATTTGTAACTTGAAATGATTTATTTACATTAAAATTATGTATTTTTGTTTTTTTTCTTATTCTGGTTTTGGTTTCAGGGTTAACTTACATTGAAAAATGAATTGGTATATCTTTTCTCTGCTTTATATCAAATGACATAAAATTATATTTTTTGAATATTTGAGCAAGGAAGTTATTTTACATTGGGGTGAATCTTTTCAATGATCCATTTTGTCCTCTTCATAAATTAAATTAGTATTTGTCAAAAAAGTCATCAGATTCATTGAGGTTTTACACATTTTCCATAGAATCACACATAAGGCCACGACTAGCTTATAAAGTTGATAGAAACTAAAATAAGGATTCAAATAATTCATCTGTAAAGTAGATGAAAACTACAAAAAATTGCCTCATTTCATTCTATATAAGTGATATTTTAGAAAATGAAATTAATCAATCACTCAAAATTATGATAACTTTGTATACTACACAAGAACAAAATTAAGTTTTACAATTATGGAATATTCAAAATGTACATTGAAAGAACATTTGAATATTTATTATTAGAAAATCTAAATATGTATTTCTCTATATAAATACTTTGCTTTGGGTATGTTAATCTATTTTATCTAGGCTAAGCTTTTGCATCAATAATTTAGAATATGTTTCTCATTTAATCCTCCCAAATGCAAGTAAATTTTTAGACATATTTACCCAGAATGTTAAAGGCAAATGGCCTATTTTCTCCTTAGAGGTAAAAATAGTTTTCTGTATTTTTATCCATTTAAAAATGTCAGTCAGAAAAGCTTTTTTAGACTTTATATTTATTTAAACATTTTAATGCATATTACATAGACAGGAAAATTTTATGTCTTAATATTTATGAGACAAGTTACTTAATAACAAATCCTATTAGTTATGAGATAAGTTGTATATATTTTTGAACTTTCTTAAACTATATTTATATTTTCAATGAAAATATTTTTCCAAGATTTCTTCTCCATTATATATAGTAAAACATTTTAAATTGAATTAGACCTACCAGAAAAGAAATACTGAAGTGCAGGAAGAAGCAGTCTTTTCTTACTTCTGTGCCCGGTAACAATATTGGATATTGATTGATTGAAAATTGCTCAGTCGTGTCCAAGTCTTTGCAACCCCATGGACTATATAGTCCATGGAATTCTCCAGGTAAGAATACTGGAGTGGGCAGCCTTTCCCTTCTCCAGGGGATCGTCCTAACCCAGGGATTGAATCCAAGTCTCCCGCATTCCTGGCGGATTTTTTTTTTTTAACCATTTGAGACACAGGGGAAGCCGAAGAATACTGGAGTAGTCAGCTCATACCTTCTCCAGCGAATCTTCCTAACCCAGAAATTGAATCTGGGTCTCCTGCATTGCAGGCGGATTCTTTACTACTGAGTTATCAGGGAAACCCATTACAGCTTATCAAAACATTGATGAATTACCTGCATCATTGCTGAAAATGCATGAATTTGAGTATAAAGAGATTAGTGAGAATTTGCAGAGTTATTCTAAGTGTTTTAGACTTACGTTTCAGCTTATAATCCTTGAACGATAATATTGCACTTATTTTACATGTGGTAAAATCAAGGCATAGAGAATTATTGTAACTTGCCACTGTAACACAGATTTTGTATATGTGTATGTATTTGTATGTGTGCTTGTGTGTACTTACATATAGTTGTGTGTATAATCACATGTATAATCACACATAATACATACCACATAATTACACAGCCTCTTGTCTTTGTTGATTTGCAGTGTAACACAGAAAGAAGACCCAGACTGGAATGGGAAATGAGAAATAAAGATGCAATATTTTGAATTATTTGAGGAATATTAAAACAGGAGAGCAAAAAAAAAAAAGACATGAATTTTTTGTTTTAACATAGAAACAATATTGCCCTAGTAAAACATTATGAAAACATTTCCGATGATGATGGGATACATTCAATGTGTCTCAAAAATAAAATAATTTGGTAAATTTTTTTTTTAAAGTTCCACTGGCCTTCTTTACAAAGTTTGTTACAAATATTTTACACTTATAGGTAAAGAATTACATATGAATTAATTTTAATGAAAACAGTTATGCAGATACAACCAAAAGTCAATTTCAAATGATTTTATCATCAAATGAATTCAAGAAATATCCATTTGTTTAAGAACAATAAAATTAACCCTGTTTTTACAAAATTTTTCATATTCTTTGTTCTGCTGTGCTTAGTCATTCAGTCGTATCAGACTCTTTGCAACTCCATGGGCTGTAGCCCGCCAGGTTCCTCTGTCCATGGGATTCTCCAGGAAAAAAAAACACTGGAGTGGGTTGCCATGCCCTTCTCTAGGGGATCTTCCCAGCCCATGGATGGAACCCAGGTCTCCCGCATTGCAGGCAGATTCTTTACTGTCTGAGCCACCAGGGAAGCACAAGAATACTAGAATGGGTAGCCTATCCCTTCTCCAGAGGAACTTCCCAACCCTGGGAATTAAACAGTGTTCTCCTGCATTTCAGGTGGATTCTTTACCAGCTGAGCCACCTGGAAATGAATTAATGTAATACAAAGTGAATATAAATATTAAGGAGACTGCTTCACTATTATTTCTATATGTTGCTATTATTGGCTGATAGACAATACAGGAAAGTAAGAATATAAAACATCATAACAAGTGTTGGGATTGTACAAAGCTTATTAGAGTTATATAGCAGTAGCTATCAAAAATTGAAATGGAAGTTTTTTTTTACCCCAATGGCTCATGTTTTAGACATATATTCTTATGATAGAGTCTGTATTGTATGGATAGGAAGTTATTTAAATAATCCAAGTATGAAATAATGAAAATCCACAACTAAAAAATATGAAATATATATGAAGATTTTAATATATTCTTAAAATATCTAGGAAGTGAAATCTAAAGAGTGTTTTCTCTGCTTTAATGTGAATAGTGAGTAGAAAATGTAACCTTAGATATCTTCTGAGTTTTATTCTATGGTGACTTGTAATAGGCAATACTAATGGTGAAATATAGAATATACAGTAGCACCTATTTGTCACATATTGAAATGAGTTTCAATCTGGACTAATGCGTATTGCCTAGAACACATCTGGTTACAAATATTTAGGGTATAGTCAAGGAAAATATTGTGAAATGAATAATAATAATTCATAATAAACTATGAAACAATACTGCAAGTTAGACGTCAGAGTGGAGGTTTATTCAAAGGATATAAATTTTGGCCTCAGCGTTATATAACTGGTTGTGGAAACCATGACTATGGATGAGGGCTCCAATCTGCATAGCTTTGCCTTTGTCTTCAGTAATGTTATCAGCTAAGAAGTAGGAGTAGAGAAATCAAATATTTTTATGTGTGACTTATGGCCACAACTTGACAACATAGCATCTGAATCCCAAAAGCACAGTCCTTTTTAAAAAATATATCAAACAGATATTTCACCAAACTGGGTTGATGACTTTTCTATGCATTACTATGTATTCTGCTTAAATTAAAACACACACACACGACAAAATATGCTATATAGGCATGTCCTCCATACAATACAATGCTTTTGAAATTATCCTAGTATTTCATTATTTCCAGATTGATGTCACTTTAAGAATGTAAATCTCCCTTGTATTTAAGTATAAAGATCACTTGAAGTTAAGATTTATTTTTACATTGAGAAAGCAGAATAGTAGGCTCTTATATCCCACCAAATGCTTACCAGGTCTGACAGTAGTATGCATATCATAAAATGTTCTCTTCAGATTATTTGGCTGATTGATACTGGAAATATATTCCACTTTCTACAATTCATATTATTTAGAAGTATGCAGCTAATTTGGATGTTGCTCTGCAGATGATATTATACTAACCTCACTGGCTTCCAGTTTTACCCTCTATATGAAAAGTAGGAGAAAATTATGTAAAGTACTATGAAGAATCATGTATGGCAGGAATAATTCAAACATCTGAGATCAGATTGCTAACTTAAATATATGGAATGGCAAGTGCAATACTATCATGAGCTTCGGTAATGCTTAAAACAAACAAACAAACAAAAACAAAGTGACCATCTCTTCTCCTTCCCTTTTATTATTGCCATTAATTATTTCATGTATATACAAGTGCACGCACGCACACACACACACACACACCCACACACACCTACAATGGGTAAAACTTGAGGTTGTCATGATTTTACGATTTCGTAGAAATAGAAACTACATAATTCCCGTTTTAATGAACAGGAAATAGAATATCTGTCTTTCCCTGGCTATCTTTAAATATAAACCTCCTTTCTGACCTATTTCCCTCTAACTCTTTTACTGTTTTTCATGCTTCTATATCAAAACACGTTTAGTTCAGTTTTGACCTTAATGGGAGGAAGGGTTTTCTGTTCAGAAGGTTAAATTCTATATCTCTTTTGAGATTATATTTTAAAGATTTGAACTTATGCATTTTTCATTGAAAAAAAAATCCCAGATTTCTAGGACAATAAAGATATGTGTTCTTGGAGAGAGAAGGATAAGTAAAGCTATTAATATATACTTTTAATTCCTATAGCAAAGGAATCACAATGGAATTATTAACTCAAAGGATTTTACTTTTATGTCACACAAATTTTTAACCTGTCAGATTCAACTTCCTGGGTATAAAAAACATAAGGTAGATTGGAAAGTTGACCCACTAGTTGGTTCATCTAAGTTTGGGATACGGAAGAGAGTGTCGCTGAGTAGCAGTAACATTTTGCTTGAAAAGCCTCAGATTTTACCAGCTCTCAGATACCTTGTGCTCCAGCCAACACAAGTAACTTTTTAGAAACCTTAGCTCCCTCCACTGAAGGTTAAAGCCTGGCTTTTTCCAATTCTTTCAGATTAAACAATACATTACATTTTCTGATGTCCCCAATAACTATTGAAAGAGTCAAGTGACCACTACCAAAACTAGGGAGAAGTTAATACCCTATAAGATACATTTTGATGATTGTGGATAAGATATATAAGAGAGTGCTGAGGATTAATTTCTGCACTGTTTCATCCTTTGATAGACTGTTTCTATACCACCCACCCAGATATATCCTCCACATTGATTGACTGGTTCTGTACCTTTTCTGGGTCTTGCCAGGTAGCTCAGTGGTTAAAAAAAAAAAAAATCCGCCTGTCAGTGTAGGAGATACAGGAGATGTGGGTTCAAGCCCTGGGTTGGAAAGATCCCCTGGAGGAAGAAATAGTAACCCACTTCAGTACTCTTATCGGAGAAATCTCATGGACAATGGAGCCTGATGGGCTACAGTCCAAAGGGTCATAAAGAGTTGGACACACAGAGGGACTGAAGAGACGCACATATATCTTTTCTAGCAGTGAGTAATATATCTGTTCCAATTCTTTCTTGCATGCCCTCTTTTTCCTCACTCTCTTTGTCCTAGCCTTACACCTCTCAGTAAAATATTAGCCTTAACTTTCACTTGGTTATGTATTTTTAGCTAACCCTAGGCTGCTGCTAAGTCTCTTCAGTCGTGTCCGACTCTGTGCGACTCCATAGGCGGCAGCCCACCGGGCTCCCCCGTCCCTGGGATTCTCTAGGCAAGAACACTGGAGTGGGTTGCCATTTCCTTCTGCAAACCCTAGGCTAAGAAATCCTAAATGAAAATAAAGCTTATATGACCTATCATGAATCTAGAAATGGGTATAATAAAAAGAGAAAAAACATGAGAAACATGATAGAATTAGCAAGAATGGAAGCATGCAAAAAATTAAATGTATCTTGAAAGTATAACAGGTGTGCTTATAAATGAAAGTTAGAAACCTTGAAATTTGGAATTCTCCAATAGTGGAAGTATTAAAAAGATATGTAACAGTATTTCTAATGCAGAAGAAAGTCTATAGTCTCTCTAGACTCATTGTAAGGAAAAGCTTCCCTGGTGGCTCAGATGGCAAAGAATCTGCCTGCAATGCAGGAGTCCTGGGTTCAACTGGTGCTTTGATAAATGGGGTCTGTTAGTATAGGGCAGTTTTGTTTAGTATGATTTTTCTTGTTTAGTAAGCTAGATTGGTGCAAGAGCAGCCATAGGCTCAATTATGAAGCAGGATTCAATTGATTCTAGGTGTTGAAGAGAACATTGGAAATAGCAACCCACTCTAGCATTTTTGCCTGGAGAATCCCCATGGACAGAGGAGCCTGGTAGGCTACAATCCATAACATTGCAGAGTTGGACATAACTGAAGTGACTTAGCATAAGGTAAATAATAGAGCTCATTGAGAATTACATGCAATAAATGTGGTATGAGCAGATTGGAAAGAAAATCCTGAGTATGGTTTGCTTTGTTTGAGCACAAAAGATGCAGAGGAAAGGCGTTAATGGAATTATCTAAAATTAGTAATTTTTTCACAATATTTTTGTTGCAGTTATTCATTTAGAATGGGCTGAGATCCCAAGAAGTATCTGGAGTAATGTCAAGAAATGTGGGCTGCCTGAGATTAAGGAAGGTTGTGAATGACTTGGACTGAACGAGAGTGACTCCATCTTCTATGGTGTGGTGAATGCCCTGCTTAGGAATAGATTCCCAGAAAGTTTGTATCAAATTGTGAACCAAAAAAGAAAAATAATGAGCCAAGATAAACTGATATAAAAAATGTAAGCTGACGCCTGAAACTCTGCTATTATATTCAAAGCTATGCAATTTTGGCTTCAGTATATGCTTTTATATTAATGTAACATTTGTATTATATGGACTATATGGTAGACAGTTAAAAGAATCACCTCTTTAGGAATAGTTGGTGATATAGAAGCTATTACTTTAACATTTTAAATAACCTCTTTTCATTTTTTATTCATATTATGTAGCATCAACAGCCATGAGATGATATTTCTACTTTTTTTTTTTTTCCCTAAGTCAGCTCATATTCTCTTCAAACAAACTTAGGGCGTTCATTATTCCTCCATTTCTCTACAAGATAAGCCTCTCAGCATTACCTAAATCACCATCCATTGTGGCCATCATTATTTTTACATTTATTTGCCTCTCATGAACCTTCTCTTTAGTTTCACTGGTATCATTTCCACTGTTTTCAGGTTTACTATCTACCCTCCTATCTGTTTCATCATTCAGCTCACTCCTGCGTTATCAGGGAACACATTATTAATTCTATTGTTCTGTTTCTCCTAGCTGACATATTTAACAGAATTGGATAAAATTTTCCTTCTTTCATACAAGATGAAGCCTCACTGTGCTCTTTGCTAATAATGACTTCCTTGCTATAACCTTTCATTTATTATGATTGTATTCAATGTTCTAAGGAGTAACAATTTGACTGATTATCAACTAAAATTTCGTTACATGAGTAGTTTGTGACTTCATTAAAGCCATGAGTGTTTCCTCAGGTAATTCAATATTAAATTAATATTAAATCTTAATACATTATCATTGTATTTTCTGACTTTCCTAATTTATATAGTGTTGGTGTTTACACAGTGCCATTTTGTTTAGAGTGGTTATAAGTTGTTATAATTATAATTTACTCAATAATTTAGCTATGATTTTGGGTAGGTGACAATATTGTCGTTCACTTATTTCTTACCATATTTTTTGTAAATATACAAAAAATGCATGCTATAGTTCAAAAAAACATTAAGATCACACAGATGTATTCATATGATAAATACATATTCACTGATCACCTTTTATGTAACATGCATTGTAGTAAGCACCTAAAGAAACAAGAAACCCTCTTTCCTCAAGTACTTTATAGCAAAGTGTGAAAGTTGCTCATAACAATGCAGAAGTATACTAAGATTTTCAATGAAAACAAGAGGAATTGTCACTTTCGTGGTGCTTTGAGAGACATGTATATATATATATGGATTCAAGGAAGTATTGCATTTAGATTTTTAGAAATCCACATAGATTTTGAGCTAGAAATAAAGACCTGGAATCTATAACCCTTACTATGATAGCTATTGAAGGAGAGGAAATTAGATCTCTTATAGAATACGGGAGACACTGGTTTGAGTTTGTTCAACTTTGATTTAACTTTAGTGAAAATAACAGGTGGAGTAAAAGTGTAACTTGGAGCACAAGAATGTACACAGAGAATATAAAACCTTCTATTTATAATACAGTCTACAATGGAAATTAAAGACGGATATTAATAGAGAGAATACTTGCTTTTCTTTTTAAGATGGAAAGATCTGAGCTTATGTAATTGATAAAGTCAAAGGCCTGTAATAAAGAAGGATATTAGGTTAAGTCTGTAAGAGATGGACAGAACTGGGCTTAGGGTGGAATTAGCAAGTAGTTTATCATCTATTTACATTAATTGACTCTAGAAGTGTTTATGTGTTGATTGGTCTAATAAGTAAATCATTGTATAAACTCTTTAAATAGCATACTTCTGCAAATGCATTTATTACATTAAAAGGTGCTTAATATCTTGATGAAAGTGAAAGAGGAGAGTGAAAAAGTTGGCTTAAATCTCAACATTCAGAAAATGAACATCATGGCATCCAGCCCCATCACTTTATGGCAAATAGATGGGGAAAGAGTGGAAACAGTGGCTGACTTTATTTTTCTGGGCTCCAAAATCACTGCAGATGGTGATTGCAGCCATGAAATTAAAAGATGCATACTCCTTGGAAGGAAAATGATGACCAACCTAGACAGCATATTAAAAAGCAGAGACATTATTTTGCCAACAAAGGTCCATCTAGTCAAGGCTATGGTTTTTTCAGTGGTCATGTATGGATGTGAGAATTGAAGAAAGAATAGAATAGAAGAAGAATAGAAGAATAGAAGAAAGCTGAGCGCCAAAGAATTGATGCTTTGAACTGTGATGTTGGAGAAGACTCTTGAGAGTCCCTTGGACTGCAAGGAGATCCAACCAGTCCATCCTAAAGCAGATCCGTCCTGGGTGTTCATTGGAAGGACTGATGCTGAAGCTAAAACTCCAATACATTGGCCACATGATGCGAAGAGCTGACTCATTTGAAGAGACCCTGATGCTGGGAAAGATTGAGGGCAGAATGAGAAGGGAAGGACAGAGGATGAGATGATTGGATGGCATCACCAACTCAATGGACATGGGTTTGGGTGGACTCTGGGAGTTGGTGATGGACAAGGAGGCAGGGTGTGTTGCGGTTCATGGAGTCGCAAAGAGTTAGACATGACTGAGTGACTGAACTGAGCTGAATATCAAGAGCTAATACAAATATAACTGTGTTCTTTTTATTTCCCTAAGGGAACATAACCTAATTGAGACTGAAAGGGGCACTTTATTTAATAGTATTTTCTCTATTATTTCCATACTATCTTGAATGTTAATTTTGAACAAAACTTGTTGATTGTCATGAATTTCTGGCTGACATGTAACAATTTGCCATTTTTCCTACTCTAAAAAATAAGGATTAAAATAATTTTTTACCATATCATGGATGCATGAGAATGCATGCTTATAAGATTATTATAGCAGAGAAAGCACATTAATTTCTAGGAGAAGGGCAAGTGCCATCCATATGCTCCATTAAAATTCCATCCATTTCTTAGGAAAGGAACATGATCTTTAATATTACACTAGAGGTATTGTGGTTTATAAGTGTCTGCTGGGCCACATCACTTGTATATAACCAAATGGTATCTTACTGTGTATTTATATGAACTATTGGATATAGGTTAGTAATTCTTTCTCGCAACTAAAGAGACACACACAATATTGGAATGCATATACACTAAATTGCAGGCAACATACAAGTGAAACAGTTGAAGAATGCTAAAAACTGTATTTATTGAGTTTTTTTTAGGCTAAATTTGATAAATCAGAATTCATTACTGAATTATTTTAGCAACCAATTGTTGGATAGGCATTCTATTTCATTTAGAATTGTGCAATAAAAAGTCAATGTAATAGGTTATTGAAATTCAATGTAGGGCTTAAGATTCAATATGCCAGACTAGGAATATTCCTTTGTTTTCTCCACTTCCCATGATGGCATAGGGTTACAAATTAGAGGGAGGAATAAATGCATCATAAGCAGGAAGGAGTTCAAAAACAAATATTTTAGAGTATTTCAAAGATAGACTAGCATTAGAGTAAGGATGAAATAGAAATAAGCATTAAAGTCAGAGAAAAGAATATCGTTCAGTGTAGCCCAATAAAAGGAGACAGAAGTCAACCCAAGAAGAGTCAGAGAGATTCTGGGCTCCGAGTCGGAAGGGAGGAGACATTTGTAATGAAAGTCATGTTAAAACCAAAGGGATCAATTCAGAACCTGTATTAAAAAGCCTTCTCCAATCAGTGGTACTGTATCCTATCACTAGCAGTATAGAGAATAGGGAGTCTGCATCATTCCCAGACAATCTAATGTGGATGTGAATGCCAGTAGATAAGACCTCCGTATATCAGCATTTCTGGTGTCATTAGTGAATATCCATAATCCAACAGCATCCAAGTCTTCTCATCTGAAAGTAAACTTTGAAGTTATTTTCCAAAAGTGATGGCTAGAAAGTGCACAGAATTTTTATTCATAGGGATGATCTGCCTATAACAGATCTGCTTATTTAACAGGGAAGAAAAAATTAAATCTATGCCATTTCTGGGCTTAATACATGAATTGAGGAATATTAAATATCCTCATGCTTAAAAGAGAAACCTGAGCTTGACCAATAACAGCTAAACAAAAAGAAACAATAGAAAACTGAACAGAAGGAAACAAAGATATGTTAGAAGAATGAAAAATTACAGAAAGCTAAATTTAAATTCAACTGAACATTCAAATATCTGATATTTGGGGAAATGCATTCCTTAAGAATATGATAAATTAAAATAAGAATAAAAATTAAGCAAAAAAAGAAATCTAAAAAAACTAAACGTGGAAATTATGTTTTAAAGAAAAATAAATGGGCTATGAATTAAATTATATATTTAAAAATCCCCCTTAAGATACAAAGAAAGATATTAAAAGAAGGCATATGAAGCAAAGGTGAACAGATAGTTTTGGAGATGCTCTATCAGTTTCAGTTCAGTTCAGTTGCTCAGTCATGTCCGACTCTGCGACCACATGAATGGAAGCACAGAGGCCTCCCTGTCCATCACCAACTCCCAGAGTTCAGTCAGACTCACTTCCATCGAGTCAGTTGTGCCATCCAGCCATTTCATCCTCGGTCGTCCCCTTCTCCTCCTGCCCCCAATCACTCCCAACATCAGAGTCTTTTCCAATGAGTCAACTCTTCGCATGAGGTGGCCAAAGTACTGGAGTTTCAGCTTTAGCATCATTCCTTCCAAAGAAATCCCAGGGCTGATCTCCTTCAGAATGGACTGGTTGGATCTCCTTGTAGTCCAAGGGACTCTCAAGAGTCTTCTCCAACACCACAGTTCAAAAGTATCAATTCTTTGGTACTCAGCCTTCTTCACAGTCCAACTCTCACATCCATACATGACCACAGGAAAAGCCATAGTCTTGACTATCAGTTTAGATGGTTCCAATTACACATAGGAGGAAGTCTAAGAAATTCTATTAAAAATGTGCTTGCTTTTGTATCTGAAACATCCGGAAATGAAATAAGCAATGAAACCTCCTTAAAAAGAGTACAGCCTCTTTCTCTGTGGCTATAGTTTTGTTCTCCTCTGTGCGTGATCTTATCCTCCAGCTACTTTCTCTGGCTGTAGCAGCAGTTCCTCTTGTCACATTTACATGACGTGCTATTCAGATAAGTGAGTATCTTTCAAGTAGCTTCAGTACAATAGGAAGGAAGCTTCTTTTCCAGAAGCCCTAGCCACGGCCAGTTGCATGACCCTGCATCCATATTTCAGAGAAGGGTATGGTGGAAGCCCTTCTTGCCCTGGCCTGGGAGCCCAGAGTATGCTCTGACTGGTGTGATTCAGTAGGTGTGAGTCTTTTGCCCATCTCTAAAACTAGGAATGTCCTAGTGCAGAGTTTTCAAAACCATAGGCATCATCCACCTGCCTCTGACTGAAGCTCTGAACGCTGCGAAAACCTGATTGATTTCCCCATCTCAGGAGGGGGCAACTTATGGACCAGTATCAGGCACACTGTGTCCATACTCACTTTTGAGAAGGAAATGGCAACCCACTCCAGTATTCTTTTTTTTTTTTTTTTTTGCTATTCTTTTATTATTTAACTTTTTTTAATTTTTTTTTTTATTTTAAAATCTTTAATTCTTACATGCGTTCCCAAACATGCTGGAAAATTCCATGGATGCAGGAGCCTGGTGGGCTACAGTCAATGGAGTAGCAAAGAGTTGAGCACAATTTAGTGACTGAAAAATGAAATGATTCTCTTTGCAAGTATCCTAAGTGTCATCCAATGTGAGGAGCATGACATTAGATAATAGATAAAAACACATGACACATGGTCTCTCTCAGGAAAGAGACCAAAAAAGAAAGGGAAAAATGGTATATGTGGGTACATTTAATGACACTTCTTCCTTTTTCTTTTTGAAGAAAAGACTCTACACATTTGTTTTGATGTAAGCCATGAAAATTAGATCCTAGACACAAGATATATTTCCTTGATGTGCAACAAGGAAATTTGCAAGACACTCAATCCTGAATCAAATAGGATGGGAAAGAGGATTATACATGCACTTTAAAGAACAAATAAAGATGATGTAAAAATAATGACCCTGGAAATTTTCACAGTGTATTCAATAAAAGATATAAAAAGAAAGGAGAGAAAATGGATGAGAATCACATATGAAAGAAATTATAGAAGAAAATTTACTTTCAATCTTAGATGACATAAAAGAGCTAATTTTAAGACGAACAGAGTAAGTAAAAAATGTTCATATCCATACATACATTTATAGAATTTTAAAGTCAAATGATAAAGAGCAAATCCTTAAACTAAGAGAAAGAGAGGGGGAAACATTTCCTAATAAAGAGATTAAAAATAGCAACTGGAAACAATGGGCTTCACAGATAATGGAATCTTGCTCTCAATTGTGTAAGGAAAAAGGTATTTGGAGGCCACATTTGAATTCTCTTCTGAGCTAAATTATTAATCAGCTGTAAAGTCATTATAGATGCTTTCGTACACAAGTGAGAAAGAAAATTATCTTCTGATGAACTTTGTTTTAGCTCTAGACAAATGGTGTTGATGTGCTAGTTCAGTGGGGGAGGAGGTGAATATAGAAGTCGTGTGGCCCAGGACACAATGACTCTAAGTGTAGAGAACAGGACAAATACTTGCAGTAGCCTAGTGGAGATCATCAAATTATGCAGAGACAGTCAATAGTGAGATTCTAAGAAATAAGTCACCTGACAAAACATCAAATATGATTGAAAACAGAAAAATAGTGATAGTAAAGATATAAAAATAAGCAAAATGTTAATAAACTAGAAAATTTAATAAAAGTATTTATGCATAAAAATTTGTTTAAATAGAGATCAAAACAAAAAATGTGATGAGATTGAAGTGCTACAATAATATCAAAATATTTGTTTTTGAAATGAAGGGTAGTAATATTTGAGTGTCTGTGTGTTGATAATGTGTGTGTGTGTTTGTGAGTTGCTCAGTCATGTCTGACTCTGCGACTCCATGAACAGTAGCCCATCAGGCTCCTCTGTCCAAGGGATTCTCCAGGCAAGAGTACTGGAGTGGGTTGCTATTTCCTTCTCCAGGGAAATCTTCCTGACCCAGGGATCGAACTCACGTTTCCTGGATCGCAGGCAGCTTCTTTACTGTCTGAACCACCAAGGAAATCCCCTCAGTTTTCAGATATTATAAAAAGTCCCTTGTTGTTGGGGAGAAAACTGAGGTGCACTGACCCCCCAACCCAGGCCTCTATTTGCTAGTCCAAGGTTTAACGTACCCTCCTGCTCTCCACCCCCAGTGGAATGAGCTGCACACAAGCAGCCTTTGCTACATACAGATGAAACTAGAGTATTTAAATTACTTAGTACATTATTAAGCATAATTTTCTAATGACAATGAGAAAATTCTGTAGCTTCATGATCTTACAATCTAGAGACATAGAATTAGAAAAAGGTTTTTTGAAGGCAGAACATGAAAACTCATAACATCCTTGAAAATACTAATACAAAATATTGTTGACAGAAATTGGGGACATTGTGAACAAAACCTGCTCTCAAGAAAGAGTGAGCTTTTGTTAACAGTTGATTGAAATAAAGTTTTTTGTAGATTTTAAAGTTGAGGCTATGTTTTATAGGAAGAAATAAATGCAAATTTTCTTACACTGACAAATAGAAAAAAAATGGATTAAATGTGTTCAGTAAACATAAACAAATTTTAAACATTTGCCTTTGAGGAGATGGGCTTGAAATGGGCAAGGAGAGTTTTGCAGAGATAATGTTATCCATCTACCAAACTTACTCATTTTCAGCCTGTGTATGCAAATAAGATAATAACCAAATCTTTATGCCTCCATTTGGTAACATGTAACTAGTTTCTGCCAACAAAATGTGAACAGAGGGAAGCAGGCCTCCTGGCCAGGAACAGCTCACATTTTCTCCTATCTAAAGCAAGAACCACTTAAAGGAGGTTCTACCTCAGCAATTCTACTAAGAACCAGTCTTCGCCAGAGCAGTGAACAATACTTTCTATGTTAAGCTGCAAAAATCTGGGGATTTTATTTCACACTGGTTAGACATAATTGCACTGAATAATTCAGAATACAAGGACCTGTTTCATGATAAACTCTTCTAAGTGCAAATGATATGCTATCGGGGTATGTATCACTCTGATGAAAACTGTTTTAAAAATGTCAACAGAAGTAAAAATGAAAAAAAAAAAAACAACTTCGTTCTTGTTTTCAGTTCAGTTCATTTCGGTCCAGTCGCTCAGTCGTGTCCGACTCTTTGCGACCCCATGAATCGCAGCACACCAGGCCTCCCTGTCCATCACCAACTCCCCGAGTTCACTCAGACTCACATCCATAGAGTCAGTGATGCCATCCAGCCATTTCATCCTTTGTCGTCCCCTTCTCCTCCTGCCCCCAATCCCTCCCAGCATCAGAGTCTTTTCCAATGAGTCAACTCTTCACATGTGGTGGTCAACGTACTGGAGCTTCAGCTTTAGCATCATTCCCTCCAAAGAAATCCCAGGGCTGATCTCTTTCAGGATGAATTGGTTGGATCTCCTTGCAGTCCACGGGACTCTCAAGAGTCTTCTCCAACATCACAGTTCAAAAGCATCCATTCTTTGGCACTCAGCTTTCTTCACAGTCCAACTCTCACATCCATACATGACCACAGGAAAAATCATAGCCTTGACTAGACGGACCTTAGTTGGCTAAGTAATGCCTCTGCTTTTCAATATGCTATCTAGGTTGGTCATAACTTTTCCCCCAAGGAGTAAGTAAGTAAGAACATGTAAGTTCTTGTTTTACTAGAGGTTAAAACTGCATGCAGTGCAATTTTCTGAATATCATCATATGCATAACGCCAGGTTTCAGAAGGCACTATGTTGAGACATATGATTTCAATTTCTTTGAAAATTATAAAATCTTTATTTTCCTAAGAAAATGAAAATAGTAACTTGATAAAGATACATGCACCATGAGCACACATATTTGCGGCCTTATTTATAGTGGCCAAGATATGAAACCATCTCTTTATATCAATGGATAAAGAAAATGTGATATACATACATAGTGGAATGTTATTCAACCATAAAATGGAAAGCTTGCCATTTTGTGACCATATGGATGGACCACGAGGGCATTATGCAACGTGAAATAAGTCAAATGGAGAAAGACGAAAGCTGTAAAATTTAACTTATATGTGGAATCTAACAAGAAAGAAACAAACAAGAGAAAACCAAAACTCATGAATAGATACAGGGAATAGACTGATGGTTGCCAGATACAAGAGGTAACCAAAGACACAAACTTCCAGTTATAAAAATGTAAGTCCTCTAGAGATAGAGTACAGCATAGTGACTTTAGTTAGTAATATTGTATCATATATTGGACTGTTGTTAGGAGAGTAGATCTTAAAAGTTACCACCACAAGTAAAAATGTTGTAACTATGTGTGGTGATGGATGTTCACCAGACTTACTGTGGTGATCATTTCTAAAAATATACAAATATCAAATCATTATGTGGTGCCCTCAAAACTAATATAATGCTCTATATCAATTATATCTCAATATAAAAGTAAAATATAGGTATATATTAATATTGAAACATAACCAAAATATCATAAAATGATTAATTAAAAATATGTGATCATATGTTTGGCAAAAAAAAATGATTAAATAAGAGGAACCAAATAATCACAATAGACCCCAAATAAACAGAAAGCAAAATGAGGAACACTATAGGAACTCATTGAAGAACCACAAGCAAAAAATGCATGGAATAATTTAAATACCACAAAACTGTTTTATTAATGCAGGAGAGTGTGAGAGAAATGTTTTTTGAGTATATATTTACAAAACCATCAGACCAGAAGTCCTCAACCTCCGGGATCTAGCGCTCGATGATCTGAGGTAGAGTTGATGTAATAATAACCTTAAGAAAGTGTGCAATAAATGCAATGTGCTTGAATCATCTGGAAACCATCCCCACCCCAACCTTGTCTGCAGAAAAATCGTCTTCCATGAAACCAGTCCCTAGTGCCAAAAAGTTTGGGGTCTGCTGAATCTGAAGCTTTCTAATTCTTCTACAGTGCACTCTGGCATATTATTAATAGTAAGCCTATTATACAGAGTGAAGTAAGCCAGAAAGAAAAACACCAATACAGTATACTAACACGCATACATGGAATTTAGAAAGATGGTAACGATAACCCTGTATACAAGACAGCAAAAGAGACATAGATGTATAGAACAGTCTTTTGGGCTCTGTGGGAGAGGGAGAGGGAGAGGGTGGGATGATTTGGGAGAATGGCATTGAAACATGTATAATATCATATATGAAACAAATCACCAGTCCAGGTTCTATGCATGATACTGGATGCTTGGGGCTGATGCACTGGGATGACCCAGAGGGATGGTACTGGAGGGAGGAGGAGGGGGGGTTCAGGATGGGGAACACGTGTACACCCGTGGCGGATTCATGTTGATGTATGGCAAAACCAATACAATATTGTAAAGTAATTAACCTCCAATTAAAATAAATAAATTTATATTAAAAAAATAGTAAGCATCTATTTCTGCTTTATTGACTATGCCAAAGCCTTTGACTGTGTGGATCACAATAAACTGTGGAAAATTCTGAAAGAGATGGGAATACCAGACCATCTGACCTGCATCTTGAGAAATCTGTATGCAGGTCAGGAAGCAACAGTTAGAACTGGACATGGAACAACAGACTGGTTCCAAATAGGAAAAGGAGTACGTCAAGGCTGTGTATTGTCACCCTGCTTATTTAACTTATATGCAGAGTACATTATGAGAAACGCTGGACTGGAAGAAACACAAGCTGGAATCAAGATTGCTGGGAGAAATATCAATAACCTCAGATATGCAGATGAAACCACCCTTAAGGCAGAAAGTGAAGAGGAGCTAAAAAGCCTCTTGATGAAAGTGAAAGAGGAGAGTGAAAAAGTCAGCTTAAAGCTCAACATTCAGAAAACGAAGATCATGGCATCTGGTCCCATCACTTCATGGGAAATAGATGGGGAAACAGTGGAAACAGTGTCAGACTTTATTTTTTTGGGCTCCAAAATCACTGCAGATGGTGACTGCAGCCATGAAATTAAAAGACACTTACTCCTTGGAAGAAAAGTTATGACCAACCTAGACAGTATATTCAGAAGCAGAGACATTACTTTGCCGACTAAGGTCCATCTAGTCAAGGCTATGGTTTTTCCAGTGGTCATGTATGGATGTGAGAGTCGGACTGTGAAGAAGGCTGAGCACCAAAGAATTGATACTTCTGAACTGTGGTGTTGGAGATGACTCTTGAGAGTCCCTTGGACTGCAAGGAGATCCAACCAGTCCATTCTGAAGGAGATCAACCCTGGGATTACATTGGAAGGAATGATGCTAAAGCTGAAGCTCCAGTACTTTGGCCACCTTATGCAGAAAGTTGACTCATTGGAAAAGACTCTGATGCTGGAAGGGATTGGGGGCAGGAGGAGAAGGGAATGACCGAGGATGAGATGGCTGAATGGCATCACAGACTCGATGGATGTGAGTCTGCGTGAACTCCGGGAGATGGTGATGGACAGGGAGTCCTGGCATGCTGCAATTCATGGGATCGCAAAGGGTCGGACACAACTGAGCAACTGAACTGAATTGAACTGAACTGAAACCTATTTCTTTATTCATGCAAACTGTTAGCTTCACACTACTCTTGTTATAATTCAAACTTTAAAAAGAAGTGGTACGATGGACTATATGTTTACAAGGTATAAAAGCATCTACAGTAGATCAGTCTGAATTCCCTGCATTGTAAACCAATACAAACTTAGTGGCTCAAAGTAAAATCATGTTATTTAGCCCATAATTCTGTGGCTCAGCTGTGTGATTCTGTTCAGCTGGCTCAGCTGATTGCTGCTGGGTTCTCTCAGGCCTCCACTGCCAGCTGATGAGTCACCTGTCTGTTAAATGTTACAGGATGGCCTCATGCAAATATTCCACAGCTGGTGGCCTGATTTAATAGGCGGTTGTGATGTGACAACTCATTTCTGCTCTTCGTGTGTCCTTGTCAACCAGGAGGCTAGCCTGTGTTTCTTTCTGTGATATCCCATGGTAGTCTCAGGATTCCAAATGGCAGCAAGAACGCACATGCTTATGTATACTTTTCAAGCCTGGATTTGCATTTCAAAATCTGTAATGTCTCATGGCCAAAACAAGCCTCACCATGAGGTCAAAATCAAAGGGCAGATGGAAAGACTACACTTCTTATTGGCAGGATCTACAATGCATGCTTGCTCAGTCGCTTCAGTCATGTCCAACTCTTTGAGACCCTATGGACTGTAGCCCACCAGGCTTATCTGGCCATGGGATTCTCCAGGCAAGAATACTGGAATGGGTTGCCATACCCTCCCTCAAGGGGATCTTCCCAAGCCAGGAATCCAATCCCGTCTCCTGAGGTTCCTGCACTGCAGGTGGATTCTTTACTGCTTGAGCCACCGGGGAAGCCCAGGATCCACACTATTATAGTGCAATAGGATGGTTGCAACAAGGGAGCAAGCTTGTGACCACTTTACAATCTAACAGAAATGGCAACTTTCATAAAACTGTGAGAGTTTAAATATACCTTGTGTATGTATATATATTTCTATTTATCTATGAATGTATTTTATAATATATATATGCACTATTATATACACAAAGCGTGTGTCCCATACATATATTTTTCAAGGCATTATTTATTTATTTCCTCAGCAATAATTTATAATACTCTACAGCTTTCTCTTTTATGATGACTTTGTGGACTTTTACTCATTATCCAGAAATCTTACCATAGTCAGGCTTGGAGAAATCATATTGAATTCTCTATTTCAGGAAAGCCTGGGAAGCTGTGGACCTAATATTTTAGCATGAGAAAGACCCCCCCCCAAAAAAAAATTTAAAAATGAAATATGAATTTTTTTTTAAAGATCTTGCTGAGAAAACTCTGGTTTAGTGGGTCCACTAAATCACCATAAGGACTGATGCTGAAGCTGAAGCTCCAATGCTTTGGCCACCTGATGCAAAGAACTGACTCCTTGAAAAAGACCCTGATGCTAGGAAAGATTGATGACAAGAGGAGTAGGGGACAACAGAGGATGAGATGGCTGGATGGCATCACCAACTCGAGGGACATGAGTTTGAGTAAACTCTGGGAGTTTGGTGATGGACAGGGAAGCCTGGCATGCTGCAGTCCATGGGGTTTCAGTGTCAGACATGACTGAGCAACTGAACTGAACTGAGTGGATCCGCAAAAGATCTAGAATAACTTATTTTAGGGTAATAAATGTGGGGGGCTTCCCTGGTAGCTCTGTGTTAAAGAACCCACCTGCCAGTGCAGAAGGCACAGGTTTGATCCCTGAGTCAAGAAGATCTCTTGGAAAAGGAAATGGAAACCCATTCCAATATTCGTGCCTTGGAAATCCCATGGACAGAGGAGTCTGGCCAGCTACAGTCCATGTGGTTCCAAAAGAGTCACACACAAGTTAGCAATTCAACAACAACAACAACAGCAACAATAAGCCTAGAGATATTCCTATACTGGTACAGGATTACAGGTAGTTTCCTGTGGCATAATATTTTCCTTTAAACCACTACTACTTTTATAACAAAATGAATTCAATTTCCCACAGTACAAGTCTTAAGTACTTTTGTAATACTGAGAAGTTATTAAGTAAAATGTAATAAGTAGTTTAGTATTTTATAGTAGCCTCAAGAGTCTCTTCTTCCTATTATAATACTATGACATCCATTTCTTATAGTAGAGTTATGCCTTTATGTAGTAAAAATTATTCTTGTCCTTCTAAGCATCTTAGCATAACAATAATTAAATATCTTAGAGTTTCTGTGTAGATCAGAGAGTTCTGATGTATGGTTACTCTTGAAGGAAGTTCTGTTTAGGTAGGGAACCTTGCATGAAAGACTACACTAGATATTAGTTTATATAATTCTAACACTTTCAGTGGTATTAAATTGTTTGGTTTAAAAACAAGAGATATTTGGCTTAAAATATTTTAAAGGTAAAAGCGATCACTGAGTTCAATATATCCCATATTCTTTGTTAGCAGGAAACATAACAGCGTTATACAAAATTTTTTGAAACTTAAAAGCAACGAAAATGTCCTTCAGTAGGTGTGTGATTAAACAAGCTGTGATACATCCAGACAATATTATACAGAGTGAAGTAAGTCAGAAAGAGAAATGTAAATATCATATACTAATGCATATATATGGAATCTAGAAAGATGGTACTGATGAGTTAATTTTCAGGGAAGCAATGGAGAAACAGACGTAGAGAACAGACCTATGGACAAGATGGAGGGGAGGTGGGAGAGGATGAGATGTATGGAGAGTAACATGGAAATTTACAATACTATATGTAAAATAGATAGCCAATGGGAACTTGCTGTGTGACTCAGGGAGGGAACTCAGACTGGGGCTCTGTGATAGTCTAGAAGGGTGGGGTGGGGAGGGAGACGGGAGGGAGGTTCACAAAGGAGGGGACATAGATGTACCTATGGCTGATTCTTGTTAATGTATGACAGAAAACCATAGAATTCTGTAAAGCAATTATCCTTCAGTTAAAAAAATAAAGTGGCTAAAAGAGAGAGATGAATTATCAAGCCAGGAAAATCCATAGATGAAATTTAAATACATATTGCCAAGTGAAAGTAGCTAATCCAAAAAGGCTAAGTATTATGATTCCAATTATATGATATCTAGAAAGGGAAAAAGAGAAAATGATCAGTAGTTTTTAGTAGGTTGGTGATGTGGAAAGGTGGCCTGACAGGTGAAATATAGGGTATTTGGTGCAATAATATACTTCTATGTAATATTGTAATGGCAGAAATATGTCATTATGCATCTTTCAAGGTCCACAGAATGTGTATAGAGTGACCCTACTATAGATATAAGTTTTAGTTAATAATATTGTATCCATATTGGTTCATGAAGTATATCAAACATACCATACTACCGCAAGATGTTAATAATGAGGGTAACTGTGTATATGTGTATGTACTAGAGAAAAGGGGTATTTTGAAAATTCTCTGTACTCTTTGCTCAATTTTTTGTAAACTTATAACTATTCTAAAAAAGTAGCCTGTAAACTAAAAATGACCAAAAAGTTTATTTGCTATCAGATAACACATAAAGAATCTAACACAAAAGAAAATTGTAGTCAATGGGTAGAGACTTTATTTTCCCATTATGCAGGACATAAAACAGCTCCTATTTGTCTTTAGAGGATGCAGAGTCATATTTATTTTTAACTTCAATTAGAAAAGTATCAATCCTGGTAAAATGATTAAAACTCAATACTTCTTTCATCTTAGTACAGAAAATATTGTAGCACAGAGATGAAGTTAGTGTTTGAGATCAAAATGCTAGTAAATGCTACAATACTACTATTATTATAGTAGCATTACTAACAGATATTCTACCAACAATCCAATTCTACCAGCTAGTAGCATAACAATAACAAGCTGACTTAAGCATCAATCTCTAACTTTATTAATAGAATGTGATTTGCATAATATTTCTTTTCATGCATATGTCTAAAATTTATCTTTCCAAAGTAATGCATAATACTACATTATTACAGGGACTTGCCTGATGACCCAGTGGTTAAATATTTACCTTTCATTGCAGGGTATACAGTTTCTTGGTCTGGGAGCTAAGATTCCACATGCCTCTTGGCCAAAAAAACAAAACCTAAAACAGAAAAAATACAGTAACAAGTTCAATAAAGACTTTAAAAATGGTCTATATTTTAAAATCTTAAATCTGCATTATTACATTGTTTGTTTCAAATATCCATGAAAAATATTATGAGTTTAACATTTTGGAAAAATTCCAGAAGAAATAGTGTTATCTCATAGGGACTCTAAATGTATGATGTATGGCAAAACCAATACAGTATTGTAAAGTTAAAAAAATAATAATAATAAAATAAAATTTAAAAAAAATAAATAAATGTAAGCATATTCAAACTTTTCAAACAATTATGTATACCTTAACTATGGTTGCTTCAAACACCATAGCTGCACGTAGCAATGTAAAGAAAAAATGTAATATTAGAGAATATCCCAGTTCTCTCTAAGATATATCATTTAAATGGTATTTCTGTTCAGTAAATTGAATCAAACCATTTACAAAGTAGTGTTTTCATACTCTTATTGATGGATGTGAATGAATTCTTTATCATTGTTGCTATCATAGCAGAGTAGAGAAATCTAAACAGATAGATACAATTTTTGCCAAGAACAAGATCAATTTCACTTTTTGGCAGTTTCTAAATTACATTTGTCAATTGTTAGTGAAATTATGGAGATAGATGATCACTGATCTTGACCTTTCATTACTCCAAGGCCACAGTGTGAAGCAGCAGGTTGCTACTGTAAAAATTTTTGCTTTGTTTCAATTTACGGGATCTCAGGGTTATTTCTCAAAGCTCAGAATGAGGTAACTGTCTGGAAAGGCTTATGGAACTTCCACTCTCACATTTTAGATGTTATAGCTAGCTTCTAGACTTTGGCACATCTTTTTATTTTATCCTACCTATTTATAGTTCAAATTGTTTTAATTATAAAACAATTATAAAATTATTTTATAATTGCTTTAATTATAAAACAACTATAAAATCTGCAGGCAGATTTGGGGGTATAACTGCCCCTGGTATTTTCACACTTATTTATTAAATTTGTTTCATAATAAATTATTCTCCTTTGTATCCAAAACTAGGTGTATCCTTCTTGAATAATATTTTAAGTTTAAATTTTTAGTAGGAAAAAATATGGTCAGATGATTGAAATCCCCAAATCAATAGCTTTCTCTTATGCATATTTATTTAAAATATTAGAAATTAATTTAAAAAATGAGCAACTCATGATCCTGAAACAACTCTGAATACTCACGCAGCCATCCATAGATTAGAAAAATTGATAAACAAATTGTGTGTGTGTGTGCTCAGTTGCGTCCAACTCTGCAACCCCATGGACTATAGCCCACCAGGCTCCTCTGTCCATGGGATTCTCCAGGCAAGAATACTGGAATGGTTGCCATTTCTTCTTCCAAGGGATCTTCCCATTCTAGGAATTGAACCCACATCTTCTGAGTCTCCTGCATAGTAGGTAGACTCTTTACCACTGAGCCCCAGGGAAGCCCCAATAAAAATGTTACAACACACTTAAAGATTTTATACATGTGGACTTACATTTTAATTTTGGGAAAGACACATAATCACCATTCCCTCTCCCTCTCCACACCACAAACACACACACACTCAATGAAATGCTATTTTGAAGAGAAGTGAACCTTTCAGTGAACAATCACTTTCTATGGAAATTGGTATATCTACATTTCCAGAATCACCCATCTACATCGTGAAGGCAGAGAAGCTGATCTACTGTTTTGAGGTCCAGTGTTTTTGCGAAAGAACCCCATGCCTGGTCAGTTACTTCAGTCATGTCCAACTCTTTGGGACCCATTGGACTCTACCCTCCCAGGCTCTTCAGTCCATGGAATTCTCCAGGCAGTGGTATTGGAGTGGGTTGCCATGACCTCCTCCAGGGGCAAAAGAACAACATTTCCTTTCAGATATTTTCCTTTTTATGGACCCATTTAGTTACTACTTGTAGTAAGCAATTCTCTTTTTGGGGACTTTCTATTAAAATTCAACTATCTTCATCTGGTATTTTTATTTATTTCCATCCATTTTCATCTTCAAAATATTTACTATCAGATGTTTTGATAATCACCCAAAAATCAGAGCTCAGTGTCCTGAAAAATATAATATTGGACAATTCTTAATGTAGGAAAGTGCCATGTCACTATTGCTGCATAACCATTGGTGAGCATGGGAACCACGGTGATTTCCTAAAAGGCTGTTCTGGTAGATGGAAGCTATATAAACAAGCATGCTCTGTCAGTTCAGTCATGCCTGACTGCTTGTGACCCTAGGGGCCTGCCAGCCTCCTCCGTCCGTGGGATTCTCCAGGCAAGAAAACTGGAGTGGCTTGCCATGCCTTTCCTCCAGGGGAATTTCCCAACCCAGGGATGGACCCTGGCTCTGTCTCCTGCACTGGCAGGGGGGTTCTTTACCATTAGCACCACCTGGGAAGCTGTAGCAAGATAAGACTGAGATTTAATCTTTCTCATCTAAAGTTTTTTCCATTACTTTATTAATTTTGTACTTTTACTTTTTCTGGTTTAGTTTATATCATTATGTTGCTGACCACACATTAAATCCTAAGTGCTATTTATCTTGGGTTTCCTGTATCACAGTAAGTGGGAAAAAATGAGAGATTTCCTCCAAAATGATGGAAGGGAAAAGAATTATTTGTATTTATATAGACTCCAAACTTGGAGTACTTGTAATCCTTTTACTCATTATTAGTCTGAGTTCTTCCAGTTTTATATACGGTGCAAGCTAATGAAATTTCTTTTGCTCCTGCCTATGACTACTGTTGGAGAAGGCAATGGCACCCCACTCCAGTTCTCTTGCCTGGAAAATCCCATGGACGGAGGAGCCTGGTGGGCTGCAGTCCATGGGGTCGCTACAAGTCGGACATGACTGAGCGATTTCACTTTCACTTTTCACTTTCCTGCATTGGAGAAGGAAATGGCAACCCACTCCAATGTTCTTGCCTGGAGAATCTTAGGGATGGGGGAGCCTGGTGGGCTGCCGTCTATGGGGTCGCACAGAGTTGGACACGGTTGAAGTGACTTAGCAGCAGCAGGATGACTACTGTAATTTTGTATGTGTGACCATTTCAAGTAAATTCTTTGGTAATAATAATAATAACAAAGCTATTTTTAAAGATATTATGTGTTTTGCCCACTAAGCTGTAGACTGTTGGAAAGCAAATCTATATTATTTTGCTTCTCTGTTTCTTTTTTGTTTAAGTCAGAAATGCTAACCTCACTATCTGACATGTAATAAAAAGTCTATTAGTATTTCAAACGAATAGGAGGACTGATGAAAAATCATTCATCTATAGACTTACATTTAAACTGTTGCACAGACTTTCTGCCTAATCATCACAGTGATTCTTCAGTGAACTTTCACAGCCTAAGAAACCAAGTGCTTCTCCCTCTATAAAAAACTGACTGAAGAAAATTGTTGGTTCAACTTACTTTTCATCATGTTTAAGCCAACAGACAACTGTGTTTTACTCTTTCCAATGTATGTGCCTAGGTTTTACTTACATGTAAATGTTCCTTTCTATTTAGATGTATGTTCTTATTTTTCTCATCTGTGTATAATGCACAGCAAAATACTGAGGCTTTTCATACTTCTGTTATGGCCCACATGCACTAAATATATGTTTAAAAATATTCTAAAATGTAGCAAAGGGAAATAGGGACAATACGACAACAGAAAGTGGAAAGGTGAATTCTTTGCTTAGAAGGAATTTATATATTTACTGCAACGCTGAGAGACTCTAGCTAATAACCATTACCCAAACTGAATTCAACATGTAATGGCATTTTGCTGTGCTTACTTTTTGTATCCAGCTTCTTTTGCTCAACATTAAGTGTTCTTTCATGTGGCAGCATGTAGTGATACTGCATTCTTTTTTATTCTTTACTTTTTAAAATTTTTTTCTTTCTGAAATAGTTATAGACTCACAGAAGTTTCAAATAGAGTATAGAGTGTCTCCTGTCCTTTAGGCAATTTTTGAGATTGGCTATAATACTGATGCCCCAACCAATCAAAGTTATTATGAGATGTTATTCTTTTATTCATGGACTTACATGCAAATATACAAAGATAATGTATTGGAAAATTAAATCCAGAAATAAAGTTAAAATAACATATGATTAAATAGAGTTTATATTGTGAATATAAGAAGGTACCAATATTAGAAAACCTCTTGATACAACACAATTCCAAAGTTAATGGAAAATATTCCTAAGATTGTTTCAGTAAATTCAGGAAATTTTTTCTAATACCATACAAGTTATAATAAAGTTTTCATGAGCTTGAAGCAAAAGGCAACCTAATAAATTTCAAATACATTTTATTAGCTAAAATCATTAGCAAAGATTACACTTACTAGTGAAAAATTACTGGAGTTACTGTTAAAGTACTGGATTTTCACTGTCACTGTTGCTGTTTTCTATTTACTAGAGTTTCAATTTATCTCAATAAACATGGAAATATCAATAAAAATAAGTTACATGTTTATGGTTAAGGCACTTTGTATAAGAATAAAAGGAAAGTTACTTTACTAATCAAAATAACACAGACAGGAAACAGAATACTTAGAAAACATTGCTAAATATGACTTCTAAAAATGAGAAAAATCACACTAAAATAGATAAATAAGTAACAGAAAAAACAATATTAGTACCTTCTATACTTAACATCTGTTCAAATTTTCTTGATATTATTCAAAGGCTCTTGTACATCAATCAATGGTATTGTTTTTAAATTATATATCAACAACTTCACATAAAAATATTTATATTATTTTCACATGATATTTTACAACATGACATTAAATTTTGTCATAGTCAAGTAAATGTAAGTTAAAAGACAATGAAATGCCATTTGAAAAATGTCATTATAGCAAAGGCAAATAATTTATAACACACGTTGTTGAGGGAGTATGAGAATGCCCAGGACTCTCATATGCTTTTGTTGATGCTCTGAATTCTTTCTACAGGTTTTTTGGAGGATCCAAAAGTGAGGGAAATGGCCAATCTTTAGTAATTTAAAAAATACATATATTCTATGACTCGTGAATTGCATCTCTAGGAATTTATCTTATACTTGTATTGACCAGCAAGGGCAAATAATAAGTAGTAGGGTGCTTTTCTTAATACTGTTACTACAAATATATTTATGTTATGAAATTTCAGCACACAATTGTTCACACTAAGTATGTTGTATATCATAACCCAATGCACTAGAAACAGTAAAACCAGTGAGAAAAATAAAGATAATTATATATAATTCATTTATTTAAAAAAAATATTTAAAAAAAACCCTATCAGAGCTCCCCAGGTGGCTCAGTGGCAAAGAATCTGCCTGTCAATGCAAGGAGACACAGGAGACGCGGTAAGATCAGCAAGATCCCCTGGGTCCATAAGATCCCCAGGAAGAGGGCATGGTGACTCACTTCAATATTCTTACCTGTAAAATATCATGGACAGAAGGCCCTAGCGAGCTACAGTCAATGGGATTGCCAACAGCAGGACATGGTTTAACACACACCTATATGCAAATCTCCATCAATATTGAATCGTCCCCTTTCCCAATCCATTTTTTCACCTGTATTTATCTAGTGGTAGATTATTATGTCAATAACTAACCAGTGCTTCATGAGAGAGATGCTAAACTGAATTATCACACATCTCAAAGGTAAAAAAGACAATAGTGACAAGGTCATTGATCTTCAAATCCTCTGTTCTGTTCAATAGACTATTTGTTGTTGTCATTGTTGTTGAGCAGCTGAGTCCTGTTCTGCCTATGTGACCACATTACTACAGCAAGCCAGGCTTCTCTGCCCTTCACTATCTCCCAGTGTTGGCTCAAATTCATTTCCATTGAGTTAGTGATGCCATCCAACCATCTCATCCTCTGTTGTCCCCTTCTCCTCCTGCTCTCAATCTTTCCCAGCCTCAGGGTCTTTTCCAATAAGTTGGCTCTTCACATCAGAGGCCAAAGTACTGGAGCTTCAGCTTCACCATCAGTCCTTATAATAAATATTCAGGATTGATTTTCTTTAGAATTGCCTGATCTGCTTGCTGTCCAAGGGACTCTCAAGAGTCTTCTCTAGCACCAGAATTCAAAAGCATCAATTCTTCAACTTTTTATGGTCCTCAGTAGACTGTAACTGTGTCAATTTGTTCCCTCACATTTACCAAATTATATCATTATATCTTATGTCAGGAATGCAAAAGTGCAGAATCAGTTGCATAGGCAAACATAGAATAAGCCCTGTCAAATGGATGAGCTGAAAATTAACATATATTTCACTTAACATATCTAGATAACTCTGTTTAGATGATTTACTTTGCAAACACACTGTATAGTTTATTCTTCTGAAAGATGCAAATTATAATCCATATGGCTTGTTAATATGGCTTGAGAGCATATGAGCTGAACCGCTTTTTACTGAAATATGTATCAATAACCTATTAAACTTTAAAAAAGTTTTAATTGAAGGGGAAAGCAGTATATCAGCTTATCTGTTTCAAATGAATTTAAGATGTTAAAGGGGAGCCTTTCCTTTATAATGCTTATAATAATCATTATCAGCTATGACTTATACAGAATTTTATATTCTGTTACTGTTATTATTTCATGATGGAAAATATCCAGTTGTAAAATATTTACAGGAGTTCTTTATTTAAATCTGCAATCTTCTTTCAAAAATATTTAATGGTATATCCATTTACACCGCGCTGTGCTGTGCTTAGTCACCTAGCCGTGTCCAACTCTTTGTGACCCCATGGACTGTGGTCCATCAGGCTCCTCTGTTCATGGGGATTCTCCAGGCAAGAGTGGGTTTCCATTCCCTCCACCAGGGAATCTTCCCAACCCAGGGATCTAACCTAGGTCTCCTGTATAGTAGGTAAATTCCATACCAGCTGAGTCACCATGGAAGCCCATATATGTTTTACTCTAATTTGAATGACTACTTAATGACTATCAAATAATTCCATGAGTATATGGTCTTTATTTATAGCAATGTTTAAAGCATCCTCCATTAAAACAAAGGGAATATGTGTGATTAAGTCCATTTTTAATAGCTTAGCCTTTTTTTTTAAAGAGAGATCTCTTTGGAATTACCAGTAATTATCATGCTGTCCCCTGTGGGGTTTCTATTATTCTGAGTCTTGGTCTTGTCTAACTGCCTTAATAATTATTGCTGCTAAACGCTGTGATTATGCTTCTTGATTTAAGAGAGTATTTTTAAATCACAACAGAATATATAAATTAAAACTATTTATAAAAGGAAAATATTTTCTAAATGTTTCTGTTTATAGTCTAAATGCCTATCTACCTATCTGTATATGAATATAGGTATACATAACTTCATACTTGGAAATTATCTAAAAATATAAATGTTTATCCAAGGATGTTTGATTTTATTTCTAAGTTTATTTCTAAGTTTTCTAAAATAGATTCAAAGTAATTACATTCCTTAATCAACTTGGTGTCAGATGGATTAAATATACTAACAATTGGAGAGTTAATAAATATTTAATAGCAAAAAGAATAGCTCTTTTATATACTTTAGAGAAAAATTTCTGAGCAAAGTATTGGACCTAGAAATTGGCAGTAGCATACTACTTCTTCAACTAAGATAGTTAAAAGAGTTAATGTTTTCCCCAAAATATTGGTTAGAAAAATGCTATTGATCACTTTCTAATTTAATTACACCAGTAGAAAGCATTAGTATTTCCAAACCAACAACAATCTGATGCCTTGAATCTCAGCCTTTTAAAATTATAATTTCATTATTTTTGCTCTGACATTTGCTCTTCAATGTCTATTAACCTTAACAGAATCTCAGGGTTAAATGTAGGTTCATGACTGCTAAAAGATCTATTGCCCAGAATGTGCATTCAATCATCTCCTTTTCTTGCTTCTGATTAGAAGATTCAGTTCAGTTCAGTTCAGTTCAGTTTCTCAGTCCTGTCCCACTCTTTGTGCCCATGAATCGCAGCATGCCAGGCCTCCCTGTCCATCACCAACTCCCGGAGTTCACTCAGACTCACGTCCATTGAGTCAGTGATGCCATCCAGCCATCTCATCCTCTGTTGTCCCCTTCTCCTCCTGCCCCCAATCCCTCCCAGCATCAGAGTCTTTTCCAATGAGTCAACACTTCAGATGAGGTGGCCAAAGTACTGGAGCTTCAGCTTTAGCATCATTCCTTCCAAAGAAATCCCACGGCTGATCTTCAGAATGGACTAGTTGGATCTCCTTGCAGTCCAAGGGACTCTCAAGAGTCTTCTCCAACACCACAGTTCAAAAGCATCAATTCTTCAGCACTCACCCTTCTTCACAGTCCAACTCTCACATCCAGACATGACCACAGGAAAAACCATAGCCTTGACTAGATGGACCTTAGTCGGCAAAGTAATGTCTCTGCTTTTCAATATGCTACCTAGCTTGATCATAATTTTTCTTCCAAGGAGTAAGCATCTTTTAATTTCATAGCTGCACTCACCATCTGCAGTGATTTTGGAGCCCCCCAAAATAAAGTCTGTCACTGTTTCCACTGTTACCCCATCTATTTCCCATGAAGTGATGGGACTGGATGCCATGATCTTTGTTTTCTGAATGTTGAGCTTTAAGCCAACTTTTTCACTCTCCTCTTTCAGTTTCATCAAGAGGCTGTTTAGCTCCTCTTCACTTTCTGCCATAAGGGCGGTATCATCTGCATATTTGAGGTTATTGATATTTCTCCTGGCAGTCTTGATTCCAGCTTGTGTTTCTTCCAGTCCAACGTTTCTCATGATGTACTCTGCATAGAAGTTAAATAAGCAGGGTGACAATATACAGCCTTGACGTACTCCTTTTCCTATTTGGAACCAGTCTGTTGTTCCATATCCAGTTCTAACTGTTGCATCCTGACCTGCATACAGATTTCCCAAGAGGCAGGTCAGGTGGTCTGGTATTCCCATCTCTTTCAGAATTTTCCACAGTTTATTGTGATCCACACAGTCAAAGGCTTTGGCATAGTCAATAAAGCAGAAATAGATGTTTTTCTGGAACTCTCTTGCTTTTTCCATGATCCAGCAATCATGTTGGCAATTTGATTAAGTAATATTAATTAAGAATATACGTGTATGAGCAAAATTCAAGAAACCAAAGGATGTAATGCAAAATGTAAGTAACATTAGTGTTACTCTGTGATCAAGTGTGCTATTATGAAAAAAATCCACATTTGCCAGTTTCTTATGATTCTTTCAGGAGTAATTCTAAATAAATGGCTAGATAGAAATTCTTTCTCCATGCCTATCTAGAATTGCTGTTGTTTTAGTCGCTAAGTCATGCATGATTCTTTCGCAACCCCAAGGACTGTAGACCACCAGGCTCCACTGTCCATGTGATTTCTCAGGCAAGAATACTGGAGTAGGTTGCCATTTCCTTCTCCAGGGGATCTTCCAGACCCAGGGATTGAATTCCTGTCTCCTGCATTGCAGGTGAATTCTTTACTGCTGAGGCACCTGGGATCTCTTGCCTGGCAAATCCCATGGATGGAGGTGCCTTGTAGGCTGCAGTCCATGGGGTTGCTACAAGTCGGACACGACTGAGTGACTTCACTTTCACTTTTCATTTTCATGCATTGGAGAAGGAAATGCAACCCACTTCAGTGTTCTTGCCTGGAGAATCCCAGGGACGGCGGGGCCCGGTGGGGGGCTGTCTCCGGGGTCGCACAGAGTCGGACACAACTGAAGTGACTTTGCAGAGGTACCTGGGAAGGCCAGTGTGCATGCATTTTTACATAAATGATACAATAGTCTATCTATATACTCTACTGCACTTAAATCAAAAGTCTGTCCTGAAGATACTGTCATATTAGTACCTATTGCTCTGTAAAACTGTTTAGAAATCAGTAGACTCTGCTGACCTTAAGCTAGATGCTTGCTAAATGGCTATATGTGTTATTTTGTACACTTTAGAATGTGATTAGTGCATCAGTAGATAGGAATGGCAATTACATACAAGGTCAGAATTATAAATTCAATATTCCTTAATCTCTTTATAAACTTGTAACTGGAGAAACGACTCATTATCCTAAGCATGGTATTTGATGAAACCAGTTTACAGTGATTCATGAAAGACACAATAACTATAAATGAATGGATTGTAGATAACTTATTTTGTGACACTTGTAGTCTTTGAGATGACTGACCCGCATGGTAAGAGAGATTTTCAGAAATGGTTTTGCTGCTGTGTGTATAATCATAATCTAAAATCAAACCCACTTAGATTTTTGGCAAGGTGTCTCTCATTTTATCAGAAATTGGTATTACCTGATATGTATGCTTAGCTCCCAGGGTTACAACTCATCCATACCATAAAATCCTGATTTTTGGTCTGCCGTTTATTGTGTCAGGTCAGTTCAGTCCCACAGTCGTGTCCCCTGTGGACCACATGGACTGCAGCACATCAAGTTTCTGTGTCCATCACCAACTCCCAGAGTTTACTCAAACTCAGGTCCTTCAGGCTGGTGATGCCATCCAACCATCTCTTCCTTTGTCTTCTCCTCTTCTCCTTCTCCTCCCACCTTCACTCATTTCTAGCATCAGGGTCTTTTCAAATGAGTCAGTTCTTCACATCAGATGGCCAAAGTACTGGAGTTTCAGCTTCAGCATTAGTTCTTATAAAGAATATTCAGCAGTGATTTTCCTTTAGCATTGACTGGCTGAATCTCCTTGCAGTCCAAGGGAATCTCAAGTCTTCTCCAATACCACAGTTCAAAAGCATCAATTCTGTGGTGCTCAGCTTTCTTTATAGTCCAACTCTCACATCCATACATGACTACTGGAAAAACCATAGCCTTGACTAGATGGACCTTTATTGGTAAAGTAATGTCTCTGCTTTTCAACAAGCTGTCTAGGTTGGTCATAACTTTTCTTCCAAGGAGCAAGTGTCTTTTAATTTCATGGCTGCAGTCAACATCTGCAGTGATTTTGGAGCCCCCCAAAATAAAGTCTGTCATCGTTTCCATTGTTTCCCCATCTATTTGTCATGAAGTGATGGGGCCAGACACCATTATCTCAGTTTTTTGAGTGTTGAACTTTAGGCCAGCTTTTTCACTCTCCTCTATCATTTTCATCAAAAGACTCTTTAGTTCTTTGCTTTCTGCCACAAGGGTGGTGTCATTTGCATATCTGAGGTTATGGATATTTCTCCCAGTAAGCGTGATTCTAGCCGACATTTCTCTTGATGTACTCTGCATGTAAGTTAAAAAACAGAGTGACAATATACAGCCTTGATGTACTTCTTTCCCAATTTGGAACCAGTGCATTGTTCCATGTCTGTTTCTAACTGTTGCTTTTTGACCTGCATACAGATTTCTTGGAAGGCAGGTAAGGTAGTCACTTTAATAATTTTCCACAGTTTGTTGTGATCCACACAGTCAAAGGCTTTGGTGTGATCAATAAAGCAGAAGCAGGTGTTTTTTCTGGAACTCTCCTGCTTTTTCTATGATCCAAATATTTTATTGTGTAAATTATTGCAATACATAACCCCTGTCTGGGCACGGAATAATGGTCTGAAATTCTGACCTGATTATATACTTATATTCTACATGTTCCATTGAGTCAAATTCAAAAAATCAAATAAACAATACTTTATAACCACATTTCACTCACTTTATATGCAAAATATCAGTTGATAAAGACATACTCTATTTCCTTATACTTGCACTAGCTTTACAGATAGAAAAGGTGAACTGAATTGTGTTTTGGCAGATTTTCTTTAAACCTTGATTAGCCTCCTGAGGTAAACTTGCTCACCATTCCTGTATATTGTGTATGATCTGTCGGAGATAGTGGGAACACTCTTTGAAAGTCCCAGTACCTCAAAATCTGTCATTCACTGTCATCTTCTTCCTAGTAGGTCCCTCTGTCTTAGATGTCTAAGGAATTTTACACCTTAATCCCAGCTGTTCTCTTTATTACAGACCCCTAGTGGTTGACACTCATTTCCTAGTAATGTAATCTCCAAGTTGTTCCAAACCACTCCCCGGGTGCTCCGGGCACACGTCAGCACAGCAGGCATTTGCATTTAGATAGCCATCCTTACCTTTCTCAAAAGTGCTGTGGTCATCCTCAGCATATGCTCTGCTGAAACAAGCGTCCTTCAGGAAATTCAGATCATTGTATTAATTGTGATTCAATTATTCAGAGGTTCTTAGCCTTCATAATGGGTTCCTCTTAGCTATGTCTTTTCCTCCAAAGACTTGAGCCCATCGAAGGGATCCTGAACGTTTGAACCATGGAGTGGAAGTGGGGAGAATGTCAAGCCCTTTTCTCCCAGGAGGCTACTTGCTCTGAAGTAGGTGTTTCTATTTCTGCCTGTGCGACAGCCCCACAGCAAGAATTTATGAGAAGCTCCCTTTGTCAGGACAAAATAGGTCCTTTTATACCCTCACCCTTTCTAAATGTGCCTTCTGGCATAATATTTCCATGAATAAAAGAGGAAAATCATATGTCTTTTTAGCAGAACAAAGACGATATGTCCCAAGGTGACTTTCTGCCTTGAGATACAGAAGACAAAGAAAACCCAAGCACAAAATCTCTTAAAAACAATAAGGCAGAAAAATTTCTGTCCATTCTTTTTTTCATTTAAAAGTATTTTGCATGTTTGGGTGATTTCTTTTCCTTCATTAACATTTTAATAAATAGATATAAATACTGAAGCACATTTTCTCCATTATCTTTTTTATCATGCTAAGTCACTTCAGTCGTGTCCGACTCTGTGCGACCCCAGAGACGGCAGCCCACCAGGCTCCCCTGTCCCTGGGATTCTCCAGGCAAGAGCACTGGAGTGGGTTACCATTTCCTTCTCCAATGCATGAAAGTGAAAAGTGAAAGTGAAGTCTCTCAGTCGTATCCAACTCTCAGCGACCCCAGGGACTGCAGCTTACCAGGCTCCTCCGTCCATAGGATTTTCCAGGCAAGAGTACTGGAGTGGGGTGCTGTATAGATCCTATCTAACTGATACGATGATAATTTACTAAACTTTTTAATGTATGTTATATAATTAATAATTTTGAAGGATAGAATATGAATTTGTTGTTGTTGTGTTCAATAGCTAAGTTGTGTCTAGTTCTCAGTGACCCTATGGACTGCAGCATGCCAGGCTTCCCTGTCCTTCACTATCTCCTGGAGTTTGCTCAAACTCATGTCCATTGAATTAGTGATGCTATCTAATCATCTCATCCTCTAACATCCCCTTCTCCTCCTGCCTTCAATCTTTCTCAGCACTGGGCTCTTTTCCAAAAGGTTGACCCATCCCATTAAGTGGCCCCAGTACTTGTGCTTCAGCTTCAGCATGAGTCTTTCCAGTAAGTATTCAGGGTTAATTTCCTTAGGATTTACTGAAATCAAGGATCTCCTTGTTGTTCAAGGAACTCTCAAGAGTCTTCTCTGGCACCACAGTTTCAAAGCATCAGTTTTTCAGTGCTCAGCCTTTTTTATGGTCTAACTCTCACATCCATACATGGCTACTGGAAAAAAAACCATAGCTTTGACTAGATGGACCATTGTCAGCAGTTTCTCAGGGCTATCTGGGGTGCTATCTGTAGAGTACTTATGATAAATGCAGTAATCTTGGACAGAAATAATTAAAAGCCGCTAATACTACTAAACATGATGGGAAAAGTATTAAACATGGTTGCTCCAAAAGGTCATTTGTTCAACTGCCCATAAAATAGTTTAGTAAGACAAGTAAAAAATGTGGAAATTTAGAGTTAGGGTGTAGGTAAAATGTAAAAATAAGTAAAAACATCTGTTTCCATATTATAAAGGACAAAAGGACCATTTTTCATGACCAAGGCTTCTTAAAGTTCCCCTTAGCATGATTAAACTTTAGACAGGTCTCTTCTAAAATGTAAGTTCCTGACTTCCATTTCCTAGAGTATTAATTTAGAAAGTTTACAGTGTAAATTCTCAGCTCTTTAAATACAAATCCTCTCTTCAGTTCAGTTCAGTTCAATTGCTCAGTCGTGTCCCCCATGAATCCCCGTGCAACCCCATGCATCACAGCTTGCCAGGCCTCCCTGTCCATAAGCAACTCCCGGAGTTTACTCAAACTCATGTCCATCTAGTTGGTGATGCCATGCAGCCGTCTCATCCTCTGTCATACCCTTCTCTTCCTGCCCCCAATCCCTCCCAGCATCAGGGTCTTTTCCAATGAGTCAGCTCTTCGCATGAGGTGGCCAAAGTATTGGAGATTCAGCATCAACATCAGTACTTCCAATGAACACCCAGGACTGATCTCCTTTAGAATGGACTGGTAGGATCTCCTTGCAGTCCAAGGGACTCTCAAGAGTCTTCTCCAGCACCACAGTTAAAAAGCATCAATTCTTCGGCTTTCAGCTTTCTTCATACTCCAACTCTCACATCCATACATGACCATTGGAAAAATCATAACCTTGACTAGATGGACCTTTGTTGGCAAAGTAACGTTCCTGCTTTATAATATGCTGTCTAGGTTGGTCATAACTTTCCTTCCAAGGAGAAAGCATCTTTTAATTTCATGGCTGAAATCACCATCTACAGTAACTTTGGAGCCCCCCAAAATAAAGTCAGCCACTGTTTCCACTGTTTCCCCATCTATTTGCCAAGAAGTGATGGGACCAGATGCCAAGATCTTCATTTTCTTAATGTAGAGCTTTAAGACAACTTTTTCACTCTCCTCTTTCACTTTCATCAAGAGGCTTTTTATTTCCTCTTCACTTTGTGCCATAAGGATGGTGTCATCTGCGTATCTGAGATTATTGATATTTCTCCCAGCAATCTTGATTCCAGCTTGTGCTTATTCCAGCCCAGCATTTCTCATGATGTACTCTGCATATAAGCTAAATAAGCAGGTTGACAATATACAGCCTTGACGTACTCTTTCTTATTTGGAACCATTCTGTTGTTCCATGTCCAGTTCTAACTGCTGCCTCCTGACCTGCATATAGGTTTCTCAAGAGACAGGTCAGATGTTCTGGTATTCCCAACTCTTTCAGAATTTCCCACAGTTTATTGTGATCCACACAGTCAAAGGCTTTGGCATAGTAAATAAAGCAGAAATAGATGATTTTCCGGAACTCTCTTGCTTTTTCCATGATCCAGCAGATGTTTGCAATTTGATCTCTGGTTCCTCTGCCTTTTCTAAAGCTCGCTTGAACATGTGGAAGTTCATGGTTCACGTACTGCTGAAGCCTGGCTTGGAGAATTTGAGTATTAGTTTACAAGCATGTGAGATGAGTACAATTGTGTGGTAGTTTGAGCATTCTTTGGCATTGCTTTTCTTTAGGAATGGAATGAAAACAGACCTTTTCCAGTCCTGTGGCCACTGCTGAGTTTTCCAAATTTGCTGGTATATTGAGGGCAGCATTTTCACAGCATCATCTTTCAGGATTTGAATTAGCTCAACTGGAATTCCATCACCTCCACTAGCTTTGTTCGTAGTGATGCTTCTTAGGCCCACTTGATTTCACATTCCAGGATGTCTGGCTCTAGGTGAGTGATCACACCATTGTGATTATCTGGGATGTGAAGATTTTTTTTGTACAGTTCTTCTGTGTATTCTTGCATGTCTTTTTAATATCTTTTGCTTCCGTTTGTTTTATACCATTTCTGTATTTTATTGAACCCATCTTTGCATGAAATGTTCCCCTGGTATCTCTTATTTTCTTGAAGAAATCTCTAGTCTTTCCCATTCTGTTGTTTCCCTCTATTTCTTTTCATTGATCGCTGAGGAAGGCTTTCTTATTTCTCTTTGCTATTCTTTGGAACTCTGCATTCAGATGCTTATATCTTCCTTTTACTCCTTTGCTTTTTGCTTCTCTTCTTTTCACAGCTATTTGTAAGGCCTCCTCAGACAGCCATTTTGCTTTTTTGCATTTGTTTTTCTTGGGGATGGTCTTGATCCCTGTCTCCTGTACAATGTCACAAACCTCTGTCTGTAGTTCATCAGGCACTCTATCAGATCTAGTCCTTTAAATCTATTTCTCACTTCCACTGTATAATCATAAGGGATTTGATTTAGGTCATACCTGAATGGTCTAGTGGTTTTCCCTAGTTTCTTCAATTTAAGTCTGAATTTGGCAATAAAGAATTCATGATCTGAGCCACAGTCAGCTCCCGATCTTGTTTTTGCCTATTCTGTAGAGCTTCTCCATCTTTGGCTGCAAAGAATATAGTCAATCTGATTTTGGTGTTGACCATCTGGTGATGTCCATGTGCAGAGTCTTCTCTTGCGTTGTTTGAAGAGAGTGTTTGTTATGACAAGTGCATTCTCTTGGTAAAACTCTATTAGCCTTTGCCCTGCTTCATTCCATTCTCCAAGGCCAAATTTGCCTGTTACTCCAGGTGTTTCTTGACTTCCTACTTTTGCATTCCAGTCCCCTATAATGAAAAGGACATCTTTTTTGGGTGTTAGTTCTAAAAGGTCTCGTAAATCCTCTCTTAGCCCGTTGCTAGTTTTACAACTCTAAAATGGATGTCTTTCTCAAGGAACTATTAGGCATTAGTTTGGAAATGTAATCGTTAAGAAAGACAGAGCTTCTATCATAATCTCCAAGAAAGGGTAGGGGACTACATTTGAGAAAAACTAATTGGCAGATGCACATAATGTAATGGCATTGACCAACCTCCCACAAGAGTCCTCCAGTCTTTTCCGCTGCCTCACTCTATCTCACCTCAGTACTTGAGAGCTCCTCCCCAAATTTTCTTTCAGCAGAATTGAGTTCAGTCAGCCCTCCTTATAGTAATAATCTTGACCTTATTATAACAGCTTTGGATAAAATCTTTCTTGCTGGGTAACTAAATCAGGAACAATTTCTCTTTGGCATCTTCTACTTTTTACTGGAGCATTTCTTTGGAGGCATAGTTAATCTGAGTTTTTACTCTAACCTGTAGAATGGAGATCTCTCTGGGGATAGTTTATTTTCCAAGATTTACAATGCAGTGGTATCTCCAAGATTTCAAACTAAATAACCTTTAGATATATAAAGATGTACCATAAAATTAACTCATACCTTAAAGTCAGCTTATGGTTTTTCTCACAAAGTGTAAAGAAAACTGTTAGGAGTTATTGTTTCTGGTCTGTTAAGGAGTTAAGGGGAGTAATTTGTCTTTTGCTTTGCTGTATAAAGTGTGTGAAATTCTATTCTAACTTGATATCCCCTTTTAGGTTGTCTTACATGCCTGTTATTAATATTTACTTTGGTACAAAGAACAACCTCAAAATGTGCCCACCCCAATTTCCAGAACCTGTGAGTGTGTGATATGGAAGAAGGGATCATGCAATGAGATTAATTTAACGATGTGGAGATAGGAGAGGGTATATTGAATTGCCCAGGCATACCCAAGGTAATCACAAGGGTCCTGGAAAGAGAAAGGGAAGCAAAAAAAGCAGAGGCAGAGAAGGACATGTAACAACACACAGGTTTGAATGATATAGGTCTAAGAGCCAAGGAATGTGTGCAGCTTCTAGAAGTTGGAAAAAGCAAGGGAACCAACTCTCCTAGAGTCTACAGACAGTAAGCAGCCTCACCAAATCCTGGTTTTAGGATTTCTGACATGCAAATCTGTAGGAGAATACATTTATATGGTTTAAACCACTAAGTTTATAGTATTTTATCATAGCCATAAAAATATTGGGAGAGGTTCCCTGATGGCTGAGCAGTAAATAATCTGCCTATAGTGCAAGAGACAGAGGAGATGCAGGTTTGATCCCTGAATTGGGAAGATACCTTGGAAGAGGAAATGGCAAACCACTCCAGTATTCCTGCCTGGAAAATCCCATGGACAGAGAAGCCTGGTGGGTTACAGTCCATGGGGTTGCAAAGAGTCAAACACGATGAAGAAATAAACACACATCATAAAAAAAATAAGAAAAAGCTAATGTAATTTATTTAACAATGAATTATGCCATTTTTTATCTTCCACATTGCTACAGATGAGTCTTTTGATTATTAGGATTGTTTTATTTCTGCAACAGTATAAGAATAATGGTTGTGAAATTATATAATAAATGTAAAAGAACATCCCTTGAAATTGTTGTACTGAATACTTGTGTTTCTCCAAAATTCATGTGTTGAAATTTAACCCCCAAAGTGATGGCATTAGGAAGTCAGGCCTATATAAGAAGATAAGGTTCTGAGGGTGAAATTCTCATGAATGGGTTTAATGTCCTTGTGAAAGAGATCCCAGATATCTCTCCTGCCTTTTTTTATACCATGTGAAGACCAGTGAGATGACCCCGTATGAAGCAAAGAAGTGGGCCTTGACCATACACTAAGTCTATAGGCACTTTGATCTCAAACATCACCTCAACATGTTTGATCTCAAACATCATCATCCTATAGGACTATGAGAAATAAATTGCATTGTTTAACCCATCTAGTTTATGATGCTTTGTAATAGCAGCCCAAACTAAGATTATGGTGTTTCTTCTACTGTGCAAGTTTAAAGTTGCTTCTTGGTTAACAATGTACTTTAAAAAATCTATAGTAAACCCCTTTGGTAATAATGAGATAACAAAATATAGTGGATTTTGAATAGAATATATGTACTGCATTTTCTTTTGAGAAATTTCATGATAAACAAAATATTTGTTGGCATTAGCCATCCATCATGATAGAGCGAAGTAGTGGAGACGTCACTGAACCCATGAAGTCAAAAGATCAAATCCACTGGAGGAGAACCATCACCCACTTCAACAGTGAAAATATTGCCTATGCAGCTGCAGAAATGACATTTCCTAGTCACTCTGAAGATTTATTTTTTATTTAGGTCAAATGGTTCTTTTTCTAAATTAATTTTGATCATTTTATTCAAAGTTTCCATGTGTACATGGAAAAGTGAATTGGTTATTTGTGAATGTTAGCTCAACGAGCAGAAGACAATATTTACAAGCATTTAAAGTCACATGGTTTAATCCCTATCGTCTAATGCACTAAACAGAAAATCAAGTATCTCCAAGAATGGCTCAAATATATTAATCCAATTTATGAGATCAGAGTAAAACTTTTGAAAGCCCATTTTGTTAAAGGTAGATTATATGACACTTTAAAATATGTTACAAATTCAGTTTAAATTACATCAGTGATAAAATTCATTTTTGCAATGATAGAAAGCATTCCAAACGTGGTAATGTTAATGTTATTGTGTAAACAATATTTTTTATTACATTCTGAAAACTGTGGGGCCAAAATGATTTTGCAATAGGTTGCAGTGATTCTATCCAAACAAGACCTAATATTCTGCCAATTAATGATATTTTAATTATTAAAATTCATAAACACACACTTACAATAGACACAGACATATACCCACTGCCAACTTAAAAAACCTTAAATGAGGAGGCTGATGCTGGATACACAAAAATGGCACAATATAACAATATTCACTTTCTTTTTGTTGCTTCTTGTTAATTAGAATTTATTATAAAATTTTGAAGATAGTGACATGTAATGGTATTCAATGCTTTTATTCACAAAACACTATTATTGTGTTCAATAATAATTGAAATTATAATAATTTAAAATTATTAAATAGAAGGCCAAAGTATTTAATTCTTGAAACTTTTGGTGAATTACAAATGAACATGAAAGCAAGAAGCTACTGAAATCCATCAAACAAAAGCAAGGCAAATATAAATAAATTAATAATGAAATATTATCATAAACTAACATGATTGAACTTTGGAATATCTGTACATGTACAAAGAATCCTTTGATAAACCCATATTTCTAATTGGACAAATTGATTATCTTTATCTGAATACAATAAAAATGAGAGAATCAACAATTTTGTAGTATATCATTTTACAATATATTCAAATATTTATAAATAGTGATAACTTAATTGATAAGTGTTGCCTTGTTAAAAAGTGTTTGCCAAAAACAGACTGTATGGGGAAAAAACAAAACCAGAAAAATGTTTTTGTGAAAATATTTTCCTCCAGTTTTTACAAATTTCAATTTTCAAATGGAGTACAATACATTTAATCAAGGGAGGCCTGGTGTGCTGCGATTCATGGGGTCGCAAAGAGTCGGATACGACTGAGTGACTGAAATGAACTGAACTTATCCCCAGCTTACCAGGAACCTCAGCATATTTAAGGAGCATACTATATTCTACAAAGAGGATTTATTGATACTGTCAACTCTTCCAAGACTTCTATGTTTATTTAACAGAAAATTTATTTTATTTTTCTTTTTAAATTTTTAAAAATGTGTTTATTTTTTTAATCACTTTATTTTTTTTTAATTGTGATCCACTTTTTTTTTCTTTTTTTTTCTTTAATTCTTACAGGAATAGGACAGGAAGATCACTTTCTCCCTCACAAATTCCTCAAAAGAACATTTCAACGCTGAGCAAACTCCACAAAACAACTTCTGTAGGCTGGCAGAGGACATCAGGCAACCAGAAAAGCAGACCATTGTCTTCAACAACAGGTAGGAAAAAAATATAAAAGATGAAAAAGGAGACAAAGGAGGTGGGGAGGGAGCTCCGTCCCGGGAAGGGAGGCCCGTCCCAGGAAGGGGATTTTAAGAAGAGAGGATTCCAAACACCAGGAAACACTCTTCCTGCCGAGTCTGTGGTGAGCCTTGGAAACACAGAGGGCAACATAACAGGAAGGAAAAATAGATAAATAATTAAAACCAACAGATTACAAGCCCAACAGTAACTCCCCCAGCGGAAAAGCAGCACAGATGCCTGCATCCGCCATTGGGAAGTGGGGGCAGGGCAGGGACGCGCGGGAAGCGCGGGCTGCAGTGCTTTGCAAGAATCGGGCAGGAACGCCCCACGCGCAACCAGAACGATCTAACTTGGGCTAGCAAACCAGACTGTGGGATAGCTACCACGCGAAAAGCTCGAACATAAGACACCGCCAGGACCGAGCACAGAACAAAGGATGGAACGGAAAAAGCCGGCTGCAGACCATTCCCCGCCAGGGACAGGCAGCCAGAGCCGTAAGGACTGGAAAGGGGCAATTGCAGACCCGGAGAGACTTTACGTACCTAACTGCAAGCAGGCTCCTTTGCTAAGACTTCTGGGGGTGCTGGACAGTCACAGTCTGCCTCACGGGGTGCACCAGCGGTCCACCCAGAGAGCTGAGCGGCAGCGGCGGAAAAGGTGACAAGCCGCGGCGATCGCGCTCGCCAAACTCCTGAGCTACTCGGACCTGGGAAGGGCACAAAGCGCAGTCCCAGCCGCATTTGTGCCTCTGAGGGCTGCCTGAGCGCCTAACCTGAGTGGCTTGGACCGGGGAAGTGCACGCAGCCTAGGGCCAGCCCCAGACGGTTCCTGGCTGAGGATCCTAGAGCCGGAGCGGTTTGTGCGCCACGAGAAAGGACAGATCAAGCGGAGCAGAGATACTGTGTGCACACGACAGTGCTATTTGTTTGCAGCATCCCCCCTCCCCACAGCGCGACTGAACTAGTGAGCCTAAAAAACCAGCAAACGGAAGAAGTTAAACAGAGGGAACCACCTTGGAAGTGAGCCCACACGGCCCATAACATCAGAGAAGGGCCAGATATATTTTTAATATTTTTAAAATCATTCCTTTTATTTTTTTTTGCTTTTTTGTTTTTTTTTTCTTTTTTTCCTAGCTTCTTTTAAATTGTTAAGTCTTCTATTTCTCCTCTAATTTTTATTTCTATAACCTATTATTACTATTTAAAAAAAAAGACTTTTTTTTTTCTTTAAGGCAAACACCATATATACTCTTTGGATGGTTGTTGGTGTTTTTTTGTTTGTTTGTTTGTTTGTTTTTTAATAATTCTTTTTTTTTCTTTCTTCCTTTTTCCTTCTGCTCTTCTTTAATATTGTATCTTTGAAAATCCAACCTCTACTCTAGATTTTTAATCTTTGCTCTTAGGTTTTTGTTGTCAATTTTGTACATTTAAAAACCCAAACTTCACTACCCAAGTTTACCTGAGAGCGAGATTACTGGCTTGACCACTCTCTCCTCCTCTGGACTCTCCTTTTTCTCCACCAGGTGGCCTCTGTCTCTTTTCTCCCCCATCTCTTCTCTATCCAACTCTGTGAATCTCTGTGTGTTCCAGACGGTGGAGAACACCTAAGGAATTGGTTACTGGCAGGATTTGTCTCTCTCCTTCTCATTCCTCTCTCTTATCCTCCTGGTCCTCTGTCTACTTCCTCCCTCTCCTCTTCCCCGTATAACTCCGTAAATACCTCTGAGAGGTCCAGACTATAGAGCGCACATAAGGAAGTGACTACTGGCTAGCTTGCTCTCTCCTCTTTTGATCTCACCGCATATCATTCCAGCTACCTCTAACTGCCCCCTCCATCTCTTCTCCTTGTAACTCAGTGAACCTCTCTGAGTGTCCCTCAATGTGGAGAAACTTTTCATCTTTAACCTAGATGTTTTATCATCGGTGTTGTATAGATGGAGAAGTCTAGAGGCTACTGTAAAAATAAAACTGAAAACCAGAAGCAGGAAGCTTAAATCCAAAGCCTGAAAACATTAGAGAACTCTTGAATTCAGGGAACATTAAGTAATAGGAGCTCATCAAATGCCTTCATACCTACACCGAAACCAAGCTCCACCCAAGGGCCAACAAGTTCCAAAACAAGACATACCACACAAATTCTCCAGCAACACAGGAACACTCCCCTGAGCTTCAATATACAGGCAGCTCAAAATTATCCCAAAACCTTTGATGTCTCATAACCCATTACAGGTCACTCCACTGCACTCCAGAGAGAAGAAACCCAGCTCCACCCACCAGAACTCCAACACAAGCCTCCCTAACCAGGAAACCTTGACAAGCCACTGATAGAACCCCACCCAAAGTGAGGAAGCTCCATAATAAAAGAGAACTCCACAAATTACCAGAATATAAAAAAGGCCACCCCAAATGCAGCAATATAACCAAGATGAAGAGACAGGGGAATACTCAGCAGGCAAAGGAACAGGAGAGTTGCCCACCAAACCAAACAAAAGAGGAAGAAATAGGGAATCTACCGGAGAAGGAATTCCGAATATTGATAGTGAAAATGATCAAAAATCTTGAAATCAAAATGGAAACACAGATTAATAGCCTAGAGACAAGGATTGAGAAGATGCAAGAAAGGTTTAACAAGGACCTAGAAGAAATAAAAAAGAGTCAAAATATAATGAATAACGCAATAAATGAGATCAGAAACACTCTGGAGGCAACAAATAGTAGAATAACGGAGGCAGAAGATAGGATTAGTGAAATAGAAGATAGAACGGTAGAAATAAATGAATCAGAGAGGAAACACGAAAACGAATTAAAAGAAACGAGGACAATCTCAGAGACCTCCAGGACAATATGAAACGCTCCAACATTCGAATTATAGGAGTCCCAGAAGAAGAAGACAAAAAGAAAGATCATGAGAAAATCCTTGAGGAGATAATAGTTGAAAACTTCCCTAAAATGGGGAAGGAAATAATCACCCAAGTCCAAGAAACACAGAGAGTTCCAAATAGGATAAACCCAAGGTGAAACACCCCAAGACACATATTAATCAAATTAACAAAGATCAAACACAAAGAACAAATATTAAAAGCAGCAAGGGAAAAACAAATAACACACAAGGGGATTCCCATAAGGATAACAGCTGATCTTTCAATAGAAACTCTTCAGGCCAGGAGGGACTGGCAAGACATACTTAAAGTGATGAAAGACAATAACCTACAGCCCAGATTACTGTACCTAGCAAGGATCTCATTCAAATACGAAGGAGAAATCAAAAGCTTTACAGACAAGCAAAAGCTGAGAGAATTCAGCACCACCAAACCAGCTCTCCAACAAATTCTAAAGGATATCCTCTAGACAGGAAACACGAAAAGGGTGTATAAACCCAAACCCAAAACAATAAAGTAAATGGTAACGGGATCATACTTATCAATAATTACCTTAAACGTAAATGGGTTGAACGCCCCAACCAAAAGACAAAGACTGGCTGAATGGATACAAAAACAAGACCCCTCTATATGCTGCTTACAAGAGACCCACCTCAAAACAAGGGACACATACAGACTGAAAGTGAAGGGCTGGAAAAAGATATACCACGCAAATAGAGACCAAAAGAAAGCAGGAGTGGCAATACTCATATCCGATAAAATAGACTTTAAAACAAAGGCTGTGAAAAGAGACAAAGAAGGCCACTACACAATGATCAAAGGAACAATCCAAGAAGAAGATATAACAATTATAAATATATATGCACCCAATATAGGAGCACCACAATACGTAAGACAAATGCTAACAAGTATGAAAGGGGAAATCAACAGTAACACAATAATAGTGGGAGACTTTAATACCCCACTCACACCTATGGACAGATCAACTAAACAGAAAATTAACAAAGAAATGCAAACTTTAAATGATACATTAGATCAGTTAGACCTAATTGATATCTATAGGACATTTCACCCCAAAACAATGAATTTCACCTTTTTTTTCAAGTGCTCATGGAACCTTCTCCAGGATAGATCACATCCTGGGCCATAAATCTAAACTTGATAAATTCAAAAAAATCGAAATCATTCCAAGCATCTTTTCTGACCATAATGCATTAAGATTAGATCTCAATTACAGGAGAAAAACTATTAAAAATTCCAACATATGGAGGTTGAACAACACACTTCTGAATAACCAACAAATCAAAGAAGAAATCAAAAAAGAAATCAAAATATGCATAGAAACTAATGAAAATGAAAACACAACAACCCAAAACCTGTGGGACACTATAAAAGCGGTGCTAAGAGGAAAGTTCATAGCAATACAGGCATACCTCAAGAAACAAGAAAAAAGTCAAATAAATAACCTAACTCTACAACTAAAGCAACTAGAAAAGGAAGAGTTGGAGAACCCCAGAGTTAGTAGAAGGAAAGAAATCTTAAAAATTAGGGCAGAAATAAATGCAAAAGAAACAAAAGAGACCATAGCAAAAATCAACAAAGCCAAAAGCTGGTTCTTTGAAAGGATAAATAAAATTGACAAACCATTAGCCAGACTCATCAAGAAGCAAAGAGAGAAAAATCAAGTCAATAAAATTAGAAATGAAAATGGAGAGATCACAACAGACCACACAGAAATACAAAGGATCATAAGAGACTACTATCAGCAGTTGTATGCCAATAAAATGGACAACGTGGTAGAAATGGACAAATTCTTAGAAAAGTACAATTTTCCAAAACTGAACCAGGAAGAAATAGAAAATTTTAACAGACCCATCACAAGCACGGAAATTGAAGCGATAATCAGAAATCTTCCAGCAAACAAAAGCCCAGGTCCAGACGGCTTCACAGCTGAATTCTACCAAAAATTTCGAGAAGAGCTAACACCTATCCTCCTCAAACTCTTCCAGAAAATTGCAGAGGAAGGTAAACTTCCAAACTCATTCTATGAGGCCACCATCACCCTAATACCAAAACCTGACAAAGATGTCACAAAAAAAGAAAACTACAGGCCAATATCACTGATGAACATAGATGCAAAAATCCTCAACAAAATTCTAGCAATCAGAATCCAACAACACATTAAAAAGATCATACACCATGACCAAGTGGGCTTTATCCCATGGATGCAAGGATTCTTCAATATCCGCAAATCAATCAATGTAATTCACCACATTAACAAATTGAAAAATAAAAACCATATGATTATCTCAATAGATGCAGAGAAGGCCTTTGACAAAATTCAACATCCATTTATGATAAAAACTCTCCAGAAAGCAGGAATAGAAGGAACATACCTCAACATAATAAAAGCTATCTATGACAAACCCACAGCAAACATTATCCTCAATGGTGAAAAATTGAAAGCATTTCCCCTAAAGTCAGGAACAAGACAAGGGTGTCCACTTTCACCGCTACTATTCAACATAGTTCTGGAAGTTTTGGCCACAGCAATCAGAGCAGAAAAAGAAATAAAAGGAATCCAAATTGGAAAAGAAGAAGTAAAACTCTCACTGTTTGCAGATGACATGATCCTCTACATGGAAAACCCTAAAGACTCCACCAGAAAATTACTACAGCTAGTCAATGAATATAGTAAAGTTGCAGGATATAAAATCAACACACAGAAATTCCTTGCATTCCTATACAAGAATAATGAGAAAGTAGAAAAAGAAATTAAGGGAACAATTCCATTCACCATTGCAACGAAAAGAATAAAATACTTAGGAATATATCTACCTAAAGAAACTAAAGACCTATATATAGAAAACTATAAAACACTGATGAAAGAAATCAAAGAGGACACTAATAGATGGAGAAATATACCATGTTCATGGATCGGAAGAATCAATATAGTGAAAATGAGTATACTACCCAAAGCAATTTACAAATTCAATGCAATCCCTATCAAGCTACCAGCCACATTTTTTCACAGAACTAGAACAAATAATTTCAAGATTTGTATGGAAATACAGAAAACCTCGAATAGCCAAAGCAATCTTGAGAAAGAAGAATGGAACTGGAGGAATCAACTTGCCTGACTTCAGGCTCTACTACAAAGCCACAGTCATCAAGACAGTATGGAACTGGCACAAAGACAGACACATAGATCAATGGAACAAAATAGAAAGCCCAGAGATAAATCCACACACATATGGACACCTTATCTTTGACAAAGGAGGCAAGAATATACAATGGAGTAAAGACAATCTCTTTAACAAGTGGTGCTGGGAAAACTGGTCAACCACTTGTAAAAGAATGAAACTAGATCACTTTCTAACACCGCACACAAAAATAAACTCAAAATGGATTAAAGATCTAAATGTAAGACCAGAAACTATAAAACTCCTAGAGGAGAACATAGGCAAAACACTCTCTGACATAAAGCACAGCAGGATCCTCTATGATCCACCTCCCAGAATTCTGGAAATAAAAGCAAAAATAAACAAATGGGATCTAATTAAAATTAAAAGCTTCTGCACAACAAAGGAAAATATAAGCAAGGTGAAAAGACAGCCTTCTGAATGGGAGAAAATAATAGCAAATGAAGCAACTGACAAACAACTCATCTCAAAAATATACAAGCAACTTATGCAGCTCAATTCCAGAAAAATAAACGATCCAATCAAAAAATGGGCCAAAGAACTAAATAGGCATTTCTCCAAAGAAGACATACGGATGGCTAACAAACACATGAAAAGATGCTCAACATCACTCATTATTAGAGAAATGCAAATCAAAACCACAATGAGGTACCACTTCACACCAGTCAGAATGGCTGCGATCCAAAAATCTGCAAGCAATAAATGCTGGAGAGGGTGTGGAGAAAAGGGAACCCTCCTACACTGTTGGTGGGAATGCAAACTAGTACAGCCACTATGGAGAACAGTGTGGAGATTCCTTAAAAAATTGCAAAAATGTGTTTATTTTAATTGGAGGCTAATTACTTTACAATATTGTGGTGGTTTTTTGCTATACATTTACATGAGTCAGCCATGTATGTACCCGTGTCCCCCCATCCCAAATCCCCCTCTCACCCTCTCTCCATCCCATACCCCTGGGTTGTCCCAGTGCACCTGCTTTCAGTGCCCTGTCTCATGCATCAAACGTGGACTGGTGATCTGTTTCACATATGGTAGTGGACATGTTTCAGTGCTATTCTCTCAATCATCCCACCCTTGCCTTCTCCCACAGAGTCCAAAAGTCTGTTCTTTACATCTCTAGCTCTTTTGCTGGCTTTCAATAGGGTCATTGTTACCATCTTTCTAAATTCCTTATATATGCATTAATATATTGCATTGGTGTTTTTCCTTCAGACTTACTTCACTCTGTATAATAGGCTCCAGTTTCATTAACCACAAAATGCAATAATATAGGAAACTCTATCAATTATTTAAAAATTAAAAATAATTAGGTCAAATTTACCAATCAATTTGTTTTTAAGGAAAATACTGGGATGTTAGAGATGGCTATGCTCAGAATCTTATTGTTGTACTTGAATATGTAGTAATGTGCTGTGCGCTACTTAAGTCGCTCAGTTGTGTCTGACTCTTTGTGATCCCATGTGGATTAGCCAGGCAAGAATACTAGAGTGGGTTGCCATGACCTCCTCCAGGGGAGCTTCCCAATCGAACCAGGGTCTTTTGCATTGCAGGCAGATTCTTTACCAGCTGAGCTACCAGGGAATAGATATTCTTTTATGTTTTCATTTAATATTTAGATAAACAGTGTATGTTTAAATTTTGCCTTTGTTTGAATGCATAGATATTATTTTCATTTTGTACAACTAAAGTTATTTTTGAGAAAGGATCTTTAGTAAAGCTTTTCATAGGTCTACCAACATAACACAATAATTTATCAGACAGTAAAAAATAATCAAATTTTAGTCAGTTTATGGCATCTTTTCATTCTAAAATTTCTGAATTTGAAATTAGATATATGATGACCTTGATCACACCTTTGTTTTATGTTCATCAAGTGAAAGAGATATATCTTTTTCTGTATCCCACCCGATAAGAGAATTCCCCAGAGACACTCAGCGTTTATCACTTAAGGCCATGCCCTTCTCTGGCCCTTAGAATTTACCCAATTCTGTTCACCCTGATTCTTCCATACCCTCTGGGGAACTCACCCCAGGGTTATTTATTTATTTCTCACAAAGATTTGTGAGCCAGTGTACAAGCATTTCACTCTGTATTCCATCTCTGCACAGTATGTATGCCCAGATTTTCCAACTATGTATTACTTGTGTGTGTCTGTGTGTGCGTGTGTTTCCTTTGGTGGGGTGGAGGTGGGCATTGTAGCATGATTTGCAAATTAAAAAAAAAAACAAATACTATTGAGAACAGTGTAGAAATTCCTTTAAAAACTGGAAATAGAACTGCCATATGACCCAGCAATCCCACTGCTGGGCATACACACCAAGAAAACAGAACTGAAAGAGACACATGTACCCCAAGGTTCATTTCAGAACTGTTTGCAATAGCTAGGATGTGTAAACAACCTAGATATCCATTGGCAGATGAATGGATAAGAAAATGTGGTACATATACACAATGTAATATTACTCAGCTATAGTAAAGAACACATTTGAATCAGTTCTAATGAGGTGGATGAAACTGGAGCCTATTATACGAGTGAAGGGAGTCAGAAAGAAAAAAAAAACACCAACAGTATATTAACATATATATCTGGAATTTAGAAAGGTTGTAACAACAAACCCTGTATCAGTTCAGTTCAGTTCAGTAGCTCAGTCTGACTCTTTGAGACCCCATGAACTGCAGCATGCCAGGCATCCCTGTCCATCACCAAATCCCAGAGTTCACCCAAACCCATGTCCATCGGATCAGTGATATCATCCAACCATCTCATCCTCTGTTGTCCCCTTCTCCTACTGCACTCAATCTTTCCCAGCCTCAGGGTATTTGCAAATGAGTCACCTCTTCGCATCAGGTGGCCAAAATATTGGACTTTCACCTTCAACATCAGTCCTTCCAATGAACACCCAGGACTGATCTCCTTTAGGATGGACTGGTTGGATCTCCTTGCAGTCCAACACCACAGTTGAAAAGAATCAATTCTTCAGGGCTCAGCTTTCTTCATAGTCCAATTCTCATATCCATACATGACCACCAGGAAAAACCATTGCCTTGACTAGATGGGCCTTTGTTGGCAAAGTAATGTCAGTGCTTTTTAATATCTTGTCTAGGTTGGTCATGACTTTTCTTCCAAGGAGTAAGCGTCTTTTAATTTCATGGCTGCAATCACCATCTGCAGTGATTTTGGAGCCCCCCCCCCAAAATAAATTCAGCCACTGTTTCCACTGTTTCTCCATCTATTTGCCATGAAGTGATGTGACCAGATGCCATGATCTTCGTTTTCTGAATGTTGAGCTTTAAGCCAACTTTTTCACTCTCCTCTTTCGCTTTCATCAAGAGGCTTTGAGTTCCTCTTCACTTTGTGCCATAAGGGTGGTGTCATCTGCATATCTGAGGTTATTGATATTTCTCCTGGCAATCTTGATTCCAGCTTGTGCTTCTTCCAGCCCAGCGTTTCTCATGATGTACTCTGCATAGAAGTTAAATAAGCAGGGTGACAATATCCAGCTTTGACGTACTCCTTTTCCTATTTGGAACCAGTCTGTTGTTCCATGTCCAGTTCTAACTGTTGCTTCCTGACCTGCATACAGGTTTCTCAAGAGGCAGATCAGGTGGTCTGGTATTCCCAACTCTTTCAGAATTTTCCACAGTTTATTGTGATCCACACAGTCAAAGGCTTTGGCATAGTTAATAAAGCAGAAATAGATGATTTTCTGGAACTCTCTTGTTTTTTCCATGATCCAGCAGATGTTGGCAATTTGATATCTGGTTCCTCTGCCTTTTCTAAAGCCAGTGTGAATATGTGGAAGTTCATGGTTCACGTACTGCTGAAGCCTGGCTTGGAGAATTTTGAGCATTACTTTACTAGCATGTGAGATGAGTGCAATTGTGCAGTAGTCTGAGCAACCCTATATGCAAGACAGCAAAATAGACACAGATGTAAAGAACAGACTTTTGGACTCTGTAGGAAAAGGTGAGTGTAGGATGATTTGAGAGAATAGCATTGAAACATGTCTATTACCATATATGAAATAGATACCCAGTCCAAGTTTGATGCATGAAACAGGGCACTCAAAGCCAGTGCTTTTGGATAATCCAGAGGGATGGGATGGGGAGGGAGGTTGAAGAAGGGTTTGGTACAGGGGAACACATGTTCGCCCCTGGCTGATTCATGTCAATGCATAGCAAAACCACCACAGTATTGTAAAGTAATTAGCCTCCAATTAAAATAAATAAATTATAAAAATAGTATTGAATGCATAGACTGTGCTGAAGTCATAGATTAGTGAAGAATCCACATCATAGTTTAATGCATTTTTCTTTTATATACTCTCCTTGGTCCTGTACTCAGGGATACCTAATCTTTGCTACATTTCTAAAGTTTTTGCTTCTTCCACTCATTTTTGTCTTTTACAACTCTTTAAATATCTCTTGATGTGTTTTTATTAAAGGTGTACTTGGAATAAACAATGTGTAAAACGTAAGAGAAAAATTGTCATTAATTGTAGTTATTTGTCACAGACATCACATGTTTAAAAGCTTGCTAAATCTAAATATATCAAATACAATTTTAAAAGGAAGTGATTATGATGGAATAAGGAGCACAAATTTTAAAATTTATGGAAAAACCTTTTGTAGTCTGTGGCATAATTTAAAAATTAAGGCAGATTTAATGCTACTTTGGTGCTTGGAAGCATTTGACTTAATCTTCATAATATTCAACTTATTAACAACTATAATTATTAAAGATTACAATTTTCACTACTCACAATTATTCTAAGAAAAAATATTATGACTCATTTTTCTGTGATGGTTTTTTGATGTTGTAAGCCTGACATTACTAATTTAGAGTGGAAAACACAAACTGAAATTATGCAAGAAATGTTATAATAACCTTATACACACTTAGAAACACAAGTAGAAAAAGGATTCAAACAGAATATTGTAGCACTTAAAAAATTTATTCTACTTGCAATAAGATGCATATAACCTTCTTGGTTTACTCTCAAAGTTTGCCAAATGATGATGTAAACAAACAATTTCTTTCTTATAAAGTCTTTTTCATTATGGTTGTGATATATCTGTGCTGATACAGAATTTCAAGAGTGAAATGTCAAAGAAAAAGTTTTTTAAAGGAACAAATAGCCTATTTTCTTCTTCCTCTCCTTTATGATTTCTATGTGACATGACGATGATTTTAGATATTTTCAGTTAAATACTATTAGTATTTATGTATAGAAAAAAAAAACCCTTCCTTCCTAGTTAGGAGATACACAAGCTTGATGTATGGAAGGGGTGGGAAGGGGCAGGAAGCAATACAGAAAGGTATAAGACTGTGTAAATTAAATTATGGTCATGCAGGAAAAAAACAAACAAAAAAAAGAATCAAGGAACAGTTACAGCCCAGTCTTGTTTTCATTTTGTCTTTCAAGTCTCTGGGGTTTCTCTCTGGATTTCAGGTTCTGAGTTCATTTCTCATTCTTTCCTTCAGCTGGGCAATTGTTCACTCCAGGGAGTAAATCCACAAGGGGTCAAACCCTGCTGTGTGCAGGAAGAGAATCCCTATAGAGATTTATTTATTTTTTTTTCCCAAAAAGTTCTTACTCTACTTTTTGACTAGGGGGACAAAAAAATCTGACAGTTATTCTGAGAGTATTTTAACAGAAAAATATTTGAAATATTTGGCCTATATTGCTTGGGGAAATGCCGCTAAAAGGAAAAAAAAAAATTAGAAGTGATACTTCTCCAATCTCTCTTTAAGCATGAAGATTTGACTTTTTTTTTTTTTTTTTTGCGAATTGTTAGAATCACCTAGAATGCCTTTGAGATTGAGTGTAAATTTAACCTCTGGGTGAAGATAAGAAAAATTCCTGGGAGATAGAACTTAACTTAAAAATCTTAACTTTGGACCAAAACCATGCCTATATACCCAAAACATTCAGAAATGTAGCGTCAAAAAGTAATGAGTTTGGGGGAGAATTGATACATGTGTATAAATGGCTGAATCCCTTCAGTGTTCGTCTGAAACTATCACAAGATTGTTAATCAGCTATCAGTTCAGTTCAGTTCAGTCGATCAGTCGTGTCCGACTCTTTGAGACCCCATGAATTGCAGCACGCCAGGCCTCCCTGTCCATCACCAACTCCCGGAGTTCACTCAGACTCATGTCCATCGAGTCAGTGATGTCATCCAGCCTTGATTATAAAAATAAAAACTTAAAAAAATTCTATTGAAGAATACTTTGAGACACCACTTTACCCTCATTAAAATGGATATACTAAAAATATAAACTTCCTGTTTCATCTCAGAGATAAAGAGAGCAATAAACAACATTGAACTCACTCTTATTAAAATATTCTTCTAAAACTTCAAAAAATTAATGAATATTTTATAAAAGTATATATATAATTTTATGCTATATTCAATTATTTAGGTTCATTTTGGTGTTATAAATGTATACAGGCTCTGTAGAAATATTTGTAAGTAATAATTTACATTTTGTGCTTTGACAGTTTTTAGATGACCCTAATCTCTGAATCTGGAGCTTATATGCAATTGAGATTCTGTTTGCTGCTACATATTCTCAGTAGAGAATTGTTACCTCTACCGAGAGCTAGTTGTCAGATAGATAGATTCTCTTTTTGGATCATTCTTTAGGATCAATTTATACCTAATCCATCCTTATTTAAAGTTTAGACCTCTGTGATCCATATTCAGATGGCAACTTTTATTCAAACCTCAACCTTGGACAGGTTACAGATTTTATCACTTTTTCTCCAATTACACATTGAAAATAGAAGTTAAGATCACTAGGGTTCAGTGGATATTTCAAATGTAAAATCAAAGTCAGAAATGTGTTGTGTCTCAGCATTCATAATCATAACTTGTTTTTGGCTTCTGAGAATATTTATTTTTTGAGAGGGCAGGTTTTTTTCTGTCTCCATCTCCATGTCCATCTCTATCATCTACCTATTACAATTTCATAATATTTAGTAATGATATTTCTGATAAAAATGTGTATCATTCTATAGGACACAATTTTCTCCATGTTTACTATCATTTGTGGCAATCAATTCAGATTCTGACAATAGATTCAAATAGTAATTCATCTTTTAACTTATGTTAAAAGTATAAATCAGTGCTAACAAGAAAATATTTTAAATATACCCACCTTTTCTTCTTCTGTATTATTTTATTTATTCCTGAAGTTAGATAACCACATGCTCATTTTCGTTTCTGTGAGAGTTGAATGAAACTCTTTGAATATAGTTTTAAACATGTAACTGCTCCCTGCTTTGAGAAATTCCATGTGAAATTTTGCCTATCCTGGGAAAAGGCAATCCTAAAACTGACATCACTCATAAACTCAGGTAGACTATAACAGAAAGCAATTTGTATTTCAAATCTTCTTTGTTCATAGCCACAGAGATAGTACGATAATTAGTGTTAGATTTTTCATAGAGGGCTACTTGTTATTAACTAGTCAACAGAATCATTTGCATCAGTCAATGGAAAAATGACAGTTGATATTTTCAGTCACACTGGTACCAAGCTTTATACATCCCTAAGTTTTGGCCACCCACTTCCCTAGTGCTCTGCCAATGAAAGAGAAGTAGGTTCAATCTCCGGGTTGGGAAGATCCCCCTGGAGAAGCAAACGGATACCCACTCTAGTATTCTTGTTGGGAAATCCCATGGACAGTGGAGCCTGGTAGACTACAGTCCATGGGGTCACCAAAAGAGTCACACCTGACTTAGTAACTAAACAACAAAGTTGTAGTAAAGAAACAAACCTGAAAAGTCTACCTCCAATCCTATGTTTATACTGATATGAAGAAGTCTTGGAAAATAAAAAATAATTTCTTTGTGAAAAGTAAAACATACCTTGGTTTCTTTGGGTTTTCCTAGTGGCTCAAACAGTAAAGAATCTGCCTGCAATGCAGAAGACCTGGTTCAGTCCCTGGGTGGGGAAGATCCCCTGGAGAAAGGAATGGCAACCCACTCCAATATTCTGGCCTGGAAAATTCCCTGGACAGACAAAGAGTCAGACACAACTGAGCGATTGACTTTCACTTTCTTTAGTTTCTTTAGGGCCGTAGGAGTTGCAACATGATTTTCATGGCCTGAAAGGAAAAAGAAAAAAGCTAAATTATTTATAGCATTTTTAGACTTAGCACAATTGTTCCCATTCCTGAATCTGTATTAGATTTTATAAGTTTTATTCTTTACTTGATACTGCTGCATATATTCCAGGTCTGATGCCATGATAAACTAAACCTTGTTCATCAATACCCCACAGCTTGACAAATATCCGGTTATACTATACAAACACACTGAATTTTATTGCACCTTATCTCTCTTCTAATAAACTGATTAAGAATATCGATTATAATATGAAAAGATAGCAGTGTTCTATGAGTTCTGATGTGTGTTATTCTGTCAGGGTAGAAACTAGGAAATGTCTAGATTTAGAGACTAAACACAAAAATGCCATTAACAAAACCAATTTGACTGAGGACCCTTGACCTTTTCTATGTCCCACCCCCCACCATTTCAAAGTTGTTTCTAATGATATACCATCGCCCATCTCTTGCCTATTTATGTCACTTTGCCAGATTTTTGTTGCTCTGATTAATTATATTTTATCAGTTTTGCTTTTGTTTTGATCAACTAACCAACATTCTATATATCCAGAGGAGCAAATATGGCCCCATCGTTTCTAACAAAATGCTTCTATGTGAACATTTGCAGGTAACTGAATATCTCCACACCAGTCCTTGCTTATGCCAGTATACAGTTGTATTTTACTGTGCATAATCTGTCAGTTTGAATTGGTTTTCAAGTTTTTTTCCTACCAAACATATCTGTTCAAATATATTTTTCAGTAAAAATAAGACCAAGACTTTCTCAGGGGTACAAGACCAACATGTGTTAATAGTTTTCTTTAACTCCTTATTAGCTAAAAAATAAGGCAAGTGTTTACAGCAAGGTTAAAGGAAGATGCAAAGAGCAGATACATTTATAGATCAAGAATATAAACTTGCTGATTATTTTTAAAGTTTTTTTTTTTGGGGGGGGGAGAGTGTAGAGGGAGTATGAATCTCTTCACAGGACAGAATTACTTCCATCTGTATTGCCATTAGTTCTTTGTATATACTTAATTTTAACATATTTCAAAGGCAACCAAAGGCTAGAAACAGGTAAGCCAGAAGTACGTGCTTATTCTAAACAATGGTCATTTTTCCATTGAAAATATTGTAAGGGTAAATAAAATTTTTTTTCTATTTATAAATGGATAAGACACCATTTACTCTCTCTCTCTCCATTTCTTCCTTCACTATATTTCTTTGGAGACAAAATGAATCTGACTCTAACACAGAATAGAGATAAATCTCTCTAGGGATGAAGCCCAATCTCTAGTTTTTACAATGTAAACTTATCTTTAAGTTTCCAGGCCAAATAATCTCCAGATATGTAAAAAATGTTCCACCAGAATTAGCTCAGGGGTCTCTGAGGAGACTTACAGGAGACTGTCAGGAGGTGTGACTCTTTCCTCTCCCGAGGAGATAAGAGACGTTTTAAATATTCTTTCTTCTGCTTTACTGTTTAAATTTCTGTGATATTCCATTTTCCTTTAAAAATTCACTTTTATACTATCTTACATAAATGTGAATATGTTAATGCCTACTTAGTAATTGACATTTTCTCTACCTCTCTTCTATGTTTGTACAGAAAGGTCTTTTGTCAGCAGGAATATTCTACTTTCCCAGCAATACCCAATAATTATTATTGCTTTTTCCATATTTACTTACAAATTTTAACTGATACATATGCTGCAGGGATTATAATCCTTTAGATGACTTAAAAAAAGAGAGGGGGTAACTATGGATCAATTATAGTCAAATTCTTATTTTGAAATAGTTCTTTAAAAATTAATTTACACTTTGACGTCAGTTATAATGGTCTTACTCTGACAATTTTATTCTTATGTACCTCATAAATCAATCCGCATGAAATATTCAAGTATATTAATTAAGAATTATATATACTAAAATCTCCTATGTTTTAGTACCCCATTTGATTCTCCAAATATTACAGTTTTTTTAGAGAAAAATATTACTAAAAATTTAGTTGTGCTTCCAGAAATGCATGTACTATTTATACTTGAAAATAATCCACACATATGTGTAAAAGTTTACTTTTAATCTTTTCTGAATGATTCGAATATTTCCAGAATGATCAGGAAGCAACAGTTAGAACTGGACATGGACCAACAGACTGGTTCCAAATAGGAGAAGGAGTACGTCAAGGCTGTATATTATCACCTTACTTATTTAACTTATATGCAGAGTACATCATGAGAAACCCTTGGCTGGAAGAAGCACAAGCTGGAATCAAGATTGCTGGGAGAAATATCAATAACCTCAGATATGCAGATGACACCACCCCTATGGCAGAAAGTGAAGAGGAACTCAAAAGCCTCTTGATGAAAGTAAAAGAGGAGAGTGAAAAAGTTGGCTTAAAGCTCAACATTCAGAAAACGAAGATTATGGCATCTGCTCCCATCACTTCATGGCAAATAGATGGGGAAACAGTGACAGACTTTATTTTGGGTGGCTCTAAAATCACTGCAGATGGTGACTGCAGCCATGAAATTAAAAGATGCTTACTCCGTGGAAGGAAAGTTATGACCAACCTAGATAACATATTGAAAAGCAGAGATGTTACTTTGCCAACAAAGGTCCATCTAGTCAAGGCTATGGTTTTTCCAGTAGTCATGTATGGATGTGAGAGTTGGACTGTGAAGAAGGCTGAGCGCCGAAGAATTGATGCTTTTGAACTGTGGTGTTGGGGAAGACTCTTGAGAGTCCCTTGGACTGCAAGGAGATCCAACCAATCCATTCTGAAGGAGATCAACCCTGGGATTTCTTTGGAGGGAATGATGCTAAAGCTGAAGCTCCAGTACTTTGGCCACCTCATGCGAAGGGTTGACTCATTGGAAAAGACCCTGATGCTGGGAGGGATTGGGGGTAGGAGGAGAAGGGGACAACAGAGGATGAGATGGCTGGATGGCATCATTGACTCGATGGACGCGAGTCTGAGGGAACTCTGGGAGATGGTGATGCACAGGGAGGCCTGGCGTGCTGCAAATCATGGGCTCGCAAAGAGTCAGACACGACTGAGCAACTGAAGTGAACTGAACTGAGACTGTTTCTAAAAAATAATACATGTGTTTTTGTGGCAATATAATTCCTATATCTAAAATTATCTGATGTATTTAATCTTTTAACCTTATGAATTGATTTTTATTTTATAGACATACACACATAGAATGAATAATCAAAAAGAAACAAAGCATTCACATACACATAACTGTTTTAGTTACTTCTTTCATTACATTTCGTTTCTTCTTCTTTAAACATTTAAGAACGACATACCATGTCTTAAAATATACTTCTGTGTATGTAAAAACAACTATCCTTTGTTTACTGAATATTCAGGGTCAAGGTTGAAAAATTGTTTTATTTCAGCAATACAAGAACTTTATTATTATTTATTTTCCATCATTCCTGAATTTCTAGAACTAATTTTTATAGTCTCTGTGGACTGTTTTTTTGCTAAAATGTATCCTTCAAGATATTGACTCATGTACATGATTGTTAAATAGATTTGCATAAAAATTCAGCTCTTTGTATTAGAATTAGCTCAGTGCTTTTATATGACATGTTTTGCATGTCATTTTTTTCCAAGGCTTTGCTATTCTGAAGTTCTTAATTTTACTTTATCTCTCTATGGTGAATAAAGGAATATTACTTCAAGAATTAAAAATCTATCAAGTAGGGTTGCTTTTCATGATTCTGCATAGCATATGACAGGTACTATGAATCAATATTAGTTTATGCCTTTTCAAACCAGAAGATATTTATTTTTATTAGAGTAATGCTATAAATACTTACCTAATAATAAAATACAGTCATAATTTTAAATTATAAAATTATAATTTTAAATTATAAAATGGTGGGAAATCCTTGTGATCTTCAATTTTTGATCTGCAGATGAAATAGTACTTGATAATTTTTATGTTCATATATCAGAGAGCAATTAAAATGTGTTCTAAGGAAACCAGGAATATTTATAGCAGCATTATTCATAATAGTAAAAGTAAGAAACTCTAAATGTCCATTAAGGGATGAATGGATAAACAAAATATGACATTTCCATGCAATAGAATATTATTCAGTAAAAAAAAAAAAACCCACAAAGTATTGATACATGTTCAGTTCAGTTCAGTCGCTCAGTGGTGTCCGACTCTTCGCAACCCCATGAACTGTAGCACGCCAGGCCTCCCTGTCCATCACCATCTCCCAGAGTTCACTCAGACTCACATTCATCGAGTCCATGATGCCATTCAGCCATCTCATCCTCTGTTGTCCCCTTCTCCTCCTGCCCCCAATCGCTCCCAGCATCTGAGTCTTTTCCAATGAGTCAACTCTTCACATGAGGTGGCCAAAGTACTGGAGTTTCAGCTTTAGCATCATTCCTTCCAAAGAAATCCCAGGGTTGATCTCCTTCAGAATGGACTGGTTGGATCTCCTTGCCCCCCAAGGGACTCTCAAGAGTCTTATCCAACAACACGGTTCAAAAGCATCAATTCTTCGGCGCTCAGCCTTCTTCACAGTCCACCTCTCACATCCATATGTGACCACTGGAAAAACCATAGCCTTGACTAGACGGACCTTTATTGGTAAAGTAATGTCTCTGCTTTTGAATATGCTATCTAGGATGGTCATAACTTTTCTTCCAAGGAGTAAGCGTCTAGCAACATGGATAAAACTTGAAAGCATCATGCTAAGTGAAGAAAGTCAATCACAAAGGCCATATACTAAATGAGTCCATTCATATAAAAGTCTAGAAAAGGGAAATCTATAGAGACAAGAAATAGTATAGTTGTTCGGGATGAAGTGTTGAATGGGGAAGTGTGTAGTGAAGTGATAACTAAAGGTTTAGGTTGTCTTGTGGAGGTGGTGAACACGTTCCAAAGTTGATGACAGTCACGGTTATGCATTGAATTGTAGTGTAAACCCTGAGAGGTGTTTTGTCTTGTTTATTTGTTTTGATAATGAAAATGCCAGACTTAATTAAGTTTTGGTTGTGATGGCATCCATATCAAAGAGGCATCCTTTCTGAGAATATCTTGAAGAAATCAGTTGCAAGCCACCTTTCTACCTTAGGTTTCTTTGGTTTGGAGATATTGGTTGATTTTAATAACTGATCATTTGAGTCATTTGTTTCTTCTCTTATTTTCCTTCAAATTCCTGTTTTTGTTTTAAACTCACTAGTACACAGTGAGTCCTTGATTTATACTTCCGATTATGCCCCTACCCCAATAAAAATAAAACCCCAGGCATGCTCTCTCTCTCTACCTATTTTTTCTCTCTCCTTAGGACCTAGCTGTAGCCTCAGCTATGCTATGAAATTTCCAGGACCTGTAAGTAATAAACATTTTCCCCTAAGATTTCCTGATGACTAATGAGAAAAAATGTTTTGCAATCATAAGAACCACAAGGTTCAGTATACCCACAAAACTGATTATCAGTAGGGTGAGACAAACACAAAACTTGGATATACTAAAAAAATGTTGAACTTTACATTTTATGTGAGTGAATTATATGGCATATAAATTATATTTCAAACTACTAAAAAATTCAACATTTACTTCAAAAAAGCAAAAAAGTGATTGACCATATATATTGTTTCAACAATTTTAAAAGATTGAAAACATTCAGTGTATATTTTATGACTATTATATAATTAACAAGGTATTTGGAATATATATTTAAATAAATATATAAATATTAAAATATATCTATATGTATTCACAAATATATATGTAAATTTATGCAAAAACATATACACAAATGTATACTATATATATGTGTGTATATATATGTTTACACATGGGCTTCCCAGGTGGTGCCAATGGTAAGGAACTTGCCTGCCAATCCAGGAAACCCTGGAGACATGGGTTCCATAGCTAGTTTGGGAACATCCCCTGAAGGAGGGCATGGCAACTCCATTATTCATGCCTGGAGAATTCCCATGGACAGAGAAGTCTGGTGGGCTATGGTCCTCAGGATCACAGTCAGCCATGACTGAAGTGACTTAGCATGCACTCCCTAAATATGTCAATATAGTAGTTCTTTAGTTAGTTCTATAATGGAGCTATTGATTTTGACTTTGAAAAGTACGTGACTGGGAGATGGAGGCAGTATTGTCACATGGTTTAATGGGTACTTGCATTATAAAATTTTGTTAAACTGTTTGCATGTGTTTTATGTAGTTTTCCGTATGTATGCTTTCTTCATAATGAGAGAAAAACAAAAAATTATGAGAACGCAATCAGTTGTAAGTAACACTGCTGCTAAGTCATTTCAGTCGTGTCCGACTCAGTGCGACCCCATAGAGGGCAGCCCACCAGGCTCCCCCGACCCTGGGATTCTCCAGGCAAGAACACTGGAGTGGGTTGTCATTTCTTTCTCGAATGCATGAACGTGAAAAGTGAAAGTGAAATCCCTCAGTCTTGTCCGACCCTCAGTGACCCCATGGACTACCAGCCTACCAAGCTCCTCCATCCATGGGATTTTCTAGGCAAGAGTACTGGAGTGGGATGCCAGTGCCTTCTCCAAAGTAACACTGAGTGAACTTATTTTCATGAATAAAGTTACCCATGAGCAAGAAAATATGTGGCCTTGTCTAGAGTATATCAAGTGCAAGATCTAGTCTTCTTTTCAGAAGTAATAAAATGCCAAATCTTAAAAAAAAAAAAAATTAACAAGGAAATAGAATAAGTATAGTTTGTGAACCTGGTCATCCATATTAGAAATATCAGAGAAAGTATTTGTCCATATCCGGGCTTTCTTCTATAAATCTAGTATTCAAAATATTTGATAAATTCAAGTCTCAAGCATCTGCTTTAAAAAGAACATGTGCTAAATTAATTAAACTAATGAAATTTCAGAACCATTTTATGCTCTATGCCTCTTCCTTTTGTAATAATGCAATTTAAGTGTAATGACAGTTAAATAAAGATCTCTTGTGTTTTATAATGTGACATTTTTTAGTTTTATATAATCATATTTTCTGTATCATTACACCTTTGTATCTAAAATGTTATATAATGTGCATTTCACACCACATTGTAGAGTTAGTGAGCTATTACTATCCTAAAAATGTTAATTTCCCAGCACTGCTCAGTCCAAAATTGATAAAAATCCATCAAATCATCTGAATTCCATCCAGTTTTAGGTTTGCTACTTTCACGGATTCAGTTTACTACAAAGCTCTTGTCTCAACAGTTAGTGAATACCACACAGTTTCCACTAAAGCAGTAACTTTCAACCTTAGTTATCTGACTTTTAAGTCACAGGATGGGTTTACTTTCCTTCTTTGATAATCATGTGACCTGAACTTTCAAATTACTTTACTACTATTACTTTTCTTGATGTCCCAATAAAAAGATATTTCCAAGTAATTAACATTTATAATTCAATGCTGTTAAACCACTTGGCATTTTTATAACTTATTTAATGAGTCTCAGATATGAGATCATTCCTAAAATGGTTTATACTATATTTTTATCGTTTATGGCTTTTCATTTCCATTATCAACAAATAGTAGACTATACTCTTAAAAACATTTATTTGTCTTTTTCACTCAGTTTTAAAGAACAGGTACTAGTCTAGGCAGTTTTTAGTGAATGTTAGTAAATAAAATAAGTGCATCAATTTGTCACTATTTTCCACTTTCAGAAATGTCTCTTCACATGTATGCTTCTTCAGCTGTAATTCGGAAAAACAAATGCTTCTGCAGTGTTAATGTGAAGGCCCTTACTAGAAGTAACACTGTCAGTGTCTTACCAATACTCCTGGTACCTATTTTTTTGTTGTTTTTTTTCTGCCCAATAGTTAGACTTCTAAACACCAACATTTAAATATCTTTGACTGAGATCTGCTCTGACTACTTGAATCTGGCTCCTTGCAGAGAACTCTGAAAGTGTCAAGGGTTTGATCAGTGATTAACACAATGTGATAGATAAAAATATCTACCTTCTTTCTTGGGTGGTATCATGCTTAATAAGACTCTTATCTGAGTTGAATTACAATGATATTCAAGTGAAAGGAAATACACTGGCCAGTATAATAATTTTAGAATTGTCCAAAAATAAGAAACATTTGAAAATTATCAGGGACAGTGAATTATAAAGGCAATGAAGTCAGCTGATTTTTCTTAACAATATTTTGGCCACCTGATGTGAAGAGCCAACCCATTGGAAAAGACTCTGATGCTGGGAAAGGTTGAGGGCAGGAGGAAAAGGGGGCAACAGAGGATTAGATGGCTGGAAGGTATCACCGACTCAATGGATGTGAGTTTGAGCAAGCTCCGGGAGATAGTGAAGGACATGGAAGCCTGGTGTGCTGCAGTCCACAGGGTCACAAAGAGTCGGACACAACTGAGCAACTGAAGAATATCAAATAATTAACACCCTTTTAAAGAAGTAACTTGCAAGGTCAGTTCAACCAAAAAACAATTCAAAGGAAGGTGTGATAGTCAGATGGGCTTTATATAATGAATGAGAGATATCCTCTCCTCCAGCAACCAGAGAGCCAAGTGTGATGGAAAATCTGGTTGAGGAAAAATGCTAGATTAACTAAATTGCTACCATGGTTGAATCCACAGCCCGTGTAAGTCCCTGTGGGAGAGTTGGTCCTTGGTAGGGAAGGAAAGAGTTCCAGCCACATGGGATAAGGAGATGCCAGTGAATGTGCTAGAGAAACGTGAATTCCTGGATTCCTCTGAAACCTCTCGACAAGCAAAGTGGACTGCTCTCTTCCTTGCTAGAGGAGAATTGCCTTTGTCTGGAAACACTGCAGAGGCCTCCTCTGCATTAGATAACTCTTTGATAATGTTCACTATATCCAGAACTACGAAGTGTCTGACATTTTTTCAGCATGAGCTAACCTGTTAATATATCATAGTTTCATGAATTCTAGTAAATAACACAAGACTCCTGTTTCAGGAAGGAAAGATTTTATTACTCATACCATTCCAAGCATGATCACATTTGTCTCTGCACTTGACAAGCAAAATCTGACACAGTTTCCCACCATTACTCATGAGGAAATATTTCAGAGGATACCCGCCCATTGACCAAAGGAACAAATCAGCTGTCATGTTTAATCTGAAAACATGCACAGGCATGTTATTGATACAAGAAGAACTAACAGAAAAAGAAGCCAATGATGTCCCGCATTCTAATGTATGTAACAAACACCTGCCCTTATTAATTGTATTGGTTTGGGTTGGACTATGCTGTAGATGAAAAGAAAAAACAATATCCCAGAATAAGTGAAGTTTAAGAAAATGGCACAGATGAACCTACTTGCAAGGCAGGAATAGAGACACAGACATAGAGAGCAGACTTGTGAACATGGGATTGGGGAGGAGAGGGTGGGATGAACTGAGAGAGTGTCACTGACATATTTATACTACCACGTGTAAAACAGATAGCTAGTGGAAACCTGCTGTATCACAGGGAGCTCAGCTCAGTGATTTGTGATGGCTGAGAGGATTGGGATTGAGTGGGAAGAGGCTCAAGAGGGAAGAGATGTATCTATCACATATAGCTGATTCACTTTGTTGTACAACAGAAACTAAAACAATATTATGGAGCAATTCTAATCCAATAAAAAGTAAAATGACAGTTTCGTTTACATCTAAAATAAAAGCTCATAGGAATGCAAATAAGAGCAGTCATGCAGGCTCTGTGACATTAAGTTCTCAGAGACCCAGGACCAAGTTTCATTGACCTCTCCACCTTCTACAACGTGCCCTTCACAGTCCACGCCTCTGACTTTACTCCAGGAGGAAGCAGAACAAAGACAAATTAAGAAAAAGAAATGAAGGTCATTCCCAAACCACTTTTTAAAGAAGGGTTCTATATACCCTTCCTATACGCCTCTCAATACCCCCACTTTTTTGATTCATCAGAATATAGTCCCATGTATTCACTCAGCTACAAAAGGAGATGGAGAATAGAGATCTTATTTTAGAAAAATATGTGCCAAACTGAATATTACGCCACAGAGGAAGATAGGGAGAAAAGACTTCAAGAATAGCTATCAATTTCTGCTCAAACAGCCAGTTTCCAGTTTAACAGCTGGTTGTTTATTTTATCTTACCCACAGAGCACATTTAATCCCAGAACAAGCATCTCAACAGATTATTATATTTGCCTCAAAGCCCATTGTATCGAGCTGATGCAGAGTCTCTTCAATCAAGTCTGGAAGTCTCTCCTCTTGGTCTGAGAAACTGTCATAGCCAAGAGGACTCTTGACAATGAAATGTGAAGTGCAAGGGGTGGTGCAACAGACAAATGACATTATATGAAAATCTAGGAGATCTGAATAGAATATAGACTTTAGTGATAATGAATCGGTATTTCTTCAATATTTGTAAAAGCTGTAACATACCATTGTGAAATGTTAAAAATAGTGTAAACTGGGTATGGAATATATGCTAGCTTTCTGTTCTGAACTATCTTCATGTCTCTTTTCCTTTTCTATTATTTTTCTTTTTTTTTTTTAAAGGTACAGAGTTTATTTTATTATTTTTTTTTTTAGTTTTTTATTTTTTAAATTTTAAAATCATTAATTCTTACATGCATTCCCAAACATGAACCCCCCTCCCACCTCCCTCCCCATAACAACTTTCTGGGTCATCCCCATGCACCAGCCCCAAGCATGCTGCATGGAACAAAATAGAAAGCCCAGAGATAAATCCACACACATATGGACACCTTATCTTTGACAAAGGAGGCAAGAATATACAATGGAGTAAAGACAATCTCTTTAACAAGTGGTGCTGGGAAAACTGGTCAACCACTTGTAAAAGAATGAAACTAGATCACTTTCTAACACTGCACACAAAAATAAACTCAAAATGGATTAAAGATCTAAATGTAAGATCAGAAACTATAAAACTCCTAGAGGAGAACATAGGCAAAACACTCTCAGACATAAATCACAGCAGGATCCTCTATGATCCACCTCCCAGAATTCTGGAAATAAAAGCAAAAATAAACAAATGGGATCTAATTAAAATTAAAAGCTTCTGCACAACAAAGGAAACTATAAGCAAGGTGAAAAGACAGCCTTCTGAATGGGAGAAAATAATAGCAAATGAAGCAACTGACAAACAACTAATCTCAAAAATATACAAGCAACTTCTGCAGCTCAATTCCAGAAAAATAAACGACCCAATCAAAAAATGGGCCAAAGAACTAAATAGACATTTCTCCAAAGAAGACATACGGATGGCTAACAAACACATGAAAAGATGCTCAACATCACTCATTATTAGAGAAATGCAAATCAAAACCACAATGAGGTACCACTTCACACCAGTCAGAATGGCTGCGATCCAAAAATCTGCAAGCAATAAATGCTGGAGAGGGTGTGGAGAAAAGGGAACCCTCCTACACTGTTGGTGGGAATGCAAACTAGTACAGCCACTATGGAGAACGGTGTGGAGATTCCTTAAAAAATTGCAAATAGAACTACCTTATGACCCAGCAATCCCACTTCTGGGCATACACACCAAGGAAACCAGAATTGAAAGAGACACATGTACCCCAATGTTCATCGCAGCACTGTTTATAATAGCCAGGACATGGAAACAACCTAGATGTCCATCAGCAGATGAATGGATAAGAAAGCTGTGGTACATATACACAATGGAGTATTATTTTTCATTTAATTATTTATTTTGGATGCATTAGGCCTTAGTTGCAGCAGACAGGACCGTTGATCTTCATCCTGGCAGGCAGGATCTTCAGTTGCTGCATGTGGGATCCAGTTCCTTGACCAGGGATTGAACCTGGGCCCCCTGTATTAGGAGCACAGAGTCTTAACCACTGGACCACCAGGGAAGTCCTCCAAGTTGATTTTTCTATCAATCTAAAAATAAAATCCATTCAAAGTATATGGCAATGGACATGTGGGTTAAAGTCATATTACTCCTTTGTTGCAGTTTTAAAGTTTTATCTATTTTTGGCTATGCTGGGTCTTTGTCGCTACATGGAGGCTTTCTCAGTTGTGGCGAGTAGGGGCTACTCTCTTAGTTGCAGGGTGCAGGCCTCTTATTGTGGTGGCTTCTCTTACTGTGGAGCACAAGCTCTAGGACTCATGGGCTTCCGTAGTTGTGGGGCAGGGCTTAGTTGCTCTGATGTATGTGGGACTTTCCTGGGTCAGGTATTGAAGCCATCTGTGCCCCCTGCATTGTTAGACAGATTCTTAACTACTGGACTCCCAGGGAAGTCCTTAATGCAGATATTATTCATATTTGTCTATAATTTTCTATGTACTGTTGCATTAGTAAAACAGTCTGAAATTATACAGGTTAAATTGGTCTTTTCTTCATTCAGTTAACCTAGCATAATCACAAGAAATGTGTTAAAATACCACTATTATGTTCAATGAAGAATGCTATAGTCACATTCTAAAATTAGATAATAAGCTATTATTGTATAGATATATTTTGCATAACTTGAACTCTGAAAGGAAAATTTCAAATATTGAAATATTGGATGTGGAAATTAAAACCTATTTTTAAAAGTTGCAATTATTGGAATTCTTATTTCTTCACACCTGAAGAAAATCACAGTGTGCCAATGAATGTTATCATTATAATTCCTCAGAATATATTGCTCTGGCTTTTGACACTAATATTGTCTATTTATGCTTATTCCATTAAATTATGGGTTGATTCATCAGTGTTATTCAAGTTGTAATAATATGTTATAGGCCATACCCTTAAATATTGTTAATTTTAAATTGTGACAGTGAAAACTGTCTCTCCATTTTATGATGAAGTAAAGAAATAAGATGAGGCAAGCCTTCTTCAAGAAAAACTTCTTATTATTAAATTCAGACTTAAATTGAAAAAGTAGTCAAAACCACTGAGATCATCAGGTATGACCTAAATCAAATCCCTTACAATTATACAGTGGAAGTGAGAAATAGATTCAAGGGATTAGATCTGATAAAGCAGTGCCTGAAGAACTATGGACAGAGGTTCATGACATTGTATAGGAGACAGGGATCAAGACCATCCCCAAGAAAAGCAATGAAAAAAAGCAAAATGGCTGTCTGAGGAGGCCTTACAAATAGCTGAGAAAAGAAGAGAAATGAAAGACAAAGGAGAAAAGGAAAGGTATACCCATTGGGTGCAGAGTTCCAAATAGCAAGGAGAGATAAGAAAGCCCTCCTCCATGATCAATGCAAAGAAATAGAGGAAAATAATAGAATGGGAAAGACTAGAGATCTTGTCTGGATTTAAAAAAGGTAGAGGAACCAGAAGTCAAATTGTCAACATCTGTTGGATCATCAAAAAAGCAAGAGAGTCCCAGAAAAATATCTACTTCTGCTTTATTGACTATGCTAAATCCTTTGACTGTGTGGATCATCACAAACTGTGGAAAATTCTTAAAGAGATGGGAATACCAGACCTCCTGAGAAATATATATGCAGGTCAGGAAGCAATAGTTAGAACTGGACATGGAACAATGGACTAGTTCCAAATTGAGAAAGGAGTAGGCCAAGGCTATATGTCATCACCGTGCTTATTTAACTTTTATGCAGAGTACATCATGAGAAAATCTGGGCTAGATAAAGCACAAGGTGGAATCAAGATTGCCCGGGGAAATATCAATAACCTCTAATATGCAGATGACACCACTCTATGGAAGAAACCAAAGAAGAAATAAAAGGCCTCTTGATGAAAGTGAAAGAGGAGAGTGAAAAAATTGCCTTAAAACTCGATATTCGGAAAACTAAGATCATGGCATCTGGTCCCATCACTTCATGGCAAATAGTTGGGGAAGCTATGGAAACAGTGACAAACTTTATTTTTGGGCTCCAAAATCACTACAGGTGGTGACTGCAGCCATGAAATTAAAAGATGCTTGCTCCTTGAAAGAAAAGTTATGACCAACCTAGACAGCATATTAAAAAGCAGAAACATTACTTTGCCAACAAATGTCCATCCAGTCAAAGCTATGGTTTTTCCTAGTAGTCATGTATGGATGTGAGGGTTGGACTATAAAGAAAGCTGAGTGCCAAAGAATTGATGCTTTTGAACAGTGGTGCTGGAGAAGACTCTTGAGATTCCCTTGGACTGCAAGGAGATCCAACCAGTCCATTCTGAAGGAGATCAGTCCTGGGATTTCTTTGGAAGGACTGATGCTAAAGCTGAAACTCCAGTACTTTGGCCACCTCATGCGAAGAGTTAACTCATTGGAAAAGACTCGGATGCTGAGAGGGATTGGGGGCAGGAGGAGAAGGGGACGACAGAGGATGAGATGGCTGGATGGCATCACCGACTCGATGGATGTGAGTTTGAGTGAACTCTGGGAGTTGGTGATGGACAGGGAGGCCTGGCGTGCTGCAGTCCATGGGGTCGCAAAGAGTTGGACACAACTGAGTGGCTGAACTGAACTGAGCTGACAACTAACACCATCCAATTTGGTACTTATTTTTTTAGTATATCAGTTCAGTTGTGCAATTGTGCGGTAGTTTGAGCATTCTTTTGCATTTCCTTTCTTTGGAATTGTTTTTAATATATATGCACTACAAATAGGAGGTTGTCTCCTTCTCAGCTTCTCCTTTCCACTACATACCATGCGACAATCTTACCACTGATGTTAAATAGCTGAGGAGGAAATAAAGAAAATTGGGGTATGATTTTCTGAGCTTAGATTATGATTTCTCTCCAATGTTAAGCAGGCCACTTATATTTTCAGTTCTGACTTTGACACACTTACTGGTAGTTTGATGTTGAACAGTTTATTGAAACCATCTTAACCTCCTTAACCTCAGTTACAAACTTCATTTGTAAAATGCAGAACACAAGGCCAGTTTTTAGAGTTGGTAAGTTCAGATGATATGAATATGGCAAAATATAAACTGGCACATTTTTGTCCTGCTCTCAAAAATTGTTTAGAGTATTGAAACTTCTAAGTGAATTGTCTTTTTCTGACAATCTATCCATGTGAGAAAGAAATGATATTTTGCTTTCTCTGAAATCATCCATTTTTGCTTTTTGTGGTTAGAAACAGAAGTATATCTATATAATTTACACGACTTTAACTTGTACCAATAATATGCAATATAGTTCACTAAGGAAATTCATTTATTAATTATACAGAGTTACTCATACAGTATTGGATGGTACTTAACATTTAAATAAAATATAATGCCTCCGAAATTCCATCTGAGCTGTATGAAGATATGAAAGTAAGCTCATTTTTCTCTTTGTTTTTACAAGTCAGAACATGTAGGTTTGCCCTTTGACACTTACTTTCACTTCTCATCTATCTGCTGATTATTTTAGAAAGTAGATATTACTAAATGACCCAAGAGAATTTTGCCCTTATGCGTGGAAACCATGTGATTTATTTTTCTCCAACAGTAATAATTTACCAAAATATGAACAGATACTAGGGTCCATCGTAATGAAATGATTTTATGGATGGTGAGAGGTGATATTTTGACAGCCAAATAAATTTTCCCATGTGTTGATGAAACATATAAAAATTCAATTTCTTTCTACTTAGCTATTGATTACACTTCACTCTTTTAGGTCCCAAATAATAATTAGTTTTTAATCTATTTCATGGTAGTTAACAAAGCAAAATTTATAATTAAAAAACCTCTGGCATATCAGGAAATATCATTATCTTTTTGTTCTAATTGGCTTGTATTCATTTAACTTATTGATTTAACTATATTTTACTGAGTGGCCATATGTCAACTATATGTTACTGTATTTTAGTGAGTGATAACTTCAAGGCAAGCAGTGTGACAAGTACCTATTGTTTGCAGATGACTTCAAAGCATTATTTATGAAAATGGAATTTAAGAACTCATGGGAAGTTAACAAAATATATAGAATAAAATAAACTCCAAAACAAGGATGTATAGAAATTTCTTAGTCAGCTTATGTTCCCATGATGAAATACCATAGGCCAGGTGCCTTACACGATAGGAAAACATTTTCTTAAAGGCCTGGAGGCTGGGATGTCCAAGGCTAATACCTTAGGTGATTCCATTCCCAGCTCATAGGTGGCCATCTTCTCATTGTGTCCTCATATGGAGGAAGGAGAAAAAGCTCTGGTTCTTCCTCTTCTTATAAGGACACTAACCTGTCATAGGGCTTCATTTTCGGTTGTTGTTGCTTAATCGCTAAGTCGTGTCTGACTCTGTGACCCCATGGACTGCAGCATGCCAGGCTTCCCTGTCCTTCACTATCTCCCACCATTTGCTAAAATTCATGTCCATTGAGTTGGTGATGCCATCCAACCATCTCATCATCTGTCACTCCCTTCTCCTCCTTTATTTACAGGAAATAAACTCAAGAAAATAGTCGCAATCTGTAGCTAAATATTTATGCTATATCTGGACATGGTCCCTTTCTTTTTCTCTACTCATATTCAGCTTTACAGTACAGTTTGGATAATCTCCCCAAAAGAAAATATTATTATTGAAGCTTACTGTGTACCTAGCACTAAGAAATCTTACCTTTGTTTCAGAACTTAGAAATCAAGCAGGATCCTTCAGAGTATTGGGGAGGAGGGAATGGGGAATGATTGGAGCAGTCTCACAGTAAACTTTCAAGTCAATATTTCTATTAGTCCCACTTAGGCAATGAATCATCTATGTCTTTTACTTACTGACCTGGACTTTATATTATAATCTTGTTTAAATGTTTGGATAACTACCTCTTCTCTCTGTAAATTTAGGTATTGTTTGCATGCCTAGTTCTCTGATTCTTCAGAAAATGGAATCACCTTGATCTACTATTATCTTCCTTGATTAGACTATCTCTTCCAATATCAGTGGACTTCCCTAGTGGCTCAGATGGTAAAGCATCTGTCTGTAATGCAGGAGACCCATCTTTGATCCCTGGGTTGGGAGGATCCCCTGGAGAAGCAAATGGCAGCCCACTCGAGTATTCTTGCCTGGAAAATCCCATGGACCACGGGGGTCGCAAAGAATTTCTAGAGGTACTCTGCTTGCAGATTTGAATACTATTTCAAGCTTTTGTTTCTTCCAGTCCAGCATTTCTCATGATGTACTCTGCATAGAAGTTAAATAAGCAGGGTGACAATACACAGCCTTGACTTACTCCTTTTCCTATTTGGAACCAGCCTGTTGTTCCATGTCCAGTTCTAACTGTTGCTTCCTGCCCTGCATACAGATTTCTCAAGAGGCAGGTCAGGTGGTCTGGTTTTCCCATCTCTTTCAGATTTTTCCAGTTTATTGTGATCCACACAGTCAAAGGCTTTGGCATAGTCAATAAAGCAGAAAACCACTTGAGTTCTTGTTGCATCTTGTTCTGCTGACTGGTAGTTAATCTCACAACATATCTCTTCTCCACTCCTGGCTTGAAACACATTTTTCTAAGTATCAAGAGGAAATATCTGACTTTTTTCCCTGGTAGACATAATAGATTTCACACAAAAAGAAAATTGGGGTGATATACTTCATCTTTCATACAATGTTTGAATTTACTACTTTTTCAAAAAGCCTAATTCTCCATTCCAAATAAAATTTTATTTACCAATCCTGTTATAGTTAATGTAGTATGCCTTGTAATGCCTTATAACAGATATTATATTTTATTTCAAAACATGTTAAGGATTTTTGGAAAACAAATGTACATATTTGACTTCATATGTATTTATTAATGCATTTATAAAATTTCAACATTCCCAATTTGGTGACAATCACTTTGACTCGGAATGTTTTACAAAATAGAGTAATAAAGTGATTCCTCTTTAATTATTCTCCAAGTTATGCTCCCACACAAAATATTTAATCTGAAATAATCTTAGTAGTACACTGATATAATTGTGTGTGTATGTACATGCACCCTCAGTCATGTCTGACTCTTTGTGACCCCTTGGACTATAGCCTGTCATACTTCTCTGTCCATAGAATTTTCCAGGAAAGAATACTGAAGTGGGTTGTCATTTCCTTCTCCAGGAGATCTTCCCAACCCAGGGATCAAACCCGCATCTCTTGCATCTCCTACATTAGCAGGTTGATTCTTTACCAGCTGAGCCATCAGGGAAGACCACTGATATAGCTAATGAAATATAAATAATTTCCTTCCCAAATCCTCAGTATATTTTCTTGACAGCTGCACTGAATTAAATAATTAAGGTAAATACCAGTTAAGTGCAAGGAGCAAATAAGTGTTTTTCAAATATGTGTGTAATTACCATGTTACTCTTCAAGGAAGCTCTTAGTTTATGTCTTGCTCTTTTTCCATCTTCCAAATAGACTAAGTATTCCTATCACCTTTATTTTATAAATTTTATTTCCAACTGAAAATTCATTATGTTGCCATGAACTTATGACTTGATTTTCATTAGACATTATTATACTACTGAGAAATAATCTTATCTCAGAGACAATACAAACAGGTATACTCAGCCTTAATTACATAGCATTGTGCTTTTAAATTAATGTCTGAACACTAAGATCAATTAATATTCTTAAAGAAAATATTTCCTGCACAACAAATTACATTTAAATTATCTTGTGGGTAGTTCATTTTCATAAAATATACTTTAAAAAATCTTATCACCGCTTGGTTATGATGAAATGGAAAGACTGATAAACATTAACCTCTACAATAGATGATAAGGGAATAGGAAATGAAAGTTCTCTTTAAGGTGTTGAAATGTTTTAGGATCGATTTTCATGCCAGATGACTAATATGACACAGAAACTAAAGCAGAATGCTTAAAGGATTATAAAAGGAAAATCACAGTGTCAGTTTGTGCCTTGAATCTTTGAAACATTTTGCAAATTGGCTAACATAACATTTTCTCAGGCAATAATAACTCACACTAAATTGAAAGAAAGAATATACTTTTCAGATGAATAAGATGAAGTACAAACAGATATTTACCTATTGAATCAGAATACAACTCTGTTGAGAAAGTGGAAACAGAATGAATTTACTCATATTTGGGAAATGTCCTAGACTCCATGGCAAGATGTTTCAAACAATTTTGGGAAGTTATAACCAACCTCAAGAAAGGACACCTTACCTTTTCACAACAAACTTGTTTTCTTCCTTGAATACAAGCTACAGTTAGATTATAATCATGAAAAATGTTTTTCTTCTGGTCACATGAACAGATACTGAGAGCAACCTTGAGGATGTGGTCTAAATGATAAATTTTGTGAACTTAAGTCATGTTTCAGCCCAATGACTCATTCTAGAGTTCGCACTCAATGCAAGAATTTAGAAGTCGACCTTAAGGAAAAATAGGATCTCTTTTTACCTAAGAGTAAAGTGAATAAAATACCCCCAAATTAAGAAGCACAACTGAAAACAAATGCCGAAAAAATTGCAATATACTATCTAGAACTGACATAGAACACACCATTTTATCATGGGCACCAGAGTTTAGGAAGTTCAGATATTTTCTGGAATATTAGACACTTAAATTGCCAATCTTTGGGGTAAAGCTTTTAAAAATCTTACTTTTACGTTTATCATGCATTCACCATTTTTATTTATAACATGCGTCTGGGCAGTGTGCACATTTTGTTACTTCCTTTAACAAAGGAAGTAACTCTTCCTGGCCTCTTCTTGGCCTCTTGACTCTTTTGGCCTCATTAAATACAGATCTATCTATATCTATATTTATATCTATATGAATACATACTTATATATATAATCACTTCAGTTGTGTCCAACTCTGTGCGACCCCATAGATGACAGCCAACCAGGCTCCTCTGTCCCTGGGATTCTCCAGGTAAGAATACTGGAGTGGGTTGCCATTTCTTTCTCCAATGCAGGAAAGTGAAAAGTGAAAGTGAAGTCGCTCAGTCGTGCCTGACTCTTAGCGACCCCATGGACTGCAGCCTACCAGGCTCCTCTGTCCATGGTATTTTCCAGGCAAGAGTACTGGAGTGGATTGCCATTGTCCTTTCCAAATATATATATGTATACATATATTTTTTAAATAGTGGCAAGGTAACTTTTCAAAAAGATCTCCAGATACTCAGATACTCACAATGGTGTGATCACTTAACTAGAGCCAGGCATCCTGGAATGTGAAGTCAAGTGGGCCTTAGGAAGCATCACTATGAGCAAAGCTAGTGGAGGTGATGGAATTCCAGTTGACCTATTTCTAATCCTGGAAGATGATGCTGTGAAAGTGCTGCACTCAATATGCCACCAAGTTTGGAAAACTCAGCAGTGGCTACAGGGCTGGATAAGGTCAGTTTTCATTCCAATCCCAAGAAAAGGTAATGCCAAAGAATGCTCAAACTACTGCACTATTGCATTCATCTCAAACTCTAGCAAGGTAATGATCAAAATTCTCAAATCCAGGCTTCAACAGTATGTGAACTGTGAATTTTCATATTTTCAAGTTGGATTTAGAAAAGGTAGAGGAAACAGATCAAATTGCCAACATCTGTTGGATCATCAAAAAAGCACAAGACTTCCAGAAAAACATCTACTTCTGCTTTATTGACTGTGCCAAAGCCTTTGACTGTGTCGATCATAACAAACTGGAAAATTCTTCAAGAGCTGAGAAAAGCAGACTACCTGACTTGCCTCCTGAGAAATCTGTGTGCAGGTCAAGAAGTAACATTTAGAACTGGACATGGAACAATGGACTGGTTCCAAATTGGGAAAGGAGCATGTCAAGGCTGTATATTGTCACCCTGCTTATTTAACTCTTATGCAGAGGACATCATGAGAAATGCAGGGCTGGGTAAAGTGCAAGCTGGAATCAAGATTGCCTGGGGAAATATCAACAACCTCAGATATGCAGATGACACCACCCTTAGAGCAGAAAGTGAAGAAGAACTAAAGAGCCTCTTGATGAAAGTGAAAGAGGAGAGTCAAAAAGTTGGTTTAAAGCTCAACATTTAGAAAATTAAGATCATGGCATCCAGTCCCATCACTTCATGGCAAATAAATGGGGAAATAAGGAAATAGTGACAGTTTATTTTGGGGGGCTCCAAAATCAATTCATATGGTGACTGCAGCCATGAAATTGAAAGACACTTGCTCTTTGGGAGAAAACTATTACCAGCCTAGACAGCATATCAAAAATCAGAGACATTCTTTTGACAACAAAGGTCCATCTAGTCAAACCTATGGTTTTTTCAGTAGTCGTATATGGATGTGAGAGTTGGACTATAAAAAAAGCTAAGTGCCAAAGAATTGATGCTTTTGAACTGTGGTGTTGGAGAAGACTCTTAAGAGTCCCTTGGACTGAAAGGAGATCACAGTCCATCCTAAAGGAAATCAGTCCTGAATATTCATTGGAAGAACTGACTCTGAACCTGAAACTCCAATACTTTGGCCACCTGATGTGAAGAGCTACTCATTGGAAAAGACCTTGATTCTGGGAAAGATTGGAGGTGGGAAGAGAAAGGGAGGACAGAGGATAAGATGGTTGGATGTCATCACTGACTTGATAGACATGAGCTTGAGCAAGCTCTGGTATTTAGTGATGGACAGGGAAACCTGTCATGCTACCGTCCATGGGGTTGAAAATAGTCGGATACAACTGAGCAACTGAACTGAACTGAACTTTTCAACAATATGAAACTATCAGTTCAGTTCAGTTCAGTTCAGTCACTCAGTCCTGTCCAGCTCTTTGCAACTCCATGAATCTCAGCACGCCAGGACTCCCTGTCCATTACCAACTCCCGGAGTCCACCCAAACCCATGTCCATTGAGTCGGTGATGCCATCCAACCATCTCATCCTCTATCGTCCCCTTTTCCTCTTGCCCTCAATCTTTCCCAGCATCAGGGTCTTTTCAAATGAGTCAGCTCTTCACATCAGGTGGCCAAACTATTGGAGTTTCAGCTCCAACATCAGTCCCTCCAATGAACACCCAGGACTGATCTCCTTTAGGATGGACTGGTTAGATCTCTTTGCAGTCCAAGGGACTCTCAAGAGTCTTCTCCAACACCACAGTTCAAAAGCATCAATTCTTCTGTGCTCAGCTTTCTTCACAATCCAACTCTCATATCCATACATGACTACTGGAAAAACCATAGCCTTTACTAGATGGACCTTTGTTGGCAAAGTAATGTCTCTGCTTTTTTTTTTTTTTAATATTGAAATATATTTTGCTTTATTTTACTTTACAATACTGTACAGAATGAAGTAAGCCAGAAAGAAAAACACCAATACAGCATACTAACACATATATATGGAATTTAGAAAGATGGTAACGACAACCCTGTATGCGAGACAGCAAAAGAGACACGTGTATAGAACAGATTTTTGGTCTCTGCTTTTTAATATTCTGTCTAGGTTGGTCATAACTTTCCTTCCAGGGAGTAAGCGTCTTTTAATTTCATGGCTGCAATCACTATCTGCAGTGATTTTTGAGCCCAGAAAAATAAAGTCAGCCACTGTTTCCAGTCTTTCCCCATCTATTTCCCATGAAGTGATGGGACCGGTGACATGATCTTTGTTTTCTGAATGTTGAGTTTTAAGTCAACTTTTTTACCCTCTTTCACTTTCATCAAGAGGCTGTTTTAAGTTCTTCTTCACTTTCTGCCATAAGGGTGGTGTCATCTGCATATCTGAGGCTATTGATATTTCTCCTGGCAATCTTTATTCCAGCTTGTGCTTCCTCCAGCCCACATATGTAAGTATGTGAGTGATGAATTTCATTAGATTGTATTGTCAAAGGTGTAAATGAATATATGCCAATATATGGTTAAATGGAAATACTGCTTACATGTACATTTTAAAAAGTGGATCTGAAATCTCTGAATGGTAGTTTAGTATTTCATCAGAAAAATTAGAATTATAGAGAACAAATATTATTGAGGAGCCAGTAGCATACAAAAATATTTTGCTACAAATGTAAAAATGATATCCTACTGTTATTTGTAGATATAAATACTTAAAAGGCAGTTATTTCAAATATAGTAATAATTCTAGTCACACAGATGCTAAAATGGGAAGTGCAGTAGTGATAAAGGGATGTGAGTTAGAATCAAAGATCTGTCACTAACATGCTTGTATAAAACTTGACTAAATTTTGTATAATTCAAGATTATTATTTTAAATGGTACTGAGAATTTTAACTTCAAATATTTTTTGTAAGGAATTTATAAGAGTAAGAGTAAAGTCCTAGAGTCTGATGAACATGTCAGATTATGTATGTATTTCCCCTTGCAAATATATGTTACCTTAAATCACTTTTTGATAAATACAATAAAGGTAAACTTGAATTAAATTGATGAGGATTAAAGCAATCCCATGTATTCATACACAGTATAAAATAGATAATTTTATAATTATATTTTTAATGAAAATCCATAAAGATAGTTGCTTTATTTTATCCACTCTTCATACAACTTCTCCTGATATAATTCTGTATGTAGGCACCAGAAAGGATAATTAAATTAGATATTTCTTCTCAATTTCCATTTAACATATAAAATAAATAAAATATTCTTTATGAAATATTAATTGACCACAACTTCAGTTTTTGAGCTAGTTTTTATTTTCATCATTTCTCCCTTGAAAGTTGCCACTTAATACTACTGACATTGCATAAGTGGAATTTTCTTCTAATGGATGGATTTCAGAGATATGCACAAAATCCTGAACAGATTAAAGAAATCTTGGCTTTATTGATAGTCCAGCTTCCTCACAGTCATTAATAAACTGGTTCTGTTACATATACTGATACACAAACAGCCAAAATTTCCATGAAACTTTTTAAGTGGGAGAGCTATCTTACTAGAAACCAGTACATACATGGGGGTAATTTAGATCTCTTGCCAACAGGGCAGACAAATCTATATTAGTAAGTACAAAATGCTGCTCCTTCCATAATGGAAGCAGTCAAATGTACCCAGCCTGCCTTCAGGTGGAGCTCAGTATTGGTCTTTACTGCTGACAAATTATTCATCAGTTGGCCTTGGTGAGCGAAGTCCACGTGGCTGGGTCCCTGCCTAACTTTCATTCCTGCCACCATGGCCCCTTTGTGTTACAAACCAATTGGGATACCACAGAGGTGACTGGGGAAAGAAGCTGACTGATAACCCCAAAATGGGGCTGACTTAGCGTCTTTATTATTTAATTCTTCTCTGCTGAGTTTCTTGTGGTTTGGTGAGCATTCACAGAGGACATGCATATCTTCACAGCTTCATGGGTTTTTGTTTTTCCTGTTCAGTCATTGCACATACCTCTTCCCCAGATTTCTTTGTTACCAGTTCTCCAGTTATCTTCAGTATAAGCCCCTGATACTGCCAAGCCCATAAATCAACATATTATTGCACATCTGGCCATTTCTGGCCATTTCTCTTTCAAAGCAAAGTAAACCACTAGAGTAAACCAGGCTCAAGTCTTCTCATCCCCTGTTAATTTATATAGAGAACACTCCCTGAGATACTATCTCAGGGAGACAGCAAGATTTTTAATAAAAATGGCAAAGATGTTATACAAGAATTTCTTAAATCATAGCAAAGGTATCTAATATTTCCTAGTGAGTATAGCAGAATAAAAGATCCTTCAGATATAACTATAAGCAAAGTTTTCATGGAAGGGGAGTAGTTTAAGAATGCTAAGATCTCAATGGGGTATCAACAAACATACTAAAGCAGATGTGTGTGTGTGTGTGTGTGTGTGTGTGTGTCTGTGTCTGTGTCTGTGTGTGTTAGTCACTCAGTCATGTCTGACTCTTTGTGACCCCATGGACTGTAGCCCTCCAGGCTCCTCTGTCCATGGAATTTTCAAGGCAAAAATACTGGAGTGAGTTGCCATTTCATCTGTCAGAGAGCCTTCCTTACTCAAGGATTGAACCCAGGTCTGCTGCATTGCAGGCTGATTCCTTATCATCTGAACCACCAGGGAAACCTTACTAAAGCAGATAGTTTATTCTAAAGAGTCATCCACGAGGAATCAGATATTAGGCAGGTATATTCTTGTTATTGTTGCTGTTGTTTTGCCAGTAATATACACAAGGTTGTTTTCCCAGATGGCTCAGTGGTAAAGAATCTGCCTGCTAACACAGGAGACTCAAAAAACACAGGTTCGATCCCTGGGTCAGAAAGATCCCCTGGAGAAGGGAATGGAAACCCATTCCACTATACTTGCCTAGAGAATTCCATGGACAGAGGAGCCTGGTGGGCTACAGTACATAGGGTCACAAAGAGTTGGACATAACTTAGAGGGTCAACAACAATAAATATAAAATAACCAGCCTCAGGCTTTCCAATATTTCTGAGATACTTTCATACAGTAGTGTTTAAAGGAAAGTAAGTTTTGTTAGAGCCTGATGTGCTGTGCTGTTCTAAATCACTTCAATGAGGATCTAACCTGTGTCTCTTAAGCCTCCTGAATTGGCTGGCAGGTTCTTTACCACTAGTGCCACCTGGGAAGCCCCCTAGAGCCAGATGAGTTTGTTTGATGAAGAACTGAGTGGAGATTGGAAAGCAAAAGAAAGTCAGCATTAGATATAGAACTACAGAGATGAGTTTGGATTCTTTTCCAAATATGCAAAGAGGGCCAGAAATATATGCCACAAGCTGCAGCCTTCAGAGACCTTGGGAAATGAGAACAATTTGTCAAAAATATAAATCGAGGACTGACTGTGGCAGGGAGCTGAAATGAACTCCAGTATTCTCAGTTGGCTTCTATTTGTTTTTGCAGAGGGACTAACCAGAATGCTAATTCCACTTAAATTACTGAAAGGAGAGTGAACGACTGTTTACAAAGAAATAAGGGGATAAAAATTTAATAAAATATTTGCAAATTCTTCTTAGCTCTTCACCTGATGGTTTACAGCAGGCATTGACCTGCTGATTCTTATTAATCTCACTCTGATCATGAGTTCAATTACCTTATAATGTATTTGTGTTACACCTATTATTTGCTTAGGGGAAAAAATAAGTGTGAAAGCTAAAAGAATCAAAATGATATTTGAAAGAATAAAGGCAAAAAAAGAAAAAGAAAGAATAAAGGCAACATATCTTGACTATTTACATAACAGAATATTTCCAAAATTTAAAGAAAAGCTCTTCTGAGTTCTAGAGATAAAAAAGATAATGATGCTGTCACATACTGCTGGTCACTATTTTTAAACACCAAAGGAGATCAGGCTAATATCTTGGACAGCAATAAAGAAAGAACCATTAGACAAGACCCTAGCTCCCTGGACACAAGCCTTGATTGCCTTGGTACAAACATGGAGGGATATGTAATGCATGTAATACTTTTGAAAATCACCTGAACTCCATTATTAGTCACATGCCTATCAATAATTGTGAGTACTGACTATGCTGGGGCTCTCAGAGTCATTAGCATTAGATTGTGAGCACAGTAAACTAAAACAAGAGAGAAAAAAATTGGTGGCAGCCACAAAACAGTTATATGAGTAGGCTATTCAAGGTCTAAATTTCAATATTTATACAGCTATGATAAAAAAATGAAAAAACATAAAATAGGAGAAAATATATTAGCTTTATGGTAACTATTATGTGGCACCATAATATATTTATGATTTTTCAATGTCATACTTAAACAATTTAAAAGTAAGTTGACTTTCTTTTCCATCTTTAATTTAAATGTTTATTTCTGCTATGATGCATTAAAAACAAATATACAAACAAAAACTTGTGACCATTTGTTGGTTTGCCTAAGAATCTTCCCTTTTATCACCCTAACTACAAATGACAGTCAGATACTCAGATACTTCCTCTGGACAATGCCACAAAGTCATTTATTTACAAATATCTGGATGATTAACTGAAATGTACTACTTCCTTTTCAAAGTTTCATGACCTATAAGTAAGATTTAAATTGTGTCACCATCCTTATTCCTTGGGCTGCTGGCTGCTTAACAGAGTGCTATCAAAGAAGCCATCGCCTCAGGCTCTACTTTTTGCAAAACTGCCTGAGAAAATATGACCGCCTTTACAAATATATCTAACTTCGATTTAATCAGCATGAAGAATTTTAATTTGGATAAAATGCTAAAAAAGAAGGCACAAGCTACACTGAATACATATTTTAATCCCTTGAATTTTTAATTCTTTTGCCTTTTCTGAAGACATTCTCTTGACATAATGAAAAAGCTGCATGACTAATAAGTGGTCTTTTAAAATGCCTTTTGCTGTTAATCAGTATTGTACTAATTATGTTTCTGAGTATATAATTGTCTTTGCTCTCCTGAAAAGGAAAAAGAATCAGTTTCCATGAGACAAAGATTTTGTCCTCAAATGTGAAGAAAGCAATTTCTTTAAATTCCTCAAATTATAATCATATAGGTTTCCTTGCAAACCATAATTACACAGTGCCCCTATAATTTCTTTCAGTACAGATTTAGCTCCTCTTCTGTATGATTATTGTACAGCAACATCACAATAGCTTCTTCTCATGTGACTGTATTGCGGCTACACTCCTTGGCCCATGTTACCATAGAAGGCATGAGAAGCCAAGAAACTGGCAAGACCAAGGAAATTTACAAACTATTTTTTAATTGTTAATTTTGTAAGCCATATGTATTTGTTACCTGAATTTCCTATAAAATTACTTGATACGTTGCATATTTTCTGAGTTCCTGACAATGAAAATCTTTTAACAGCAAGTCCTTAAAGCAATTATAGAAAATAGGAAATCATTGACATAAAACACAATCTTTATCTTCCTCCACTAAATATATTTATATAGCTATTTAAAAATCATAAAGTCTAAGAAAACACGTTAACTTTGCTGACAAAACATGAGCTACTTTGTCAAAGTAATTTGAAACAATTTGATGTTTCCTGCAAAACTCACATTGAAATCTAGTCAACTCTTTTCAATTCTTTATCATACCAGCAGGTGGCAGAATTAAGGCACAAAATCGCAGAATCCTTGAGAAAGGTAGAAACAGCCCTTTTCAATGTCTTGGGATGGCAGTTTTAATTTCTGTGACTTCAGGTGACTGAACTCGCTCAGTTCTAGTCCAGAGCAGACGCAGCCGTCTCTGTGAACTAGCTGAGGCTGTACCCTTTGATCACAAATCACTACTTTGCTGCAATAATTTTTAGCCTTTGCCATAAAGCAGATTCAAGGAAGCATATGGTGCACATAAATTTGGATTTTTTTTTAACACTGTTGTACCAGGCATTCTCTGGGAGAATGACTATTCATATGAAAAGGAGAAAAGATGAAATTAATCTTGCCTTATATTATCAAAGATAGTTTAGTGAATAGTGCATTTTTGCCTTGCTCTAGAACAAAGTAGACAATAATTGTATGGATTATATGTCTTTTGAGAAATGATTCAAGGACTTAGTATATGTAAGCTTGCTGCTTCATTTCCATTGAAATTCTCTCACATGTTTCTAATTTATTACCTCTGTCAACAAACATACATCTCTTCAGTGGTGAAAATGTTTCCTAATAGGTTTTCTGTAGCGTCTACTACCCTACTGAGAGTACAGGACTGAGTAGTGACTACATTTTATTTTATTTTTTTACTGTTCTAATCTCTGAGTTCTCTCATTAGGTTATTTTTCTTAAAAGGATAATCGTCTCTGCATATCTTCTTTGCAATACTTCGGAATAGTGTATAATCAAATCAGAATACAGCACAACACACTAAACTAATCAAGGGATGTTCCTATAAAAACTGCATTCATTAATCTCATGTTAATTAAAAGTATTGCAAAAACTGCATTTTGGTATTACCAACTCCTAAGGTCTTTGTAAATATTTGTCTAATAATTAAAATGAGATAGTGGATTTAAAATGCCTGCCACATAGTCAATTTGTATGTATTACATTTTAATATCTTTCCCCTATGTTAAGTGTGTAATCAAAATTTGTGTTTTAAGTAAAATTATTTTCTTAATTAAAATACCATGGAATGAATCTAGACATGCTTTCCATTTTATGAAATAAAAGGAAAATATTTTAAAAGGATCATTTAGAGGGGTGTACACAATGTTATCAATTATAATATATTGCTTTCTCCTTATATATATATGCATACATATACATATATATATATATAATTACCCTCCACATATCTTGAGGATTTGGCAAAGGCAGCAAAAGGTCAGAAAACAACAATACAGCAAGTCACTAAGAGCATAACACTAGCATACACTATTTACAGAGTTCTTATCATATGTCACAACACAGAAGGTAAGTGATATTTTCCTCAGTTTAATTAAATGGAAGCTCTCAGACGTAAAGTAACATATCTATCACCCAGTCTCAGAAGGAAGAACTGGTATTGAAACCTAAGAGGATACAGTTAAAACCTGTTGCTCCTACAAGTCATAGTCGATAGTGTGAGGTTCTGTGGTCACACATTTATCTTATATTCAGATTTGCATATCCACAATTTCAAACACATAAACTGCTACACAATTTAAATGTCAGGCTTAACTCCTTTCATATGAATTTGTTTAAAAATAATAGTAACAGTATTATTAAGGTATCTGACTCCTCCTCTATTACGCTATAATAGTCCTACTATGATTGGCAAAATAATATGATTAGTGTACAAGACCCATTGTTCTAGTTTTATGTATTAATATATTATTTAGTTTGATTTCTTACAATCCTATGAGGTAAGCAGTACGCATATCCTCAACAAAAACGTAAGAACTTGACCAAAATCACACAAAGTGAAACATGAATTTGAATCTACACAGTCTGAGTCCAGACCGTCATTTGTTCTGTCAAAGAAAGTTCTCAGCAGTATAGATGCTGTGTTTGTAAGGAGTTATTGACAAAGCATCTTTTGTTAGACCTGACACTTGGAAACTGTTCCATAAAGAGTTAGCAAATTTTCATAGCAGCATCTGTAGGTGGCGAGGGCAGGAATAAAATAAGAGTCAGCAGGAAGGAACAGAATGGAGGTCATGGTTGCCTAAGTGGAAAAGAGGAGTTGTGACAAAAGAATGAAGTATAGCACTTCCACGACAGTGAACTTCATTTTCTCACTCATTTGACCTTGGGAAATGGCTGGACCGTTTGATTAGGAAGAAGGAAAGAATGATGGCCAGTCTTAATCATGCAGTAATCTGACAAGGCAAGCTGTGAAATGTGATTTCTGAATCAGCATGTAATTGGTTTTATAAATAATATGAAAAGACTTGCAGTGGTATAAACTTGATCAGAATGGTCTTGCTATATATAGTCCACGTCACATTCTGTCCTGAAAGCACTTTATGTATAATTTTTCTATTATGGAATCCCTTGAGGATGACTATTGTTTCTCTGCCTTAAAAGTGTAGTGTCTTGTGATAAAATTTCTTTTTAAAACTCCTATTTATTCATTTTTCTTCAGTTTTTATTTTTTTAATTTCTAATGTCAGTCTTTTAAATAACATATCCCTCTAAGGAACATAGAGATCAAAGAAAGTCTTATTAGAATTTCAGAGTGTCCAAATGCCACAAGGATACAAGAATAATACCTAAAGTTGGTATTTATAATAATATATGATTTTCTTAATTTCCTCTTGAAATAACTTCCAAAATTTCAGGAATTTCAATTCTGTCTTTATATCTTTGGAGACTTGATTTCACTCATTTAGGGCTTCCCTGGTAGCTCAGATGGGAAAGAAACCACCTGCAGTGCAGGAGACCCTGAGTCATGAAGATCCTCTGGAGAAGGAAATGACTCCCCACTCCAGAATTCTTGCCTATCCCTAACACTTTAACTTTCACTTTTCAAGGCTAATACATTTCAGTTTATTTCCAGTAACTTATTTATTAAAAGGGTTTCTTTATCTCACCTGGCCCAACAATGCCCCAGTATCTAATGAACAATCCAGGACTGACAATGTAGCTTGATGATGTCGTCAATACATGAGTGCATTTTATCTTTGTATTTTACCTACCTTCCATGGAAATTACATTACATTCTCTTCATATTCAAAAAAAAAATAGCTTGGAATCTCCAACATTGCAAAGAAACTACAAACCAGAAGAGTTGATAAGAATAAAGAAAGACAAAATGCTCATGCGAGCTGAGATAGAGAGACATAGACAGAGAGAGATTGACTAATATAACAAGATATGTAAAGATATAAGTTTTTCCATTGCATGCAAGTATTTATGGTTTCATTTACTGTTTTTTCATTCTGTTCATATTCTCAAACTTACGAGTATATTTTGTGGCAACCCAGCTAAGTACCTTCATAAAATCCACCATTTTTTTTTTTACCTCCTTCTTACTAGAATATCATGTTTCTTGGAGCAGCAGGCTCCTGGGGGGCAGAGGGGGCAGCGATTGCGGTGAGCAAAGAGCCCAAATTAACAGAAATCAGATTGTCTGGAAACTCCAGCAGTAGACTTCCACTTACAGCTATTTGTCACAGTATGTTGCATCTCCTTTCATTGTTTTATGGAAGCCTGCAAAATCATTAATCTGGGCTCTTTGCTGCTTCCCCCCAAAACATGTTATTTTAGTAATAAGGAGTAAGAAAATGATGGATTTTATAAGGGTACTTAGCTGGGTTTGACACAAAACACTACATTTGTATGTTTAAGAATAAACACGTAATTTTAAGAATGTGAATAGAATGAAAGAACATTAAAAGCATGAGTCCTTGCATGTGATGAAAAAAATTATAGATCTTTACATGTCCTGTATCATCAGTCAATCTCTTTCTGTTTCTGTCTCTCTCTGTCTCTCTCTCCACTCTCTGTCTCTCCACCTGTCTCTCATTCTGATCTCACACTTCATGTTAAGTCCTTTCTTCCTCATTCTTGAAGAGATTAATCCTGACTCAAGGGTCGGGGCGGAGAAAGCAATGGCACCCACTCTAGTACTCTTGCCTGGAAAATCACATGACAGGGAAGCCTGGTAGGCTGCAGTCCATGGGGTCAGGAAGAGTTGGACACGATTGAGCGACTTCATTTTCACTTTTCACTTTCAGGCATTGGAGAAGGAAATGGAAGCCCACTCCAGTGTTCTTGCCTGGAGAATCCCAGGGACGGGGGAGCCTGGTGGGCTGCAGTCTATGGGGTCATGCAGAGTCGGACACGACTGAGCGACTTAGCAGCATCAGCAGCAAGGGTGGGGGAGGGCTTTGTTTTGATAGATACACTCTAGATAGCACGGTGCACAGCAACTAAAATTATTTTCTTGCTTTTTTGTTTGCTTATCTTAAAGTATATTAATTTTCTAATATTCGGTACATATGGCTAGTGGTGAAGAACCTGCCTGCTAACAAGGGAGACATAACAGACATGAGTTCGATCCCTGGGTCCACAAGAGCCCCCAGAGGCAAAAACAGCAACCCACTCCAGTATTCTTGCCTGGAGAATCCAATGGACAGAGGAGCCTGGCGGGTTACGGTCCATTGGGTTGCAAAGAGTAGAATATGACTGAAACTACTTAGCATGCACACCTTCTATACATATAAAATAAAAAGCTGCTTAACGTACAATTTTGTGGCTTTTTTTTCTTTCTCTCTCTGAGATTTTTAGTTCCTTTGGGTCTCAGTGAAAATACAGTGTCAAAATATGATGCCATTTTAGATACTTAGCTAACTTTAAATGTGTTTTCCTACAGTCAAATTACTTAGAGCAAATGCTTGATTATTTACTTTCATTTACTTGTGTTATTTTTGTTGTGGCAAGAACATTTAGCATGAGAGTTACCCTCATTCATTCATTTTGCTTAATTGAAATGTTATGCCTGTCGGTAAGTAAGTCTCCAGTTCTCCCTCTCCTAGTCCCTGGCAACCAGCTTTCTACTCATTGAGTCTATGAATCTGGCTAATTTAGAGAACTTACATAACTGAAATAATGCAATATTTGTCTTTCTGTCACTGGCTTATTTCACCCAGCATGATGTCTCCAAACGCTTTCATGTTGTCACACATTGCCAAGGTTCTTCTTTTTAAGGCTGAATAGTATTCCATTGTATATATATACCATATTTTACGCATCTGCTCATCTGTCAGTGAGCATTTAGGTAGTTTCTATAATTTGGAATTAATTATTCCATGTTTGAAATTAATTATCCACTATTGTAAATAGTGCTGTAGCAAACATGGGAGGTCAGTTCTTTTGCGAATTTGTCTCTGAAGTGATTTAATGAACATAACATGAAAAGTAAGGACAAAAAAAAACAAAGATAAGCAAGTGAGATATACGTCAAGCAGCAAGTTTCTTCACAACAAAGGAAACAATCAACAGAGTTAAAATACACCTATTTGGATGGGAAATTTGCAAAGCATATATCTAATAAGAGGAGAATCTGCAGAATATAAGGAAGTTCCTTATAAGGAACTTCAACTCAATAGCTAAAACAACTAATAACCTGATTTTACAATGGGCTAAGGACTTGCAGAGTCTTTTTTCTGAAAAAGACATACAGATAACCAACAGGTATATGGAAAAATGCTAAATATCACTAATCATCGGGGAAATGCAAATAAAAATGACAAAGAGATATTATCTCATAGCTGTCATGATGGCTGTTATTAAAAAAAAAAAGCAGTAAGTGTTGGCAAAGATGTGGAGAAATTGAAACCCTGGTACACTGTCATTAGGAATTCAAGTTGGTGTAAGCTCTATGGAAAACAGTATAGAGGTTCCTCAAAAAATTAAAAATAGAATTCCCTTGTGCTGTGCTTAGTTGTGTCTGACTCTTTACAACTTCATGGACTGTAGCCCACCAGGCTCCTCTGTCCATAGAATTCTCTAGGCAAGAAAACTGGAGTGGGTTGCCATGGCCTCCTCCGGGGGATCTTCCTAACCCGAGGATCAAACCCAGGTCTCCTCCATTACAGGCAAATTCTTTACTGTCTGATCCACTAGGGAAGCCCAAGAATACTGGAGTGGGTAGCCTATCCCTTCTCCAGGGGAACTTACCAACCCAGGACTCGAAGGGGGCGTCTCCTGCATTGCAGGCAGTTTCTTGACCAGCTGAGCTACCTGGGAAGCCCAGAACTACCTTCAGTCCAGTTCAGTTGCTCAGTTATGTCTGACTCATTGTGACCCCACGAATCACAGCACGCCAGGCCTCCCTGTCCCACGCCAGGCCTCCCTGTCCATCACCAACTCCTGGAGTTCACTCAAACTCATGTCCATTGAGTCAGTGATGCCATCCAGCCATTTCATCCTCCGTCGTTCCCTTCTCCTCCTGCCCCCAATCCCTCCCAGCATCAGGGTCTTTTCCAATGTGTTAACTCTTTGCATGAGGTGGCCAAACTATTAGAGCTTCAGCTTTAGCATCAGTCCTTCCAATGAACACCCAGGACTGATCTCCTTTAGAATGGAATAGTTGGATCTCCTTGAAGTCCAAGGAACTCTCAAGAGTCTTATTCAACAGCACAGTTAAAAAGCATCAATTCTTCGGTGCTCAGCTTTCTTAACAGTCCAACTCTCACATCCATACATGACCACTGGAAAAACCATAGCCTTGACTAGATGGACCTTTGTTGGCAAGGTAATATCTCTACTTTTCAATATGCTATCTAGGTTGGTCATAACTTTCCTTCAAAGTGATAAGCATGTTTTAATTTCATGTTTGCAATCACCATCTGCAGTGATTTTGGAGCCCAAAAAAATAAATTCTGACACTGTTTGCACTATATCCCCATCTATCTGCCATGAAGTGATAGGACCAGATGCCATGATCTTAGTTTTCTGAATGTTGAGCTTTAAGCCAGCTTTTTCACTCTCTTCTTTCACTTTCATCAAGAGGCTTTTTAGTTCCTCTTCACTTTCTGCCATAAGGGTGGTGTCATCTGCATATCTGAGGTTATTGATATTTGTCCCAGCAATCTTGATTCCAGCTTGTACTTCTTCCAGCCCAGTGTTTCTCATGATGTACTCTGCATATAAGTTAAATAAGCAGGGTGACAATATACAGCCTTGATGTACTCCTTTTCCTATCTGGAACCAGTCTGTTGTTCCACGTTCAGTTCTAACTGCTGTTTTCTGAACTGCATATGGGTTTCTCAAGAGGCAGGTCAGGTGGTCTGGTATTCCCATCTCTTTCAGAATTTTCCACAGTTTATTGTAGTGGAATATATTTTTAAATAACATTTTAAAAATGATGAATTCTAAATAAAAATGAAGACAACATGGATAAAGAGACAAAGAGGGAAGCATATAGAGAGTAGAATAAAGTGACAGGAAAAGAAAAAAAGATTCTTTTATGAATACCTGATTTCTTAAAATTATGTGTGCTTGGAGAGTTTCATATTATTAATACTGATATTCAAATTTATAACATATGAACATAAAAGTCATCTTTTGTTATACTCTTGAATGGAATTCTCCATCTTGCTAACAAGAAAATTATTTTACCTTGCCTTTTTAGCATGTGTGTCTAAGCTTTTCAACACCTGACACTTACAAAAGAAGAATGCAAGCATTCATAATTCAAGTTTTTTTAATTTATGTGAATTTAATACCTTATGAATTATGCCATACCTTCGCATGTTTTTAGATCTTGCTTTTTTGAAGGTCTCATTCATTTATTTCGTATTATAGTTTCTATAGCAACTGATTACTTGACTATTTAGTTTTATGGCTTTTTTGATAAGGCTATCTCCAAATTACAGCATGTCTAGAACTGGTTGGATCATAATTTAACTTTCACTGTGAAGAAACAACATATTAGTCCCATCTTGGCAGATTTATATTGGCTTCCTGTTTCAACTAGAATTATCTCCAAGCTATTAATTCTAGAGGATTTTATTTTTCTTCTGGTGATTAAATGGGCTAGAATCCCCAAATCTTTTAGGATGTCCAGAGGAAAATATCATCTCTACAACCTTACCCTTATGATGAATGCCTTTGCGAATTATGGTGCTTTCAACTAGAAAATGCACGTCTAAAGACTTGTTGCTGCTGCTATTTTTCCATTTACTTTGGAAGGCTAAGATTCATTATATAAAAACTAAGAATATTGGTCATTCAGATTTTTGAAAAGCTGTCAACTGCTTGAGAGAATACCTGTTTTTTATATTCATTATCAAAATAGAAGATTGCACTGAGTGATTATTTCAGTCTAATGGACTTACTTAGTTGCCTACTCTTAACCTCAATCTAAATTACATTAGTGATACTATTATTTGAAATGATATAGACATGGGCTTTATTTACTTTCCCTTTGAGCCCATTTAAATAAACATTTGGAGATATTGATTGACAAAATATGACTCTATTTTAGGATAATTATTTAATTCAAATAAGGATGAAAGTTGTCTAGCTTTTCCTCAGAGATTGCCAAAGAAAGATAGACAATTGAGAGAAAATCAGTGGAATTAAAAACAAGGCTGGACCTCAGTATTGGTTTGGGGAAAAAAAAAAGGGAAAGAAAAGGAAAAAAAAAAGATTATCAAATATACTGAATTTCTAGCTGCCTTTTCATGACAGAAAAAAAATGACAGCTTTTCTTTCATGATTATGCTGTTAGTAAATGTTGCAATATTTCCTCAAACATCATCACAACAAAATGGATTTGATATATTGTCAGAAAAATTTGTTCTATTTAGTTTGGATATGAGACATATTTCAGTTTGACCCAGTTTTGTTGTTGTTGTTGTTGTTATTGTTTATTTCTCTAAGTGAGCAAAGTGCTTCTTTCACCTTTCTTTCTGGGGGAAGTAATATATGTGATGATTTAAAATGGAAGCAGAGCTAAGTGTCAGCTTTGCATTCTTATACATCATTTGTTTTCTTTCTCTATATTGTTTATTTTTTTTTTCTCATTGCTGTCCCAATTTTGACATAGGTAGCTGCTCACTCACTCTGTAGCTATTCCTCTTCTGGATATATTGGACAAGGCTCTCTTGATAGAAGGCTGATCCATCTCACTGGATGTCACAGAGACATTAATATTGAGCAAGGTTTATATTCTTTTGCTATTCCTTCACTTTTTTCTATACAGCACAAAGGAACTTCAGACCTTACTAAAGTTTGGGGAAAATATGAAATTAATTTATTGTTGTCGTTTAGTTGTTAAGTTGTGTCTAAGTCTTTTGTGACCCTATAGACTGTAGCCCACAAGGCTCCTCCGTCCAAGGAATTTTTCAGGCAAAATACTGGAGTGGATTACCACTTCCTTCTTCAGAGGATTTTCCCTACTAGGGATCAAACCTCATTTCCTGATTGGCAGGCAGATTATTTACCACTAAGCCACCTGGGAAGCCCATTAAATTACAGTTCATGAAATTCTCCAGGCCAGAATACGGCAGTGGGTACCTTTTCCCTTCTCCAGGGTATCTTCCCAACCCAGGGATCGAACCCAGGTCTCCTGCATTGCAGGCGGATTCGTTACCAGCTGAGCCACCAGGGAAGCCCAAGAATACTGGAGTGGGTAGCCTATCCCTTCTCCAGCGGATCTTTCAGACCCAGGAATCAAACCAGGGTCTCCTACATTGCAGTCAGATTCTTTACCAACTGAGCTATCAGAGAAGCCCAGAATTACTATACAGATATTGAAAAGGAAGCTATATGTTAAATACTATTTATTTTATAATCTAGGTAAGTTGAATTATTGAAGTCAGACTATCAGTCTCTTGCGAACGTTCATTGCAAATCTTGTACATGTCTTCAGGTTTGCCTGAGAGCTCTTCTGAAATTACATTCTTTTGATCTCAGAAAGCTCCACCCCACTTTCTAAACTTGCTAATTCCTTATAATTCCTTCCTCTCACAGTACATTTCTCTTAGTTATTTGTTTTAGAGTTTTCCTCAAGGCCCTCCAAAATAATTCTTGAAGTCTGATAAAACAGTCATCGATTGGTGTATCCCAAATATGTCTACCATTTAAACAAGTACAGTTGTATTTAGGTCATTGTATTCTGCCTATAGTCGTGAAAGTAAATAGTTTGAGAGATACAGATACATAAATACATACAGTACACATAACAACCCCAACCCTAACACATACCTACCTACACACATACATATACACCAGTCTAGTTCCCTCATATGAAAGTCAGAAAATTGGTCAAAAACCAGTTAAGCATGAGAATCAGAATCGAGGCTCTTGGGAAGACTTGGTAAATGAGAAGCACCCCAATTCCTAAACCATATTGTAATTCCCTTGCCAGCCAAGCGATTCCCTCTATCTCTGTTACAGGCAGATGCTCCTGTCTGATCGGAGGATGTGGAATGATATAGCCTGAAACAATTCCTTTTCAAGGGAAAGAAAACTGTCCTCATTTCTCATCTATATCAACCATCTTTTTAAGGTGTAAATATTCATAGATGTCTTATTGGGGTATAAGACCTACAATCAAGCTATTCTGTTGTGGTTTAGTTGTTCATTCGTGTCTGACTCTTTTGCAACCCCATGGACAGTAGCCTGCCAGGCTCCTCTTTCCCTTCTCTGGGCAAGATTACTGAAGTGGGTTGCCATTTCTTCTCCAGGGAATCTTCCCCACCCAGGGATTGAACCCATCTCTCCATGTCTCCTCTGATGGCTAATAAAGTCAGCAGGGTTTCAACTGGCCTAACCACTAATCAATATTTAGGAACAGATAGCTTACTTAACTCCACAGAGAAGTATGGTTAGAATTCCTGAAAAATGAAGCAAGATTTTAATAATAAGCACATCTTTAACAGCTTCAGTTTTGAATCAATGTGTACCTGAGATGCTCTATGAAAGAAATCATTTTAATCTGAAATTTTATCTAGCAAGGTGACAAAAATATCATACCATAAATGAGGCCATACTGATGTAAAGAAATAATTGAGTTAGTAAATAAATGGAGGATGAGAGACAAATCTTCCTTGTCGTAGAATTGCAAATATGTTGAGTAGTACACAGCTTTCATGGAAGAGGAGGATAAACTCCTACTCCTCAAGTTTGGGATGTGTGTACTGAATTTAATCCTAAGAAGACAATATGGAAAGTGAGGGGTGGGTACAAGCAATGAGAAAACCTGGAAAACCCTAACCTAGCCAGCTGATCAAGGTCAACATCACTATCATTAATACTTCTAATCAAGTTAATAGTATGTGTCCTTGTTAGGATGGGATAAAGTGGGACTTTATAGATTTCCTCCCTAAAATCTGTAACTCAAGCCTGCCTATGAGGGGTAAAAACCCAGATAAATTCCAACTGAGGACCAGTTGGAATATTAAAAATAAACCATAATTCCTTAAATCTTAAATCTGCCAAATTGTCACATTCAGGAAGAGCCTAAGGAGATGTAATTCTGTACCACCTGAGCCACAAGGGAAGCCCAAGGAGATGTGCAATAACATATAAATATCATGTAATATCCTGGATGGAATCTTGAACAGAAATATATATTTATAAACATATATATATATGGTAATAACTAAGAATAGTTTAATAAAATAAAGTTTAGTTAATTACATTACCGGCTTGGCATGCATTGTGTCAGACACAGAGCTTCAACTGAAGAGGTCAATGGGAGACCTGGGCCAGCAACTTCAGACCTTGCCATAGCAAGTAAAATTTGTGAACCATCGCTTCACGCTTAAGCACAAAGCAAAGTTTGTTAAAGCAGAGATATACTTTCAGAGGGAGAGTGGGCTGTTTCTGTGAGATGAAACCAGCATTCCTATATGGGCTTAAGAGTGCTTATAAAAAGTTGTTCTGCCAGGAGACATTGGGTGAGTATCATGGGGAGGAGTCAGGTGTGATAATGGGTGAGTGACAGAGGATCTCTATTTGATTGACTGCCTTGAGTTCTGTAACAAGTTATCATTATTGTACATGCATCACCCCTGAGTGATTAAGAAACACCCACTCTAGGGAGGACAAAACCACATGCAGATTTTATTATAATGTGGTCGCTCAGAAGGTAAAGAATACGCCTGCAATGCGGGAAACCTGGGTTCTATCCTTGGGTTGGGAAGATGCCCTGGAGGAGGGCATGACAGCCCACTCCAGGATGCTTGCCTGGACAGAGGAGCCTGGCAGGCTACAGTCCCTGGAGTCACAAGGAGTCGGATATGACTGAGTGGCTAAGTACATACACATAATGAGTTTGGCGTTACTAGAGGTTATATGCCTCTCTAGTCTTGGCGTGGGTAGCTGGGAGAAGTTCTCTTGTGTCATGTGCTCCCTCTTTATCAGGATAAGTTGCACACTGCCTGACCATAGTTTCTGAGTGAGAACAGGTAAAGGTCTCCAGGTGGTCGGGGCCTAACAGGACTGATCCCCTCTTGTCTTTAGCCACCATCACTTCTTTGCTGTTACTGTCAAGGAAGGTTCTCCAGATTTGGGCTTAGCTTAATTATTTCCCTCTTTTTTATTTTTGTTTGTTTTTTTAACTTTGTCATCTCATTGCTGCTAATGTCTAAACGATTACCTAATAATTACAGTGGTTTAACATCGGTTCATCACTGTAACAAATGTACTATGCTAATATTAATGGTTAATAACAGGGAACCTGTGTGCAGGGTATAAATGAACTGTGTATTATCTCAATTATTTTTCCTGTAAATCTAAAACTGTCCTAAAGATATTTAAAAGTATCCAAAATATCTTACTACAGCTTTAAAATCTTCTCAAATTTTCTGTAAGATAGTCTTTTTAAAAACCTAATACCTCCTATTTTCCAATGGATCATAAAAATTTACCTATTCAAATTTCAAATCTTTGTTTGTGTGCCAACTAGAAATCACCTTGTGTTGCTTGTTAAAATCCAAATTCTTTACCTTTTTTGAGTCCAGTTCTAGTCTTACTTCCTCTATGAAATCTCTCATCATTTCAGATCTGGTTTCCCACTTCAATTGAGCTTTTGATGAATGTATTCTTCCTTGGTGTACACAGACCTTTTTTTTTTTTTTTTCTTTTATTGCAGCCTCACACATTACAGCTTTGTGTCTAGTGAATGCTCACCATATGCTTATGAAATGAATATAGTTTTAATATGAGTAAAAATTATACAATTGTCTTGTATAATGAACATCCTTGTTTTGTTCACCACAACTTGATTTATAGTTCTCTTGACTTCTCATATGGAATAGAGTTGTTCAGGGAGATAAGCAATGGATTTTATTTCCTGTGCTATCTTTTTCTCTACATTAGCACAAAGATGAATTTACAGTAGGCTCTTGATTATTAATCATTGGCTGATTACCAAGCAAGTAAATAAATAGTCAGAAACAATGAGCATGTTTGATTCAAGATACAGTGTTAATGTAACTGGGATAAAACTGATTGGGTGGAAATCCTGGAGAAAAAAAATGTAGTATTCAATAAATTGACATCATGACTGCCTATTAGCAATTCAAATTTAGTTATGCAAGTATCAATTAATATATCTATATTATCTTATGAAGTAAAGCAAGTACGTCCATAAAATGCCAATATCAAATTCTGCATAAAATCAAAATCAGAAAATTGGAGCCTATCAAAGATATTTCTTTTGTTTGTTTTTGTTTTATGGTCTTTGTGGGGTTTTTTTGGCAACACCTCATGTCTTGTGTGATTTTAGTTCCCAGACCAGGGGTTGAACCCAGAACCTTGACAGTGAGAGCACAGAGTACTCACCACTAGACCTGCAGGCAATTCAGCTCTCAAATTTTAAATATCATTTATCTCCAAATAATTTTAAATTAATCTATATAAGGTTCTGTCTTTCAAATTATAATGTAAAACTTAGTACTGAGAAAGAAACATTTTTCTTGCACATATTCATATCAAAAATTTCATACTCCACCCTGCTTTACTATATTCTTTCTTCTGTCTTCAAGTTGGTTATGTCTGATAAGAATAAAAGATTATTAGAAAAATAAACTATTTGTCAGTTAAGAATACTTTTAATTCATTACCCATTGAGTGAACAGTGTTAACATGATAGATATACATTTGTAACAAATCCACTAGGCAAAGGGGCATAAACCACATAAGTTAAATGAGAGTTGGCAGAATAAATACTGGCGGTCAGTTAAGTAAAATAAAAAATAAGAAAGTTCAGTTCAGTTCAGTTGCCCAGTCCTGTCCGACCTTTTGAGAGCCCATGAATTGCAGCACGCCAGGCCTCCCTGTCCATCACCAACACCCAGAGTTCACTCAGACTCATGTCCATCAAGTCAGTGATGCCATCCAACCATCTCATCCTCTGTCATCCCCTTCTCCTCCTGCCCCCAATCCCTCCCAGCATCAGGGTCTTTTCCAATGAGTCAACTCTTCGCATGAGGTGGCCAAAGTACTGGAGCTTCAGCTTTAGCATCATTCCCTCCAAAGAAATCCCAGGGCTAATCTCCTTCAGAATGGACTGGTTGGATCTCCTTGCAGTCCAAGGGACTCTCAAGAGTCTTCTCCAACACCACAGTTCAAAAGCATCAACTCTTTGGCGCTCAGCTTTCTTCACAGTTCAACTCTCACATCCATATATGACAACAGGAAAAACCAGAGCCTTGACTAGATGGATCTTTGTCGGCAAAGTAATGTCTCTGCTTTTGAATATGCTGTCTAGGTTGGTCATAACTTTTCTTCCAAGGAGTAAGCGTCTTTTAATTTCATGACTGCAGTCACCATAAGCAGTGATTTTGGAGCCCCAAAAAATAAAGTCTGACACTGTTTCCACTGTTTCCCCATCTATTTCACATGAAGTGATGGGACCAGATGCCATGATCTTCATTTTCTGAATGTTGAGCTTTAAGCCAGCTTTTTCACTCTCCACCTTAAGTTTCATCAGGAGACTGTTTATTTCCTCTTCACTTTGTGCCATAAGGGTGGTGTCATCTGCATATCTGAGGTTATTGATATTTCTCCTGGCAATCTTAATTCCAGCTTGTGCTTCTTCCAGCCCAGCGTTTCTCATGATGTACTCTTCATAGAAGTTAAATAAGGAGGGTGACAATATACAGCCTTGACATACTGTGTTTCCTATTTGGAACCAGTCTGTTTTTCCATGTCCTGTTCTAACTGTTGCTTCCTGACCTGCATATAGGTTTCTCAAGAGGCAGGTCAGGTGGTCTAGTATTCCCATCTCTTTCAGAATTTTCCACAGTTTGTTTTGATCCACACAGTCAAAGGCTTTGGCATAGTCAATAAAGCAGAAATAGATGTTTTTCTGGAACTCTCTTGCTTTTTCCATGATCCAGAGGATGTTGGCAATATTACCTCTGGTTCCTCTGCCTTTTCTAAAACCAGCATGAACATCAGGAAGTTCATGGTTGACGTATTGCTGAAGCCTGGCTTGGAGAATTTTGAGCATTATTTTACTAGCATGTGAGATGAGTGCAATTGTGCAGTAGGTTGAGCATTCTTTGGCATTGCCTTTCTTTGGGATTGGAATGAAAACTGACCTTTTCCAGTCCTGTGACCACTGCTGAGTTTTCCAAATTTACTGGCATATTGAGTTCAGCACTTTCACAGCATCATCTTTCAGGATTTGTAATAGCTCAACTGGAATTCCATCACCTCCACTAGCTTTGTTCGTAGTGATGCTTTCTAAGGCCCACTTGACTACACATTCCAGGATGTCTGGCTCTAGGTGAGTGATCACCCCATCGTGATTATCTGGGTCATGAAGATTCTTTTTGTATAGTTCTTCTGTGTATTCTTGTCACCTCTTCTTAATATCTTCTGCTTCTGTTAGGTCCATACCACTTCTGTCCTTTATTGAGCCTATCTTTGCATGAAATGTTCCCTTGGTATCTCTAATTTTCTTGAAGAGATCTCTAGTCTTTCCCATTCTGTGTCAACATGAACTTAACTCAGTGAATGAAACGTTATAATAGTGTGATATTCAGTGATTAACTACATCGTCCTAAATCAGCAAGTTTTTAAAAAATCTGAATGTTTTCATTGCCAGTGAGGAGTTAAGAGCAATTATACTAACGGTTTGTTTTAAACTGTTATGAAAGAAAATCAAAATAAACAAAAATAGTAGATGAAGGAAAATAATGATGATAAGAAATAAACTAATGAGAAAGAAAAAAATCACATAGAATAGCAAAACTGATAAAATGTAGTTTTTGAAAACACAGACTGAAAAATCCTAGGGAGAAGAGCTAAAAACAGAGGGGAAAAATGAGGAAATACAAGTTAAACAAAATCAGAAAGAAAAGCAGGCCTTATAACAGATGCTGCACACATTTTCTAAAAGATGATTTTCGTGAAAAAAATATTTACCAACAAACTTGTTGGTTTTTACGAAATGGAAAAAGAATTTCTCAAAACACAGTGCCACTAACAGGAAGGAATAAAAAATGTTAAAAGTACTGTATCTATGAAATAATTTAAATCTGCCATTAAAAATTCAATCACAAGGAAACTTCATCCCCAGATGACCTCTCTCTGAAAGAACTACCAAATAATTAAAAGACAGGTAGAATACTGTTATATGGTAGTTGCCAGAGAGTCTAATGAGAAAAAATGCTTCCAAACTCATTAAGTTTGAGCAACATGTCTGGATAGAAAAGTGAGACAAAAATATTACAAGGAAGAAAAATGACAGTACAGTGCATCTAAAATAAACAAAAAAATACAACAAGTATATTTTAAAAACTAAATTATAAAAATATTTTTTAAGACAATTCATCACATTCAGTTGGATTATACTTCAGGCATGTGTTGTTAACATTTGAAAATCAGTTACTACAATTCAGAACATTCACAGAATGAAGGAGAGAAAGAAAACTATTATCTCAAAAAACTCAGAAAAAGAATTTGATAAAATTCAACATACATTAATGATACAAAACTCAGAAGTTTAGACACAAGAAAGAATCTTTAGTCTTGGCAACAGTTGGCAAAACATGGCCCTAAGAGAGTGCAATTCAATCTTGTAATAATATAGAATTTCATATGCACAGAGTTGCAACTATTCATTTGCACATTATCTCTGACTGCGTTTTGCTCCATTGTCAATTTCGCAGTATTGACAGAGATTGTGCGGGCCACAAAGATGATGATACATATATTTGTCTCTTTATAAGCAGTTTGTTGGTTCCAAAACTACAATAAAATAACTAAAATTTCTTCATGAATTGGGTGAGATTTTCTTATTACAAGGATGACTGCTGTTCCATTCACTGTTTTACTAAGTGACCTAGCCCATACATTGACAAGGAAATAAAAGAGGTCATAAAGACTGGAAAAGAGGACATTAAAATGTCCTTATCCATATGTGACATTACTGGACACATAGAGAATAAGAGTTACAGACACTAATATATTTCATTAATGAAGTTTTCAGGGTCACTAGATAACCATCTATGTAAAAATCAACTTTATTTCTGTATTCCAGTTGCTAAATATCCGAAATGAAAGGTTAAAATAATTTCAATATATTGAAAATTTTTAATCACTTAAAAATAGCTCTGCTGAATACGATATCAGGTTGTTACAGAGAAAAATATAATGCTAGTGAGATAAAATATAAATTACTTCAATTAATTGAGGTTTATACCATGTTGTAATATTGACTAATCAATATTGCAAAAATGCTCTTCTCCCAATTTGAACTATAGGTTGAGTGGAATCTGAGTAAAGGTCTCAAATTGTTTGGAAAGGAAGCAGAGTGGGAAATTAATACTCTTATTTTAAATACACCATGAAAAGCCAAGAAACAGACAGTAAAGATAATTTTTAAGACAAAAATAGGTATAGGACTTATATTTACTGTATTTAGTATAAATCTAAATCTAAATTATAATCATTTTATGAAGAAAACTGTTCAACTTCACTGAAAAGCTTTAAAGAAGACCTAAATGAATTACAAACTGTAATATTCTCACCATTATAAGACTCAGTATCATACATATGTCTACATGTTTATTCTCTCCTCACAGAATGTTTTCATAAAATATTCTAGAGTCAATTCTAAAATGTATATTGAGAAGTCAAATGCCAATAGCCAGGACTATTCAAAAAGTAAAAGCAGGTGGGTAAACTTGTAACAGCTATCTTTATTTATCATGAAACAATTTAATTGACAGGGTGGTGTTTGGGCAAGATTAGAAATGTAGACCATTGGAACTGAAGAAAGAGGGACAGAATCATACATATGGACATGTAAATTATGACAAAGGTGGCATTACAAAACAGTAAAGAATGATAAATCTTTATAATTACATCTTTGGATTCAATGAGATATCTTTATAGGAAAAATAAATATTTCTTCATCCTCATACCATAAAATATTTAAATAAATTTAACTGTAAGTATAAATTTAAGACTTCCCTGGTAGCTCAGTTGGTAAAGAATCCGCCTGCAATGCTGGAGACCCGGGTTTGATTCCTGGGTTGGGAAGATCCCCTGGAGAAGGGAAAGGCTCCCCACACCAAAATTCTTGGACTTCCCCTGTGGTTCAGATGGTAAAGAATCCACCTGCAAGGCAGGAGACCTGGATTTGATCCCTGGGTTGGGAAGATCCCCTGGAGAAGGGAAAGGCTACCCACTCCAGTATTCTGGCCTGGAGAATTCAATGGACTGTATAGCCCATGGGGTCACAAAGTGTCAGACATGACTGAGTGACTTTCAGTTTCAGAAATGTAAAAAGTTAAACAAAATTTAAAGAATATATGTGAGAATTCCATCATGAACTTGAGGAGGAAAAGACTTTTAAAGAATTTACACAAGCTTCTAAATAGAAAATAATTAATTTGAATACATTAAATTAAGAGTTTCTGTTCACTAATAGAAAATAGTAATAAGCAGTCACCACAGAGTGAGGAAGGATAGTTATAAAATTTATAGCTAAGTGATGACTTACTTATATTGTATAGAGGTTCAATAAGGCAATTAACTAAATAAGACAACTAGCTAAAAAAAAAATTACAAAACCATGAACAAGGAGATCACAAATGATGCTCAAGTGGTTAATAAACATTTGAAAATATCTTCAAACCTAGTATTCATCAAGGGAATACAAACTAAAAACTAGAAATAGTATACATACTTAATAAATAAATAAATATTAAAAAGTGACTACTGATAGGTGTAAACTGTTATAAAAACTTTGGCAGTCCTTTTGGAGGTATATATTGAAAACACACATAAGTATAACTTGTCACTCAACAATTTCACTCCCAAGGCAACAAAACATGTACACATAGATATTTATAGCAGAATCACTCATAACAGAAAAACAACTGGAAACAACAGAGATGCTTAACAGTAAATTAAATATATAAATTTAGTACTAGGTGGTGGCGTGTTTACATTGCAATAAAAATTATTTAACTATTGCTACACCCGCAACATGGATAAATCTCACAAGCAAAACATTGAAAGAAATGTCAAACACACAGCTCATACTGAGTGGTTGCATTTATATAAATTTAAACAACAGGCAATAAAGTTATGGGTTAAACTTTGGAATAGAGTTTACCTATGGAGAGCATAGTGATTAGCAACTGGGAGAACTTCTGCAGGGGGCTATCGGTCTGCTGGACAGTTTGTGTAACCCATCAAGCTCACCACTTGTGAGGATGTGTACTTTTTCTACACATGACCCCACACCAATAAAACAGTTGACAAAACAAAGACAAAAATGCATCATTTGTCAATGCAAAGATAACCTCATAGTTAAGAGGGCAGCTTCTGGATGCACCATGTCTTGACTTGCACCCAGGTTCTGCCAGGTCCTATATGGCTAATCAGGAACAGCTTACTGCCCTGCCTCTTCACCTCTGTTTCACCATCTGTCAATTGAGAATAATGTAATTCCTATTAGTTTTGAAGATTAAATGAGCTAATACATGTAAAACCACTGAACAGTACCTAGCACATATAAAGCTCTGATTAAATGTAGACTATTTATTTTTTTGATTAAGATTCAACTCTAAAGTGAAAAAGAACGTTCATCTTTGTAAGAAAACTGAGATTTCTTCTCCAAGTGGGCCCATTAGAAAATTGAGATTGAAGAAGGGATACTGCTCATAGCACTGACACTCTTAGAAAACACTATCAGAAACAGAGGTCAGTGAAACACTTTTCCTACTCTTATGGGCAAGAGGGTGAAAATGGGATAAACATAAAAGATTAGAGTCACTATGGTGGCCATTTGATTCACCTCTTCAGAGTCCTTGAGAACAACCCCAAATCAGGTGTTTTGACTTCATGGACATGAGCTCCAAAAGTTGTTTTAAGATTCTGCTGTTGGTGACATTCTTCAGACTCTTCATAATTTTTGAAAAAGAGGCACTGAGTTTTCCTTTAGCATGTGGTTCTGCAAGTTATGAAACTGTTCCTTCCCAGAAATGTTCTGTCAAGTGCATAATCTTTATCATATTTACAGATTTGTTTGAGGGAATTTCTATGGGTGTTAAAAGTACCTAGAGTTAGGAAAAAAAAAAGAGGTTCCATTTTCTGCCTATTTGGCCATGACTTGCCACCCTATCCACACACACCTGTAAAGAATCCTAGGGCTCTTGAAAGACTATCAGTGCTCTTAAATACCTTTGTTCTTTCTGGGAGATTGATTCTAATCTCCCTGAGAAAGCTGTGGGAGTTCTTTACAAGTAGCTGATGATTAAAGAAGACTGCATTTTCAATACCAATCTCGGGGATAACAAGAACAGAGACCATATCTATTGAATATATTTATTTGATAGCTATGTTTACTTTTGTGAAAGATTGCTATAATGTGAAAAGTGAGAAATAGCTTGAATATTTCTTTCATAATAAGTTCTAGATAATTGAAACTGACTCTATAACAAGTCCTGTTTCTTTTTAAAGGAATATTTCTCCAATTATTTTGACATCATAAGGACACAATGGAAATATACAAGTTCACAAAAAATTAAGGTCTAAAGAACTGCTGACATTTTGAAATCATACAGAGAAGCTTAAAATCTAAAAGATAACATTGATTTCTCTTATAAAAACTGAAATTTGTTCATGATTGTATAAATATATTACTGCTTGAATTTTTGCCATTTGTACTGAAAACTTTAATGAGCCTAAATGTAAAACTAATTAATAAGTCAAAGTTGCCTTAAAATTGACTTAGTTTTACTTACTAATTTTATTCCAACATATTTTCCATCCTGTACTTAACTATTTACTATAGTTAAGATTTTGAGAACAAGTTGTGACTAGACTGATTTATTTTTAAAATGGATAATATTTTGTTGCAAATGTAAAAACCCAATTGAGCCCAATTTATTTTCACATAACACAGGCATAGCACAATACCTGCACAACAAAGATTTCTTTGATTGTTGAGGATGTGTGTGCGTGTTTGTGTGTGTTCATGTATCTATGTGACATGGAAGGACATGAATAAAGCATGTTGAATAGAATTTCTCTGCAAAAACTTTAAGCTTCCCAAAGAGCAAAATTAACATGGAATAAAATGAGTGTTGTCACATAGGGAAAGGAAATAAACATGGAATTAATCAATTTAGTAGTTAAGGCAGTGATGATACCTACTCTATCTAGTCTCAGCTAAAACTAAGAAACAAAATACTAACATGTTGATGGAAAAAGAGCAACATGGCCAATATATGACTTTAAACAAAGCTCCAAAACAATGTAATTTATTGGCTTAGTAGCGCTCACAATTATTTCCATTGTCTAACATTTTTTCCTCTAATTTCTAGATATATTTAAACAAATCTGTATATGAGTTTCTCCAGCTTATTTGAATAAAAATTTAAACCTTGTAGAATAGGTATGAGTTAACAAAACAAAAGGCACAACTTTTTAAACTGATAAGGAAGGTTAAGAATATATAATTATTCAAAATTCAGAATCTTAAAAATACTTATAAAAGACTGAAGTAATTGTATGTAAAACCTGGAGGAGATAATGGGTTTTTTAGAAAGTAGTAATCTAAACTGCTTGCAAATTACCTGCCCTAAATGATTTTTATTCTGGGCAAAAATTTTTACTCCCATTCATAACTCATCTACTCTTTCCAAATTCTAAGAGCATTACTGAACTAGAGATATTACTTATGAAGAAATGTCATAGAGAATGAAGTAAGTCAGAAGGAGAAAAACAAATATCATACGATAACACATACATGTGTAGACTCTTCTCTTGTGTTGTTGGAAGAGGGTGTTTGCTATGACCAGTGCATTTTCTTGGCAAAACTCTATTAGCCTTTGCCCTGCTTCATTCTTCATTCCAAGGCCAAATTTGCCTGTTACTCCAGGTGTTTCTTGACTTCCTACTTTTGCATTCCAGTCCCCTATAATGAAAGGGACATCTTTTTTGGGTGTTAATTCTAAAAGGTCTTGTAGGTCTTCCTAGAACCGCTCAACTTCAGTTTCTTCAGCATTACTGGTTGGGGCATAGACTTGGATTACTGTGATATTGAATGGTTTGCCGTGGAGACAAACAGAGATCATTCTGTCGTTTTTGAGATTGCATCCAAGTACTGCATCTTGGACTCTTTTGTTGGCCATGATGGCTAGTCCATTTCTTCTGAGGCTTTCCTGCCCGCAGTAGTATATATAATGGTCATCTGAGTTAAATTCACCCATTTCAATCCATTTTAGTTTGCTGATTCCTAGAATGTCGACGTTCACTCTGGCCATCTCTTGTTTGACCACTTCCAATTTGCCTTGATTCATGGACCTGACATTCCAAGTTCCTATGCCATATTGCTCTTTACAGCATCAGACCTTTCTTCTATCACCAGTCACATCCACAGCTGGGTATTGTTTTTGCTTTGGCTCCATCCCTTCCTTCTTTCTGGAGTTATTTCTCCACTGATCTCCAATAGCGTGTTGGGCACCTACCGACCTGGGGAGTTCCTCTTTCAGTATCCTATCATTTTGCCTTTTCATACTGTTCATGGGGTTCTCAAGGCAAGAATACTGAAGTGGTTTGCCATTCCCTTCTCCAGTGGACCACATTCAGTCAGACATCTCCACCATGACCCCCCTGTCTTGGGTGGCCCCATGGGCATGGCTTAGTTTCATTGAGTTAGACAAGGCTGTGGTCCTAGTGTGATTAGATTAACCAGTTTTCTGTGAGTATGGTTTCAGTGTGTCTGCCCTCTGATGCCCTCTTGCAATACCTACCATCTTACTTGGGTTTCTCCTACCTTGGGAGTGGGGTATCTCTTCACGGCTGCTCCAGCAAAGCGCAACCACTGCTCCTTACCTTGGACAAATGGTATCTCCTCACCACAGCCCTTCCTGACTTTCAACATGGGATAGCTCCTCTAAGCCCTCCTGCGCCTGCGCAGCCACTGCTCCTTGGATGTGGAATTGCTCCTCCCGGCCTCAGCCCCTGACCTCAGACACGAGGTGGCTCCTCCTGGCCGCCCCTGACCTCAGACGCGGGGTAGCTCCTCTTGGCCGCCGCCCTTCGGGCATGGTGTCCTCCCGGCATCTGCCCTTGACTTCAGGCATGGGGTAGCTCCTCTCAGTCGTGCTTAGTGCGCTGGTCACAGCTCCACACATGGACATCACCAGATGGTCAACACCGAAATCAGATTGATTATATTCTTTGCAGCCAAAGATGGAGAAGCTCTATACAGTCAACAAAAACAGGAGCTGACTGTGGCTCAGATCATGAACTCCTTATTACCAGATTCAGACTCAAATTGAAGAAAGTAGGGAAAACTGCTAGACAATTCAGGTATGACCTAAATCAAATCATTATGATTATACAGTGGAAGTGAGAAATAGATTTAACGGCCTAGATCTGACAGACAGAGTGCCTGATGAACTATGGACGGAGGTTCGTGACATTGTACAGGAGACAGGGACCAAGACCATCCCCATGGAAAAGAAATGCAAAAAAGCAAAATGGCTGTCTGGGGAGGCCTTACAGATAGCTGTGAAAAGAAGAGAGGCGAAAAGCAACGGAGAAAAGGAAAGATATAAGCATCTTAATGCAGAGTTCCAAAGAATAGCAAGAAGAGATAAGAAAGCCTTCTTCAGTGATCAATGCAAAGAAATAGTGGAAAAGAACAGAATGGGAAAGACTAGAGATCTCTTCAAGAAAATTAGAGATACCAAGGGAACATTTCATGCAAAGATGTGCTCAAAAAAGTACAGAAATGGTATGAACCTAACAGAAGCAGAAGATATTGAGAAGAGGTGGCAAGAATACACAGAAGAACTGTACAAAAAAGATCTTCATGACCCAGATAATCACGATGGTGTGATCACTAATCTAGAGCCAGACATCCTGGAATGTGAAGTCAAGTGGGCCTTAGAAAGCATCACTATGAACAAAGCTAGTGGAGATGATGGAATTTCTGTTGAGCTGTTTCAAATCCTGAAAGATGATGCTGTGGAAGTGCTGCACTCAATATGCCAACAAATTTGGAAAACTCAGCAGTGGCCATAGGACTGGGAAAGGTCAGTTTTCATTCCAATCCCAAAGAAATGCAATGCCAAAGAATGCTAAGACTACCACACAATTGCCCTCATCTCACACGCTACTAAAGTAATGCTCAAAATTCTCCAAGCCAGGCTTCAGCAATACGTCAACTGTGAACTTTCTGATGTTCAAGCTGGTTTTAGAAAAGGCAAAGGAACCAGAGATCAAATTTCCAATATCCGCTGGATCATCAAAAAAGCAAGAGAGTTCCAGAAAAACATCTATTTTTGCTTTATTGACTATGCCAAAACCTTTGAGTGTGTGGACCACAAAAAACTGCAGAAAATTCTGAAAGAGATGGGATTACCAGACCATCTAACCTGCCTTTTGAGAAATCTGTATGCAGGTCGGGAAGCAACAGTTAGAACTGGACATGGAACATCAGACTGGTTCCACATAGGAAAAGGAGTACGTCAAGGCTGTGTATTGTCACCCTGCTTATTTAACTTATATGCAGAGTACATCATGAGAAACTCTGGACTGGAAGAAACACAAGCTGGAATCAAGATTGCTGGGAGAAATATCAATAACCTCAGATATGCAGATGACACCACCCTTATGGCAGAAAGTGAAGAGGAACTAAAAAGCCTCTTGATGAAAGTGAAAGAGGAGAGTGAAAAAGTCAGCTTAAAGCTCAACATTCAGAAAATGAAGATCATGGCATCTGATCCCATCACTTCATCGGAAATAGATGGGGAAACAGTAGAAACAGTGTCAGACTTTATCTTTTTGGTCTCCAAAATCACTGCAGTTGGTGACTGCAGCCATGAAATTAAAAGATATTTACTCCTTGGAAGGAAAGTTATGACCAACTTACATAGCATATTCAAAAGCAGAGACATTACTTTGCTACTAAGGTCCATCTAGTCAAGGCTATGGTTTTTCCTGTGGTCATGTATGGATGTGAGAGTTGGACTGTGAAGAAGGCTGAGCACCGAAGAACTGATGCTTTTGAACTGTGGTGTTGGGGAAGACTCTTGAGAGTCCCTTGGACTGACTGCATGCAGTTCCAACCAATCCATTCTGAAGGAGATCAACCCTGGGATTTATTTGGAAGGAATGATGCTAAAACTGAAACTCCAGTACTTTGGCCACTTCATGAGAAGAGTTGACTTATTGGGAAAGACTCTGATGCTGGGAGGGATTGGGGGCAGGAGGAGAAGGGGACGACAGAGGATGAGTTTGCTGGATGGCATCACGGACTCGATGGACGTGAGTTGTGTGGACTCCAGGAGTTGGTGATGGACAGGGAGGCCTGGCGTGCTGCGATTCATTGGATCGCAAAGAGTCGGACACGACTGAGCAACTGAACTGAACTGAACTGAACACATACCTGTGGAATCTGAAAAAAAATATTGTGTAGACAATCTTATTTGCACAGCAGAAATAGAGAAACAGACATAGAAAGCAAATATATGGCTATCAAGGGAGGAAGGGAGAAGTGGGATGAATTGGGGGATTAGGACTGACATATATGTGTGTGTGTGTGTGTGTATACATACATGCACACACACACACACACACACACACTAATGACACTACATATATAATAGAACCTAATGTATAGCACAGAGAACTCTGCTTAGTGCTCTGCAGTGACCTGAATGGGAAGGAAATCCAAAAATGAGGGGATATATTAATATGGATAGCTCGTTCACTTTGCTGCACAGTAGAAACTAATACTACATTGTAAAGAATCTGCCTGCACATTCAAATACGAAGGGGAAATCAAAAGCTTTACAGACAAGAAAAAGCTGAGAGAATTCAGCACCACCAAACCAGCTCTCCAACAAATTCTAAAGGATATTCTCTAGACAGGAAACACGAAAAGGCTGTATAAACCTGAACCCAAAACAATAAAGTAAATGGTAACGGGATCATACTTATCAATAATTACCTTAAACGTAAATGGGTTGAACGCCCTAACCAAAAGACAAAGACTGGCCGAATGGATACAAAAACAAGACCCCTCTATATGCTGCTTACAAGAGACCGACCTCAAAACAACGGACACATACAAACAGAAAGTGAAGGGCTGGAAAAAGATATACCACGCAAATAGAGACCAAAAGAAAGCAGGAGTGGCAATACTCATATCCGATAAAATAGACTTTAAAACAAAGGCTGTGAAAAGAGACAAAGAGGGCCACTACATAATGATCAAAGGAACAATCCAAGAAGATATAACAATTATAAATATATATGCACCCAATATAGGAGCATCACAATATGTAAGACAAATGCTAACAAGTATGAAAGGGGAAATCAACAATAACACAGTAATAGTGGGAGACTTTAATACCCCACTCACACCTATGGACAGATCAACTAAACAGAAAATTAACAAAGAAATGCAAACTTTAAATGATACATTAGATCAGTTAGACCTAATTGATATCTATAGGACATTTCACCCCAAAACAATGAATTTCACCTTTTTTTCAAGTGCTCATGGAACCTTCTCCAGGATAGATCACATCCTGGGCCATAAATCTAAACTTGATAAATTCAAAAAAAATCGAAATCATTCCAAGCATCTTTTCTGACCATAATGCATTAAGATTAGATCTCAATTACAGGAGAAAAACTATTAAAAATTCCAACATATGGAGGTTGAACAACACACTTCTGAATAAACAACAAATCACAGAAGAAATCAAAAAAGAAATCAAAATATGCACAGAAACTAATGAAAATGAAAACACAACAACCCAAAACCTGTGGGACACTATAAAAGCAGTGCTAAGAGGAAAGTTCATAGCAATACAGGCATACCTCAAGAAACAAGAAAAAAGTCAAATAAATAACCGAACTCTGCAACTAAAGCAACTAGAAAAGGAAGAGTTGGAGAACCCCAGAGTTAGTAGAAGGAAAGAAATCTTAAAAATTAGGGCAGAAATAAATGCAAAAGAAACAAAAGAGACCATAGCAAAAATCAACAAAGCCAAAAGCTGGTTCTTTGAAAGGATAAATAAAATTGACAAACCATTAGCCAGACTCATCAAGAAGCAAAGAGAGAAAAATCAAGTCAATAAAATTAGAAATGAAAATGGAGAGATCACAACAGACCACACAGAAATACAAAGGATCATAAGAGACTACTATCAGCAGTTGTATGCCAATAAAATGGACAACGTGGTAGAAATGGACAAATTCTTAGAAAAGTACAATTTTCCAAAACTGAACCAGGAAGAAATAGAAAATTTTAACAGACCCATCACAAGCACGGAAATTGAAGCGATAATCAGAAATCTTCCAGCAAACAAAAGCCCAGGTCCAGACGGCTTCACAGCTGAATTCTACCAAAAATTTCGAGAAGAGCTAACACCTATCCTCCTCAAACTCTTCCAGAAAATTGCAGAGGAAGGTAAACTTCCAAACTCATTCTATGAGGCCACCATCACCCTAATACCAAAACCTGACAAAGATGTCACAAAAAAAGAAAACTACAGGCCAATATCACTGATGAACATAGATGCAAAAATCCTCAACAAAATTCTAGCAATCAGAATCCAACAACACATTAAAAAGATCATACACCATGACCAAGTGGGCTTTATCCCAGGGATGCAAGGATTCTTCAATATCCGCAAATCAATCAATGTAATTCACCACATTAACAAACTGAAAAATAAAAACCATATGATTATCTCAATAGATGCAGAGAAGGCCTTTGACAAAATTCAACATCCATTTATGATAAAAACTCTCCAGAAAGCAGGAATAGAAGGAACATACCTCAACATAATAAACGCTATATATGACAAACCCACAGCAAACATTATCCTCAATGGTGAAAAATTGAAAGCATTTCCCCTAAAGTCAGGAACAAGACAAGGGTGTCCACTTTCACCACTACTATTCAACATAGTTCTGGAAGTTTTGGCCACAGCAATCAGAGCAGAAAAAGAAATAAAAGGAATCCAAATTGGAAAAGAAGAAGTAAAACTCTCACTGTTTGCAGATGACATGATCCTCTACATGGAAAACCCTAAAGACTCCACCAGAAAATCACTAGAGCTCATCAATGAATATAGTAAAGTTGCAGGATATAAAATCAACACACAGAAATCCCTTGCATTCCTATACACGAATAATGAGAAAGTAGAAAAAGAAATTAAGGAAACAATTCCATTCACCATTACAACGAAAAGAATAAAATACTTAGGAATATATCTACCTAAAGAAACTAAAGACCTATATATAGAAAACTATAAAACACTGATGAAAGAAATCAAAGAGGACACTAATAGATGGAGAAATATACCATGTTCATGGATCGGAAGAATCAATATAGTGAAAATGAGTATACTACCCAAAGCAATTTACAAATTCAATGCAATCCCTATCAAGCTACCAGCCACATTTTTCACAGAACTAGAACAAATAATTTCAAGATTTGTATGGAAATACAAAAAACCTCGAATAGCCAAAGCAATCTTGAGAAAGAAGAATGGAACTGGAGGAATCAACTTGCCTGACTTCAGGCTCTACTACAAAGCCACAGTCATCAAGACAGTATGGTACTGGCACAAAGACAGACACAAAGATCAATGGAACAAAATAGAAAGCCCAGAGATAAATCCACACACATATGGACACCTTATCTTTGACAAAGGAGGCAAGAATATACAATGGAGTAAAGACAATCTCTTTAACAAGTGGTGCTGGGAAAACTGGTCAACCACTTGTAAAAGAATGAAACTAGATCACTTTCTAACACCGTACACAAAAATAAACTCAAAATGGATTAAAGATCTAAATGTAAGATCAGAAACTATAAAACTCCTAGAGGAGAACATAGGCAAAGCACTCTCAGACATAAATCACAGCAGGATCCTCTATGATCCACCTCCCAGAATTCTGGAAATAAAAGCAAAAATAAACAAATGGGATCTAATTAAAATTAAAAGCTTCTGCACAACAAAGGAAAATATAAGCAAGGTGAAAAGACAGCCTTCTGAATGGGAGAAAACAATAGCAAATGAAGCAACTGACAAACAACTAATCTCAAAAATATACAAGCAACTTCTGCAGCTCAATTCCAGAAAAATAAACTACCCAATCAAAAAATGGGCCAAAGAACTAAATAGACATTTCTCCAAAGAAGACATACGGATGGCTAACAAACACATGAAAAGATGCTCAACATCACTCATTATTAGAGAAATGCAAATCAAAACCACAATGAGGTACCACTTCACACCAGTCAGAATGGCTGCGATCCAAAAATCTGCAAGCAATAAATGCTGGAGAGGGTGTGGAGAAAAGGGAACCCTCCTACACTGTTGGTGGGAATGCAAACTAGTACAGCCACTATGGAGAACAGTGTGGAGATTCCTTTAAAAATTGCACATAGAACTACCTTATGACCCAGCAATCCCACTTCTGGGCATACACACTGAGGAAACCAGAATTGAAAGAGACACATGTACCCCAATGTTCATCGCAGCACTGTTTATAATAGCCAGGACATGGAAACAACCTAGATGTCCATCAGCAGATGAATGGATAAGAAAGCTGTGGTACATATACACAATGGAGTATTACTCAGCCGTTAAAAAGAATTCATTTGAATCAGTTCTGATGAGATGGATGAAACTGGAGCCAATTATACAGAGTGAAGTAAGCCAGAAAGAAAAACACCAATACAGTATACTAACACATATATATGGAATTTAGGAAGATGGCAATGATGACCCTGTATGCAAGACAGGAAAAAAGACACAGCTGTGTATAACGGACTTTTGGACTCAGAGGGAGAGGGAGAGGGAGAGGGAGAGGGTGGGATGATTTGGGAGAATGGGAATTCTATCATGTATACTATCATGTAAGAATTGAATCGCCAGTCCATGTCTGACGTAGGGTGCAGCATGCTTGGGGCTGGTGCATGGGGATGACCCAGAGAGATGTTGTGGGGAGGGAGGTGGGAGGGGGGGTCATGTTTGGGAATGCATGTAAGAATTAAAGATTTTAAAATTAAAAAAAAAAAGAATCTGCCTGCAATGTGGGAGACTGCAGTTTCATTCCTGCATCAGGATGATCCCCTGGAGAAAGGATATGCTACCCTGTCCAGTATTCTTGGGCTTCCCTCATGGCTTAGATTATAAAGAATCCACCTGCAATGTATGAGACCTGGATTCAGTCCCTGGGTTGGGAAGATGCCCTGGAGGAGGGAACCTCACAATTCTGGAGGTTAGAAGTATGACATCAAGGTGTTAGAAGAGCTGGTTTCTTCTGAAAATGCCTAGAGAAAATCTGTTCCATGATCTGCTCCTACCAGCAAAACTTGGTGTTTCTTGGCTTGTAAATTCATCTCTCCATTCTCTGTCTCTGTCATCACCTGGCATTCTCACGTTCTGTGTCTGTGTGTCTTCCTCTCTTTTTATAAGGACACCAGTCATACTGGGTCTATACCCCCTTTAATCAAAGAGAAGCAAAATATATTAAGAAGAGGTGGCAACAATACACAGAAGAACTCTACAAAACAGATCTTAATGACCCAGATGGCCATGATGGTGTGATCACTCACCTAGAGCCAGACATCCTGTAATGTGAAGTCAAGCGGGCCTTGCTGCTGCTGTTGCTGCTGCTAAGTTGCTTCAGTCGTGTCCAACTCTGCATGACCCCATAGGTGACAGCCCACCAGGCTCCTCTGTCCCTGGGATTCTCCAGGCAAGAACACTGGAGTGGGTTGCCATTTCCTTCTCCAATGCATGGAAGTGAAAAGTGAAAGTGAAGTCTCTCAATCGTGCCCAACGTTTAGCGACCCCATGGACTGCAGGCTATGAGGCTTCTCTGTCCATGGGATTTTCCAGGAAGAGTACTGGAATGGGTTGCCATTGCCTTCTCCACAAGTGGGCCTTAAGAAGCATCAATATGAGCAATGCTAGTGGAGGTGATGGAATTCTAGTTGAGCTATAAAGATGATGCTGTGAAAGTGCTCTACTCTATATGCCAGCAAATTTGGAAAACTCAGCAGTGGCCACAGGACTAGAAAAGGTCAGTTTTCATTCCAATCCCAAAGAAAGACAGTGCCAAATATTTCTCAGACTACTGCACAATTGCACTCATCTCAAGTGCTAGTAAACTAATGCTCAAAATTCTCCAATTCAGGCGTCAACAGTACATGAACCGTGAGCTTCCTGATGCTCAAGCTGGATTTAGAAAAGTCAGAAGAACCAGAGATCACATTGCCACATCCATTGGATGATCAAAAAAGGAAGAGGGTTCCAGGAAAACATCTACTTCTGTTTTATTGACTATGCCAAAACCTTTGTGTGGATCACAGTAAACTGTGAAAAATTCTTCAAGAGATGGGAACACCAGACCACCTGACCTGCCTCCTGAGAAATCTATATGCAGGTCAAGAAGCAACAGTTAGAACTTGGCAGGGGACAATAGGCTGGTCCTAAATCAGGAAAGGAGTATGCCAAAACTCTATATTTTCACCCCGCTTTTTTAAAATTTATATGCAGAGTACATCATGAGAAATGTTGGGTTGGATGAAGCACAAGCTGGAATCAAGATTGCTGAAATAAATATGAATAACCTCAGATATACAGACGACACCACACTAATGGCAGAAAGTGAAGAAGAACTAAAGAGCATCTTGATGAAAGTGAAAGATGAGAGTGAAAAATTGGCTTAAAACTCAGCCTTCAGAACACTAAGATCATGGCATCTGGTCCCATCACTTCATGGAAAATAAATGGGGAAACAATGAAAACATTGACAGACTTTATTTTTCCTGGGCTCCAAAATCACTGCAGATGGTGACTGCAGCCATAAAATTAAAAGATTCTTGCTCCTTCAAAGTAAAGCTATGACCAACTAGACAGCATACTAAAAAGCAGAGACATTGCTTTGCTAACAAAGGTCTGTCTAATCAGAGCCATGATTTTCCAGTAGTCATGCATGGATGTGAGTTGGACTATAAAGAAAGCTGAGCGCCGAAGAATTGATGCTGTTGAACTGTGGTGTTGGAGAAGACTCTTGAGAGTCCCTTGAACTGCAAGGAGATCCAACTAGTCTATCCTAAAGGAAATCAGTCCTGAATATTCATTGGAAGGACTGATGCTGAAGCTGAAACGCCAATATTTTGGCCATCTACTGCAAAGAACTGACTCATTTTAAAAGACCCTGATGCTGAGAGAGATTGAAGGTGGGAGGGCAAGGGGATGACAGAGGATGAGATGGTTTGATGGCATCACGGACTCAATGAACATGAGTTTGAGTAAGCTCCGGCAGTTGGCGATGGACAGGAAAGCCTGGCATGCTGTATTCCATGTGGTTGCAAAGAGTTGGACACGACCAACGAACTGAACTGAGCTGAAATATGGTATGACTTCTTCACCTGATATGTCTACAAAAACCCTATTGGCAAACAAGTTTACATTTCTAGGTTATGGAGATTAGGATTTTTGCATATACTTTTTTTTTTCAATTGGAGGATAATTTCTTTACAATGTTGTTTTGGTTTCTTTTGTACAATCACCTCTAAGCATACATATAACTTCTCCTTAAGCATACATAAACCCTCCTTCTTAAGCCTCTCTCCCACCCCATCCCTCCAGGTCACCACAGAGTACCAGGTTGTGTTATACAAAACCCTGTGTTAAAAAGCAACCTCCCATTAGCTATTTATTTTACACACATGTTTTTGATATATGCAAATAGTACCATGACACTATGCTTTAATCATTTAAAAAAAAACAAAATAAGAGCTAACACATGAGCACTTATTAAGCATCAGAAACTTCTCTGAACACTCTATACATAACAAAATATTCCTTACACCAACTATGGAAAATTGATATTATGAAAACCCATATGTCACAGGTGGTGAAGTACTACATAAAGATGCTTATTGCCTAATATCACAGAAATGATCATTACACACTTGGCTGTGGCCTTAATATCTTCATCATATAATCTCTCAGATTTATAAATACCAGTATGTGTATGCTTATAAATAATGCAAAGTATAGCCAAATATTTTTCTAACTATAACGTATATCTAAAATTCAAATGCAATATTAAGTTTTACATTATTCATATCTGATTTATTTTCTGTTATCACTCCTCCTAAATAACTCTATTTTCTTCAGACCAACCTCAATATTAGGGCATGTTTTCTATACTGAATGTATAATGACTTGGAAAAGATTTTTTCTGATGACAGCTAGTTTAAAACTTTACTGCTCCTACTGCTAAGTTGCTTCAATCGTGTCTGACTCTGTGCGACCCATAGATGGCAGCCCACCAGGCTCCCCCATCCCTGGGATTCTCCAAGCAAGAACACTGCAGTGGTTAAAACTTTAAGGACATGTGAATAAATTTTTTTGAGTCAGAAGCAAACCAAATATATGCAATTGTGTGTTTGTATATGTGTGTGATTGTGAAAGTAGGGAACAGTGTCCCAAATCCAATTAAGAAGGCATAAAATGTAAAACCCAAAGTGAACAGGAAGGTAATATATATCAATTTATGTAGTAGGGACATAGATGGCCAGAAATTCAATCTATCACACATATCAAAAGTGAAGCTTCTTCTAGAATACATAAAAAATCTGAATGCACCAACAGAAGAGATTACGTTCTTAGAATCCACAGACAGAAAAGGAAATGCTTAAAATTGTATGTTGCACGGATTTGAAATGAAATTGGATTCCTTCAGTAACTGACCAAGGTGCTGTCAAATCCAAATGAGCAAACAATACATTGTACACTTCAAAAGAGGGCTCTCTCAACTAATGAATAAAAATGTCTCATTTCAACCAAAATATGAGAAGATATTTTGATACAAGACTGTTCTCTCCTTGCCATTCTGTCTCATTTCTGGTGATAGCAAATTCCCTTGTCATCATCTAAGGATCCGAATCACTAGAGAATATTAAGAAAAACATTTTTGAGCAGCCTGCATTAAGAGTATAGCTTATTGTTTCTTCTCAAAAAACCAATGAAAATATGAATATAGCTTTCTAATTCTTAGTGCAAAATGCTAAGGGTTTACAACTGTCATAAAATCTCTGTGTTTTCAGTCAGACTTCAAATTGATCCTATTTTTCCTGAAGGACATTACATTACAATAACATTTCTCCTCAACAGCTTTTATCTCAAGAACCAAGAACATGAGTGGGATTAATCTTGTCTGAAAACAGAGTGGATCATACTATGGTTGAAATAGGAAGCAGCCATAGGTGTTCTGCCTCAGTGCCTTGTACTAAAGCAAACTGGATAATCTTTGTAGAATTCTCCACCTGGAAGGATATTGGTTTTCTATTATTTTTGTAAGTTGACAGGATAGATCATGAGTTTAGAAATATATATATATATATATATATTTAGAAAATATATATATATATATATTTAGAAAAGTAAACCTAGAATTAGTCAATGCATTTTCTTCCATAATTGGTGCTTTTTCTTTTTCTTTTTTTCCTGTTTTTCTAGTCTCTGAGATTCTCTTATTCTGCAAAAATTTCCTCAGGGTTCATTTTAAAGTTCATTTTTAAGTTATTTTTTAGATAAACCAGCTAGTCAGGTATACTAGAAAGCCACCGAAATGCTCAGGGTTCTCAAGCTCTGAATACCTAATCCCTTTGAAATATGTGTAATTAACAAGAAATACATTTTGAGTAACGTGGTCAGAAGATAAAGTCCAAACAACAGGGAGACAGGCTTGGGCTGCACTGGGACCTATTTGTGCTTTTATCAAATAATTAGATACCTTGCATGGATCCATGATCATTTTAAAAAATAAAATACAACATGAGTTTAAAACAAAGATGTGCATACATGAGGATCATTTATTAGCATTTGTGCAATTTGTATTTAAAACTGCTTGGCTTTGATGACTCATAAACAAAATTATGTGGAAAGGGAAAATAATTTAAATACTTAGAAATAACACCCACTCAGTGAGAGATGATTAATCCTATCTTAGAAGGAAAAAAAAAAAAAAAGAATCTCAGAACTGAAGGTCACCTCAAGGCATAGCTATGCTTATCTACTTGAAGCAGATTTTTAAAATCCTAGATTTAAGGATATCTGTGATAGATATCTCATACCTTTCTTTTGAAAAGTAACCTTCTCTTTAGTCAACTGTCCAATCAATAGCATCTGCTTAGGTCTAAGTTTCTCCAATAGTATACAGAAGAGTCACCTGAGAAGCCTATAAGTAATGCAGATCACCAAGACCCACTCCAGGAATCCTGCTTGATTCACTGGGTTAGGAGGATGAAGTAAGAGACACTGTAACAACTCCCAAGTGATTCTGGTGTAAGTGGCTTGTGGATAATATTTTGGGAAACAATGTGTCAATTAACTTGAACTCCTTATAATGACCTTTCAAATCTAGCCATAATAAATACCCAATGTTCTTTACCACCTGTATAGGTACAATTATATTATAAAGACAATGGAACCTGTGATACCAGTCAGGAGTATATTAAACCCCTCAGATTAACAGAAGTGTTGATTTAGCTTCAGGGAAGATTTGTTCTTTGTCCTTATCTTTTGGTTGTAATTTTCCGTTTGCTTCATTTCCATGATCAATTCTATTCTTGTATTATATTTCTAGTGTAAATATTAAGTCTTTTACTAACTTACTAAGAAGATCTAGTCTTTCTTGAACTTTAGTTCTCTTTTTCTAATGGTATATCGACTCTCTTGTATGGTCAAATTTGTTCTTGAACTACACAACTATTGGCAAATCCTTTACCATCAATTCTCAGTTGTACAATATTGATCACCGTTGAGCCTACAAGTCCACACATTAGCATATACTTGGACTGCATAAGTGTCCTTGCTTCAAAATGAAATTATTTCTAACTGTTAGCATTACAAAGCCCCGGAAGGCCACTTATATGTAATACACAGGTACAGTACTTCTACTGTAATTTATCTTAAATTATTCCTCAAATCATTGTCATGTATGGAAAGTCAGATGACTTAATATTATACAGTTTGACTTGAGAAATGGGCTTATTGGGAAAACTTTGGGGCCAAGATTAAGTAATAGAAGGCACAGATTCTCCAACCCATAGTCATCTCAAAGAGGCATGCATTCAGTGGAAGGGGTTTTCTCTTCATACCATTATTCTTCTTGCTTATGGGCAAGGCAAGAAAGCAACTTTGTCTGCCAGAAAATTAAACAAATGGATGAGCCAGTTTGCAGGGCAGGAATAGAGATGCAGACATAGAGGATGGACATGTGCACACGGGGTGGGGGGCGGAGTGGGATGAATCTGGGGATTCGGACTGACATAGACACGCTTTGCTTGTTGTTGTTTAGATGCTAAGTTCTGTCCAATTCATGTGACTCCATGGACTGTAGCCCTTCAGGCTCCTCTGTCCATGGGATTTCCCAGGCAAGAACACTGGAGTGGCTTACCATTTTTTCCTCTGAGGGATCTTCACAACCCAAGGATTGAACTTACGTCTCCTGCATTGGCAGGCAGATTCTTTTACTGCTGAGCCATCAGGGAAGCCATATATATGTATATATATATATGTATATATATATATGTATATATATATATATATATATATATATATATATACCACATGTAAAACAGATAGCTAGTGGGAACCTGGGGTATAGTAAAGGGAGCTCAGTTCAGTGCTCTGTAATGACCTAGGTGGGTAGCATGGGGGGTGGGGAGAAAGGTCCAAGAAGCAGGGATATATGTACCATACATATACATATAGCTGATTCACCTCATTGTATCTGTTCAGTTCAGTCACTCAATCGTGTCCGACTCTTTGTGATCCCATGAATCGCAGCACGCCAGGCCTCACTGTCCATCACCAACTCCCAGAGTTCACTCAGACTCATGTCCATTGAGTCAGTGATGCCATCCAGCCATCTCATCCTCTGCCGTCCCCTTCGCCTCCTGCTTCCAATCCCTCCCTGCATCAATCTTTTCCAATGAGTCAACTCTTTGCATGAGGTGGCCAAAGTACTGGAGTTTTAGCTTCAGCATCATTTATAATCCAATTTTTTTAAAAGAGAATTTCTTGGCACTAAGTGTTTAGTTATTTCTGGAGTTGTCGAGAAAAATCTAGCTGCCAGAATTTTAAGAATTTGAGGTGAATGAGAGGTGAGTGATAAAACTTTCTGCCACAGAGGAAAAAACCATCAATTCCCTTGACTGGAGGAAAGCTACCTGACTTATTAAGAAAAGGGAGTAGCTACTGGTCCTAGTTAGCTGGCTCTCCAGATAAACAAGAATGACCTACTATGGTCATTTAACACAATTCAGCATGTTTAGTTTTACTTCTGATTCTACACACTGTCTTCTAATGACTGTGGTTTCAACCACAATTTCCACCTTATACCTAAGGGGAGTTGGAATAAGAAATTTTACTAAGGCAGTTCTATTTCCAGTTTTTTTAAAGGAATGTCCACACTGTTCTCCATAGTGGCTGTACTAGTTTGCATTCCCACCAACAGTGTAAGAGGGTTCTCTTTTCTCTACAGCCACTACGGAGAACTGTGTGGAGATTCCTGAAAAACTGGAAATAGAACTGCCTTATGACCCAGCAATTCCACTGCTGGGCATACACACCGAGGAAACCAGAATTGAAAGAGACACATGTACCCCAATGTTCATTGCAGCACTGTTTATAATAGCCAGGACATGGAAGCAACCTAGATGTCCATCAGCAGATGAATGGATCAGAAAGCTGTGGTACATATACACAATGGAGTATTACTCAGCCGTTAAAAAGAATACATTTAATCAGTTCTAATGAGGTGGATGAAACTGGAGCCGATTATACAGAGTGAACTAAGCCAGAAAGAAAAACACCAAGATAGTATACCAATGCATATATATGCAATTTAGAAAGATGGTAATGATAACCCTGTATGTGAGGGAGCAAAAGAGACACAGATATATAGAACAGTCTTTTGGACTCTGTGGGAGAGAGAGAGGGTGGGATGATTTGGGAGAATGGCATTGAAACATGTATAATATCATATATGAAATGAATCGCCAGTCTAGGTTCGAAGCAGGATACAGGATGCTTGGGGCTGGTCCACTGGGATGACCCAAAGGGATGGTACAGGGAGGAAGGTGGGAGGGAGGTTCAGGAAGGGGAACACGTGAATACCTGTGGTGGATTCATGTTGATGTATGACAAAACCAATACAATATTATAATTAGCCTCCAATTAAAATAAATAAATTCAAATTTAAACAAAGAAATTTTACTAAGTTACAGTATTTGTGATATAATGGACTATTTATTGCATTATATAAATCTAAAGTAAATAAATATATAGCCACTATTTTTTTTCAACCAAATATTCAATAAACACAAAACTTTTACAGTGTGTTAATGAAAACCACCTTGTTTATAACCCCTTTGGAAACAGTGGAATAAATAAAGAATTAAGAGGCAAATATTTGACCTCTGGACTGAGTTTATACATTATAAACTTCAGATTACCTGACTTTTAAAATTTAATAAATAAATAAATAAAAATTTTAACTTACTTTATTTTGTTAATAATGCGGACAATTTGGATTTTATGTTCTCTAGATCATTTAAAGCATGAAAATTGTATGTCCCCAAGTTTATACATTAATGTAACCCCCCCCAAATTAGCTATAAGTCTGTTATTAAATGATATCTTTCACCATAGCTTTCAGTAGTGTGATATGCCTTCATAAAAAAAAAAAAATGTTTCCAACTGCCATAAAGAGCGGAGAAGGCAATGGCACCCCACTCCAGTACTCTTGCCTGGAAAATCCCATGGACAGAGGAGCCTGGTAGGCTGCAGGGGGTCACTAGGAGTCGGACATGACTGAGTGACTTCCCTTTCACTTTTCACTTAACTTGGAGAAGGAAATGGCAACCCACTCCAGTGTTCTTGCCTGGAGAATCCCAAACGGTTTCTGGTATATGTTTGTATAGGGCCCTACCCTATTGGGTATTCTAGTTTTCAGTTACAAATCTTTCTAAATTTGTTTATTTTGCTAGCAGCTGTTTACCCATTTTGAAACACTTTGCATGTCTTCTTTCCTATTCCATCTCTGTATTGAGATTAATAACAGCTGACTGTTGTCCTCCTCTTTAATATTTCACATGATTGAGCTAGTTAATATCACCCATTTTCCTATTCTTCTGGAGGCTAAACAATCTCAACTGATTGAGATGTTAAGGGCCATTCTATTTGACTAATTTGTCCATTTAAATTTGCTCTCTTACTCAGGAAAAATGTATGAATTAATATTCTAATGAGGATTGCTTAATATAAATTGTTGAATGGGATTACATCCAGGATGAAACAAACCACTTGAAGTATTTTTGTTTTTTAGCTCCTTGTTGGCTATCCCTTTTAAATACAGCTGCTGTTGCTGCTAAGTTGCTTCAGTCGTGTCCGACTCTGTGCGACCCCATAGACGGCAGCCCACCAGGCTCCCCCATCCCTGGGATTCTCCAGGCAAGAACACCGGAGTGGGTTGCCATTTCCTTCTCCAATGCATGAAAGTGAAAAGTGAAAGTGAAGTTGCTCAGTAGTGTCCGACTCTTAGCGACGCTATGGATTGCAGCCTACCAGGCTCCTCCATCCGTGGGATTTTCCAGGCAAGAGTATTGGAGTGGGGTACCATTGCATTCCCAAACTCCTAACCTAACCCCCCACCTTTCCTCCTGGTAGCCATAAGTTTGCACCCTAAGTCTGTGAATCTGTTTCTGTCTTTTATATGAGTTTATTTGTGTCATTCTTTTTTTAGATTTCACATGTAAATGATATCATGATACTGTCTTTCTCTAAGTATTGAAAATAAAGGGGATTCAAAGAGAATAATAATTTGTTTAATAGATGATGGAACAGCTTAGGCAACAGACATAATGCTATAACGAGCCCAGAGACATGCCCACCAGGCAAAAGCTGTCATCACATGGATTTGTTTAGCAATCTCCTAGTTATTAAGAAAACAGGCAGCAATGACAAGAATCTGCTAGACAAAAAGGAGAGAGAAATGATCTCTGATCCTTTATTCGCTGATACCCTGCTGTATTTCACATTGGACAAGCCCAGGCAAAAATCAGTTGTCATGGGCCACAGGCAATGGGCAACATTGCCTGTGAAGGTCATTTCCCTGATAATGTTAAACAAAACAGGTAATAGGGCGTAAGAAAGTGCCTGAGGGCAAAAGTGTCACACCTGTTAATTAGAGTACACATATTTCAGCATGTACATTACCACACTGCTATAAACATTAGTGGATGTTGATGGCAATAATTATTGGATATGAAGAAACCTAAAATCAGAACTCATATCAGAATTTTTAAAAGCACATTTTTATAATTTTGCTATTTAACAATTGTATATGAGTACAGAGTTAGCCAATAGCAATATTCAAATAATATGAAGTATTGGGAGGATATAGGAAAATCTGAATTAAATCTTCACATGTAATTGTAGAGCATCAGTAGATACTGCAGAAATTTGTCAGATCAATAGCTGATAGCAGTGGTAAATGATGAAAGGCAAAATCAGAAAAGCAGATTAATACTGATTTTGGGAAAGGCTGAGCTAAAATGGATTTTTATTCAGGAAAACTGGTATAAAATTTATGGTTAAAACATGCATAATATTTTATCATGGAAATATAAAATTTGAGCTTGGAAAACTTTCACGGTGACAAACATCAATAGAGGACCCCATAGAACTTTGATGTGTAGGATTTGAACAGCTTCAATCTTCACTACCCTCTCAACATATTTTTAAGTTACTATTTAATTTTCCTGCGGATACACTTTAACTTTGTTTGTTTCTGAGAATTCTGTTTAAAATTAAGCTTTGGAATGCATTTGATTTATCGATTGAATTAAAGTAACTCGACATATGTACATCATTGAGTCTTTCTCTCAAAGAATAGAGCTGCAAGTCCACAGAGCTTAAGACACTGAGAGTCACACAGCAAAGTATTTGAGAGGAGAGAGCTTCAAAGCGAGAAAACCAGAGATCTTCAGGGGGTTCCCCAGTAGTGGAAACTGTCTAAGGTCAAAGTATTAGTCTGCTAGGGTTGCCATACAAAATAATACAGAATGGATGGCTGAGAAAAGAAAATTCATTTTATCACAGTTCTAGAAGATAGAGACATAAATTTGCCAACAAAGGCCTGTATAGTCAAAGTTACAGTTTTTCTAGGAGTCAAGTATGGATGTGAGAGTTGAACTAATAAAGAAGGTTGAGCACCAAAGAATTAATGCTTTTGAACTGTGGTGCTGGAGAAGACTCTTGAGAGTCCTTTGACTAGCAAGGAGATCAAACTAGTCTATCCTAAAGGAAATCAACCCTGTATATTCATGGAAAGGACTGATGCTGAAGCTGAAGCTCCAATACTTTGGCCACCTGATGGGAAGAGCTGACTCATTGGAAAGGACTCTGAGGCCAGGAAAGATTGAGGGCAGGAGGAAAAGGGGGCTACAGAGGATGAGCCACTTGGACGTCATCATCAGCTCAATAGACTTGAGTTTGGGCAAACTCTGGGAGATGGTGAATGACAGGGAAGCCTGGCATGCTGCAGTCCATAGGGTCACAAAGAGTTGGACAACACTCGTCAGGAAGCATTTAACAGGAGACATCCTGTGTGCTGTTTTTGAAATGTCAGGAATTCTCTGTTCCTTATTAATTCCTGAATATTCAGGAATTAAGAGGAGAGGGAAGCCTCTGCCAGGCATTGAGGAATCCAGGCATTTCCCTCATTATTCTATATGGTGATAGGTACCCTCTTCCTTTTTATGAACCGTGTGGTAAAAGTGATTATTTACAACCCTCTCTCTTTCATATGTATGACCTCATGTTTCCTCACAGAATGTGGTCCACTGGAGAAGGGAATGGCAAACCACTTCAGTATTCTTGCCTTGAGAACCCCATGAACAGTATGAAAAGGCAAAATGATAGGATACTGAAAGAGGAACTCCCCAGGTCAGTAGGTGCCCAATATGTTACTGGAGATCAGTGGAGAAATAACTCCAGAAAGAATGAAAAGATGGAGCCAAAGCAAAAACAATACCCGGCTGTGGATATGACTGGTGATAGAAGCAAGGTCCAATGCTGTAAAGAGCAATATTGCATAGGAACCTGGAATGTCAGGTCCATGAATCAAGGCAAATTGGAAGTGGTCAAACAAGAGATGGAAAGAATGAATGTCGACATTCTAGGAATCAGTGAACTAAAATGGACTGGAATGGGTCAATTTAACTCAGATGACCATTATATCTACTACTGCAGGCAGGAATCCTTCAGAAGAAATGGAATAGCCATCATGGTCAACAAAAGAGTCCAAAATGCAGTACTAGGATGCAATTTCAAAAATGACAGAATGATCTCTGTTCATCTCCAAGGCAAACCATTCAATATCGCAGTTATCCAAGTCTATGCCCCAACCAGTAACAATGAAGAAGCTGAAGTTGGATGGTTTTATGAAGACCTACAAGACCTTTTAGAACTAGCAACCAAAAAAGATGTCCTTTTCATTATAGGGGACTGGAATGCAAAAGGAGGAAGTCAAAAAACACCTGGAGCAACAGGCAAATTTGGCCTTGGAATGTGGAATGAAGCAGGGCAAAGACTAATAGAGTTTTGCCAAGCAAATGCACTGGTCATACCAAACACCCTGTTTCAACAACACAAGAGAAGACTCTACACATGGACATCACCAGATGGTCAACAACAAAATCAGACTGATTATATTCTTTGCAGCCAAAGATGGAAAAGCTCTATACAGTCAACAAAAACAAGACCAGGAGTTGACTGTGGCTCAGATCATGAACTCATTACCAAATTCAGACTCAAATTGAAGAAAGTAGGGAAAACTGCCAGACCATTCAGGTATGACCTAAATCAAATCCCTTATGATTATACAGTGGAAGTGAGAAATAGATTTAAGGGCCTAGATCTGATAGATAGAGTGCCTGATGAACTATGGAATGAGGCTCGTGACATTGTACAGGAGACAGGGATCAAGACCATCCCTATGGAAAAGAAATACAAAAAATCAAAATGGCTGACTGGGGAGGCCTTACAAATAGCTGTGAAAAGAAGAGAGGCAAAAAGCAAAGGAGAAAAGGAAAGATATAAGCATCTGAATGCAGAGTTCCAGAGAACAGCAAGAAGAGATAAGAAAGCCTTCTTCAGTGATCAATGCAAAGAAATAAAGGAAAAGAGCAGAATGGAAAGGACTAGATATCTCGTCAAGAAAATTAGAGATACCAAGGGAACATTTCATGCAAAGATGGGCTCGATAAAGGACAGAAATGGTATGCATATAATAGAAGCAGAAGATATTAAGAAGAGGTGGCAAGAATACACAGAACTGTACAAAAAAGATCTTTACGACCCAGATAATCATGATGGTGTGATCACTCATCTAGAGCCAAACATCCTGGAAGGTGAAGTCAAGTGGGCCCTGGAAAGTGTCACAACGAACAAAGCTAGTAGAGGTGATAGAATTCCAGTTGAGCTGTTTCAAATCCTGAAAGATGATGTTGTGGAAGTGCTACACTCACTATGCCAGCAAATTTGGAAAACTCAGCAATGGCCACAGGACTGGGAAAGGTCAGTTTTCATTCCAATCCCAAAGAAAGGCAATGCCAAAGAATGCTAAAACTACTGCACAATTGCACTCATCTGACATGCTAGTAAAGTAATTCTCAAAATTCTCCAAGCCAGGCTTCAGCAATATGTGAACTGTGAACTTCCCGATGTTCAAGCTGGTTTTAGAAAAGGCAGAGGAACCAGAGATCAAATTGCCAACATCCACTGGATCATGGGAAAAGCAAGAGAGTTCCAGAAAAACATCTATTTCTGCTTTATTAACTATGTCAAAGCCTTTGAGTGTGTGGATCACAATAAACTGGAAAATTCTGAAAAAGATGGGTATACCAGACTACCTGACCTGCCTCTCGAGAAATCTATATGCAGATCAGGAAGCAGCAGTTAGAACTGGACATGGAACAACAGACTGGTTCCAAATAGGAAAAGGAGTATGTCAAGGCTGTATATTGTCACCCTGCTTATTTAGCTTATATGCAGAGTACATCATGAGAAACGCTGGACTGGAAGAAACACAAGCTGGAATCAAGATTGCCGGGAGAAATATCAATAACCTCAGATACGCAGATGACACCACCTTTATGGCAGAAAGTGAAGAGGAACTAAAAAGCCTCTTGATGAAAGTGAAAGTGGAGAGTGAAAAAGTTGGTTTAAAGCTCAACATTCAGAAAACGAAGATCATGGCAGCTGGTCCCATCACTTCATGGGAAATAGAGGGAGAAACAGTGGAAACAGTGTTAGACTTTATTTGGGGTGGCTCCAAAATCACTGCAGATGGTGATTGCCGCCATGAATTTAAAAGACACTTACTCCCTGGAAGAAAAGTTATGACCAACCTAGATAGTATATTCAAAAGCAGAGACATTACTTTGCTGACTAAGGTCCATCTAGTCAAGGCTATGGTTTTTCCTGTGGTCATGTACGGATGTGAGAGTTGGACTATGAAGAAGGCTGAGCACTGAAGAATTGATGCTTTTGAACTGTGTTGTTGGAGAAGACTCTTGAGAGTCCCTTGGACTGCATGGAGTTCCAACCAGTCCATTCTGAAGGAGATCAACCCTGGGATTTCTTTGGAAGGATCGATGCTAAAGGTGAAACTCCAGTACTTGTCCACCTCATGCGAAGAGTTGACTCATTGGAAAAGACTGTGATGCTGGGAGGGATTGGGGGCAGAAGGAGAAGGGGATGACAGAGGATGAGATGGCTGGATGGCATCACTGACTTGATGGAAATTGGTCTGGGTGAACTCCGGGAGTTAGTGATGGACAGGGAGGCTTGGCGTGCTGCGATTCATGGTGTCACAAAGAGTCGGACACGACTGAGCGTCTGAACTGATTATTTACAAACCTCTCTCTTCCATATGTATCACCTCATGTTTCCTTGATAACTTGTAAGTTTGTTATTATCTATGTTGAAAATAGCTGCCTTGTAAGACAATGTAAATACTCACACAATGTTAAATAAGACACCTCTGCTCCGTCAGAGGTTTGTTCCCCGTGTCTTGCTTTCTCTCTCTCTCTCTCTCTCTCTCTCTCTCTCTCTCTCTCTCTCTCTCTCTCTCTCTCTCTCTCTCTCTCTTTCAGGCTAATCCCCTGGAGCTTAGAGGTCCTCTGGGTTCACTTTCCTGCCTGGTCTATTAAGACCCTCTCAAGAAGGGTCTCTGCACCTTCATCCCATCGAGAGGGTGCCTGAGGCCTTCGTGAACAGAGCAAGCCCTGTGCTAGGGGCTTTATTGGCTTTCTGCGTAAACCAAGGAATATCAGCCTCTTTCTCTCTCCTTTAATCAGTGGACTCCAGACCACCAGGTTCCGGTCCATTAAAGGACCTCAACAAACACTGAGTGACTGAACAGCAGAAATTAGAAGTCCAATATCAAAATGTCAATGGCTTTGGTTTCCCTACAGACCTCTCTGCTTGGTTTGAAGATGCTCTCTTTTCACTTTACCCACATGTAGCCTTTTCTCTGCTCACATGTATCCATGGTGTTTCCTCCTCTCCTATAGTGTGAAAATCATATTGAATCAGAGCCCCACCCTTTCAGTTCAGTTCAGTTCAGTTCAGTTCAGTTGCTTAATCATGTCCAAATCTTTGCAACAACATGGACTGCAGCACACCAGGCCTCCCTGTCCATCACCAACTCCCCGAGTTTACTCAGACTCATGTCCATTAAGCCAGTGATGCCATCCAACAATCTCATCCTCTGTCATCCCCTTTTCCTCCTGCTTTCAATTTTTCCTAGCATCAGGGTCTTTTCAAATGAGTCAGTTCTTCACAGCAGGTGGTCAAAGTATTGGAGTTTCAGCTTCAGCATCAGTCCTTCCAGTGAATATTCTGGACTGATTTCCTTTAGGACTGACTCGATGGATCTCCTTGCAGTCCAAGGGACTCTCAAGAGTCTTCTCAACACCACAGTTCAAAAGTATCAATTCGTTGGGGTTCAGCATTCTTTCTAGTCCAACTCTCACATTCATACGTGACTACTGGATAAACAACAGCTTTGACTAGATGGACCTTTGTTGGCAAAGTAAAGCCTCTGCTGTTTATTTATTTCTTTATTTTTATTTTTTTTAAATTTTTATTTTTACTTTATTTTACTTTACAATACTGTGTTGGTTTTGCCATACATTGACATGAATCCACCACGGGTGTACATGTGTTCCCAAACATGAACCCCCCTCCCACCTCCCTCCCCACAACATCTCTCTGGGTCATCCCCGTGCACCAGCCCCAAGCATGCTGTATCCTGCATTGGACATAGACTGGCCATTTGATTCTTACATGATAGTATACATGTTTCAATGCCATTCTCCCAAATTATCGCACCCTCTCCCTCTCCCTCTGAGTCCAAAAGTCCGCTATACACATCTGTGTCTTTTTTGCTGTCTTGCATACAGGGTCATCATTGCCATCTTTCTAAATTCCATATATATGTGTTAGTATACTGTATTGGTGTTTTTCCTTCTGGCTTACTTCACTCTGTATAATCGGCTCCAGTTTCATCCATCTCATCAGAACTGATTCAAATGTATTCTTTTTAATGCCTGAGTAATACTCCATTGTGTATATGTACCACAGCTTTCTTATCCATTCATCTGCTGATGGACATCTAGGTTGTTTCCATGTCCTGGCTATTATAAACAGTGCTGCGATGAACATTGGGGTACATGTGTCTCTTTCAATTCTGAGTTGGTCATAACTGCTTCCAAGGAGAAACTGTCTTTTAATGTCATGGCTGCAGTCACCATCTGCAGTGATTTTGGAGCCCAAGAAAATAAAAATCTGTCACCATTTCTATTGTTTCCCCATGATCTATTTGCCATGCAGTGATGGGACCAAATGCCATGATCTTAAGTTTTCTGAATGTGGAGTTTAAGCCAACTTTTTCACTCTCCTCTTTCACTTTCATCAAGAGGCTCTTTAGTTCTCTTAGAAATCTGCCATAAGGGTGGTGGCATCTGCATATCTGAGGTTATTGATATCTCTCCCAACAATTATGATTACACCTTGTGCTTCATCCAGTCCTGCATTTCTCATGATGTGCTCTGCCTGTAAGCTAAATAGGCAGGGTGACAATATGCAGCCTTGAGGTACTCCTTTTCCTATTTGGCACCAGTCTGTTGTTCCATGTCCAGGTCTAACTGTTGCCTCTTTTTTTTTCTTTTTTCTTTTTTTGAGATTGTGCATTATATTCCATTTATTTTTGTATTTACCACAATGATTGGTACAGAACAGGAGCCCAATGAATTTATGCTGAATGACAAAAAGCCTTATAATTTTTAGCCTGTGTAGCATTATAATTATTTTCCAGCCCTGTTGTTATAGCTTGATTATCTATAACTGCGGTTGTATTCAAAGAATGGTTCTTGGTCATTACCCTGAGAACTTGTTAGAATAAAGAATCTCAGGACCTACCACTGACATACTGTACTAGAATCTGCATTTTAATAAGATCTCTGGGTTTTTCATATGTGAAAACACTGCTTCTCGTATTTCCTATCCTTTTATTAACATGGTCAAGCTTTGTTTTCATAAGCTCTTGCCCTATGAATGTATTTATGAGTTTTATGTTGATTCCTATGGGATTTTTACTTTATTATTATTTTGTACTTTACAATATTGTACTGGTTTTGCCATACATCAGCGTGAATCTGTCACAGGTGTACATATGTTTCCAATCCTGAATTCCCTCTCACCATACAGATTTCTCAGGAGGTAGGTCATGTGGTCTGCTTTCCATCTCTTGAAGAATTTTCCACAGTTTGCTGTGATCCACACAGTCGAAGGCTTTGACATAGTCAATAAAGAAGAAATAAATATTTTTCTGGCGCTCTCTTTCTTTTTTGATGATCCAGTGGATTTGGCAATGTGATCACTGGTTTTTCTGCCTTTTCTAAATCCAGCATGAATGTCTGGAAGTTCTCAGTTCCCATACTGCTGAAGCCTGGCTTGGATAATTTTGCTCTAGGTGAATGATCACACCATTGTGATTATCTGGATTTTGAATATTTTTTTTGGATAGTTCTTCTGTGTATTCTTGCCATCTCTTCTTAATATCTTCTGCTTCTGTTAGGTCCATATCATTTCTATCCTTTATTGTGCCCATCTTTGTATGAAAAATTCCTTGGTATCTCTAATTTTCTTGAAAAGAAGTCGAGTCTTTCTGATCTATTGTTTTCTTCTATTTCTTTGCATTGATCCCTGAGGAAGAGTTTCTTATATCTCCTTGCTATTCTCTGGAACTCTGCATTCAAATGAGTATATCTTTTCTGTTCGCCTTTGCCTTTCACTTCTGTCCTTTTCATAGCTATTTTAAGCCCTCCTCAGACAACCATTTTGCTTTTGGCATTTCTTTTTCTTGGATATGGTCTTGATCACTGCCTCCTGTACAATGTGATGAGTCTCTGCCCATAGTTCTTCAGGTACTCTGTCTATCAGATCTAATCCCTTGAATTTATTTGTTACTTCTACTGTATAATCATAAGGGATTTGATTTAGGTCATACCTGAATGGTCTAGTGGTTTTCCCTGTTTTCGTCAATTTAGGTCTGAATTTGGCAATAAGGAGTTCATAATCTGAGTCACAGTTAGCTCCTAGCCTTGTTTTTGTTGACTCTTTAGAGCTTCTCCATCTTTGGCTGCAAAGAATATAATCAATCTGATTTTGATATGGACCATCTGGTGATGTCCATGTGAAGAGTCTTCTCTTGTGTTGTTGGAAGAGGGTGTTTGTTATGACCATCATGTTCTCTTGGCAAAACTCTATTAGGCTTTGCCCTGCTTCATTTTGTACTCCAAGGTCAAGCTTGCCTGTTATTTCAGGTATTTCATGACTTCCTACTTTTGCATTCCAGTCCCTATAATGAAAATAATATATTTTTTTGGTGTTAGTTCTAGAAGGTCTCGTAGGTCTTCAGAGAGCCATTCAACTCCATCTTCTTCAGCATTACTTTTCAGGGCATAGACTTGGATTACTGTGATTTTGAATGGTTTGCCTTGGAAGTGAACAGAGGTCATTCTGTCATTTTTGAGATTATCAGCATCCTGATATAGGGAAATAATATCTTAGTACCAATGGCACCCCACTCCAGTACTCTTGCCTGGAAAATCCCATGAACGGAGGAGCCTGGTGGGCTGCAGTCCATGGGATCGTGAAGAGTCGGACAATACTGAGTGACTTCATTTTCACTTTTCACTCTCATGCATTGGAGAAGGAAATGGAAACCCACTCCAGTGTTCTTGCCTGGAGAATCTCAGGGACAGAAGAGCCATCTCTGGGGTCGCACAGAGTCAGACACGACTGAAGCGACTTAGCAGCAGCAGCAACTATTATAAAAACAGTTGTGACCTTATAAATTTTGAGTCAGTATTTCCCTTAGGTGAAAATATTACCTGTAGCATAGTGCTTTGATCAGATTCATTTTAGTTTCTTTATAATCCCCGCAATACTGATGAAAGTATTTGAGTTTTACAATTCCAATTTCATTTTATTCCCAAAGAACAATTCTTTTAACATTTAATCTATTTATCCATCTAGACAACTTTGTATGAATGATGCTAGTATGTTAATGATTGTCTCATATGAGTAATGAAAAATTATGCATTTCTGTGAGTAACGTGAAATGGCTCTTTTCCTTCAGTGTCCATTAAGGAAGGAGTGTGTATATATATAATATATATATAAAATATATATATTATTTTAATAGAATGTATCATTGCATAGTTTAGTGGAAAAGATCCTTGCAGAAAAAACAATAGCTATTAGATCAAAATACATAACAGCTACTGTGGGTAGAAGTGTTCTGAGAACTTGCTAGCCAAGCATGGTTGTTTCAGTCCCTGGTGGACAGAAGAGTATCACAGCTCAATTCAAAGCTGGCTGTGTCAAGCCCTTCAGACTCACTTCTCATTCAACGACTAAAATTATCTATACTGGTCTATTCCCACTTGCCACAGTTGATGGGCAGAAAGTGTATGTTGGCTCTGCCTTTTCACTTTTAATAGCTACATTCATCAATGTTTTATTGCATCTACTGTTTACTGGGCACTTTGCTAGGCACTGGGGATGAAGAAATCATATACAACTTGGTCCCTGACTGCAAAGTGTTTATAACCTAATTTACAGTCTAAATATGACTTCTCAGCCCCATAACGCTACGGTTCCTCTCGATATAAAAAGGAATTGGCTACTATCATCGAATTCATGCTATCATTGAAGACTGCTTTGGGGAAACATGAGTTTATCCTGGACTCTGGGGATGGATATTTAATCATCATATATTCTACATTTTCTGTGTACCAGGTGTGAGGCTAAGCACTTTACAAAAATAAAGAATATTTCATTTTGTACACATAAGTAACTTCTGAGAGACATTTGAATCTCTCACTTTGATACCGGTGAAAACCAAGGCTTAGAGAAGAAAAGTCGTTTTCCTAAAGCTCTCAATACACGTGCCTCAGATCAGCCCAGGTCACTTTCTGCACAGTTCCTGCTTGTTCTCATTCTATTATCTGCCTTGCTGCATAGCAACTCAGGGACAAATCCACTTATGCTGATGAGAGTTAATCCATCTCTAAAATATTCTAAAAATATTGGATTTTAATCCTTAATACACACCAGGAATGGGAACAAGGAATAGTTGTCAGAATCAGGTTTACTATTGTGATTGATGCCAGGTTTATATCAGAGTTATTTAGAGTCTTTCTGGAACAGTGTGGAGTATAACTGACATTATAATGCTTGTTGTTTTACAATCATCCTTTATCATCAAATTTCATTCAATCCCTACCTATATATAATATATTTGCAAATGAACTGAAACTAAAGATAACACTGGAACATGGAAAATCAAAATATGATTCTGGCTTGAACCTGTTCTTAATTGGATCAAAAAACATAAAATTAACATGGGATTTGCTGTTTGTTTGTTTGGTTGGTTGGTTGGTTTTCATCTTTCTTTGGGAGGTTTATTTGCTGTTATTTGACCAAAGGCCACCTCAGAAGCTAAGCTTTCATGAAAATTTTTCATCTCAAAATCTTACAAAATTTGAGTTGTGAGAGCTCTGTGACTAGTTCAAGCTTGATCTTCACTTTCTTCATCAATTTCAGCTAGTTTCCTTCCCACGGCTTTAACAGAATAGATCTTGACTTTTTTCTTCTTCTTTATTTATCAGTTCAGTTCAGTCGCTCAGTCATGTCTGACTCTGTGACCCCATGGACTGTGGCATACCAGGCCTCACTGTCCATTACCAACTCCTGGAGTTTACTCAAACTCATATCCATTGAATCAGTAATGCCATCCAACAATCTCATCATCTGTCATCCCATTCTCCTCCTGCCTTCAATCAATCCCAGCATCAGGGTCTTTGCAAATGAGCCAGTTCTTCGCATGAGGTGGCCAAAGTATTAGAGTTTCAGATTCAACATCAGTCCTTCCAATGAATATTCAGGACTGATTAGGACGGACTGGTTGGATCTCCTTGCAGTCCAAGGGACTCTCAAGAGTCTTCTCCAACACCACAGTTCCATGATAGTTCCATGATCTTAGTTTCCTGAATGTTGAGCTTTAAGTCAACTTTTTCACTCACCTCTTTCACCTTCATCAAGAGGCTCTTTAGTTATTCTTCACTCTCTGCCATAAGGGTGGTATCATCTGCATATCTGAGGTTATTGGTATTTCTCCTGGCAATCTTTATTCCCTCTTGTACTTCATCTGGCCCAGCGTTTCTCATATATAGTCTGCATATAAGTTAGGTGACAATATAGTACAGGCTTGACATACTCCTTTCCCAACTTGGAACCAGTCTGCTATTTCAAGTCCAGTTCTAACTGTTGCTTCTTGACCTGCATACAGATTTCTCAGAAGGCAGGTAAGGCAGTCTGGTATTCTTATCTCTTGAAGAATTATACATAGTTTGTTGTGATCCACACAGTCAAAGGCTTTGGCTAGTCAATAAAGCAGAAATAGGTATTTTTCTAAAACTCTCTTCCTTTTTTGATGATTCAGTAGATGTTGGCAATTTGATCTCTGGTTCGTCTGGCTTTTCTAAATTCAGCTTGAATATCTGGAAGTTCATGGCACACATACTGCTGAAGCCTAGCTTGGAGAATTTTGAGCATTACTTTGCTAGTGTGGGAGATGCGTGCAATTGTGCGGTAGTTTGAGCATTCTTTGGCATTGCCTTTCTTTGGGATTGGAATGAAAACTGACCTTTTCCAGTCCTGCAGCCACTGCTGAGTTTTCCAAATTTGCTGGCATATTAAGTCCAGCACTTTCACAGCATCATCTTTCAGGATTTGTAATAGCTCCAGTGGAATTGCATCACCTCCACTAGCTTTGTTCTTAGTGATGCTTCCTAAGGCCCACTTGACTTCACATTCCAGGGTGTCTGGCTGTAGGTGAGTGTTCACATCATTGTGATCATCTGGATCATGAAGATCTTTTTGGGATAGCTCTTCTGTGTATTCTGGCCACCCTTTCTTAATATCCTCTGCTTCTGTTAAGTCTATACAATTTTTGTCTTTTATTGCTCCCATCTTTGCATGATTTTTCTTGGTATCTCTAATTTTCTTGAGGAGATCTCTAGTCTTTCCCATTCTATTGTTTTCCTCTATTTCTTTGCACTGACTACTGAGGAAGGCTTTCTTATCTCTCCTTTCTATTCTTTAGAATTCTGCATTCAAATGGGTATATGTTTCCATTTCTCCTTTGCCTTTCACTTCTCTTCATGGTTATTTGTAAGGCCTGCTCAGACAACCATTTTGCCTTTTTGCATTTCTTTTTCTTGGGGATGGTCTTCTCTGCCTCTTGTATAATTTTTTGAACCTCTGCCCTTAGTTCTTCAGGAACTGTCTCTATCAGATCTAATCCCGGGAATCTATTTCTCACTTCCACTGTATAATTGTAAGGGATTTGATTTAGGTCATACCTGAATGACCTAAATCTGAACTCCAGAAAGATTTAAGGTATAGAGCCAAAGCAAAAATAACACCTAGTTATGGATGTGACTGGTGATAGAAGCAAGGTCTGATGCTGTAAAGAGCATTATTGTATAGGAATCTGGAATGTTAGGTCCATGAATCAAGGCAAATTGGAAGTAGTCAAACAGGAGATGGCAAGAGTGAACATTGACATTCTAGGAATCAGTGAACTAAGATGGACTGCAATGGGTGAATTTAATTCAGATGACCATTATATCTACTACTGTGGGCAGGAGTCCCTTAGAAAAAATGGAGTAGCCATCATAGTCAATAAGAGTCCAAAATACAGTATTTGGATGCAATCTCAAAAACGACAGAATGATCTCTGTTCGTTTCCAAGGCAAACCTTTCAATATCATGGTAATCCAAGTCTATCCCCGACCAGTAACACTGAAGAAGCTGAAGTTGAATGGTTCTATAAAGACCTATAAGATCTTCTAAAACTAGCACCCCAGAAAGATTGTGGGATCATTTTCATTATAGGGGACTGGAATGCAAAAGTAGGAAATCAAGAAATACCTGGAGTAACAGGCAAATTTGGCCTTGGAGTACAGAAAGAAACAGGACAAAGGCTAATAGAGTTCTGCCATGAGAATGCACTAGTCATAGCAAACACCTTCTTCCAACAACACAAGAAAAGACTCTACACATGGACGTCACCAGATGGTCAATATGGAAATCAGATTGATTATATTATTTTCAGACAAAGATGGAGAAATTCTATACAGTCAGCAAAAACAAGACCGGGAGCTGAGTGTGGCACAAATCATAAACTCCTTATTGGCAAATACAGACTTAAATTGAAGAAAGCAGGAAAACCACTAGACCATTCAGATATGACCTAAATAAAATCCCTTACGATTATACAGTAGAAGTGAGAAATAGATTAAAGGGACTAGATATGATAGACAGACTGCCTGATGAACTGTGGATGGAGGTTCGTGACACTGTACAGGAGACAGGAATCAAGAATATCCCCAAGAAAAAGAAATGAAAAAAAGCAAAATGGCTGTCTGAGGAGGGCTTGCAAATAGCTGAGAAAAGAAAGGAAGTGAAAAGTAAAGGAGAAAAGGAAAGATATACCCATTTGAATGTAGAGTTCCAAAAAATAGCAAGGAGGGATAAGAAAGGCTTCCTCAGTGATCTGTGCAAAGAAATAGAGGAAAACAATAGAATGGGAAAGACTAGAGATCTCCTCAAGAAAATTAGAGATACAAAGCAAAATTATCATGCAAAGATGGGCACAATAAAGGACAGAAATGGTATAGACCTAACAGAAGAAGAAGATATTAAGAAGAGGTGGCAAGAATATACAAAACTGTACAAAAAAGATCTTCACAACCCAGACAGTCACGATGGTGTGAACACTCACACTCACCTAGAGCCAGACATCCTGGAATGTGAAGTCAAGTGGGCCTTAGGAAGCATCACTAAGAACAAAGCTAGTGGAGGTGATGCAATTCCACTGGAGCTTTTACAAATCCTAAAAGATGATGCTGTGAAAGTGCTGGACTTAATATGCCAGCAAATTTGGAAAACTCAGCAGTGGCTGCAGGACTGGAAAAGGTCAGTTTTCACTCCAATCCCAAAGTAAGGTACTGCCAAAAAATGCAAAAACTACCGCACAATTGCTCTCATCTCACACGCTAGTAAAGTAATACTCAAAATTCTCCAAGCCAGGCTCCAGCTATATGTGAACCATGAGTTTTCAGATGTTCAAGCCAGTTTTAGGAAAGGCAGAGGAACAAGAGATCAAATTGCCAACATCAGCTGGATCATCAAAAAAGCAAGAGTTTCAGAAAAAAACATCTATTTCTTCTTTATTGACTATACGAAAGCCTTTAACTGTGTGGATCACAATAGACTGTGGAAAGTTCTGAAAGAGATGGGAATACCAGACCACCTGACCTGCCTCTTGAGAAACCTGTATGCAGGTCAGGAAGCAACAGTTAGAACTGGTCATGGAACAACAGACTGGTTCCAAACAGGAAAAGGAGTATGTCAAAGCTGTATATTGTCATCCTGCTTATATAGCTTATATGCAGAGTACTTCATGAGAAACGCTGGGCTGGAAGAAGCACAAGCTGGAATCAAGATTGCTGGGAGAAATATCAATAACCTCAGATATGCAGATGACACCACCCTTATAGCAGAAAGTGAAGAAGAACTAAAGAGCCTCTTGATGAAAGTGAAAGAGGAGAGTGAAAAAGCTGGCCTAATGCTCAACATTCAGAAAACTAAGATCATGGCATCTGGTCCCATCACTTCATGGCAAATAGATGGAGAAACAGTGCAAATAGTGGCTGACTTTATTTTTTTTAGGCTCCAAAATCACTGCAGATGATGATTGCAGCCTTGAAATTAAAAGACGCTTACTCCTTGGAAGGAAAGTTATGACCCATCTATACGGCATATTAAAAAGCAGAGACATTACTTTGTCCACAAAGGTCCATCTAATCAAAGCTAAGGTTTTTCCAGTAGTCATGTATGGATGTGAGAGTTGGACTCTAATGAAAGCTGAGCACCGAAGAATTGATGCTTTTGAACTTTTGGTGTTGGAGAAGACTCTTGAGAGTCCCTTAGATTCCAAGGAGATCCAACCAGCCCATCCTAAAGGAAATCAGTCCTGAATATTCACTGGAAGTACTTAAGCTGAACATCTAATACTTTGGCTATCTGATGCCAACAGCTGACTCATTTGAAAAGACCCTGGTGCTGGGAAAGACTGAGGGCAGGAGGCGAAGGGGATGGCAGAGGATGAGATGCTTGGATGACATCACAACACAATGGACAGGGGTTTGGGTAGACTCTGGCAGTCGGTGATGGACAGGGAAGCCTGGAGTTCTCCAATTTATGGGGTTGCAAAGAGTAGGACACGACTGAGCGAGAACTGAACTGAACTGATACCTGAATGTTGTAGTGGTTTTCCCTACTTTCTTCCACTTAAGGCTGAATTTGGCAATAAGGAGTTCATGATCTGAGCCACACTCAGCTCCCAGTCTTGTTTTTGCTGACTGTATAGAGCTTGTCCATCTTTGGCTGCAAAGAATATAATAAATCTGATTTTGGTGTTGACCATCTGGTAATATCCATGTGTAGTCTTCTCTTGTGTTGTTGGAAGAGGGTGTTTGCTATGACCAGTGTGTTCTCTTGGCACAACTCTATTAGCCTTTGCCCTGCTTCATTCTGTACTCCAAGGCCAAATTTGTCTGTCATTCCGTGTATTTCTTGACTTCCTACTAGAACTGATGCTAGTAGAATTCTTCTTTCTAGAACTGATCCTACTAGAATTCTTCCTTCTAGAACTAATACCCAAAAAAGATGTCTTTTTCATTATAGTAGACTTGATCCAAAAGTAGGAAGTCAAGAAATACCAGGAGTAACAGGCAAATTTGGTTTTGGAGTACAGAATGAAACAGGGCAAAGGCTAATAGAGTTCTGCCAAGAGTATGCACTAGTCATTGTAAACACTCTGTTCCATATTTATAAGATTCTCTCATTTGGGAGGGGGCAAATATATGTTGTATAAACTGTTTAATGGTTATCTCAAGATAAAACTGACATCTGATGTCTTTGGTTTATCATGACTCAGAATGAGTTCTTCTTTGTGCCTAGTTTATTACCATGCCTCAAAAATTTCATTTGCTTTGAAGTCTAAAGTTTTTTTTTCACATGTGTTTATTTGATCTATCCTAATACATGAATTCTTTTTGATATCTGCTGTCTTATACTGCTTTATTCAGTCACTGACAATTCAATACATTCTTGAGAAGTACTATTAGTGAGAATGATTTAAAAATAAACCCAAAATACTTACCTACTTTTACAGCTACTGAGTATTGTCTCAAATGTTCTACTACTTCTGCTTGGCAGTGCAGAAGACCCAAAAGCCAGGGATCTCATTCCTGGGTCATGAAAATCCTCTAGAGGAAGGCATGGCAACCTATCCATATTGTTGACTGGGAAATTCCATGGACAGAGGAGCCTGGTGGGCTACAGTCCATGGGGTTGCAGAGAGTCAGAGACAGCAGCACGCACACACCCAGGTTTTTGTTATGTTCCAATTTTAGTTAGCATATTCACAGTGTATTTACCTCACCTTATAGTTCACAAACTAAAACATACTCACATCTGTTATTTCAATTAATCTTACCTATATTTATGGAAAGTAATACAGGCAGATATTTTATTTTTATGATATAGTTTATGAAAACAAAATTTTAAAAACTAATTAACTTGTCCAAAAATCACAGTGCTGTGAAACTGGCACTGGCAATCAAATATTCCCACATCAAGCCTTTGTAGTTTGTCTTGACGTTTTCCACTTTTTAGGAATGTACCGTGATATTGTTTATCCAATAACAGAAATAGATGCAAAGGAAAAAACATTTAAAATGGTCTTATCTCAAAAAATTCTTGTTAAACTAGTATCACTAAACTATACAGATGTGCATTTCAATCAGTAAAATTCACATAAATGAATGAAGATGTTAATTAAACTTCCATCATAGATCACAGATTACTACTTCATTACAGGCCAACCACTCCAAAGTCCGCAAAATAATTCCTTTTAAGTGTCACACCTCTTGGCAGTCTTTTCATCATTCAGTTAGTACTATTTAGAGTAGACATAACCCAGTAGATCAGCTTTTATAGTGAGCCACTGTACTCCTGTGATGGCAAGACTGATATGTGAAAAAACTGTTATACTGCAAAAACTGCCCTTGGATGAGTATGATCAAAAGGTACTGACAATATTTGATCTGAGGGCAACACAAATTGTTTACAAAACAAACCTTGCAGCATTTGACAAGTACATTTGCAGATTCTCACCTTCAGTTTTTGTTTTGTTTTGTTTTTTCATTTGTGTTTATAGGCATAATACCTAAGATATCTTATATCCACAAATGATATTCTAAGGAAAGATTATCTGAATCCCTTTTTAAAAATGTCAGAAATAGTGGAAACCTGCAACTCTAATTTTCGAGTCAATTATCCTGTAGAATTGCAAGCCCTTGCTTTGTGAGGGCAGATGGCATTATATTAGAAAGATGTCAGCACTTGGAGGCAGAAAAAATATTCTGACATTCTGTTACTGAGATCCATAAGTGATCTAGGTCCAGTTGAGGAAATCAAAAAAGGAATCAATGATAGTTTCCATTCTCAAGGAACTTGGCTTAATTGATGGCTTAACACAAAATATAAATTTAGAATTATCTACATGTTTGAAAATGCAAATTGCATATTATGGAATTACACATTACATACTTAGATTAGGGAGAGATTTACTACAGTATTACAGATCATGGAAGCTCTTCAGGAACAAGTTAATAATTCAGAAGGCTTCAGTATACATATGATTTTAACTTGTATGGAAAAAGAAAAGAATTCTGCATAAAAGGAACTTATTAAGTAAAGGAATAGATGCAAGAAATTATGGGGCATAGCCTTCAGAAAGTATATGTATTAAATAGGAGGAGCCTTAGAAATCAAATAGAGGCATTTATTTTAGGCAATAAATTCAACAGAAAATCATGAACACAAAACTGGAGAAGTGTACTTTACTGTAAAAATAAGGAGTCATTGAAGGTTTTGAACAGGAATGGGATTAACCTTAGGGAAGTCTTGACTGGCATTGACATATACATCTGTTTACACAAGTCAGAGACTAAACATAAGGAAATTAGCTTTGAGCCACTACAACTTCATAATACAGATTAGAATTAAAGTATAGAAGAAGTACCACGGAGGATTTTTTTTAAAAAACTTTGATTCATCAAGTATCTGGTGAATTTAATATGAGACAATTTAAGACGCAGAGCAAAAGACACTTATTATTAATAAAAATGTTGCCACTACATGTTTTGTTTTTTATAGGCCAGATACTTTATTAAGTATTCTACATATAATATCTTCCCTATATTCTCAACTATTTATGAAAAGTTTTATTCACATTTTATACTGAAGAAGCAAGGGCTTAAATAAAATAAATACTTTACTTACATATCAGAAAGCTCATGTATCAGATTCAAGATTCATTTTTGTGTCTCAACCCAGAAAGACTAAACAATTTTCACTTTGACCCTTGCAAGCCATTCATCCACTATCAATCCTATCTGTCTTGTTAAACACAAGATCACCCAATCAATCTGATGACTTCTGTACTATATTAATATATCTAAATATCTTTATATATCCCAAGAATTTGAACAGTGAACAATTCTCAGTACAAATAGGTACTTAACCTTTGTCAGTTCAGTTCAATTCAGTTCAGTTGCTCAATCATGTCCGACTCTGCAACCCCATGAATCGCAGCACGCCAGGCCTCCCTGTCCATCACCAACCCACAGAGTTCACTCAGACTCACGTCCATTGAGTCAGTGATGCCATCCAGCCACCTCATCCTCTGTCGTCCCCTTCTCCTCCTGCCCTCAATCCCTCCCAGCATCAGAGTCTTTTCCAATGAGTCAACTCTTTGCATGAGGTGGCCAAAGTACTGGAGTTTCAACTTCAGCATCATTCCTTCCAAAGAACACCCAGGACTGATCTCCTTTAGAATGGACTGGTTGGATCTCCTTGCAGTCCAAGGGACTCTCAAGAGTCTTCCCCAACACCATAGTTAAAACGCATCAATTCCTTGGTGCTCAGCTTTCTTCACAGTCCAACTCTCACACCCATAAATGACCACTGGAAAAACCATAGCCTTGACTAGACGGACCTTTGTTGGCAAAGTAATGTCTCTGCTTTTGAATATGCTATCTATTGTTTATAAATTCTGAAATCTAATTATGTTCCCCCATGGCACTCATTACAAAGCTGTCCATATTGTGACATTTTAATAAAGGTGTAAGCTAGCAGTTTCAAATGGGTTTTCTCCTTCCACATGCAAACATGAAAAATATATCCCTAATAAAGAATCTTAAAGGTAAAATATTGAGAAGAGACAGTAAATATAGAGAAGTGCAGAAAGGGAACTGCTATACAGAGAAGAGGTCCAAGGGTCATACTGGGGAAACTGTCTTGTAGAGATTTTCTCCAACGAGGTGACTGAAGTTTACTTTTCAGTATTCAAAAAAATTAGCAACTTCAGGCTTGTATTAGGAAAGCACTGATAAATGAGATGATGCATTCAATCAGATTATGATGCAGGTAAGGGGAGGTTTCAAAGACGGGGCATGCCATGGTTGGGTTTAGGGGAGCATCATGGTTACAATTGACAACTCTGTTGAGAACAAGAAACTAGAGAATCAAAGAGCATACTATGATCTAGTTCTTATAGATATATGCTGCCTGAAATCCTGGTCTTAATAATTTGTTTTATGTGACTCTGTTTAATATCCCATTATTACTCCACATTTTTGTTAAGTAAATTAGCCACTTGCATTTCAGCCATAATATTTAAAATTTGCCCTTTGGAGTGTGCTTGCTAACGTAATTCACTCATTTTTTTTTTTCTGTTTTGTTGGCTCTATTTGAATATTACAACAACTGAATATCTAAATTAGGAACAGTTTTATAGTAAATGAGGGGTCACATTTGAAGGAATTGAAATATTTCACATTAATTAATACTCTAATATTCTTATATGTTTGTGCATGTATATCTGTTCTCTTCACATAAAGTATGTGAATTTCATCCATTAAGTTACATATGTCAGTGTCATCTTTTCATTGCTGAGTAATATTTCATTGTGTGACTATGCAACAGTTTGTCTATTTATCCGTCTCTTGATACATTTTCTTGCCTTTCCATTGTTTTTAGTTTGTGGCTACTATGAATAAAGTTGTTAAGAATGTTCTTATAAATATTTTTGTGTTTTATACATATATGTATACACACACACACACACACACACACACACACACACATATATATGGGCTTCCCAGGTGGCACTAGTGGTAAAGAACCTGCCTGCCAATACAGGAGATGTAAGAGACAAGAGTTCAGTCCTTGGGTCAGGAAGATCCTCTGGAGGAAGGCATGGCAACCCTCTCCAGTATTCTTGCCTGGAGAATCCCAGGGACAGAGGAGCTTGGTGGGCTACAGTTCATAGGGTCCCAAAGAGCCAGACTCAACTAAGGTAAATTAGCATGCACACATGCACACACATATATAAAAGTTTTGAGAAATAGATATAGAAGTCCATATGTATATATGCATATATATATATATAATTGGCTCAATATCTATGAATAAAATTGCTTAATCAAAGATAGATATATATTTAACTTTATATTATACCGTACAACTTTTCTAAAGTGGTTGTATTATATGAGACACCATCAGCAATGTGTCAAGTTGAAATCATCTACTTTTATTTTATTTTATTTTAAATTGTTGTATAGTTGCTTTACAAAGTTGCATTAGTTTCTGCCATACAGCAAGGTGAATCAGCTACATGTACACTTATATTCCCTCCCTCTTGGATATCCCTCTTCTACCCTGTCCACACTCCATCCATCTAGGTCATCATAGAGTAGAGAGCTGAGCTCCCTGCACTATGTAGTAAGTTCAAACTGGCTGTCTCTTTTATACTTGACAGCATATATATGGTAATTCCAATCTTCCAAGTCATCCAAACCCCTGCAGTGCCCACACATCCATTCCTTACATCTTCTCTATTCCTGCCCTGCAAATAGGTTCACCTGTACCATTTTCTAGATTCCACATACATGCATTAATATGTGATGAAATCAACTGCTTTTATCTGAATTTTCCATTCCTTAAATTAAGCTTATGGTCATCTCCATAAGGCCTGATGTGAAAAATTGACTCATTTGAAAAGACCTTGGTGCTGGGAAATATTGAAGGTGGGAGGAGAAGGGGACGACAGAGGATGAGATGGTTGGATGGCATCATTGATTCAGTGGACATGAGTTTGTGCAAACTCTGGGAGATGGTGAAGGACAGGTAAGCCTGGTGTGCTACAGTCCATGTGGTTGCAAAAAGCTAGACAGGATTGAGAGACTGAACTGACTGATGGTCATCTCTTGTCTAAATAATTAAAATGGCCTGTTACTAAGTCTTCCAGACTACAGCCAAGCTAGTCTCTATTCAGTCTTCACTCATTCACAATTCAGAGTGATAATTCAAAAATACATAATTTAATACCTCAGGTCTTCCTGCATGTTTTTAGTCTGTCAGCATCTTCTCATCTTTGGCATAATATCCACTTTTTTATGAAGAAGATGGCAGTGAATGCCATGACTCTACTTATCATAACCTATATGCCCCAGCCGTAACTAATTACTGTGGTATTTCTAGTTTTTTATCTTCTTCCTGTCCCCAACATGCTCTCTCTATTCCCCTGAGCTAGTAATCACCTTTACATTTTGTGTGAAACTGTATAGCCCTCATTTCCAAAGTCTTACAAAACTGACACAGAGTTTCTCTTTCACAACTGAGATGTTTTTACTTATATAGATACTGAAATTGATTGCCTCAGATTAAATTTTGTGTTGATTTTTGTCTCCCACATGAGTTTGGAAGCATATTTAAAGTAAAAACAATGTCTTATTTAAGTATGCAGGGAATAGGAATTAATAAATATTTGCTTTATAACAATGCATGAATAATTATAGCAATTAATAAGCAGTTAAAATTAGACTATTGTGAATCTGACAAATATCTGCCATTTTCAGATATGGCTACAATTTAAATTTCAATGTGAAAGTGTGATTGAAGAGTAATAATAGTTACCAGTTGGAGATAACAATGTGACCATTATTTTTTCATAGCACATATTTGGAACTATATTTTGTTATTTATTGAAGTAAAAATAGGGCCCTAGAAATGAATGCAAGTGACTCTGTGGAGGTAACTATTGGATATAAGATCCAAATCCAGTTGTCTCAGCCCAATGTTCTCTCCAATTTTTTTTTAAATTATTGGATTAAAGGTGTTACTCTTTCATAAGACAATCTAATAGTAAGCAGAACATTTTTGGCATTCTTAAATAATGATATTTCAAACATTATCTTCTCTGCCTCTGCAAATTTCTAGATCTTCATTATTCCTGTTAAGTGAGCAGGAATAATGATTTTTACAGTAGAATGGGTATATGTTAGCTTAGCTGTGTTACTGTACTATACCAATGTATGTACATTCTTATTTATGTATATATTTATATGTGTGCAAATATATGCATATATACATATGTGCAAATATATGCATATACACATATGTGCATACACAAGTGTATTCATATGAGTATCTACTTGTTTATGTTATATATCAATACTTCTATGAATACAATTATATGAATCTACATAGTGATATGTTATTCAATGTTCTTAGAAAAATTAAAGAAAAGTGGTTAATAACGTCATTGTACACAAAAAGTAAAATCATTTTTTTTAAACTTCACTTAATGAGGGAAAATAATTCAGTTGGTCTCAATTTTCTCAACGGCAACATTCAAAATCACAGTCCAATTGAATTGGACTCCTACTGTATAGAGAAAAGAATGTGTGATCCATGGATTTTGTAATCAGTTCAAACTTTCTAAAGTATAAAGCTGATATAAAAATTATTTTAAACATGCAAGAGCTCATTTTTTGTTCATGAGACTGTCTTGGGAAATTACTGGAGGATGAGCTTTAGGCAACCAAGAAATGACTTGGGAAATTACAGCTAAAGGACAAGCAGTGATAATTGAATATATTTATATGAGGAATAAATATTAAAACAAATATGAATATTAGAGCAACAGAAGGATTGCAAATGTTATGTCTTCTAACCATGTGGATATGGATCAAATTTAAACAAATTAGTTGAGGAAGAACAAAAAAGATGGGAAGTAAAGTGAATCCATGGATCATCCCCTCTATAATATTGAAAGTCAAATAGTGTAATTTGATTGGAATACCAAGTACAGAAAGAGAAAAAAAAAAGAAAGAGGAAATAGAAATGTTCTTGTGCAAGCATTTTCTTGCCTTTGATAAATGCACATGAATCTAATAACAGTACCTACAATTTGAGGAGGTATGAGGCAATTGAGATTAATAATGCAACAATTTAAAAAATCATGTACTAACATAGTTCTGAATATTTTATTTTGTATTTATCCATTATAACGTTGATATGTCTATTTGTAACTGTACATATATTATATATCTATTTCTGTAACTGCATGTCTCATATAAATTATGATAATTATAATATACATATACTTTAACCATTTTATTATTTGATTTGCTTACAGTTTGAACTATTAAAACTTATGCCTATAAAACATTCTTTTACATTTCATTTCCCACCTATATCCACATTTGTATATACAGATAGAAGTGAAGTTACTAGGTCAGAGGACATGTCAACATTTAAACACAAAACAATTTTCTAAAATAGCTGTATTTGTGAAATATTTTGATAATTATTTTAAAACTGTTAAATATTGAACTATCTTTTTATTCAGTTACTTTTGTGTTATTATATGTTATATAATTAAAAAAACCAAGCATTTATTGACTACTGACTACATGCATACATGCATACTGGCTAGAGGATGAATGTAATGAAGAAAAGGTAAGCATAGAAGATTGCTGCAAAAACTTTTATTTCTTAGTTTTAATATTTCTTATCCTCCTTTAGTTTCCCACCTTCTAGAAAATCTAAATTACTGCTCATTTCTCAGCTAAGTTTTTCTACATTCTCCACATTTTATAATACGTGTATAGTATTAAAATTGCAAACTTTGCCATCATTCAGACATCACTGAATTAGACTATGATTAGGACTAGTGTATACAAATTTTAATAGGCATTTGTAAATACTACATTATGAAAGAAGTAAAATTGAGTTAAGGTTGTCATTTATTCTAAAGTCACATATTTTTTAGTTTTCATAGACTTTGATTTATAATGCTCTAGGTCAATAGAATTTACTAGACTAAGAAAAGAGCAGTCATATTTAGTATATTTTGTGTAGGATATTAGATCTGTCATATTTTATGCTTATTAACTTATTCATTGCATGGATATTAATTAACTACTTATTGTGTGTCAGTTGTTATTCATGTCATAGTTTATACTATGGCTGAACATTTAATTGTCTTACTAAAAGAGACATCTTTGCAATTCCAGTCAGAAGCAGAAGAAAAATGCAAATAAAAATATTCTCTGATGTCATGAACTGCAATGAAAATGGAACATTAAAAAAGTAATTTTTCTGCCTGAAAATTTCTATCAATTTATTTTTTGAATTATAAAGCGATCAGATAAGCAAAAATTCTTTATCATCAACCAACAGAGTAATAAATAATTTTTATTAATTTTCCCTAGGAGATATTATTTGTTGTTAGTATTTTATTTGCTTCTCATTCCAATTTGATTGCTTAGAATATGGCAGGAAAATTAGAATCATATCTGAAAATAAGTTGGGAGGAAAATGCTATTCATAGCACAAATTCATGGAGAGGATTATTGATTTAATTAAAATTTTAAATAGCTTTAACAAAATGATTTATACTGCCCAGTATTAAAAGACAGTTATTAGTTTTATAGATACATAAATAGAAGTTGGGAATTTGTGTTCCAGCTTCTAACAATTACATTGTATGGTCCTCTCTCGATGCATCTGTACAACACAGTACCCCAGGTGTTTGGATGAACTGAGTTAGGAAAATATCCCATTGAGAAAGTTGATTTTACATTGAACTTATATTATATATATTTGGTTCTGTGTATTTTAATCCTAATGAAGGAAGGAATACCAAATGTTATTAACTCTAAAGTGAAATAAGTGATCATATTAAATTACATATTATTATAAATAAATAATACTGAAAATCTATCTGCTTACAATATTGATGAGTGTTAATAGTTTTGAGAAAATAAAAGACACAGAGTATACTTTTTATCAATTGTTTTAATACAAAGGTTGTTTTAAATAATACTGAATAATATAATAATTTTAGTTGTAAGTTAAGTCTTTTAAAATAATTCAGAAGACAACATGCAGTATATTCTTATCTTTTATCATTCTCAACAAAATGTTTTCTTATGTGATCATCAGATATCTGATGAAAGCACTGAAGTCAAGTTGCTATATTTTCATTATATTGCTGTAAAATAAAAATTAAGATATGTGCAAATACTTGTAAATATTATAATAATTATATTTGTGTTATAGCTGAATTGATGTCTTACAGAAACAGCTGAATCTCTGAAATGTTGCTATTAACAACAACTGAGGTTGATTAATATTTATTTTCTTAAGTTTTAAGTAAATGAGATCACACATACATTATGAAATGTTAGCCGCTTAGTTGCGTCTGACTCTGTGACCCCATGGACTGTAAGGCGGCCAGACTCCTCTGTCCATGGGGATTGTCCAGGCAAGAATACTGGAGTGGGTTGCCATTCCCTTCTCCAGGGGATATTCCCCACCTAGGAATTGAACCCAAGTTTCCTGAATTAACATTTGCAATGCAGGAGACCTGGGTTCAATCCCTGGGTTAGGAAGATCCTCTGGAGAAGGAAATGGCAACCCACTCCAGTATTCTTGCCTGGAGAATCCCTTGGACGGAGGAGCCTGGTAGGCTACAGTCCACAGGGCCGCAAAGAGTTGGACACGACTGAACGACTTCACTCACTCACTCACTTCTTGCATTATAGGCAGATTCTTTATCATTTGAGATACAAGCAAGCTTCCCATATACATTATAACAGTACTTAATTTATTAAGATAAGCTAACCATGGGATCAAACGCATGATATGACATGACATGACATTTACAAATGATTACGAAAGTTTTAGCTGAGAAAATGTGGGGGTTTATTTGTTTGTTTTTTAATAAGTCAAAGATGGGACCTCCCTGGCAGTCTAGTGGTTAAGCCTGTGTGCCCACTGCAGGGGGCATGGATTTTATCACTGGTCAATGAGGCCAAAAAAAAGAGTCATTGATTAGTCCCACTCTCTGGAGAAATGGAGTAAAATATACCAGTTTTTTCTAATAGTTTTATCAAGTATTTGTCAATACTATAGTATTGAAACTACAGGCTTTTTCATTTGGTAACTATGTGAAAATGGTCAAGTTTCCAAATCTCAATGATCTATAATTCTTAATTAAAACATCCTAGTATTTCTGAAATAAAATAACTTTTTCATAGGGTTGAAACAAGGATTAAAATAAATAAGTATATTGCTAATTAAAATTTAATACACACAGATGATTCAACAAATATTATCATTATTAATATTTTTATGGACCATTGTTTTCTTGTATGTGAATTGTGCTTGTCAGATGAAATATTGAGTTAAATAAAATATAATAGAGGTTCTTGTTTTAAATACACTTAAAGTTGATTTGGGAACCAAGATATTACTAACTAGATTGACAGCCATACCCACACTCAAAAGTTGAAATATTTAAATAATAGGTGAATTGTAACAACTGTAGTGAGCATATAAAGTATTCTAAAGATTATCATAAATTCTAAATTCACTCATTGCTATTCAAAACATTGTTATCAGGGAATAAATAGGCAAAATGTATCATAATTCCCATTGCTAAGTGAGTGTATATCTGTAGATAGAAAGAAACAGTGTCCTTAAAAGAGTTTGAAGGAGGTAGAGTTTCTTTCTTTCTTTTTTGTGTTCAGACAAGATATAACTTCTTACCCCTGACAGTAGAAAAGGAAGCAACTGTATCTGAGCCTTTTAGTAAAACTGCATAACCCCAAAGGACAAATTTGAAGAATCTTGTGAATATATTTTCTGATATGAAATGCATCATGGTCCTCTTGTTCTTAATCTCTCTGCTGTCTCATTCAAAACCTGAGGTGTAAGACATTCCATTACATTCTGACCTCCTCTGTGATGAGATAGAATGGTGCAGCTAATAGAAAGATAATGGTTCTTTTATTTTAATGACAATCATTTTTGGATTAGTATATTAAAAAGATATGCTTAAAATTTCCCAAAGAGTTGATCACTGTAGCTAGATTTATTGAGAGAAGTTGAGACCTGTAGTACAACTGAAAAAGGAATAGGATATGTCACAGACATATGACAAATGAAGGTGTGACTAAGTTCTTGATTCTCATTTTCAAGTGAGTGCTGCCTCACTCTAAGGTTTGGTACTATTTTTATAGTAGAAATATATCTATGGATGATATCTTAGGTGTGATTTTATTAATATTTAAACATTTTAACAGTAAGTTAAACACTATTAACAGCATTTTTCCCTATTTAATTTATCATTCTCTCCCCCAGATATATTTACCAATATGGTATATTTGTGTGTTTTAATCGCTTCGTATCTGACTCTCTGTAACCCCATGGACTGTAGCCCATCAGGCCCCTCTTTCCACGGGATTGCTAGGCAAAAATACTGGAGTAGGTTACCATCCTCTTCTCCAGGGGATCTTCCTGACCCCAGGATTGAACCCAGGTCTCCTGCATTGCAGGCAGATTCTTTACCGTCTGAACCACCAGGGAAGTCCAAATGGTATAAATATGTGTCTCAAATTTATGAAATGTTTTCCTATGGAGACCATTTTAACTCTAAATATTCAGCAACTGAGCCATATATAGCTAAACTTGTATCAGCCAGCAACTTAGCATAAAACAGATAGCCCACCCACAGTAAGATAATTAATGGGATAATTCAGGGGGTCATTTACAAAGAGTAGATGAGTTATTGAGCAGGGAGAAGATAGTGCATTAACTGTTGTTTAGCAACATGGTGCTGTGACTGCCTTCATGAGGACAGGGGACCTCCCATTACTAGAATCCAGAAATGTAGAACAATGTACTTGTGAAGTACACTGTCCTTGTGAAGTACAGCGTACTTCAGTGTACTTGAAGTAATAAATTTCACACAGGAACACAGCCAGCCCATAGCGGTCACACAGAGAGTAAGCGAAATACATGGGTGAACCACTCTTTACTCTTACTTTGATATTCTTTCAAGGTGTCTAAGTCTGTTTGCACTGCTCTGACAAGATGCCATAGACTGAGTGGTTTGTAAACAACAGAAATTGATTATTTCTCAATTTCTAGAGGCTGGTGGTCCAAGATCAAGGCATCAACAGATTTGGTGTCCGGTGACAGCCACTTCCTGGTTCATAGATGGCTATCTTCTCATTGGGTCTTCATAGGGAAGACAGGTTCTGCCCTCCTGACCTAATCACTGAAAGGTTCCATCTCCAAATAACATCACTTTGGGACTAGGTTTCAGAATATAAATTATGGGGGGACACAACTATTGTCTCTAGCATTCTGGTATCGGGTCCACAGATGCATGTCCCTCTCATACACAAAAAGCATTCATTCAATTGAAATACTTTCCAGTCTTAACTTGTTCTAGCCTCAGCTCAAAAGTCTAAAGTCCAAAGTCTAATCGAAGTGTCATCTAGGTCAAAATGGGTGAGACTCAAGGTATAATTCCGGAAGCATATTCCTCCACAGCTGTGAATTGGTGTAGTACTTCTAAAGCATAATTGTGAAACAGGGTTAGGATAGACATTACTAATCCAAAAGGGAGAAATCAGAATGGAGTAAGAGAAAGGAGTGATTTTGATAAATCTAAAATGTAACAGAACAAACAACGTTAAATCTTCTGGTTCAAAAATAATATCAGCTGGGGTTGTGGTCCTACCTCCTTAGGTCTCAGCGATTGGAGTCTTTTTTTTTTTTTTTTAAATATTTGCTCAGGGATTGGAGTCTTTTGCCTGCAATTCTTCTAATTCTGCTTCTGCTGTTCTTCCAAGTGAAACCTCCCACCTGCATTTCCCCAGGGCAGAAGGGAACTCTTTTGATTTGGACTCTATGAGCTGGCTTTGCCTTCTCCAGGGCTCTCTGCAGGGGCACCACCGGCTGCAATCTAGGTCAAGGTAGCCTTGCCCCCATGGCACAGCTCCTATGCTCTGTGTGCCAACAGAGAAAGCACTGAAGACACTGACAAAGGTTGCTACCTGCTCCTTCTGGGGAGGTGGCCACTGTGCCTGCCCTTCACTAAAGCCAGGAAAGCCAACCTGGGGTTGCTTCAGACCCAAGAAGTGGAGCCTGCCATGGGAGATGGTGCCGGAAGGACCTGTTCCATAAGTGCCAGCAGTCTCTCCTTTGAAACCTATCTGCCCACTGAACATTAAACTCAGAGCCCCTAAGAAGAGAGGCAGCCCTGGTAATTTCTGAATTGCCTTTGGGATATCCTTCCATTGCTTTGGAAAGCAGTCCCTGCCTTCCCTTGAGAGGATCAAATCTTTTAACAGTCATGTGGCCCCACTCTCAGTGTTTTCTCCCAAACAGGTTTTCTCATTCCTTCAAGCTGTGCTTAGTTCCTCAGTCCTGTCTGACTCTTTGCAACCCCATGGACTGTAATCAGCCAGGCTCCCCTGTCCATGGAATTCTCTAGGCAAAAATACTGTAGAGGGTATTTGTTCCCTTCTCCAGGGGATCTTCCCAACCCAGGGATTGAACCCAGGTCTCCCACATTGCAGGAGGAATCTTCATCATCTGAACCACCTGGGAACCCCTTCAAGAAAATTGTCCGAAAGTTATAGTTCTATTTCCTTTTTGACTCAAAATTTCATCTTCAGGTCATCGTTCTCATTTCACATTTCATGATAAGCTTTCAGGAAGAACCAGGTCTTTCCTTCAACACTTTGCTTAAAGATTTCTTCAGACAAACATCCAATTTCATTTCTTGCAATTTCTACCTTCCACAAAATACCAGGCCACGAACACAATACAGCTATTTTCCACTTTATAACAAGAAACACTTTTCCCCCAGTGTCAAACACGTTCCTCATTTCCATCTGAGCTCTCATCAGAGTGGCCTTTATTGTCCATATTTCTATTGATAGTCTGTTTAGGATTATGCTTCCCTGGTGGCTCGGATGGTAAAGAACCTGCTTGCAATGTAGGAGACCTAGGTTTGATCCTTGAGTCAGGAAGATCCCCTCGAGAAGGGAATGGCTACCCATTCCAGTATTCTTGCCTGGAGAATTCCATGGCCAGAGGATCCTGGTGGGCTACACTCCGTGAGTTTGCAAAAAGTCGGACAGAACTGAGTGACTGACTACTTTCACTTTCATGTGTTCTCTAAGACTAAGGCTTTCACCACAGCTGTCTTCTCTTTCTGAGCTATTACCAGAATCTCCTTTAAAGTTCCGTTTATGGTACGATAAGCTCTGTCACACACCTCAAAACTTTTCTGGCCTCAGCTTCAACCAGCAGTTCCCAAGTCACTTTTACATTTTTTTGGTGTTTGTTATAGTGAGTGTATAGTTATATACTCACTTCTTGGTACGGATTTCTGTCTTAATTTGTTGCCATAGAAGTGAGAGACTTAGAAAAAGCCAACATTTATTTCTCACAATTCTGAAGGCTGAAAACCTCAAGATCAAACCACCAGATCACCTTCCATGTCTGGTGAGCTTTTGCTTCCCGGTTCCTAGACAGCCCTCTTTCCCCTGTGTCCTGGCATGGCAGAAGGGAAACGGGAACTCTAGGTATCTTTCATAAGGCACCAACCTCATTCTTGATGACTCTGCATAGGTAGTGGATGACGTAGCCCGTTTACGTCATCTACTTAATACACAGAAAATGATGGAGACTGGAGACTAAATCCCAGCTGCAAAAGGAAGATATCATGGTATACTATTTTTTATTAAAATGTAGATGATTAGTTCAACCACTATTATCAGTAGGTAGAAATTTATTAAAGGTTAGCAATAAGCAAGTTACTGGATTCGACTGGGAAAAGATTAATATATGGTAACCACTCAAAAACTAGAAAATATTTGTAAAGGAAATACAGCAAACATGTATTACAACAAGACTGTCAATGGAAGAATATGATGACAGCTATAAACAGAATGCTAAAGAACTGATAAAAAAGTAAATAAATCCCTATCTGTGATTAGCAAAACCTTTTAGAAAAGAGAGCAAATTGAAATAAAAATTTCTGACTTTTTAGAAACATTAACTAGGAGTTTAAGAAGGTAATACTTGAAGAAAAGAAAAGATCTTCATATAATAATACATTTTCTTTTGTTGAGTTTCTCTAAAATTTTACCCGTTTTGCTTAATTTGCATGCCTCTGTAATCTTTTGATGTGCTAGTATTATCTGGAGCCTTTCTGTCACACAATCGATAGTATTTTTGTTGTAGCAACATAAACAAACTAAGACAGTAATATTTTTTCCAACAGCAGTGATTCTATTGTGAGAATAATCCTTCTTTTGACTAGGTCAGCCTTGTAAACCATGCTGGTAAGTTTTCTCCCATTTTCAACAAGTGTTGCAGAATTAAAACTTGCCAAATGTGATTTGTTTCTTTTCTGCTTTTATCCAATGTATCCAAATATTTTACAACTTCTGCCAAAGTGGCATTAATGAGGATATAAAAGTCTCAAATTTAGAGCCAAAAATTTTGTATTCAACTTACCAAGTAGTGAGGAAATACATAGTATTTTAAAGTCATGATGGGAGCCGAGGTTTAGAGAGATGATTGAGATGATTATGTATAGAAAAGTTGATTAAGTAGAGAATGGAGGTTGGTATGGAAACTCTAATTCAGTAAAGATTTGAATATATGACTGTGAAAAGAACAAAACAAATACCAATCTCAATGGATTAAAACAAAAAATTATTTCTTTATACCCCATTTCTATCATAGGTCAAAAAAAATTTCTCTGCTTATCATAATTATTCATAGATTCAGGCATACAAAGGCTTCATCTCAAACATGCTACCATGGTTACAGAGGCAGGAAAGCTAGAATAAAGTGAACAGCTCTTAAGGGTCTGCCCAGAAGAGTCACACATTACTTCCAGGAATGGTTTATTGGACACAGAAAATAAAATGATCCAATGTAGCTCTTATGGGATGAGACTAAATCTCCATATGCAAGAAAAATATCAGGCATAGAATAAGAAGAATTAATGATTGCCACATAAAAGTAGGAAAGGAAGTTGACTGCGTTGATAACGTGAGGAATAAAACTGATTAAATAGAAATTTCTAAAGTAGAATCTATGAGTTGAATCTGAGACAGTGTTTCCACTGTTTCTTTTGTCTATTTTTAGCGAAGTACCTACATGTCCTCTTTTGCTTCTTGTGGACTTCCAATATAATCATCAAATATAGAATTGCATTAAAGTGCTGAGAATGAGAGGTATGGAAGCAAACTAACCCCAAAAGTCTTCGTACATCTAAATCTGACTATCCTAAAAGGTTTTCATGCAATCTATTCAAAAGAAAGCTGTAAATATGAGCTTGCTTTGAGAAAAAGATGACTGTTTTTAGGCATCGAAAATGAAATGCAGATATAGGGAACTTACTCGTCAACACAGTGAGGAAAGAAAAGAGTGGAACAAAAGGAGAAAGTAGCATCGACATATATACACTACCTTATAGTTGGTGAGAAGTTGTTCTATAGCACAGGGAGCCCAGCTTGGCACTCTGTGATGACCTAGAGGGGCGGGAGGGGGGGATGGGAGGGAGGCTTAAGAGGGAAGGAGCATATGTATAGCTATGGCTGAATTGCATTGCTGGACAGCAGAAATCAACACATCATTGTAAAACAATTTCCTCCAATTAAAAAATGAATTAAAACAAAGTAAAAAAAAACAAACAAAAATGACCAAAGTTTATATTCTACAACCAGCAAGTTACTCTTTGACAATGTGGCTCTTTATCTGACATATGGAAGGTAAAGTACTACTTTTATAAACTTCTAGCACTTGTAAGTGAGAGCTCAATTGGTAAAGAATCTGCCTGCAATGCAGGAGACCCAGGATTGATTCCCAGGTTGGGAAGATTCGCTGGAGAAGGGATAGGTTACTCACTCCAGTATTCTTGAGCTTCCCTTGTGGCTCAACTGGTAAAGAATCCCCCTGCAATGCGGAAGATCTGGGTTCAATCCCTGGGTTGGGAAGATCCCCTGGAGAGGAGAAAGGCTACCCACTCCTATATTCTGGCCTGGAGAATTCCATGGACTATGCAGTCCATGGGGTTGCAAATAGTTGGACACGACTGAGTGAATTTCAGAATCTGTAATGCTTATAGAAATTAAATAAACTGTTTCTGTGGATATCTATATGTGAACTGAAAGAGATGGCTTATAGAAATTTTAACTTTGTTTTCAAACTTTAAATTATTGTATGAATGCATTATATATATATATATATATATATATAATAATAATAAAAGAACCATGTATTTCATGTAGGAAAAGAAGGACAGAAAATACAAGGGAGGTTTGGGTGAGCCTTCATGTGTTTTTTAATAATAACAGGGACTTTGCAAAACTTGAAAGATAAAAACAATGAGACAGAAAACAGGATATAGATTTGAATCTGAAGACAAATATTTCAGAGTCAGCAATCTCAAAAAGTTGAAACTCTGATAAATCACAAGATTATGAATCCACAGTTTGGAATGTCATCAAGCAATGATCTGGAAATCCAGACAAAAATAGCAACCAAGTGAATTAGTGACCTAAAGTTCTATAATTTTATTTCAAAAAACAAAGAGGGATTTCTTAAGGTTGAAATCAAAACATAAACTCTAATCAGAATACAACAGAAGCAAAATTATGGGATTCACATTTTTTATCCACCTATCTACTTGAGTGTTAGTCCAAATACTGTTACAAGCTAGAGATAAATTTTATTTTTATATTCTAACTTAGTGCTCAGATAGTTGAAGCCTCCTGTTTAATGTTAAAAAATGGCAAGAGACAAGTGTTACAAATTATAATACAAAATTTAGAAAAAATATTTCTTTCATCTAATCAGTATTTAAAATGTTCCATTTTAGATTTAAAAAGTGCTGCATAATAACAATAGCAACAAAAGTCACTTGATAATCAGTCTTACCATTTCACTTTATGTATATTTGGCAATTAATTGGTTCCACTGCGAACCGATTAATAGTAGAAATCAGCTTCTATTCAGGGCATGCTTTATATAAGAGTATCTGACCAGAAATTAGGTTTGTTAAGCTTTTAAGATATATTGATAAGAAACGTAATAACATGACATCGATTCCTTTTTAAAGAAAATGCTCTGAATCCATTGCTTTAGTGTTTGGCATAGTTTAGATTAGATAGCCAATCTGAAAAATTTGTATGTACTAAGCCAATGAAAGCACTGATTATGGTCACTCTTTTCTCCCGAAGGCTAAATAGCTCATCAAGAACACTTCAAATATATATGGGTAATAGCATAACCTTATGAATGTATCGCTTTCAAATTCAATTAAACCACTTTTTCTATGTTAACTCTACCTCTATTTTTCCTCATTTACTTCAAGGAGAAGCATGCTTAATCTGACAGTACCATAAATGTAGGAGCAATGCCAATCAGGAGAGAAACGAAGTAAAAGGTTCCGAGTTCTACACGTAGGTGAAAACCTGGAAGTAAGACAGACCAATGTATTAGAAGATATCCAGAGTCTGGAACATGAAATATGTCAGAATTATTAATGAGTTATTCTGAAAATCATAGTAAGTAACTAGATCTTTATTCTCTGTATAAAGGGAAATCATTAGATGACTTTCATGAGAATTGTGATTCAACCTACATTTTTAAAAATAGAATCTCATCATCTTGGAGATAAATTGATTGAAGGGGAGCAAGACTACCAAAAACAGTAGATAGGGAACTAATTGGACAGGTGGGAGAGATATTTTGGAGCTGTTGTAACATCTTGATGACAGACTAGAAGTGGAGAAATAAGAGAGCATAAGGATGAATCTAAATGTTTAGACATGTATTTATTACCATTTTATGAGATGATGAGCCCTGGAATGAATAATTATTGAATAAAATGTTACTTAATTTTACTTATAACATGTTTGAATTGTGGGTAAGTGGTTGAAGAGATATTTGTGTTGAACATGTGCATTATGAACTTCAAGCATATCAGTTCAGTTCAGTCGCTCAGTTGTGTCCGACTCTTTGCGACCCCATGAATTGCAGCACAAAGGGCCTCCCTGTCCATCACCAATCCCAGGAGCTCACTCAGACTCACGTCCATCGAGTCAGTGATGCCATCCAACCATCTCATCCTCGGTCGTCCCCTTCTCCTCCTGCCCCCATCCCTCCCAGCATCAGAGTCTTTTCCAATGAGTCAACTCTTCGCACGAGGTGGCCAAAGTACTGGAGTTTCAGCTTTAGCATCATTCCTTCCAAAGAAATCCCAGGGCTGATCTCCTTCAGAATGGACTGGTTGGATCTCCTTGCAGTCCAAGGGACTCTCAAGAGTCTTCTCCAACACCACAATTCAAAAGCATCAATTCTTTGGCTCTCAGCCTTCTTCACAGTCCAACTCTCACATCCATACATGACCACAGAAAAAACCATAGCCTTGACTAGATGGACCTTAGTCGGCAAAGTAATGTCTCTGCTTTTGAATATGCTATTTAGGTTGGTCATACCTTTTCTTCCAAGGAGTAAGCGTATTTTAATTTCATGGGTGCAGTCACCATCTGCAGTGATTTTGGAGCCCCAAAAAATAAAGTCTGACACTGTTTCCGCTGTTTCCCCATCTATTGCCCATGAAGTGATGGGACCAGAGGCCATGATCTTCGTTTTCTGAATGTTAAGCTTTAAGCCAACTTTTTCACTCTCCTCTTTCACTTTCATCAAGAGGCTTTTTAGTTCCTTTTCACTTTCTGCCATAAGGGTGGTGTCATCTGCATATCTGAGGTTATTGATATTTCTCCCGACAATCTTGATTCCAGCTTGTTTCTTCCAGTCCAACGTTTCTCATGATGTACATCCAGAGAAGAGGGTATTTTCTGCCTCAGAAATCTATGTCAAGTAGATGTTCTAGAAATGAGCTGTTAATTATATCAATATTTTCAGAGTGGATAGAGACTGAAACGTCAGAGAAGCAGAGTGAAAATACATTTGGTGGAGCCATAAGAGGGAAAACAAAATCAGGAAAGTGTAGTCAAAGAAAATGACCTTTCTGGAAACAATGACAATAGATAGAAGATTGAATGTCCAAATAGTACAAAATTAAAAATTATATCCAACTGACAGTACAGTACAGAAGTCAGTCATGTGGGCCCTGCCTTTCAACCATAAGGACAGAGCATGAAGTGGGTCATGGCAATGTAGAAAAACTGCCAATGCACAAAATAAGGGAAGCTTTACAACAAAAAGAGTGAACTGGAGGGGATGGAATTCCAGCTGAACTATTTAAAATCCTAGAAGATAATGCTGTTAATGTTCTGGACTCAATATGTCAGAAAATTTGGAAAATTTAGCAATGCCCACAAGACTGGAAAAGGTCAGCTTTCATTCCAATCCCAAAGAAAGGCGATGCCAAAGAATGTCCAAACTACCACACACTGCACACCACTACCACATACTGAGAACTTTCAGGTGTTCTGGAATTTAGAAAAGGCAGAAGAACCAGAGATCAAATTGCCAACATCTGTTGGATCATAGGAAAGGCAACGGAATTCCTGAAAAACATCTACTTCTGCTGCATTGACTACATTAAACCCTTTGACAACAAGATGTGGAAAATTCTTAAAGAGATGGGAATACCAGACCACATTACCTGGCTCCTGATAAACCTGTATGCAGATCAAGAAGCAACAGTTAGAATGGGACATGGAACAATGGTTCCAAATTGGGAAAGGAGTACCTAGAGGCTGTATTTTGTCACCCTGCTTATTTAAATTATATTCCAGGTACATCAGGCAAAATGCTGGGCTGGAGGAATCACAAGCTGGAAACAAGGTTTCTGGGAGAAATATCAACAGCATCAGATATGAGGATGATACCATTCTAAAGGCAGAAAATGAAGAGGAACTAAAGAGCCTCTTGAGGGCGGGGGCGAAAGAGGAGAGTGAAAAAATTGGCTTAAAACTCAACATTCAAAAAACTGACATGACATCTGGTCCCATCCCTTTATGGTAAATAAAAGGGGAAAAAGTGGAAACAGTGGCAGATTTTCTTTAGAAGGGCTCCAAAATCACAGTCATAAAATTAAGACACTTGCTCCTTGGAAGGAAAGCTACGTTCAACCTAGACAGAATATTAAAAAGCAGAGACATCGCTTTGCCAACAAAGGTCTGTCTAATCAAAGCTATGGTTTTCTCCAGTAGTCATGTATGGATGTGAGAGTTGGACTGTAAAGGTGAGTGCCAAAGAATTGATGCTTTCAAACTGTCGCATTGGAGAAGATTCTTGGGACTCCCTTGGACAGCAAGGAGATCAGACCAGTCAATCTTAAAGGAAATCATCCTGAATATTCATTGGAAGGACTGATGCTGAAGCTCAAACTCCAATACTTTGGCCACCTAATCTGAAGAGCTGACTCATTGGAAAAGATCCTGATATTAGGAAGGATTGAGGGCAAGAGAAGAAGAGGGTGACAGAGGATGAGATGGATGACAAAAGTGATGCAATGCACATGAGTTTGAGCAAACTTTTGGAGATAATGAAGGACAGGAAACCCTGGCATGCTACAGTCCATGGGGTCACTTAGAGCCAGACAAGACTGAGTGACTGAACAACAACAACAATAGATCCATAGAAGGTTTTAAAAAAAGATAAGCTAGTTCTGACTTTACTATTTTACAAAATCACACCATTCCAAATAAAACTATGAAATCTATCTATTACAAAATCAAATATGTAAATTTTATTTCTTACACTTTATACTGTTTGGATACTATAACAAACCTTGGTTACCATAATAAAACTATTGGCTGCTAACAGATTAGCTCATTATGCCTTTAAAAATGCACAATTAAATGCTATTTCCCAGTAAATTATTTATATCAATAAATAGTAACAAAAACAAGTTGACAAAATTATCTTAGTAAATCTAATGTGATAGATAATTCTTATTAAGTTGATGAATCTCATTATGCCCAAAACTGCTATCCTTGAATAAAAATTATTAATGATAATAAATGCCTAGATTAAAAACCAAAATCTTACAGATTATCACAGTCCATATGATGTAGCATTTTTCATATACAAGTTACAATAAAGTGACTTTCAACTGCTTTGCAGAATTCTAGACAAAGAATCAAATAATTGAATCTTATTTATCTAAATAACTGTTCATAATGCCATGAAAGATTTGTAGAGTTTTTGTAAAAATCAAATGTAACTATTATAAAATATTCTATGAGCTATGCTATCAAACAATCATATAAATATATATATGTACATGCACATATTAATGTATTATTTTATTTAACTTTTATAAAAAACATAATGTACAGTACCGCATATATTAAATTATTAGTAAACTTGTTTTCTTAAATGCAGTCATGATAAACATAAAAGTATAAATTTTAGTCAAATATGCTTATAAGAGGCTTTTTAAAATAATTAAATATTTTTATTTCATGATGCTGTATCTGCTGTGCCAAGTCACTCTTAGTGACTTCAGTTGTGTTTAACTCTTTGTGACTCCACTGACTTGGCCCTCAAGGCTCCTCTGTCCATGTCCATGGATTCTTCAGGCAAGAATACCCGTGTGGATTGCCATGCCCTCTTCCATCTGACCTTCCCAACCTAGGGATCAAACCTGCATCTCTTCAGTCTTCTACATTGGCAGGTGGGTTCTTTACCATTTTAGGGCCACCCAAGAAGTCCTTATTTCATGATATGCTTTATAATTGTATTGTAGACAATTCATTGTTGGTAAATGAACCAAAGTAGAAATTGCAGTGTTCCAGCTCTTCTTGATGAATAATGCTAATATAAATGCAAGTTTCTGGTCAGCTATGTGAAGTCAGGAAAAAACTGTAACATGCAATCTTCATACCAAAATTTGCTATTACTTCTTTAGCATTCTAGACCTGTAATCATTATTGAATTATAACTTTTTAATTATTCCCTTATAAAACATTTCAAAAGTCATAGTCATTTTTCCCCAAATATGATGTGAAAGAGATTAGAATTAACTTGATATATTGTGCTTCCTCAGTTGTTTTGGACTCTAGTCAACTTCTACTGGTATCTAGGTAACCAGAATACTTCTTGCTTTGAGAATTTTTTTCAATGCTGTAACTGAATATAATTTCTAAACTATGCTGTCTTTTATGCATTGCAAGTGCCTTATTCATAATGTGTATACTGTGTGGGAGATATAATTAAAAGCAAAATTTGCTAAATTTTTATAATTTATAGATCTAAATTACAGTAGTATGAAAAATAGGAACATTTCTCATTAGCACAATATTTTAAGACAAAATCTACCAACCTGTGTTAATTAAGGGATGAGTTATGGGAGCTATGAATGGAATCTTCATGAATAAAGAGAATTTCATAGACAAACTGGTATACAATGCATGTTCTATCCCCTCTTCCTGACCTGAAATATTTATAAGCTATTATTAATATCTGTAATAAATCATCAGAAAAAATATAGTTAATGTGGTGTTACCTAAATCCATTTAGTACAGAATTATTTTGTCACAATACAACTATTTTTTTTTTTTGGTAGAATATTGCCTTGCAATCCTATGAGAAGGTACTTTCAAAGATGTCTGTTTCATGTCAATGTATGGCAAAACCAATACAGTATTGTAAAGTAAAATGAAGAAAAAATAAAAATAAAAAAAATAAATAAAAACAAAATAAAAACTTTAAAAACAAAAAATAAAGTTAATTTTAAAATTTAGAATCTAATTATGAGGTACTATATGTCAAGTATTTTTCTAAGAACTTCAGAAATATTATCTGTTAAGCCTCTTGAGAAACCTATATGCAGGTCAGGAAGTAACAGTTAGAACTGGACATGGAACAACAGACTGGATCCAGTAGGAAAAGGAGTATCTCAAGGTTGTATATTGTCACCTTGCTTATTTAATTTATATGCAGAGTACATCATGAGAAACGCTGGACTGGAAGAAACACAAACTGGAATCAAGATCGCTGGGAGAAATCTCAATAACCTCAGATATGCAGAGGACATCACCCTTATGGCACAAAGTGAAGAGGAACAAAAAAGCCTCTTGATGAAAGTGAAAGAGGAGAGTGAAAAAATTGGCTCAGCTCAACATTCAGAAACGAAGATCATGGCATCTGGTCCCATCACTTCATGGCAAATAGATGGGGAAGCAGTAGAAATAGTGTCAGACTTTATTTTTTGGGGCTCCAAAATCACCGTAGATGGTGACTGCAGCCATGAAATTAAAAGATGCTTACTCCTTGGAAGGAAAGTTATGACCAAACGAGATAGCATATTGAAAAGCAGACTTTACTTTGCCAGCAAAGGTCCATCTAGTCAAGGCTATAGTTTTTCCTGTGGTCATGTATGGATGTGAGAGTTGGACTGTGAAGAAAGCTGAGCAAAGAATTGATGCTTTTGAACTGTGGTATTGGAGAAGACTCTTGAGAGTCCCTTGGACTGCAAGGAGATCCAACCAGTCTATTTTAAAGGAGATCAGCCCTGGGTGTTCTTTATTTTTATTTTTATTTTTTTTTATTTTTATTTTTTTTAGTTTTTTATTTTTTTAATTTTAAAATCTTTAATTCTTACATGCGTTCCCAGACATGAACCCCCCTCCTACCTCCCTCCCCATAACATCTCTGTGTTCTTTAAAAAGACTGATGCTAAAGCTGAAGCTCCAATAGTTTGGTCACCTCATGTGAAGAGTTGACTCATTGGAAGACTCTGATGCTGGGAGGGATTGGAGGCAGGAGGAGAAGGGGCCAACAGAGGATGAGATGGCTAGATGGCATCACCGACTTGAAGGATGTGAGTTTGAGTGAACTCTGGGAGTTGGTGATACACAGGGATGTCTGGGGTGATGCAATTCATGGGGTCGCAAAGAGTTGGACACGACTGAGCGACTGAACTGGATTGAACTGAAGTCTCCTAGCAAAGCTGTGAGGAAGTATGATTTTAATTATACCAGTGAGAAAGCAAGCACAGGTAAATTTCCCTTGACCACACACATGAGAGTTTTTAGGGTATGGACCTAGAGGATTTGGTTCCAAAGTACAGATTTACTACATTGCACTGGATATCATTTCCATTTTATCTTTATTTCATGTCATCTTATTTCATTTTATAGACTGTAAGTAATAGAACTGATTATAGGATCGCTTGTACAAATTAGATTGTATGTTCTCTCCACACCAGCACCCCTGCTGGGAGACCTCTGTATCTTGCATGATAGTGATATGTTCCACAGGCCAAAGTGGTTTCAAACAGAGCGCAGGTTAAACTTTTAAGAACTCATGACAGCAGAGCAGTAGCAGATCCCAGTGAGAGCTAAACTACATAGTGAGAGAGGCTGGAACTCTGAACCTGACTAGCTTGAGTGGGTGTATTTTTGATTCTGAAAGGACTGTCATTTGAACATTTTTAGAGTGGGAGTTGAAAAGTACCCTCATAAAACCAGGAGACAACTGTAGCTATCAACATGCAACTGTATTCACAGTCCAAGTCATTCCTGGAGACTCTAGTACCTTACTCTTCTTTGTCCTCAACTAACTGAAATATATATAAAGGGACGAAACGATCATATGTGAGGTAGTCATTGATTCTATTCTAAATTAGAAGGGTGTGAGATGAATTTCCATTGCAAAATTGTATTGCATAGATATTTAGATGAAAACAGTGTTAATTCTTGGTTACTTTGTGATGAGGTTACAGTGCTAGCCATTGAACTAATTGGGATAAGAACTGGGGACTTTTCACTACAGATATTCTTTCTGTTATGAAATAAATAGAAGAATATTTTCTGGAAAAAGTTACATTCACCAAATTTGGACTCAGGAAACTGACTTCTTACATTGGATTTTTCAGTTACTAGTGATTTCATTTTTTGATTTCTGATTCTTACCTTCAGTTCAGTTCAGTTCAGTTGCTCAGTTCTGTCCGACTCTTGGCGACCCCATGAATCACAGAACACCATGCCTCCCTGTCCATCACCAACTCCCGGAGTTCACTCAGACTCACGCCCATTGAGTCAATGATGCTATCCAGCCATCTCATCCTCTGTCATCCCCTTCTCCTCCTGCCACCAATCCCCTCCCAGCATCAGAGTCTTTTCCAATGAGTCAACTCTTGGCATGAGGTGGCCAAAATATTGGAGTTTCAGCTTTAGCGTCAGTCCTTCCAATGAACACCTAGGACTGATTTCCTTTAGAATGGACTGGTTGGATCTCCTTGCAGTCCAAGGGATTCTCAAGAGTCTTCTCCAACACCACAGTTCAAAAGCACCAATTCTTCAGCAATTCTTACCTTACTTCCTTTTCTTGTGTGTGTGTATGCTTAGTCAGTCAGCTGTGTCTGACTCTTTGTGATCCCATGGACTATAACCCACCAGGCTCCTCTATCCATAGGATTGTCCAGGCAAGAATACTGGAGTGGGTAGCCATTCCCATCTCCAGTGGATCTTCCCAACCCAGGGATCAAACCCCTGTCTCCTGCATTACAGGCAGATTCTTTGCTATCTGAGCCACCAAAGAAGCCCAATTCCTTTCCATAAGGGAGTTCAATGGCATAATTTCTATGGTATTTACAAAGCTCAAGGTTGTTTTATAATCAGATATTAAGAGGTGCAGTCAGTTGTTTGCAATCATATGTGTTCTCTACAAATGGTCAAATAAAGGAGGTTAAGAGGAAGTTTCCTGGATGTCGTATGTGTTTATTCAGTGTGTTTACCCACAAACTTGTTATATACAGTAGGGGCTGGGTAGCTGTCCTACAGTCACATTGATAATCTTTCATACAAACAACAAATACTCAATTTCCTCCTATTGTACCAGGTATTGTGTTAGCATTTGAAAAACAGCAGGAGTCAGCCATACAAGTCCCAGCTTTCACTAAAGTTTGACAGTATTTGTGATTTGGCTCATGAGATTTTACAGCCCAGAGCTTCTGGTACTAATAAGACAGGGAAAAATACAGAGTCCAGGTAGACCAGATGAGACAGCACAGGTTTTGTGAGTCACTAGAAATTTGTTTCCATAAGTAATTATGTAGAAGCTCAGACAAGAGGGATTCATGATCATTATCCAGGTGAAAAAGGCAGGGTGCTACAAGATGGGGAAAACATCAATGTCAAAGCATGGGCGTGAGATGGATGGGGTATTTGGGAATTGCAATTAAAGTCTGACTTGAGCATTGAGTTTAAGAATAAGAAATGGTACTGATAAGGCAGAACTTGTTGGCAGGATCCAAGCCATTATAAAATTTCCTGAGTAAAGGCGTTAAAAGGAAATGGTTCCTTTAAGGTGAAATAATTAATATCTGTGCAGTGCTGGAAAGCAGGAACAGAAACTTGTTTCTGATTTCTAGTGCTCTTTCCACTACAAGAGGCTGAAAAAAATCAAGTTCTATTAGCATCGGATAGTACTCCCATTCTCTCTCTTTCTTTCTTCCTTGCAACTATTTGTCCTAGATGTAGAGTAATTTCTCATAGACATATCTCTGCTGTCCTTGAATGTTCTTGATGCAAAATGGATGTGAAGCTGCAAGTTGCTCAGTTAATGCTAAATTTCCTCAATTCCATGCTTTAGGTGTAGCTGCCTGTGAGGCACACGAAGGAGTCCAGTCTTAGCAAGAATCTCCCAAAAAAATCATAAGTTCCTCATGAAAATGGTCCCAATGCCTTGTTTTGGAGAAGAAAGTGGCAAAATAGTCCAGTATTCTTTCCTGGAGAATTCCATGGGCTACAATCCATAGGGTCCCAAAGAGTCATACATAACAGGTTTAGGCCAGAGAATTTATCAATCCTTCATTATCACAATGACAACTTTCTAAGATTTTTCAGTTGGTAAATGTTCTTACTCTCTGAAGTTTCTTTTTCCCATTTATCAGAAAAACAAAAAAATGATTTAAGTCCCTCCTCACTTTTTAAAAGTTGTACTTTTTAAACGTTCATTTCAGGTTAGACTTTGCCAGGCAAAGGGTACAATTCAGTTCGTCAATATTTTCCTTAGATTGTCCCTTCTAATTTTGCAACTAAAATATTGATAATTTTAATTAAGTATATTTTATAAAACATGAATAATTCAAGCAGTGAAGCAGCAGAGAAAATGATTGCTTTATAAATCATTTATTCCATTGTAATCAGTCATATGATTTAGAATAATCACAATATGAGGGGGAAATATACAAATTAGGCTGAATTTTGGGAAAGACTGGAAAAAGATAACCTTTTAAATATAGCTGATGAGGTTTATAATAATCAATCAATATTTCAAACCTGATTTGATTACATAACTGCCATTTACTATAGTGCTATTATTAAATCATGATGGCTTTGGGCTATTTCCAAGAATAAAATTCAGCTTCCATGAAAAAAAATCCTATTACATTTAAAATATTCAAAACATTACATTTATGGGAGCAATTAGACAGAGTTTCAAAAACTCCTTTGAAAATCTGGCCTACTTATTTGGGTCAATATATTCTTTTAAGTGTCTCCTTGAAGAGGGTAGCACTCTAGGAAACTGAATTTACCAACTTTTTGTGTTAAACATTAATATCAATAATTAAAATGTTAAAATTCATTGCATATAAATGCTCTTTAGAAACTTCCTCGAGCATGAAGAAATGAAAGGGAAAGTTTTACTTTGAGATGTCAATTATAGATTCTATTGAAAATACTACATAGCTTATTAAAATATTCAAAATCTCATTTAAGCTGAAATTATTATATAAAATGCCATTTAAAATCACCCGTTCTCCTGATAATCAATGTTCAATGGAAGAATGGATAAGCTCAACATTTAAAGAATCTTTCAATTTACTGCCAATCTTCAAAATAAAGACTTTTAATTTTAATTAAAGATTTTAATTTTGCCACACCTCAATTTATTTTTCAGTATAGAAAAAAGTGATCTGTATAACACAATTTCTTCTAATAACATGATATACATGGAGGAAGCATGAAATATAAGGAGGTGTAATTGTTAGGTCTTTGAAAGCAACTATAATAAGGAATCTTAAACTTTTCTTGAGTTCCAGCAAAGTAACTTACCTCTGTGTTTCTCTAGTCTGCAAATGGAAATGATACCATTTCACAGGTTTCTGTGACTTTAAAATGGAATAATTATGGATGGAAGCATTTATGAGCTATAGAAGTAAACTATGTGATTTCTTTTTGGTGACCCTTGGTAAAAAGAACATAATGCTATACTGAAGGATAATTTTGAAGATTAAAAGAGATAACATAAAGTAAATAACAAAGTGTCTGACATAGTGTAAACACTGAATAAAAGTAGATATTTGTCACAGTAAGAAAATAGCAACATCTCATTTTAAACTTATTTATATTATCAATTATATAAAGACAGCCATCATGTTGAAATATAACATGCTGTTTAGTTAAGGGAGAATGTATTGTTAGTAATATACTCTTTAGTTTTATTATATATTTCCTATTCAAATCTAAAATAACTTTAAACAGTCAATATTCATCTGTAATTTGTTTCCTTATATATAATCAGATCTGTCTCCTGATCTCGGTCACAGAAACATTAGCTGTTTCTTTTTTAAAATAATCTGCTAACAATCCGAGGTCAACATTCAACAGCTCTCTGGTAGCCAATGAGTCTTATAGCTAAAAAAGAAAGAAAGAAAAAAAAAAAGCCCATAAAAAAGATGACTATGAGTGCTGCCTACTTGTTACTTTGAGAATAGTCTTATTTAAGAAAATGGTTTTGATAGCCATTTTGTAATGCATGTAGACAAGTGTTTAAAAATGTAAGTAATAGGTAAATGTGATTATAAGAGTTAAATTTTGAAACTTTCATTTCAGTGCTATTTTAACTCTATGCTTGAGAACATGAAAAAGTGAAAAAGTATGTTAGTCATCCAGTTGTGTCCAACTCTTTGTGACACCATGGACTGTAGCCTTCCAAGCTCCTCTGGCCAGGAAATTTTCCAGGCAAGAATACTGCAGTGGGTAGCCATTACCTTCTTCAGGGGATCTTCCTGACCCAGGGATAGAACCCGGGTCTCCTGCATTACAGGTAGATTCTTTGCTGTCTGTCTGAGCCACAAGGAGAGCTTGAGAAGATTTTTTATTAAACAAATGGTGAAGGGGTCGACACACAGGGCAAGTGAGGGTGTAGATAGGAAAAAGCTTGCCTTCTCTTTCAGTATAAATGAAATATGAGTTTAGCAAAAATATGGAATAGAAAATCTGGATCTCTGAACTATCTTGAACATGTTGCATTTAAATTTGATGAGATAATACTTCACCTATAGGAATAAAATGTAATTTACCTAGTGTAGCTCATTCCTTCAAACTGAAAGGCTTATTAAATACTGCCTTATGTAAAAAGTGTAGAAAGACTTCTACATTTTTAAAAGTGTCCATTATATCTTCTCTATTCTAAGACTGCTTTTTAACATGGCTCTCTAGCCACTAATTTCAAAGTCAGGTCAGAGCTTAATCAGTCTTTTCTTTCTCTTCCCTAGTGGAGGAGCATTTGTAAAACTGGATAAGTCTGTGATCTAAATTAACAATTACAATTTCAAAGCACAAAACTCAGCAATGTAGGAACTGAGTGAAGAATTTGATAAAGCCGAGTAGTTTTGAAATTAGTAAAATAGAGAAACTACAAAGTGAAAAATAGGACATAAAAGGTTAGAAAAGAAGTCTGTCTGAGCTTTTTACTCAGGGTCAAAGTGACTTTCTAGTGCAGTGGTAAACAGGGATTATGAAACAAAATGATGCTAAAACCCCAAAAGGGGGGAAAAAAAGCCTTGTCACATTCTCCCTATCTCTATACCTTATTTCATATCTCTCAGCCTCAGCACAAGTGACGATTATAGGCAGATGTTTTGCTGAATGTTTCTTCTTTTATGAGAAATAAGAAAGTTAGGGAATATATAGGAATAACTGCATTGAAAAGAGATTAAAATGATAGATTTTGAGCTAGACATTCAGTCATATGAAGTTTAATGCCTTCTGAAGAATTTTCAGTGGTACAAGTTATTACACAATGGGCCCGTATTAGTGTAACAATTTGTAGAGATACATTTCTCATATCTGAGAAAATTAATGGTAAACAATGCAAGCCATGCAATTAAATATAATCTTAGCTCTTTGGTGGCATTTTAAAATATATGTTTGATATTTTATAAAAAAATGTGAAAACGATCTGGTGTCTATTATGCTACATCCCCTGTTAATGAGACAACTTGGAATACACTATCTGAAATGTACAATTAAAGATTCAATTCACTCTAAAAATGGTATTTGGAGAGTAATAATTGCTGCAAGATTGCAAAACTGGGTTAAAATTTTCTGTGTGTCTAATTGTAATTCATATACATTAGTCACTGGGAAGTCATTATTAAATCATCCAAAGTTTAAATTACTCATTTAAAATTAATTATGCCCTAAAACTATGTTAGTATTATGCTATCAATTCAGTTCCATTTCTCAGTCATGTCCAACTCTTGGTGACCCCATGTATTGCAGCACACCAGGCCTCCCTGTCCATCACCAACTCCTGGAGCTCACCCAAACTCATGTCCATCTAGTAGGTGATGCCATCAAGTCATCTCATCCTCTGTCGTCCCCTTTTCCTCCTGCCCCCAATCCCTCCCAGCATCAGGGTCTTTTCCAATGAGTCAACTCTTTGCATGACGTTGCCAAAGTATTGGAGTTTCAGCTTTAGCATCATTACTTCCAAGGAACACCCAGGGCTGATCTCCTTTAGAATGAACGGTTGGATTTCCTTGCAGTCCAAGGGACTCTCAAGAGTCTTCTCCAACACCACAGTTCAAAAGCATCAATTCTTTGGCACTCAGCTTTCTTCACAGTCCATCTCTCACATCCATACATGACCACTGGAAAAACCATAGCCTTGACTAGATGGATCTTTGTTGGCAAAGCAATGCTATCTAGGTTGGTCAAAACTCTCCTTCCAAGGCATAAGCATCTTTTAATTTCATGGCTGCAATCACCATCTGCAGTGATTTTGGAGCCCAGAAAAATAAAGTCTGACACTGTTTCCACATCTATTTCCCATGAAATGATGGTACCGGATGCTGTGATCTCAGTCTTCTGAATGTTGAGCTTTCAGCCAAGTTTTTCACTCTCCTCTTTCACTTTCATCAAGAGACTCTTTAGCTCCTCTTCACTTTGTGCCTTAAGGGTGGTGTCATCTGTATATCTGAGGTTATCGATATTTCTCCCAGTGATCTTGATTCCAGTTTGTGCTTCTTCCAGCCCAGCGTTTCTCATGATGTACTCTGCATATTAGTTAAATAAGTCGGGTGACAATATACAGTCTTGATATACTCCTTTATATCTGAGACTAAATAAGGGGAAAAGAGGTTCTGTTCTTAAACAACTCAACATATTGTGAAAGAGAAAAAGAAACAGAAAATAAAAATGCTATATAAACTAGGATGCATGAACAAGGTAATAGTTCAGCATGGGAGGAGATGTATTATTTCAGTGCACCCTGGCCTCTGCCAACCAAGATGCTGTTGAGAATTGTCAATATGGCTCCCAAGGTTCTGTCTGATCTGACTCCCAAGTACCATGATGGTCGATTATCTCTTAGAGTATCTTTCAGTGTATTATATTATTATGTACTCACCACATCCTTGACATACCACTCTTTTGTTCATTGTCTATTCTATAAACTAGAACTGTTCCTGTCAGTTGGAGCTTTTGCACTTTCTATTTCCTTTATAATGAAATAATTTTTTTTCTGATTCTTTGCATAGCCTGCTCTTTATATTTTTCTAGGTCTCATTGTCAGTATCAACCCCTCAGAAGAGCTTTCTCCATCTTTCTACCTGAAGCAGCCTCTCAGCCTGTTATTTTGAATGGTTTTACTCTTTCTGTTTGGGCATTCCTGGTAACCCAGTGGTAGAATCTGCTTGCCAATTCAGGAGACACGGGTTCAATCCTTGGGTGAGGAAGATCCCCTGGAGCAAGAAATGGCAACTCACTTCAGTATTCTTGCCTGTGAAATTCCATGGATAGAGGAGCCTGGCGGACTACAGTCTGTTGTGTCTCAAAAAAGATGTGATTCAGCAACTAAGGAGAAGGCAATGGCAACCCACTCCAGTATTCTTGCATGGAGAATCTCAAGGATGGGAGAGCCTGGTGGGCTGCTCTCTATGGGGTCGCACAGAGTCGGACACGACTGAAGCGACTTAGTAGCAGCAGCAACAGCTAAACATCAGCTCTTTATCTGGCAAGCCTTTGTTTCTTCACCCAGTTGTCTGTTGTTCATCCACTAGAACAGATGCAGTATGAAGGCAAATAAGAATTTTTACTTTCTGTCCTGATATTCTCAATTCCTAGAGCAGTACGTAGCAGTTCTAGTTTCCTCATCTGTGAAATGGGGATAAATTATAGTATGACTTCATGTGGGTGAATTCTTAATTAAGAAAATGCATCTAAATTTTGAAAAATAGTGACTATAGTGAATGCTAAATATATATATGTATATATACATATATATGTATATGTAAGTGAAAGTGAAGTCTCTCAGTCTTGTCCGACTCTTTGTGACCCCATGGGCTGTAGCCTACCAGGCTTCTCAGTCTGTGGGATTTTCCAGGCAAAAGTACTGGAGTGGGTTGCCATTTCCTTCTCCAGGGGATCTTCCCGAACCCCGGGATCAAACCTGGATCTCCCATATTGTAGGCAGATGCTTTACCCTCTGAGCCACCAGGGAAGTCCATATATATATATATTTACACCTAAATTTTTGGGCTGATAATCTTATACATGCTACAAGTGTTTGGCTACAGAAGGGAATAAATACTGTATTTAAAATACATTCAGTGTATAGAAATACAAATGTTTCATATTTTACATATAGTGGATATCAATGATATAATTTATACACATAATGGACATTATACAAGTGCATAATAGTAGTGTTATTGATAGCAGATATTACATATATATCCAATACTAAAAGTAACTCTATGAAGTGAATAAAGTTTTGTGTTAAATATCATATCAGGATTAAAAATGAGTAAAATAGACACATAAACTTCTGAATCTTTCTATACGCATATACAATTCAATTTAATGGGTTGGTATTTTGAAAGAATAAAATTGATCTTAAATGTAATTAACTTATAACTTAACTTAAAAATTAACTTATAACTTTAAATTACATTTAAGATCAATTTTATTCTTTCAAAATACCAACCCATTAAATTGAATTGTATATGCGTATAGAAAGATTATACAGAGTGAAATAAGCCAGAAAGAAAAACACCAATACAGTATACTAACGCATATAAATGGAATTTAGAAAGATGGTACTGATAACCCTGTATGCGAGACAGCAAAAGAGACACAGATGTATAGAACAGTCTTTTGGACTCTGTGGGAGAGGGTGAGGGTGGGATGATTTGGGAGAATGGCATTGAAACATGTATAATATCATATAAAAAATGAATTGCCAGTCTAGGTTCGATGCAGGATACAGGATGCCTGGGGCTGGTGCATTGGGATGACCCAGAGGGATGGTATGGCGAGGGAGGTGGGAGGGGTGTTCAGGATTGGGAACGCAAATACACCCGTGGCGGATTCATGTTGATGTATGGCAAAACCAATACAATATTGTAAAGTAATTAGCCTCTGATTAAAATAAATAAATTTAAATTTAAAAAAAGAAGTTATTACAAATTTGAATATAAAGTAAAAAAGAAAACAATTTGTCTTTTACTAAATTTCCATTTTTAGGATGACTTCTTTTCTTCTTATTATCAGAGCTTCTGTAAAAAAGTTAAATGACTATAATGATGAGCAATTACCGAATGAGATATGTTTGGAAATCAAATAAGCCTGTATCACTACTGCTTTCTTTAAAAACTGATATTGTAATTATTAGACTAATACCTGAACTGTGGGAAACTTATGATCTTATGATTAAGTGCAGAAGTCAAATGAAAGCAGTTATAGATATTACACCACTTGCCTCACAAAAGATCAAAAGTGCAATAAAAATAGTAAATTTTGAGGATAGAAAAATTCTATTACTTTTAAAAAGAGCCTTTTATTAAGAAGATCATAACTTCCATTACTGTACCTTATAATTACTTTTAAAATTGGCAAAATAATTGTGCAAAAAGGAAGATAAAATAAGGAAATAATTCCAAGGTTAAAAGGATACATAATCAAAAGGAGATTCTTTTGAAGGTAGAGAATATCACTGATGGGGTGAGGTGGGAGTAAGATTTGAGGAAATGCCTTAAGCACATATTATATATAATATCAAAGAAAGCAAAAAAACAATACCAAAAAAAATTGAATCATTAGACTACAATTGAACTGACCCTGAATAATCTTTTCTGAAATATAATATTTTAAAATATATTCAAGATACTACTCTTTCATTTGAACGTTAATTAAAGTCATGGCATTTAATTTTCCTAACTTTATAAAAAGTAATGAAATTAATGTGACTTTCTGTATTTTATCTTTTCCATCATAGTTCACCCAATCTTCACCCCATCATAGTTCATATAATCATTTTCTCAGTAACACTTTCCAATTCTGTTGAGGGCTCTTTAAATTAATTAGGCTTTCTTGTGATTTTAAATATTAGTTTTCTATGCTTCTTTTGTAATTTTATGCTCCATTTGCTCAATTAGTACTTATATCTACAGGCAGTAGGCCATTATGAAAAGGGTTCATATGTTATAGATTATGATTTTCTTCTAAATGTGAGCTGACTGTTTAGAAACCATGTCCATGGTAAGAATGAAAGAGAAACAGATTTATTGTAAACTTATTCTTGTTTATGTCTGCCTTCAGGTTTCTATCAGACTTAATTATGTCAAAACAACAAATATTTTCAAATATAAAATGCCTTTGAATAAGAAGGGTAGATGACTTAGAGCTGGAGTGATGGGCTAGAAGGTTACTTTTTCATAATCTTAATTTGATAATCTGACACAAACTAGTCATATAGTTAAAATAAACCTATTTATCTTTTTAATTTCCATAGAACTAATTTATACTGTATTTTCCATGATGGCTCAGATGGTAAAGCATCTGCCTACAATCCAGGAGACCTGGGTTCAATCCCTGGGTCGGGAAGATCCTCTGGAGAAGGAAATGACAACCCACTCCAGTATTCTTGCCTGGAAAATCCCATGGATGGAGGAGTATTGTAGGCTGCAGTCCATGGGGTTACAAAGGGTCAGACACGACTGAGGGACTTCGTTTTCACCATACTGCATTTTAAATTAAAATTTTAAAAATGGGACTTAACACTATATTTCATAAGGAAAGGAAATTTTGTTTAAAATATTGGGCAACTCACTAAATCTGTAGTGAAGCTGAGATATTGTCAAAATCTAAAAATCATGGATTCTAGGAAACACTCATTGAAATGAATATGCATCAACTACTTTTAAAGTTTACTTTCCAGAGAATATCCTTTAATTGGTCTATTTTTTTAACTTATACTTTCCTTTCTCTTCCAGAAAAGAAGTGTACCTTAATTATTAATAACTTCTGGAGTATACACAATAAAGTGAAAAGCAATTCTCTACCCCAATTGAATTTTATAATTGAGAAATAATTTGGAGGCCAGTAAGCCGAGCGCCAAATAATTGATTCTTCTGAACTGTGGTGTTGGAGAAGACTCTTGAGAGTCTCTTGGACTGCAAAGAGATCCAACCAGTCCATTCTAAAGGTAATCAGTCCTGGGTGTTCATTGGAAGGAATGATGCTAAAGCTGAAACTCCAATACTTTGGCCACTTCATGTGAAGAGTTGACTCATTGGAAAAGACTCTGATGCTGGGAGGGATTGGGGAAAGAGAAGAAGGGGACAACAGAGAATGAGATGGCTGGATACCATCACCGACTGGATGGACATGAGTTTGAGTGAACTCTGGGAGGTGGTGATGGACAGGGAGGCCTGGTGTGGTGCGATTCATGGGGTCGCCAAGAGTTGGACATGACTGAGCGACTGAACTGAAAGATGATTCACAACCATAGTAGCCTTTTTCACACTTCCCAACATTCTTTTAAACTATTACCTCTAACATGTCATGAGTAACCCATCTTTGATTCTCTCAGTAACTGCACTAAGTGGGCTTTTTGTTGCTGTTTTCTGTTTGTTTTTTAATCATGAATGTAGCACAAATTCAGGTGAAACTCAGCAGAAAGTAGCTGCGTATGTTATCGATGAAGTAACCAAAATACCAGAAAACCTGTTTAAAAGTTTCAGATGCTAATTAACAGAATTCCACCCAAAGAAGCACGAAGGAATTAGTTCAGTGAAGACACGATTGCCACTAATGTAGAACATTGCAACCTACAGAGTTCACCACTTGAATGGAACATAAGATGTTGATATGAGCTCCACCAGAACTATATCACAGATATTGGACACTACTCTGACAGTACAGATATGACAAATAGTGAAAGAAAACTAAATTACATCAAAATCATGTATGCTCTGAATGTTACCATCAAAAAGTGAAAACATTTGAGAAAAAAAAATACAGAAAACTTCATGTCTTCTATCTCACAAGAGACTTTGATTCAGAAGCTATGAAGAATTCTTCCAACTCAATAATACAAGCACACAAAAAAAGACAAACCAATAAAAGCTGAGCAAATGATTTGAATGCCTTTTCCACAATCAACCTTTCTAACTTTACATTAGTTTTAAATCTTCCATAAACACCCACACCTGTTGGACACTGGATTTCTTGTCACTTTTTTATTCACTATTTTCTTTTGATATATTTTAATTTGCTTTTACATCCCGCAGGTCTTTTATTTGTTTGCTTCTCCAAGTTGGAATGCAGAGGGAGAATTACTATCATGCTATAAAATTTCTATGCACACTTCAACACTCAGATCAAATATATTTCACTCATTAACATTTACAAAACTGCCTGTGGAGAAATTAGTCTCACCATTATTGCATCCCTATAGTAGACTATTTGTATCTTTTATGTTGTTATTTATTTTTGTGGGTCATGTTTGTGTATGTTACTGCCTATCTTTGGAAGGCAGGGATAATTCTTTGGCTCTCACTTTTTGTAAGCTTTGTACTTCACAAGAATCAAAACAGAGCCCTGTAAAGGTAGAAGTTCAATAAATTTGAAGAACTGAATTCAGCACACTCTCATTCAGCATTATTTAACAAATCAAGATATATTATTTTACACCTATGGGTGAGATACATATTAGTTATCATGGTGATTATTAGTGTGAATCTGATGAGGAGGAAGATGAGGTATAATGGAGGTACTGAGGTTGCAAAGACTAATAAGACATAGTCCTTTCATTCAGTTTGTGAAACATCCATAAACAAAAATACAACACAGTGTTTGAAGAACTGTGCTTGAGTTATTCTCAGGGTAGATAGAACACTAAAGTAATGTATTCACTTTTATCAGTGGGAGGATAAGCAGTAAAACCTCATAACAGATGAGTGTTTGAAAGCCAAAAAGGATATTCTTACTCGAGTAAGTAAAAGCACCAAGGAATATAGCAGCATGATGTGTTTGAGGTACTGTATGTTGTTCACTATGGTAGAGGGCCCAGGTTGCAAGGAATGAGTAAACAATGTTGCTGAGTGTTTATTATACTGCATTTTTAGTTACTGGATCTGATTTCCTTTTCATTAAATAAAACTGGAAACAATGTAAAATAGGAAAACGATGAAAATGGTTTATGAGTAATGCATAAGAGTTAGCAGTCAATAGAACTTGTAGATCAGATCTCTGGAAACTGATTTTGGTTTTTACAACTTTCTGTTATAGTGATCTTTTTTTTCTTGAAACTTTTATTGTTTTTTTCTTTTTTAATTTAAATTTATTTATTTTAAATGGAGGCTAATTACTTTACAATACTGTATTGGTTTTGCCATACATCAGCATGAATCCACCACAGGTGTACATGAGTTCCCAATCCTGAACACCCCTCCCACCTCCCTCCCCATACCATCCCTCTGGGTCATCCCAATGCACCAGCCCCAAACATCCTATATCCTGCATCGAACCTAGACTGGCAATTCGTTTTTTATATGATATTATACATGTTTCAATGCCATTTTCCCAAAGCATCCCACCCTCTCCCTCTCCCACAGAGTCCAAAAGACTGTTCTATACATTTGTGTCTCTTTTGCTGTCTCGCATACATGGTTATCATTACCATCTTTCTAAATTCCATTTATATGTGTTAGTATACTGTATTGGTGTTTTTCTTCCTGGCTTACTTCACTCTGTATAATCGGCTCCTGATTCATCCACCTCATTAGAAATGATTCAAATGTATTCTTTTTAATGGCTGAGTAATACTCCATTGTGTATATGTACCACAGCTTTCTGATCCATTCATCTGCTGATGGACATCTAGGTTGCTTCCATGTCCTGGCTATTATATACAGTGCTGCGATGAACACTGGGGTACACATGTCTCTTTCAATTCTGGTTTCCTCGGTGTGTATGCCCAGAAGTGGGATTGTTGGGTCATAAGGCAGTTCTATTTGCAATTTTTAAGGAATCTCCACACTGTTCTCCATAGTGGCTGTGCTAGTTTGCATTCCCACCAACTGTGTAAGAGGGCTCCCTTTTCTCCACACCCTCTCCAGCATTTATTGCTTATAGACTTTTGGATTATAGCCATTCTGACTAGCATGAAATGGTACCTCATTGTGGTCTTGATTTGCATTTCTCTGATAATGAGTGATGTTGAGCATCTTTTCATGTGTTTGTTAGCCATCCGTATGTCTTCTTTGGAGAAATGTCTATTTAGCTCTTTGGCCCATTTTTTGATTGGGTCATTTATTTTTCTGGAATTGAGCTGCAGGAGTTACTTGTATATATTTGACATTAGTTGTCTGTCTTTTGCTTCATTTGCTATTGTTTTTTTCTCCCATTCAGAAAGCTGTCTTTTCACCTTGCTTATAGTTTTCTTTGTTGTGTGTTAATTTTAATTAGGTCCCAATTGTTTATTTTTGCTTTTATTTCCAGTATTCTGGGAGGTAGGTCATAGAGGATCCTGTTGTGATGTATGTCGGAGAGTGTTTTGCCTATGTTCTCCTCTAGGAGTTTTATAGTTTCTGGTCTTACATTTAGATCTTTAATCCATTTTGAGTTTATTTTTGTTTATGGCGTTAGAAAGTGTTCTAGTTTCATTCTTTTACAAGTGGTTGACCAGTTTTCCCAGCACCACTTGTTAAAGAGATTGTCTTTACTCCATTGTATATTCTTGCCTCCTTTGTCAAAGATAAGGTGTCCATAGGTGTGGGGATTTATCTCTGGGCTTTCTATTTTGTTTCATTGATCTATATTTCTGTCTTTGTGCCAGTACCATACTGTCTTGATGACTGTGGCTTTGTAGTAGAGCCTGAAGTCAGGCAGGTTGATTCCTCCAGTTCCATTCTTCTTTCTCAAGATTGCTTTGGCTATTCGAGGTTTTTTGTATTTCCATACAAATTTAAATTTTGTCAATTTGGAAACACCTGGATGTATACTTTTCTTAAAAACACTATACAATTTACAATTGAGTTTTGGAAAATTTCCCCTTCTTAGGATATGGGATTTAATTAAAATCTCTAGAATAAAATATGGATATAAACAGGTATTTCAGACATACGTTGTAGCATAAGTTAAAATTATTTATATTTTTAAACAAATTTCAGAATATTCATGACCCAGCAATTGCATAATATGATGTGTTCATAAAGTCTTCTATGATTTTAGTATTAATTAACATGTACATAAAATATTTAAAAGTATTGGTGTATACTTTCAGTATATTTAAATCATTAAGTGAACTGTGATAAAAAATACTAACTTGAAAGCAGCAAATATATTCTTCCTACCTGTTTAGCAAATATTATATATTTTGCATATTGAATTTATAGTAGTGTCCAGAAAACAGAGAAATATCAGGCAAGATTCCTGGAAACTTTCCTCTTGTAAAATTAATTTGAAGCTCCTAGTGCTGTTTCCATCAGAAAAATACAACTTTTACCTACTTGAATTTCATACGTGTGTTTGAAATATAGTTTTACTGCTAAAACATTATTTGCAAATATTTAATTTTATTAAATGATGGTTAATAACCTTTAACATATGTGAATAAATTTTTTATTCAAATTATTTAAATATTTCAATATAATTTTTTATCCCAGAATTAACCATGTTGTAATATAACCAGCTTTTAAGAAATATTGTAAAATAGTAGTTTAGGGGGATTAACCTATGTAACCTATGTGCCGTTACATAGGATACAAAAAAATAAATTCCCTTGATTTAAGGTGCCATGGATCCTAAATGTGTGATATTTTATAGTAAAATTCTAAAAGTTTTTAAATAAATGGAAAATAATAACAATTAATGATTTTAGGTGGTAGATATCCATCAAGAGAATTAATAACATGAATGGCAGTTGGTCAAAGTCAACATTTGGTGATATTTCAGGATAGTTAATGGGCAGAAGAAATGTGCTAATTTAGGAGACCACGAAGGTCCACTTAGTGATAGGTTAAGAGGTATGATTTCAAGCTACAGAAAACAAGGAAGGAAAGGCTATTAAAAAATACAGCCTTAACTGATGTTAATTTGCAATGTGGCTGGGAGACTGAAGACAGAAAGTAGATTTTCATATGTCATTGCTCAGTTTTGAGAAACATTTTCAATAAAATAATGTTGAGGGACAAATCAGAGATGGCTAAGTACTAACTGATGACAGTAACAGCATGTGCTTTTTTTATAATAAATTTTACATTAGATTAAAAAAATAAGCAGGAGTAGATTTGAAAATTAAGTAGGAGCGATTCCAAAATGGAAGATGGAGATTTAATAAATGATGAGACACTACGACCTCATATCCATTAGAAGAAATGAGGTGAGAGAGAAGTGAAAACAGATGAGTGTGGCTGAAAAGAAGAATTTGATTCTTCCCTTATTATTCATCTCAGTATAATGCCATTATTAGATCATTTATAATTCTAATAATCAAAATTTGAAAACCATATATTCTTTCTCAAATAAAGTAGTTTTATACATTAATTGTTACTTTTTTAAGGAAGATTACAAAACAAAGTCTTAGATTACATAAAAATCCAAAAGTATATACTAAAGTAAAATAAGAAAAAGGCTTTTTACAAACCTTTGGAAAATTTCAAGCTTGGAATTTGAAGTATATGCACTGCAAGTGTTTACCTTAAACTAAGATGGCCTATTAAGAATGCAAAGAGACTACGATGAATCAGAGTACTTTTAGAAGGTTTCTTTCAAACAGAATGGTCACAACTATGTTCACAATGAGAGGTGACAGCTATAAAAGTGTTGTTATATTTCCTGATAAGAATATCACATGCTAGTACTTTACTTTGGTGACTAAGATCTGCTCAAAATGTTTTATCTTTAGCATTGTAGCATATGGCAGAATAACAATTAATGTTTAGAAACAAATTTTTAGGTCAGAGGCAAAGTAAAAACAATACCCAGTAGTGGATGTGACTGGTGATAGAAGCAAGGTACGATGCTGTGAAGAGCAACATTGCATACGTACCTGGAATGTTAGGTCCATGAATCAAGGCAAACTGGAAGTGGTCAAACAGGAGATGGCAAGAGTGAACGTCGACATTCTAGGTTTCAGCGAACTAAAATGGACTGGAAGGGGTGAATTTAACTCAGATGACCATTATATCTACTACTGTGGGCAGGAATCCTTAGAAGAAATGGAGTAGCCATCATAGTCAACAAAAGGGTCTGAAATGTGGTTCTTGGATGCAGAATGATCTCTGTTCGTTTCCAAAGCAAACCATTCAATATCACAGTAATCCAAGTCTATGCCCCAATTAGTAACGCTGAAGAAGCTGAAGTTGAATGGTTCTATGAAGACCTACAAGACCTTTCAGAATTAACACCCCAAAAAGGTGTCCTTTTCATTACAGGGGACTGGAATGCAAAAGTAGGAAGTCAAGAAACACCTGGAGTAACAGGAAAATTTGGCCTTGGAATATGGAATGAAGGAGGGCAAAGAGTAATAGAGTTTGGCAAGAGAATACACTGGTTATAGCAAACATCCTCTTCCAACAACACAAGAGAAGACTCTACACATGGACAAAACCAGACGGTCAACACAGAAATCAGATTGATTATATTCTTTGCAGCCAAAGATGGAGAAGCTCTATACAGTCAGCAAAATCAAGACCAGGAGCTGAGTGCGGATCAGATCTTTAACTCCTTATTGTCAAATTCAGACCTAAAGTGAAGAAAGTAGGGAAAACCACTAGACCATTCAAGTATGACCTAAATCAAATTCCTAATGATTATACAATGAAAGTGAGAAATAGATTTAAGGGACTAGATCAGATTGAGTGCCTGATGAACTATGGAATGAGGTTCGTGACATTGTATGGGAGACAGGGATCAAAACCATCCCCATGGAAAAGAAATGAAAAAAGCAAAACGGCTGTCTGAGGAGGCCTTACAAATAGCTGTGAAAAGAGAAGTAATAAATAAATAAAACTCATCAGTTAAAAAAAAAAAAGATATTAATCAGGGAAACCATAGAGGGGGAGGGGTGATGAGAGAGAGAGACAGCAAATGGGAATTCTCTGTACTTTCTGCTTAATTTTTCTGTAAACCTAAAACTGCTCTAAAAACCACTACAATATTGTAAAGTAATCAGCCTCCAATTAAGATAAATAAATTAAAAATTAAAAATTAAAAAAAAAAAGCAAAGGAGAAAAGGAAAGATGTAAGCATTTGAATGCAGAGTTCCAAAGAATAGCAAGGAGAGATAAGAAAGCCTTCCTCAGTGATCAATGAAAAGAAATAGAGGAAAAGAACAGAATGGGAAAGACTAGAGATCTCTTTAAGAAAATTAGAGATACCAAGGGAATATTTCATGCAAAGATGGGCTCAATAAAGGACAGAAATGGTATGGACCTAACAGAAGCAGAAGATATTAAGAAGAGGTGGCAAGAATACACAGAAGAACTGTACAAAAAATCTTCATGACCAAGATAATCACTATGGTGTGATCACTAATCTAGAGCCAGACATCCTGGAATGTGAAGTCATGTGGGCCTTAGAAAGCAACACTACGAACAAAGCTAGTGGAGGTGATGGAAATTCAGTTGAGCTATTTAAAATCCTGACAGATGATGCTGTGAAAGTGCTACACTCACTATGCCAGCAAATTTGGAAAACTCAGCAGTGGCCACAGAACTGGGAAAGTTCCATTTTCATTCCAATCCCAAAGAAAGGCAAAGCCAAAAATGCTCAAGCTACCACACAATTGCACTCATCTCACACGCTAGTAAAATAATGCTCAAAATTTGCCAAGCCAGGCTTCAGCAATACGTGAACCATGAAATTTCAGATGTTCAACCGGTTTTAGAAAAGGCAGAGGAACCAGAGATCAAATTCCAACATCTGCTGGATCATGGAAAAAGCAAAAGAGTTCCAGAAAAACATCTGTTTCTGCTTTATTGACCATGCCAAAACCTTTGACTGTGTGGATCACAATAAACTGTGGACAATTCTGAAATAGATGGGAATACCGGACCACCTGACCTGCCTCTTGAGAAACCTGTATGCAGGTCAGGAAGCCAACAGTTAGAACTGGTCATGGAACAACAGACTGGTTCCAAATAGGAAAAGGAGTATGTCAAGGCTGTGTATTGTCACCCTACTTATTTAACTTATATGCAGAGTACATATTGAGAAACGTTGGGCTGGAAGAAGCACAAGCTGGAATCAAGATTGCTGGGAGAAATCTCAGTAACCTCAGATATGCAGATGACACGACCCTTATGGCAGAAAGTGAAGAGGAACTAAAAAGACTCTTGATGAAAGTGAAAGAGCAGAGTGAAAAGGTTGGCTGAAAGTTAAACATTCCGAAAACAAAGATAATGGCATCTGGTCCCAACACTTCATGGGAAATAGATTGGGAAACAGTGGAAATTGTCAGACTTTATTTTTTGGGCTCCAAAATCACTGCAGATGGTGATTGCAGCCATGAAATTAAAAAACACTTACTCGTTGGAAGAAAAATTATGACCAACCTAGACAGCATATTCAAAAGCAGAGACATTACTTTGCCAACAAAGGTCTGTCTACTCAAGGCTATGGTTTTTCCAGTGGTCATGTATGGATATAAAAGTTGGACTGTGAAGAAAACTGAGAGCTGAAGAATTGATGCTTTTGAACTGTGGTGTTGCAGAAGACTCTTGAGAATCCCTTGGACTGCAAGGAGATCCAACCAGTCCATTCTAAAGGAGATCAGTCCTGGATGTTCTTTGGAAGGAATGATGCTAAAGCTGAAACTCCAATATTTTTGCCACCTCATGCGAAGAGTTGACTCATTGGAAAAAACTCTGATGCTGGGAAGAATTGGAGGCAGAAGGATGAGATGGCTGGATGGAATCACTGACTTGATGGACATGAGTTTGAGTGAACTCCTGCAGTTTGCGATGGACAGGGAGGCCTGGCGTGCTGCAGTTCATGGGGTCGCAAAGAGTCGGACATGACTGAGTGACTGAACTGAATTGATATTTTCCAAGTTTCTAGGCACTCTTGCCGTTATAAATTATATGACTTCATAATATTTCAGTATGATACCATAAATTTCCATGTCTAGCAAAATGTGTTAATTGAAAATGTTCATTCACTATCACGGATCTCAGTTTGAATTTTCATTTATTTTTCTCCCTGGGTTGTCATTTCCTTCTCCAGGGCATCTTCCAGACCCAGGGATAGAATCCACATCTCCTGCTATGCAGATGGATTCTTTACCCTGAGCCACCTGGGAAGCCCTTGTGCTACCTTCAGTTCAGTTCAGTCACTCAGGCATGTTCATCTCTTTGCAACGCCATGGACTGCACCATTCTAGGCCTCCCTGTCCATCACCAATTCCCAGAGCTTACTCAAACTCATGTCCATCACATGGGTGATTCCATCCAACCATCTCATCCTCTGTCATCCCCTTCTCCTCCTGCCTTCAATCATCCCAGCATGAGGGTCGTTTCATGAGTCACTTCTTCGCATCAGGTGGCCAAAGTTTCAGGAATTTCAGTTTCAGCATCAGTACTTTCAAAAAATATTCAGGAATTATTTCCTTTAGGATGAACTGGTTGGATCTCCTTGATGCCCAAGGGACTCTCAAGTGTCTTCTCCAAACACTACAGTTCAAAGGCATCAATTCATACTGCTTAGCTTTTGGCATTGAAACATGTATAATATCATATAAGAAATGAATTGCCAGTCTAGGTTTGATGCAGGATACAGGATGCTTGGGGCTGGTGCACTGGGATGGGGAGGGAGGTGGGAGGGGGGTTCAGGATTGGGGGACACGTGTACACCTGTGGCAGATTCACGTTGATGTATGGCAAAACCAATACAGTATTGTAAAGTAATTAGCCTCCAATTAAAATAAATAAATTTAAATTTAAAAAAAGAAAAGAAAGCATTAAAATGAAGAATTAGTGCTCTAATAATTGAAGAGGACTGATGCTGACACTGCAGCTCCAATACTCTGGACACCTGTTGCAAAGAGTTGACTCATTAGAAAATACCCTGATGTTAGGAAAGATAGAAGGCAAGCGGAGGAGGGGACAACAGAGGATGAGATGGTTGGATGGCGTCACATCACCGACTCAATGGACATGAATTTGAACAAGCTTTGGGTGAAGGACAGGGAAGCCTGGTGTTCTGCAGTCCATGGGGATGAAAAAAGTTGGACATGACTAAGCGACTGAGCAACACCATTACCAAATTGAAGAGAGGAATAGACAGATACACAAGTATACAGGAGATTTCAACACTCCTCTCTCAGTCACTAAGATAACTGATAGATAAAAAATCAGTAAGGATAAGAACTGAACAATGCCATCAATTACTGTCTGTTCACAGCATTTTAGCCAATTCTTTTTTCTTAACCTGGTATTTAAAAAATCCCTTAATTTTTTTTTTTACTATTACTAATAATGATCCAGTTTTATCCTCATCACCTGAATTGAAATATTTTAAGTACAATTTCTTAAAGTAAAACTACTGAAACAAAGCTTATGAGCATTTTACATTGATACTTCCTGCCAAATTGGCCTTTAAAAATATATGCTGCTTTCAATATTGCATGAGAGTCCTCATTTCCTCAAATTTCTCCTGCACGTTATTATAATCATTTTATTTTTCCTAATTTCACTGCTGCACCAATATTTACTTTCCTGAATTTTTTGTGAATCTGAACATCATTGTCTGTTCAGTTCAGTTCAGTTCAGTTCAGTTGCTCAGTCATGTCCAACTCTTTGTGACCCCCTGAACTGCAGCATGCCAGGCGTCCCTGTACACCACCAACTGCCATGTTAATGGACATGGACTCAAACTCATGTCCACTGAGTCAGTGATGGCATCCAAACATCTCATCCTCTATCAACCCTTCTCCTCCCACCTTCAATCTTTCCTAGTATCAGGGTCTTTTCAAATGAGTCAGTTCTTCACATCAGATGGCCAAAATATTGGAGTTTCAGCTTAAGCATCAGTCCTTCCAATGAATATTCAGAATGGATTTCCTTTAGGATGCACTGATTAGATCTCTTTGCTGTCCAAGGGACTCTCAACACCACAGTTCAAAAGCATCAATTCTTCGGCTCTCAGCTTTCTTTATAGTCCAACTCTTATATCCATACATGACTACTGGAAAACATCATATCTTTGACTAGAACTTTGTTGGCAAAATAATGCCTCTGCTCTTTTAACATGCTGTCTAGGTTGCTGACAAATGACAATACTGTCGTTGTCTGCAAGATTGTTTAAATGATTTTCTAGAATAATGGATTTATATTTAAATTTTCTATAAGATTGTTTATATTTTCTTTTCTGAATGTAGATGTATTATAAATGATGAATATTAACTGAGCATGTTTAAAATTATCTCCCCTGTCTCTTAACATTATTCATGACACTTTTGAAATAAATCCCATCAATATATGAATTAATTATTCCACTGAATTTACAGGCTTAATGAAGGAAGAATCAATACCCTTTTCACACTGCATCTTTGCATTTAAGGCATTATCTACCTTTCTGTTAGGATTTTGTAGTTTCACTCACACAGAAATGACACTATTCTTAATTATATACCAACATATTTTTCTTAATCTTTGTTGCTAACATGAATGGGATGCTTTTCATACGTCAGTCCTACTTTTTAATTCTGGTATAATTGAAAGTTGATGTTTTTCACATATCCACACTAAGACTGTATACACAGAGAGTTGAGTCTAGCTAGTGTCAAAACACTCCAGAGTGAATTCTATTCAGTTGTTCTCTAAGAGTACATCCATGAACAAATTAGATTATTCACATCAACCCTCAGCCTTGGAAATCACAATAAGCTGTAACTTCTAGGTTACAAAATATTTTATTTGTTTTCAGTTATTTTTTTGTGACTTTTGTTGAGATTTGACTCACTGAAAATCTGAAGGCCAACATTACAGATATGCTGCAATGTTTCATACAGGAAATTTCTTTTATTCCTTAAAATAAAACAGAAATGTTGAGGTCTTTAGAGAAAGTATATTTTGGTAGATATTTGAGAAAAACTAAAAAAAAATTATTATTGATTTTGTTCTTTATCAACAGAGTTTATTTTTCCAGAACTCAGGATTAAGTAATTTTATGTTTTTTTCTTTTTGATCTGCTTCCTTAATTAAATTTAGTCACGATAAAAACTCATTTAGATTTATATTTACATATATGTGAGTGGGAATTTGGACACTATACAATTTAATGTTAAAATTGAACACTATAAACTTCAATGTCAAACCAACCTCTATATTTAGGACATTGCATTGTTACAGCTATGCACAGAGGAAAAATATGACATATACTGTATGATAAACAAGAGGAAAAGACAGAAAATTATTTCAAATTTAAATAATTTAAATGCATACCAAAGTAAGTATAGGCAAATCAGAATGTTTATTTTATAAGTTTATGTGGAAAAGTACATGTGGGAGAACAGCTAGAAAAGTTTTGATGAAGAATGATGTTGAAGCTGGTTTTAGAAAACACTGAGGAACCAGAGATCAAATTGCCAACATCCACTGGATCATGGAAAAAGCAAGAGAGTTCCAGAAAAACATCTATTTCTGCTTTATTGACTATGCCAAAGCCTTTGACTGTGTGGATCACAATAAACTGTGGAAAATTCTGAAAGAGATGGGCATACCAGAGCACATGACCTGCCTCTTGAGAAACCTGTATGCAGGTCAGGAAGCAACAGTTAGAACTGGACATGAAACAACAGACTGGTTCCAAATAGAAAAAGGAGTATGTCAAGGCTGGATATTGTCACCCTGCTTATTTAATTTCTATGCAGAGTACATCATGAGAAATGCTGGGCTGGAAAAAGCACCAGCTGGAATCAAGATTGCCAGGAGAAATATCAATAACCTCAGATATGCAGATAACACTACCCTTAAGGCAGAAAGTGAAGAGGAACTAAAAAGTCACTTGATGAAAGTGAAAGAGGAGAGTGAAAAAGTCAGCTTAAAGCTCAACATTCAGAAAACGAAGATCATGACATCCTGCCCCATTACTTCATGGGAAATAGATGGGGAAACAGTGGAAACAGTGTCAGACTTTATTTTTTGGGGCTCCAAAATCACTGCAGATGGTGATTGCAGCCGTGAAATTAAAAGATGCTTATACCTTGGAAGGAAAGTTATGACCAACCTAGGTAGCATATTGAAAAGCAGAGACATTACTTTGCCAACAAAGGTCCTTCTAGTCAAGGCTGTGGTTTTTCCAGTGGTCATGTATGGATGTGAGAGTTGGACTGTGAAGAAAGCTGAGCAAAGAAGAATTGATGCTTTTGAACTGTAGTGTTGGAGAAGACTCTTGAGAGTCCCTTGGACTGCAAGGAAATCCAACCAGTCCATTCTGAAGGAGATCAGTCCTGGATGTTCTTTGGAAGGAATGATGCTGAAGCTGAAACTCCAGTACTTTGGCCACCTCATGCGAAGAGCTGACTCATTGAAAAGACCCTGATGCTGGGAGGGAATGGAAGCAGAAGGAGAAGGGGGCGACAGGGGATGAGATGGCTGGATGGCATCACCTACTTGATGGACGTGAGTCTGAGTGATCTCCGGGAGTTGGAGATGAAGAGGGATGTCTGACGTGCTTCAGTTCATAGGGTCACATAGAGTCGGACACCACTGAGCGACTGAACTCAACTGAACTGATCATATAAAGACCTAATCTTATTGGGAACTGAAATGCCTTTTAACATTATTATGTGCAAATGGTGCTACCCAAGGAATAAGTGATCATAGCAATAGAGCTAAAAGTATGAAATAATGTGGGAACTTAAACTATTATAAAGATCACATTTCAAACTAACATGGGAGAATAGATGATTTAGCAAATTGTTTTGAAAGTAGCTATTTTGAAAAGTGAATGAAGCTAGATATCTGTACAAATCCATTTACACAAATCCATCCTGTAACTTCTTCATCAATCTTCTAAACTGAACGCACATTAAAACTACAGAAAAATACAGAGACTATTATATTCATAACACTGTTATGGAAGAAGGACTTTCAAATAATCAAAGGGATCCCAGAAACTATCAATAGAAAGACTAATGGCACACATACAATAATAAATCAATAAGTAAAATTTTTGTGGATTTAAAGGGAAAAAAATTCAATGCACTAAAATTAAATATAGACATATACACATACACAGATTTTACATAAATATAAAATATATTAATATATTGTATATATCATATACATTATTAAAAGTAGATATACATGTATGCACATATACATATATTCTATGTAAAAGCTTAACATATATGTTTTCTTAAATAATAAATTTATGAAATCCTGAGTGTATTTTAACAGTAAGATGAATTTTTCTTTTTACAGTAAGTAATATGAACTACTTATAGAAATGGATATAAGAAATTTCACATCTGTATATTCTCACACATAAGCCTATATACATACATACATACATATACACTCCAAGACAGTGAATAGTTAGAAATACACTTAAAGCTTTCTTTGGTGTAAATGTTCTTTTCATTGGCACCTTTAGAAAGGTGGAAGGGCCTGTGACTTGATTTTGCCAGTGAATTGTGAGTTGCTATGAGTAGAAACTGTAGAATAGATTTCTAAACAGTTTTGACATCAAATAATGTATGCAGTTTAAAATTCAATAAAAGTTTTCAAATACAAGATTGTATAAATATACATGATGAATATGTTTCTTGTTTTTGATGTGATTTAGTTGCTAAGTCCTGTCTAACTCTTTGTGACTCAATGAACTGCAACACACCAAGCTTCCCTATCCTTCACTATCTCTTAAAATGTGAGTCTATCTAAAACATACTAAGAGGAGTTTCACACAGACAGTTTTATTTTATTTTATTTTTTTGCCTCTGTCAAAGTGAAACTTTAGGCTGTGTGCACTTTGATGGTAAAATGATTCTTAAATATATAATTCAAGAATGGAATTTCAAAGATGCAAAATTAATGCATGTTAAAAAGTTTTAGAAAATATTTAGTCCAGGTTGAATTTCACCAGAGCTAGATTAGTTGTCTTAGTTCTGAATTGATTAATGAATTTGACTTCATTTTTAATGAAAAATATTGCTTAAAAATTTGATAGATTTTCCTAGGAATGACTAATGGAATATAAAATATACATTCTTATTACTTCATATAGTTTATTTCTCAAAGAGCACTTTAATTCATTTATTTGATTAATAGCAATGTCCACAAGGAAGACTAGCCCCCAGCAACATACTGCATCATTGCTGACAACCAAAAAATAAAACAAACTCATGAATATTTAATGTTTAATAACAATTTACAAAATTACAGACTACAATAAGAAGAAGAGATTGTGGTATTTGAATTTAGTCTCTTGATACTAATCATGCAGTATAAATAATGACACTGGAAAATGTATTGAAGCAAGATTTTGCAGGTGCCTATATTCTAACAAAACTTTTTAAAAAGATAACTAGATGTCAGTAATAGTAAAGTAGTTCAGGAATGTTGTTTTTAAATGACAGAAACTAATTACCATATACTTACTTCTTAGGACATGATTAGTATTATAAATTAATGCAAATAATAAAATTGGCCTCAGATGACCTAACCACTAATACAAAATGCAAGGAGCTAATTAGGTTCATTTCATTAAGCACAAAATGAGGGTGATATTCCTCTCTTAAAAATAAAACTTTCACTGCTTTAAAAACTTAATCCTACATTATTAAACCAATCATTGACTAAAATATATTTATTTTGTTACACCATGTGATGAACACTGTGCCAGGCTTAGACTTTCTCATTTTAAATTTCAAAATTTAACTAAACTGTATAGCTGAACTTTTTATCAAAAGATTATATATATATATATATATATATATATATATATATATATATATACACACACACACACACACAATAGGAATAAAATCGCTTTGTCCAATAGTATCAAAAAGTGAGATTTTGTAAATGCACTAAATATATATATATATATGTATATATGTGTGTGTGTGTGTGTGTGTGAATGAAAGTGGAAGTTGCTCAATTGTGTCCAACTCTTTGCAACCCCATGGATATACAGTCCATGGAATTCTTGAGACCAAAATACTGGAGTGGGTAGTCGTTCCGTTCTCCAAGGGATTGTCCCAATCCAGAGATCGAACCTAGCTCTCCTGCATTGCAGGCAGATTCTTTACCAGCTGAGCCACCAAGGAAGCCCAAGAATACTGGAGAGGGTAGCTATTCCTTCTCCAGGGGATCTTCCCAACCCAGGATTGAACCAGGGTCTCCTGCATTGCAAGCGGATTCTTTACCAGCTGAGCTAAGGAAATGGCAGCCTACTCCATTATTCTCACCTGGGAAATCCCATTGACGGATGAGTCTGGCAGGCTACAGTCCATGAGTTTGCAAAAGAGTTGGACATAGCCAGTAAACAACAACAATTAGACTATTTAGATAATAGGAAAGTTGTATTTTAAGAAGCAGGGAAATAGTCAAGGCATTGGTAAGAAAATCAACATCAATGATTAATCATAGCAAGCCTTTATATTTAGTAAACAAGATTTTAACTATATACATATAATTATGTGTATTTTTATGTATGTACAAAAAGCAATTTTCATCAGTTTCAACTTTAAAAAATGGTGAGAACTAGTGAGGAAATATTTCTAATAGATTTATCCAACAGAGCACTTGTACTAAAATGCATAATTATTCTTAAAAATCAATACAAAGTAAGTAACCCAACTAAAAATAAGTAATGACTTGAAAGAATACTTCACGCACGTATACATATACACAATATGCAATTAAGTACTAAAAACAAAAAGAGATGAGCAACTTCATCATTCTTCATAGAACTTTGAATTAAATTCCAATGAGGTATTACTTAGCCATAAGAATGAAAAAAAAAATTAAAACTGTGATAATGCCAAGTGTTGGCAAGGAATAATAGACCAATTGGAAAGCAAAAGCATTGCCGCAGTTGTTGTGAAACTGTAGAACTGTTCTGGAAAAGTGCTTAATGTTTTTAATGGTAAAATATGTCTACTTGATGATCCAACAATTTCGTTCATGGTTATTTTGTTGGCATCAGAAAACTATGACCACAAGCACTCATACATGACAGTTCATAACAGCTATTCACAGTAGCCCAAACCTAGAAACAGCCCAAATGTTCAAGAACAGAACAATAAACATAGTGTGGTATACTCATTCAGCAAAATACAATTCAACAATAAAAACAACACTGGTGGCTCACACAATGCCACCTATGCGTCTCAAAACCATTATGTTGTAGTAAAGAAAGCAAACAAAAAAAGAGAAAATACCACTTCATTACCACTTCCATGAACTTAAAAAAGGGGGCTAAAGTAATTATGGTGATAGAAATCAGAAAGGAATTACTTTGGTGTTTGGGAGATGGCAATGCAGGATCGACTGAAAAAAGTCATCGAAGGAACTTTCTGGAATAAGAAAAATGTTCTGTATCTTGATTGGTGGGATGGTAATATGAGCATATTCATTTATCAAACTCATCAAAATGTATGTTTAAAATGGATATGGTTTTGTGTATGTAAATTAGACCTTAATAAAAATGCAAATTATGTTACAGAATATTGGGACCAGAAAATATTGGCATATCACTTATCGCATGGAGCTGTTTAAAATTCATCCCTGGAAGAAATAAATTGACTTGAGTTAAAACAGCAGTGCTTAAATGCTGAAATTCTCTTATTTATCATTGTAATGGTGGCTGAGGGGAGACACACTCAAAGGAATGGCAGAGATATGAGATGGATATGTTCTCCCAGAGCTTAGGTATTTTAGCATGGCGATGTCCTAGAGATATTTAATGCTAACAACACTGTTGTCTAGTGGAGGGGATGTAAGTCTAAGGCTCTGAGGCTTGCACAGGCTCTGGAGCATGTGGGCATAGTTGCCCAAACAGTATGGGCAACTTGATCCTTGGCAATCCTAATGGGCAATTAGTTCCTTGATCACAGATCAAACCTGTGTCCTCTGCATTGCAATGTAGATTCTTAATCACTAGACCACCAAGGAAGTCCCAAATTTTTTGTATTTTTTGATAAACAGATGTCAGAATATTATTATTGGCACCAGTAGCATTTAATCACGTGCATCCAACTAAACTATTCCTCAACAAGCAATCAGGTGTTAATATTTATACTTAATTTTTTCAGAGTGGTTTTTACTGATAAGCTGACTTTATTACAATGTAATGCTAAGTTCTAAAATATGTGGAGCCAGAAATATTTTTAATCACTAGGTAGACTTTATCAGACAATCTCAAAATTTGTTAAAAAAAAAAAAAGAATCATGTATTTAGAAAAAATAGATCCATGCTCTCAAAAAGTAGAAAAAATTCCTTGTTGATTTTATGAAGAAAGTGATTAGGTTTCATATTTATGGGTGCTTAAAATTTATGGATTAATCAAAAGATTGTTGCAATATCTGCTACATGTATGACAGTCTCTGTGTAAGATGTAAGATGTTTAGCAGAGAGCCTTACTTATTTGCTCACATCACCCAATGTTCCATACTTACATGCACATAGCCTGACTTCTTTTTTTTTAAATGTCTGAATACAATGGATCTAAGAAGTAATTCATGTGACATTAGATCTCTGTTGTTATTTTTTTAATTAATTATTTATTTATTTATTTTTGGCTGTGCTGGATCTTTGTAGCTTGGTGGGCTTTTCTCTAGTTGGCGGGGAGCCTTGTGCAGGCTTGTCTTGTTGTGGAGCCCAGGTTCTAGCGGGTTCAGTAGTTGTAGCTCCCTAGTTGTAGGGCACTGGCTCAGTAGTTGTGGTGCACAGGTTTAGTTGCTCCACAGCATGTGGGATCCTCCCAGACCAGGGATGGAACACATGTCCCCTGCATGGCAAGATGTATTCTCTACCACTGAACCACCAGTACCACAGAGCCACCAGGAAGCCTCTCTCTTGGTATTTTGATGTCTAGGTTCAATGCAGGATACAAGATGCTTGCAGCTGGTGCACTGGGATGACCCAGAAGGACGGTATGGGGAGGGAGGTGGGAGGGGGATTTAAGATTGGGAACACATGTACACCCGTGGCAGATTCATGCTGAAGTATGGCAAAACGAATACAATATTGTAAAGTAAAAAATAATAATAACAATAAATAAATAATAATAAAAAAAATAAAGCCTGCTTTCAACATAGTTTAAAGGTCTTTTCCCCTTTTACTAATGTAAAGTTTTCTTGGGAGGAGTCGAGGATAGTAAAATACTTCTTTAAGTCAAATATTTGGGTTTTCAATTTCAACCACTTTCTTTGGCCACAGGACTCCACTCATTCCAACCTAAGTGTGTATACAAAGCAAAGCACTAGGATGTTAGGCAGTCCCTTGGGGGAGTCCTTAGCCAATATCTGATGGAATTTATCCTTTGTTTACTGTAAAATTGGGATTAGCCGTACCGCCTTCTAAGCTTTTCCAGAACAATTATAATTCAGTTGCTCACATTAGCACCTGGTCAGAAGGAAGTATCTTTGCTTTCCCTAATTCACTCCTTCACTCCTACCAGTAAGACCTAAACCACTGTGGATAGAAAGGATGATTGAACTGGCTCCAGGTCCTGTGACTTTGGTTTTGATAGCCACCTAGTTTCCTGGGTTCCTCTTAATATTGCGTCTTTTAGGGACTGTTGTCTCAGTTCAGATGAACGAAATTAAGAGTTTGTTATTTATAACACTCAACTCTTTGGTTGGTTTCTTATGCAGCAATAGATTACTGGAGCAAGCAAAAAGATATCCACCTTTTGTTACCAATATAGTGAATCACTGTGATATTCTGCAGAGGACTAAGATGTTCTAAGACTTTCCCACTACATGACTGAAAGCAGGAGAATTAAAGTATCCATTGGACAATTCAGTGGATGTGTAATAGTTTCCTTTCTATGTTAAGTTTTACAATATTTTAGCCTTTTTCTTGAAGAGGGTCTAAAAAATTGATTCAACACATCTGCATACCTGGTGCCAGAGTCTATTACTCTATTAATACATAATATAAAGATAAAATATCTTTCACAGAAGGTGATACTCAGCTATAAACTGGATAGGTTTGTAGTCAACTACCATAGATTTAAGGGCCTAGATCTGATAGATAGAGTGCCTGATGAACTATGGAATGAGGTTCGCGACATTGTACAGGAGACAGGGATCAAGACCATCCCCATGGAAAAGAAATGCAAAAAAGCAAAAAGGCTGTCTGGGGAGGCCTTACAAATAGCTGTGAAAAGAAGAGAGGTGAAAAGCAAAGGAGAAAAGGAAAGATATAAGCATCTGAATGCAGAGTTCCAGAGAATAGCAAGAAGAGATAAGAAAGCCTTCTTCAGCGATCAGTGCAAAGAAATAGAGGAAAACAACAGAATGGGAAAGACTAGAGATCTCTTCAAGAAAATTAGAGATACCAAGGGAAAATTTCATGCAAAGATGGGCTCAATAAAGGACAGAAATGGTATGGACCTAACAGAAGCAGAGACATTAAGAAGAGGTGGCAAGAATACAAAGAACTGTACAAAAAAGATCTTCACGACCCAGATAATCATGATGATGTGATCACTAATCTAGAGCCAGACATCTTGGAAAGTGAAGTCAAGTGGGCCTTAGAAAGCATCACTACGAACAAAGCTAGTGGAGGTGATGGAATTCCAATTGAACTGTTTCAAATCCTGAAAGATGACGCTGTGAAAGTGCTGCCCTCAATATGCCAGCACATTTGGAAAACTCAGCAGTGGTCACAGGACTGGAAAAGGTCAGTTTTCATTCCAATTCCAAAGAAAGGGAATGTCAAAAATGCTCAAACTACCGTACAATTGCACTCATCTCACATGTTAGTAATGTAATGCTCAAAATTCTCCAAGGCAGGCTTCAGCAATGCGTGAACTGTGTTCAATCTGGTTTTAGAAAAGGCAGAGGAACCAGAGATCAAATTGCCAACATCCGCTGGATCATGGAAAAAGCAAGAGAGTTCCAGAAAAACATCTATTTCTGCTTTATTGACTGTGTCAAAGTCAAAAGCCTTTGACTGTGTGGATCACAATAAACTGTGGAAAATTCTGAAAGCAATGGGAAAACCAGACCACCTAACCTGCCTTTGAGAAATCTGTATGCAGGTCAGGAAGCAAAAGTTGGAACTGAACATGGAACAACAGACTGGTTCCAAATCGGAAAAGGAGTACGTCAAGGCTGTATATTGTCACCCTGCTTATTTAACTTATATGCAGAGTACATCATGAGAAATGCTGGACTGGAAGAAACACAAGCTGGAATCAAGATTGCCAGGAGAAATATCAATAACCTCAGATATGTAGATGACACCACCTTTAAGGCAGAAAGTGAAGAGGAGCTAAAAAGCCTCTTGATGAAAGTGAAAAAGGAGAGTGAAATAGTTGGCTTAAGCTCAACATTCAGAAAAGGAAGATCATGACATCCGGTCCCATCACATCATGGGAAATAGAAGGGGAAACAGTGGAAACAGTGTCAGACTTTATTTTTTGGGGGCTCCAAAATCACTGCAGATGGTGACTGCAGCCATGAAATCAAAAGACGTTTACTTCTTGGAAGAAAAGTTATGACCAACCTAGATAGTATATTCAAAAGCAGAGACATTGCTGACTAAGGTCCGTCTAGTCAAGGCTATGGTTTTTCCAGTGGTCATGTATGGATGTGAGAGTTGGACTGTGAAGAAGGCTGAGCGCCAAAGAATTGATGCTTTTGAACTGTGGTGTTGGAGAAGACTCTTGAGAGTCCCTTGGACTGCAAAGAGATCCAGCCAGTCCATTCTGAAGGAGATCAACCCTGGGATTTCTTTGGAAGGAATGATGCTAAAGCTGAAGCTCCAGTACTTTGGCCACCTCATGCGAAGAGTTGACTCATTGGAAAAGACTCTGATGCTGGGAGGGATTGGGGGCAGGAGGAGAAGGGGACGACAGAGGATGAGATGGCTGGATGGCATCACAGACTCTATGGACGGGAGATGGTGATGGACAGGGAGGCCTGGCGTGCTGCGATTCATGGGGTCACAAGGAGTCGGACACGACTGATTCTGACAGCTGTCAATAATGTGCTTCAACTATATACCAAGGCATTGGAGAAATGAACACAGGATCAGTCTTCAGTGAACTCAGGATCAGTCTTCAGTGACCCAACCATGAAAAGAAATCATCTTATGCTTATCAATGTGACAGATACTTAAAAGTCTAAAACTTCTAAACATTGAAGGAGATATAAAATAATAGGAATTATAATTAATTGTTTGTTTGAATTAAAATTAAAATGCAACTTTTGACAAAAATATCATAATAAATTTAAATATATGGATTATAAATTCTGACCTAGTAATTCCTTTCTAGTTATAATTCTAAGTAAATTCCTTTACAGCTACATTGGGAGGAATATTCATATCAGTATTTGCTGTGAGTTAAGCAAAATAAATAAATAAATAGAAGAGAGCAAATTCTCAACTGACAGGAGAATGAATAAATAGACTTCAGCAGATTCATTTATTGCCTGATATTGAGCAGTTTATCTCTATTTATAACCTGAGCATATCTCAGAACATAATGTTGAATTAAAAAAATTTCACACATATCATGATACATTTTTATACCATTAAGGTAAGCAAGAAGATGATAAAGATAGAGCTTGGAATAATATGTACCCTTAGAAGAATGTGATTAAGAAGGTGTTCAGTGGGGGCTAAGGGTATTGTTAACATTTTTTTTCTTAAATTGGGTAGAATGTACACAGAAGGTATGCGTGTGTGCATGAATGTGTGTAAATGTGTAAATTTCATAATAAATAAAGGTATATGAATAAATCAAAGAGCATCTTAAAGGAGGTAATCATCAAATTTGTCAGATGGTTAACAACTCCAATGAGTATAAAAAATGCTCCATACGTACATTTTGCTTACAAAGAGGTCATGGATGAGTGTAATGGGAGATTCATTTGAGTCCTGAAAATTAAAGCATTGTTGGGTTGGATTTAACATAATGGGTTTCATAGAGAATAAGGTGAAGACTTGGTGTTTGTAAGTTCAAATTTCTTAGAATTATAGCAAAAAGAGGAAGAGAGAGAGAGGTTCAGTAGCTAATGATCAAAGAAGGGACATAATAAATTGTTTTAATGCCATTCTCCCAAATCATCTCACCCTCTCCCTCTGTATAATCGGCTCCAGTTTCATCCATCTCATCAGAACTGATTCAAATGTATTCTTTTTAATAGCTGAGTAATACTCCATTGTGTATATGTACCACAGCTTTCTTATCCATTCATCTACTGATGGACATCTAGGTTGTTTCCATGTCCTGGCTATTATAAACTGTGCTGCAATGAACATTGGGGTACATGTGTCTCTTTCTATTCTGGTTTCCTCGGTGTGTATGCCCAGCAGTGGGATTGCTGGTTCATAAGGCAGTTCTTTTTCCAATTTGTTAAGGAATCACCACACTGTTTTCCATAGTGGCTGTACTAGTTTGCATTCCCACCAACAGTGTAAGAGGGTTCCCTTTTCTCCACACCCTCTCCAGCATTTATTGCTTGCAGACTTTTGGATCACAGCCATTCTGACTGATGTGAAGTGGTACCTCATTGTGGTCTTGATTTGCATTCTCTAATAATGAGTGACATTGAGCATCTTTTCATGTGTTTGTTAGCCATCCATATGTCTTCTTTGGAGAAATGTCTATTTAGTTCTTTGGCCCATTTTTCGATTGGGTCATTTATTTTTCTGGAATTGAGCTACATAAGTTGCTTGTATATTTTGGAGACTAGTTGTTTGTCAGTTGCTTCATTTGCTATTATTTTCTCCATTGAAACATGTATACTATTTTGTAAGAAACGAATCGCCAGTCTATGTTCTATGCGGGATGCAGGATGCTTGGGGCTTGTGCATGGGGATGATCCGGAGGGATGATGTGCGGTGGGAGGTGAGAGGGGGGTTCATGTTTGGGAGCTCATGTACACCTGTGGCAGATTCATGTCAATGTTTGCCAAAACCAATACAGTATTGTAAAATAAAGTAAAAATAAATTTTGTTTTGCTTTATTTTTCTCGTAAGTTTTTAAATGAAAAACATTACAACATGCTTTTGTTGACTCTGCTAATAAGATGAATTTTGCCATGCAGAGAACTAAGGCAAAATTACAGGTGTGGAGTCATCTATTAGGTGAGTAGAAATGGGATGCAATGGACAAAATGGGCAGATTACAGTTATTCAGGGAAAGTACAATGCATAGAAGCTACACTAGGAATACATAGAGAGATTTGGTGATGGGCTAACAAGAAATTTCTCTGACAATTGTCTCTTTAATCTCAGACAAGAAGAAGTGGAGATGCTAGAGACTTGAAGAGAGAGACGACATGAAGTAAGTTTCCTATGGCAGGATGGAGGGAATCCTTTTGAACTGCTGTACGATTTCCAGACACTATTTAAAAACAACTCTGTAATCATTTGGAGTTTTGCCTAATGAATATGAGAGAGGAAACATTATTGGCATTATGGAAAATGTTGCAAGAGATAATTATAATGAGCCTGAGAATCCAGTACTCTTGCCTGGCAAATCCCATGGATGGAGGAGCCTGGTGGGCTACAGTCCATGGGGTCGCTAAGAGTCGAACATGACTGAGTGACTTCCTTTTCACTTTTCACTTTTATGCATTGGAGAAGAAAATGGCAACCCACTTGCCTGGAGAATCCCAGGGATGGGGGAGCCTGGTGGGCTGCCGTCTATGGGGTCGCACAGAGTCGGACACAACTGAAGTGACTTAGCAGTAGCAGCAGCAGAGAAAACAAGGTAAAGAAGAAGGGAGTTATGTTATGAAAAGTCAAGGAAGGATGAGTGTAAATGTAAAAAGCCTAAGAGAGGTGCTGCAATTGGAGTAAAAGAGAAACAAATGAACCTCTGTGGTACCAAGAGATCTGAAGGAAAGAACCTCTAAACAGATAAAGGGCAAAGACAATAATAGCTCTGGGAGTAATCAAGTATCACACTGGTGGATTGGGATGAGTGTTTTGTTCAGTACAGAATAGTCTCTGTCAATAAAGAACAGTGAGTTACAAGATAAAGAAAAGAACTCACTCTGGAATGAGAATTTTCTATTTCCAAAATATTATATTTCCTCTTACTTTATATGTGGAAAAGGAAGAAGACCACATAAAATTGTGACAGTTCAACAAGACTACATATCCCCAAGCATCTCACCTGTCCTTTTATTTCTGTATAAATCTGACCATCAATCAATCAAACGTTGACATTTATGGCTGATTAACCTAACACCTTGAGCGTAGTCAAAGGCATGAAAAACCAACCAATGCTAGAGTTTATAAATGCTATTTTTCCTGAAAGAGTATTTAATACATGTATTTGTCTCCCTTATAAATTAAGGTTAAGTACATTTGGTTTTATTTACTTAATGAATTTTTAAAACTTTGATTTTCTCTCCAAATTAATTTTACTGTATTGCAATATATGTATTTTGAAAGACAGCCTATAGACACAAGCAAATATAAATACTACTTTTTATGTTTGCTTGAGTGATTGACTTTTCAAAGATGTTATTACCAAAGATGATGTTTTTATGCAAACTTGATAGAAAGAACTTTAAAGTGAGTAACAAGATTATACTAATTTGCTGATATACCTAATGCTTTAATATTAACTTATTTTATTGAGAAAAATGTACATTTTAACTATCACTGTGACAACCATCAATGAGTGTATTTGTTAAATAAATCTTTGATTTATTTTTTATCAGTACCATGTAACAGAATTTTATTTATTTGAATAAAATAATTAAACAGCCAATACAGAATAGAGATTTAGCAAAGGTTTAGAATATTTTTCTGAAAATGTACATAATCTAGTGTCCAGGGCAACATGTAGAATATTATGCCATTCTTATACTATTTTGATTAGTTTAAGCACTGACAAATCATTTTTGAGAATGTTTAGAGGTAAATAGGGCTTCACTGGTGGCAAAATGCTGGGGTGGATAAATCAAGAGCTGGAATCAAAATTGCTGGAAGAAATGTCGTCAGCCACAGATATGCAGAGGTTTTCCTAGTGGCTCAGACAGAAAAGAATCTGCCTGAAAAGGTGAAGACCAGGGGTTCTATCCTCTGGAAAGGGGAATGGCTATGCACTCCAGGATTCTTGCCTGGAGTATTACATGGACGGAGAAACCTGGTGGGCTACAGTCCTTGGGGTCACAGAGAGTTGCACATGACTGAGAGGGTAACACTTGATAAACAATTCTTGTGTGTGTTAATTGCTCAGGCTCAGTCGTGTCTGACTCTGTGACCCCATGGACTGTAGCCTGACAGGCTCCTCTGTCCGTGGAAGTCTCCAGGCAAGGATAGTGGATACATTTCAAGGATACATTTCCTTCTTCAGGGTATCTTCCGGACACAGGGATGGAATCAGGATCTCCTGCACTGCAGGCAGATGCTTTATCATCTGACCTATTAGGGAAGTCCACTAATGATCTTTTAATATCTAGAAAAGAAATGTGGAATTGTCATTATACATAACCAAGTCTTGCTGCTAAGCTGCTTCAGTCGTGTCCAACTCTGTGCGACCCCATAGACGGCAGCCCACCAGGCTCCCTCGTCCCTGAGATTCTCTGGGCAAGAACACTGGAGTGGGTTGCCATTTCCTTCTCCAATGCATGAAAGTGAAAACTGAAAGTGAAGTCTGACTCTTAGCGACCCCATGGACTGCAGTCCACCAGGCTCCTCCATCCATGGGATTTTCTGGGCAAGAGTACAGGAATGGGTTGCCATTGCCTTCTCCTAACCAAGTCTTAAATTACAAATACAAATGCTTAAGTTAATGTTTCATTAAAACTTTCATCAAGTGCATTGTAGCAAATACTCCCCCAGAGTAATGTTTTAAGACATAGAGTAAAAAAAAAAAAAAAAAAATTCCACATTTTTTTCTTACAGCTAGAAATATATTTTATTCCCAATTTAAATTCTTAGGTATTGTGAAGTTTTGCTTATTTAATAAATGAGCTCTCACTTTTTTGTTATTATTATAAAAATGAAAATATATCACGTAATCTACCTCTCCATACAATATATGGAGAAGTCAAATAATACATCTTAATTATGGTTTAATCTTCAAATTGACCTTCAGAAATTGGGCAATACATTAGATTCCTATGAATGTGCATGTTAGAGCCTATTTTTCTCATTGTTCTCTCATTTTTCACATTTGCATTTACCTAATAACAGTGAGCTGGACAGTCATTTTAAGTGCTTATGTGTTCTATTGACATTTCTTTAATTGTTAAATGCATTTTAGACACTCAGCACTTTTTTAATGGATCATTTGTCTTTTAATTATTGATTTATATTTTTAATATAATTACAATGTTAATGTTTGTATTCTCACTATATTTCCAATGGTCCTTGTAATCAATTTACACTTAAAATTCAAATAGATTGGTCATGGGGTGTTTTTGAAATCAGTGTAGTCAGGGCAGATTTTCTGTTTGGATTCTTGACTTTTCCTTTCATTAATTCTGGGTTATATTACCTAAGCACTCTTCCCCATCATGCATTGTAAAACATTATAATTTTAGAGTTTCCCTGTTTTTCTTTCCTGAATTTAATTTGGATGGGCTATTTAAACACAATTAATATTTTAAGTAGATTATGAAATAGTAAGAAAAAATTGTCTTCCTGTGCCGTTTCCCCATGCTAACATAAAGATCCACGATCATTAATGAATCATTCATTGCAAAGAGTCAGACACAACTGAGTGACTGAACTGAAGTGAACTGAACTTAACATGCCCAGACATTATTTCTGAGTGTGTCTGTGAAGGTGTTTGGAAGAGACTGGCATCTGAATTGAGAGTCTGAACAGAACAAAAATGTGGAGGAAGGGAAGACAGAGAAAGCTTGACACACAGCTTGAGCCATGACATCTGTCTTTTGCTGTCAGCTCTTCAGACTATACCACTGATTGTCCTGGGTTTCCAGCTTGCAAATATCAGATCATGGGACTTCTCAGCCTCCATAATCACATATACTAATATCTTATAGTAAATCTCTTCATATGTACTCCAGATAGTTCTGTTTCTCTAGAAATCTGACTAACACACTACCTTATTATGAAAGGACCTTGTGCATTGCATGTCTTTTCGTGAACATTCAGCTGAGACTCCCAGGTATATATTTCTTTCTCCAAACCTCTTTGTTAGCAATCTTTCAATTCTGTTCTTTCCAAGCAGTCAAACACTTAGCAACTGCATATGAATTGGTGTTGATCTGTGCTACTGACCTTATATGGGTGTAGACAAAATGGAGAAGCAAATTCATTGCTCAAAGGAGTTTCATTTGCCCCTAACCTTTAGTGACAACCCTGTGTAGGTCTCTAATGCTTCAGTCATCCATTTCTGTTTGGTACCATGCTATCTTGTGGAATTGTCTACACATCATCCCTTCTTCTAAACTAATTGTAAGAAACTCTTCTTGACGTCATAGGTATAGGCTGAGAAAGAAGAGGTGGTACTAAGAGAGCAAGTGTTGAAGAAGTTTGGGCCACTAACACACATAGTAATTGTATCTGAATCTTTTCATACCATTTCCATTTGATAGTACATTGTTTCTGAGCCTTCTCATCCATAAGAATTCACATCAGATAACATACAGCTTATAATGAATAGTTCTGAATGGATGGTATTTTATATCCCACTATTGGGCATTCAGCCTTTACCTGAGTATAGTAGTCAAAGTCTGTTTCTCAAAAAGGTAATAGTTATTGGACAATGAAGGAAAAAATCAGAACCTGAGAGGCCAATGTGGTGATTTTTCCATTGGTGCTTGCCAGATGCTTCATAAAGTATTCTTATTTGCCACAGATCCTTAAAGAACCATGAGATCTGCTGGGTTATAACATCCAAGCAGAACAAGAAAGTGTTGCTCTAAAACCTAAAACTAAAACCTGCATGGGCCCCACTGATTTCTTCTGCTCTCCTTCCTGGTCAAAACAAGCATGCTTATGGTTTATACAGTAAGTGCTCTACTCAAATGTGAAACAAGTTGCTGCTGCATTAAAGAAATCCTACTGATAATCATACCTCATCTTTACTTTCACCATGGAAAGGATATATTAACATTTTTTAGATAACTGGTCTTTATAAAACTGCATAAAAAGTAGACCCTAAATTGTTTAACTTTGTATGATTTGTTTATAATTATTAGCACATACACACATATATGTATGTATATTGCAATATGCATATAATGTATAAAATATGTATAGTACAGATAATTATAATGTAAATTTTGTATATATGTATATTTATAAAGTACAAAAGTCCATCTAGTCAAGGCCATGGTTTTTCCAGTGGTCATGTATGGATGCGAGAGTTGGACTGTGAAGAAAGCTGAGCACCAAAGAACTGATGCTTTTGAACTGTGGTGTGGAGAAGACTCTTGAGAGTCCCTTGGACTGCAAGGAGATCCAACCAATCCATCCTAAAGGAGATCAGCCCTGCATATTCACAGGAAAGACTGATGCTGAAGCTGAAACTCCAGTACTTTGGCCACCTCATGAAAAGAGTTGACTCATTGGACAAGACCCTGATGCTGGGAGGAATTGGGGGCAGGAGAAGTGGACGACAAAGGATGAGATGGCTGGATGGCATCACCAACTCAATGGGCATGAGTTTGGGTAAACTCCAGGAACTGGTGATTGACAGGGAGGCCTGGCATGCTGTGATTCATGGGGTCGCAAAGAGTCAGAAACGACTGAGTGACTGAACTGAACTGAACTGATAGTATACTTTATGTTGCATGTACAATATTTTATGCCAATATAATCACAGTTCTTCTAAATTACTTTTGGTCTCTTTCTAGAAAGCTTTATTTTAGCATTTAAAAAATATTCTTGACTATCAAAAACTTCACCAAAATATTTGGTTGAGTTCTTCCCACTTTAATGTTCTTGTAAGATACTTGATGGAGATTCCCAGGTGGCTCAGTGGTAAAGAATCTGCCAATTAGAAGATGCAGGTTCAATCCCTGGGTCACGAAGATCCTCTGGAGAACGAAATGACAACACACTCCAGTATTCTTGCCTGGGAAATCACATGTACAGAGAAGACTGTTGGCCTATACAGTCCATAGGGTCACAAAAGAGTTAGACACAGCTTAGCAACTAAACAACAGCAACAATGTCCCCTCTCTGCTCATTTTCTGGAGATTTTTTTTTATCATAAATAGGTGATGAATCTTATCTGAAGCTTTTTATTTTTTTCATCTATTGAGATGATCATATGGTTTTTATTTTTCAATTTGTTAATGCTTTGCTTTGGGCTTCCCAGGTGGTGCTAGTAGTAAGGAATCTGCCTGCCAGTGCAGGAGAGGCAAGAGACTTGGGTTTGATTCCTGGGTCAAGAAGATCCTCTGGAGAAGGAAATGACAACTTACTCCAGTATTCTTGCTGGGATAATTCTTGCTATGGATAGAATTCTTGGATAGTATTCATGCTATGGATAGAAAGCCTGGCAGGCTACAGTCTGTGGGGTCACAAAGAGTCTGACACAACTGAAGTGACTGAACATATATACATGCATGCATCTTTATATGAATTAAAAGACTCTCCATGACTGGTATTGTAATGCCTTCTGATTCCTCTCTGATTTTTTAGCCTCATTTGTGACACTAATTATCAAATATTCATCAATTTTTATAATTAACAGAGAAAAACTATAAAAGAGAATAGATGTCACTGATTTTTTATAAAGTAGTATTCCTTGCTTGGTTGAGTATTCCCAATTTATTTTAATGAAAAACATAGCAATTTTACAAACAAAGATATCTGTAATAACAAAACACAACCACATAAATACACATAGTCTGAAGAAGTCATAGTAGAACATGAGTGTTAATCTTTATTGCTGCAGCTACAGAAAATGTAGAAGAGTCATCACTTTGACCATCTGTTCTACTTTCTACTCATTCATTCTAATGGAAGAGAAAATCTAGAAAATGTATAACTGCCAAGAATATAAATATACCTACTGGCAAAGATTAATGATCCAGTACAATGAATGGTGAATCAGCTGTATGAATTCCATCCCACTTGAACAAACATCCTGAGCTATGAAAAATAATGTGAATTAGACTTACAAAATGATAAAGGAAATCTTTGATATAAGAGATGAAAACAATTTAGGAAGATGGCAATGACGACCCTGTATGCAAGTCAGGAAAAAAGACACAGATGGGTATAACGGACTTTTGGTCTCAGAGGGAGAGGGAGAGGGTGGGATGATTTGGGAGAATGGGAATTCTAACATGTATACTATCATGTAAGAAGTGAATCGCCAGTCCATGTCTGACGTAGGGTGCAGCATGCTTGGGGCTGGTACATGGGGATGACCCAGAGAGATGTTGTGGGGAGGGAGGTGGGAGGGGGGGTCATGTTTGGGAACGCATGTAAGAATTAAAGATTTTAAAATTTAAAAAAAAATAAAAATAAATTAATTTACTGATCAATAGCTTGGTAAGTTTAAAAATTAACAAGACAGCTAAATAATTGTTTTCACTTGTGAGCAGGGCAAAAAGTGAATAACTCACAGGCAAGAAGGCAAAGATTTAAACTGAGATTTCGTATTTTTGTAGGTCTGCTCCTACAGTAAGGCTATAGCAATTCTAGATTGCATATTAGGGTCTGATACCAGAAGTGGCAGTTAGGAGTTGAGTGGATGGTCGAGGGAGAGTCATCCCTTCGGGCTGAGCCGATTGCCAAAATAGAGGCACATCATTTGATTTCACATTATTGGAAAGTAAAGGTGAAACTGAATACAAGATGGCAGAGTAGAAGGACGTGTGCTTAGCTTCTCCTGCGAGAACTCCAAAGTTACAAATCGCTGCTGAACAACCATCAACAGGAGAATGTTGGATTCCACCAAAGAAAGATACCTTACATCCAAGGGCAAAGAAGAAGCCCCAGCAAGACAGTAGGAAGGGCAAAATCATGTTTAGAATCAAATCCCATACCCACAAGAGATGCTCTGAGGGCTGAAATAAACCTTGTGCCCACCAGGACACAGAGACCCTGCAGAGACTGAGCCAGAACTGTGTTTCAGTGTCTCTTGCAGAGATACGGGTCAGCAGTGGACTGCTGAAGGTGCAGGGGCTCTGGGTGCAGTAGATCTGGATATGGCATAAGCCCTTTTGGAGGATATAGCCATTAATCCCACCGTAGTGGGATTTCTCACAGTTCAACTCTCACATCCATACATGACCACTGGAAAAACCATTGCCTCGACTAGACGGACCTTTGTTGGCAAAGTAATGTCTCTGCTTTTCAATATGCTATCTAGGTTGGTCATAACTTTCCTTCCAAGGAGTAAGCATCTTTTAATTTCATGGCTGATATCACCATCTGCAGTGATTTCGGAGCCCAGAGAAATAAAGTCTGATATTGTTTCCACTGTTTCCTCATCTATTTCCCATGATGTGATGGGACCAGATGTCATGATCTTCATTTTCTGAATGCTGAGCTTTAAGCCAACTTTTTCACTCTCCTCTTTCATTTTCATCAAGAAGCTTTTTAGTTCCTCTTTACTTTCTGCCATAAGGGTGGTGTTATGTGCATATCTGAGGTTACTGAGATTTCTTCCAGCAATCGATTCCAGGTTGTGCTTCTTCCAGCCCAGCGTTTCTCATGATGTACTGTGCATAGAAGTTAGATAAGCAGGGTGACAATATACAGCCTTGACATACCCCTTTTCCTATTTGGAACCAGTCTATCCCATGTCCAGTTCTAACTGTGGCTTCCTGACCTGCATATAGGTTTCTCAAGAGGCAGGTCAGGTGGTCTGGTATTCCGATCTCTTTCAGAATTTTCCACAGTTTATTGTGATCCACACAGTCAAAGGCATTTGGCCCCAGGTAAATAGCAGAGAGAAGAAGGCAATGGCAACCCAATCCAGTACTCTTGCCTGGAAAATCCCATGGAAGGAGGAGCCTGGTAGGCTGCAGTCTATGGGGTTGGGAAGAGTCGGACAAGATTGAGAGACTTCATTTTCACTTTTCACTTTCATGCATCAGAGAAAGCAATGGCAACCCACTCCAGTGTTCTTGCCTAGAGAATCCCAGGGACAGGGGAGCCTGGTGGGCTGCCTTCTATGGAGTGCACAGAGTCGGACAAGACTGAAATGACTTAGCAGCAGCAAATAGCAGGGAGGGAACACAGCTCCACCTACCAACAGAAAATTGGATTAAAGATTTACTGAGCATGGCCCCACCCATCAGAACAAGATCCAGTTTCCCTCTTAATCAGTCTCTCCCATCAGGAAGCTTCCATAAGCTTTTTATCCTTCTCCATAAGATAGAATAAAAACCATAATCACAAAAAAGCTAACCAATCTGATCACATGGATCACAGCCTTATCTAACTCAATGAAACTATGAGCCATGCCAAGTAGGGCTACCCAAGATAGACAGGTCATGGTGGAGAGTTCTAACAAAAGTTCCACTCAAGAAGGGAACAGCAAACCACTTCAGCATTCTTTTCTTAAGAACCCCATGAATAGTATGAAAAAGCAAAAAGATAGGATACTGAATGATGAACTCCCCAGGTCGGTAGGTGCCCAATATGCTAATGGGGATCAGTGGGGAAATAACTCCAGAAAGAATGAAGAGATGGAGCCAAGGCAAAACTAACACCCACTTGTCAATGTGACTGGGGATGGAAGTCCAATGCTGTGAAGAAGAACATTACACAGGAACCTGGAATGTTAGGTCCATGAATCAAAGCAAATTGGAAGTGGTCAAACAGGAGATGGCAAAAGTGAACATCGACGTTTTATGAATCTGCGAACTGAAATGGACTGGAATGGGTGAATTTAAGTCGGATGACCATTATATCTACTACTGTGGGCAGGAATCCCTTAGGAGAAATGGAGTAGCCATCATAGCAAACAAGAGAGTTTGAAATATAGTGCTTTGATATAATTTCAAAAATGACAGAATGATCTCTGTTCATTTTCAAGGCAAAACATTAAATATCACAGTAATCCAAGTCTATGCCCTGACCTTACAAGAAGCTGGAGTGAACAGTTCTATGAAGACCTACAAGATTTTCTTGAACTAACACCCCAAAAAGATGTCCTTTTCATTATAGGGGACTGGAATGCAAAAGTAGAAAGTCAAGAAACACCTGGACAAATTAACAGGCAAATTTTGCCTTGGAATACAAAACAAAGCACATCAAAGGCTAACAGACTTTTGCCAAGAGAACACGCTAGTCATATCAAACACTCTCTTTCAGCAACACAAGAGACGACTCTACACATGGACAATCACCAGATGGTCAATACTGAAATCAGATTGATTACATTCTTTGCAGCCAAAGATGGAGAAACTATACAGTCAGCAGAAAAAAGACTGGGAGCTGACTGTGACTCAGATAATGAATGCCTTATTGCCAAATTCAGACTGAAATTGAAGAAAGTAGGGAAAACCACTAGACCATTCAGGTATGACCTAAATCATATCCCCTACAACTCCCCTACTTCCCCTGGAAGGGACAAATAGATTCAAGGGATTAGATCTGATAAAAAAGAGTGCCTGGGAACTACAGATGGAGGTTCATAACATTGTTCAGGAGGCAGTGATCAAGACCATCCCCAAGAAAAACAAATGCAAAAAGGCAAAATGGTTGTCTGAGGAGGCCTTACAAATAGCTATGAAAAGAAGAGAAGTGAGAGGCAAAGGAGAAAAGGAAAGATACACCTATTTGAATACAGACTTCCAAAGAATAACAAGGAGAGATAAGAAAGGCTTCTTCAGTGAAAATGCAAAGAAATAGAAGAAAACAATACAATGGGAAAGACTAGAGATCTCTTCAAGAAAATTAGAGATACCAAGAGAATATTTTATACAAAGATGGGCACAATAAAGGACAGAAATAGTATAGACCTAACAGAAACAGAAGATACTAGAAGAGGTGGAAAGATACACAGAAGAACTATACAAAAAGATCTTAATGACCCAGATAACCACAATGGTGTGATCACTCACCTAGAGCCAGACATCCTAGAATATGAAGTCAAGTGGGCCTTAAGAAGCATCACTACGAACAAAGCTAGTGGAGGTGATGGAATTCCAGTTGATCTATTTCAAATCCTAAAAGATGATGCTGTGAAAGTGCTGGACTCCATATGCCAGCGAATTTGGAAAACTCAACAGTGGAAACAGGACTTTAAAAGGCCATTTTTATTCCAATCCTAAAGAAAGGCAATGCCAAAGTATGCTCCAACTACCGCACTATTGAACTCATCTCACACACTAACAAAGTAATGCTCAAAATTCTCCAAGCCAGACTTCAATAGTACCTGAACCATGAATTCCCCAATATTCAAGCTGGATTTAGAAAAGGCAAAGGAACCAGAGATCAAACTGCCAACATATGCTGGGTTATTGGCAAAGCAAGAGAATATCACAAAAATATATACTTCTGCTTTATTGACTATGCCAAAGCCTTTGACTGTGTGGATCACAACAAACTGTGGAAAATTGCGAAAGAGATAGGAATACCAGACCCCCTGACCTGCCTCCTGAGAAATTTGTATGCAGCTCAAGAAGCAATTTAGAACTGGACATGGAGCAACAGACTGGTTCTAAATCAGGAAAGGATTAAGTCAAGGATGTATATTGTCACCTTGCTTATTTAACTTATATGCAGAGTATTGCATGAGAAATGCCAGGTTGGATGAAGCACAAGCTGGAATTTAGATTGCCAGGAGAAATATCAATAACCTCAGACATGCAGATGACACCACCCTTTGGGAGAAAGTGAAGAAGAACTAAAGAACTCCTTGATAGAAATGAAAGAGAAGAGTGAAAAAGTTGACTTAAAACTCAACATTTACAAAATTAAGATCATGGAATCCACTCCCATCACTTCATGGCAAATAGATGGGGAAACAACGGAAACAGTGAAAGACTTTATAAAGGGAATGCTAAAATAAAAATCCAAAATCACTGCAGATGATGACCGCAGCCACGAAATTAAAAGACGCTTATTTCTTGGGGAAAAAAGCTATGACTAACCTAGATAGCATATTAAAAAGCAGAGACATTATTTTGCCAGCAAAGGTCTGTCTAGTCAAACTATGGCTTTTCCAAGTAGTCATGTATGGATATGAGAGTTGGACTATAAAGAAAGTTGAATGCCAAAGAATTGATGCTTTTGAACTGTGGTGTTGGAGAAGACTCTTGAGAGTCCCCTGGACAGCAAGGAGATTCAACCAGTTTATCCTAAAGGAAATCAGTCTTAAATATTCATTGGTAGGACTGATGCTGAAGCTAAAACTTCAATTCTTTGGCCACCTAATGTGAAGAACTCACTGGAAAAGACCCTGATGCTGGGAAAGATTGTAGGCAGAAGGAGAAGGGGATGACAGAGGATGAGATGGCTGGATGGCATCACTGACTCAATGGACATGAGTTTGAGTAGGCTCCGGGTGTTGGTGATGGACAAGAAAGCCTGGCGTGCTGCAGTTCATGTGGTCACAAAGAGTTGGACACGACTGTGTGGCTGAGCTGAACTGAATGTTGATATAGGAGACACAGATTTGACCCCTGGAATGGGAAATTCCCCTGGAGAAGGTAATGGCAACCCAGTCCAGTATACTTGCAGGGCATACATCATGGATAGAGAAGCCTGATGGGCTACAATCCATGGGGTCACATAGAGTTGGAAACAACTGTGTATGTACCTAGTACTGCAAATATAATAAAACAATTCTGAATATGAAATCTTGTGGTTTTACTCTGTGTTTGTGTTTGTGTGTACTAGTCACTCAGTGTGTGCAACTCTTTGAGATTCCTTCAACTGTAGCCTTGCCAGTTTCTTCAGTTCATGGAATTCTCCAAGCAAGAAATCTAGAGTGGATATCCATTCTCTTCTCCAGGGGACCTTCCCAATCCAGGGATCAAACCAGGATCTCCTGCATTGCATGCAGATTCTTTACCGCTGGGCCACCAGTGAAGCCCCAGTGATTTTACTAAGTCGTGGTAAAAATAAACTATAAAATTCAGTATAAAATATCATGTATATCTCTATCTGTCTATTAACTATACACAAACAGATGTATGCATGAGTACTTATGTATATATACATACATTGTAAAACCTTATATTAATAATATGTATAGACAAAATAATATTGGAAATTAATTTGAAAAATCGTAAAAAGAATATTAAGGTAAAATATTTCTTGTTTTAGGTTCTACAGAGCTTTATAAAGGGAATGCTAAGCAATAATTCAAAGAATATAGATGATGAGAATAAACCTCATTACTACTAATGCAGAAATTCCATCCTGAATACCTCACATCAAAATCCTTGGAACTTAAAAATGTTCATTAATACAGTGTTTTCAGGGAAGTTTTTTTTTTATAATTTTGGTAAATTATTTTTTTTAGAGTTTATCCAATAAGTTTTCTTTTCAGCTAGTTGAATTCTACTAACAAATGAAATCTGTTTAGTTTTCATTGAAAACTCTTGTTAAATATTAAAAGAATATGACTCACCAATATCCACATAACCTAGGTTCCACAGCCAAGTTGCTTATGAAAAGAATCAGTTCAGTTCAGTTCAGTCGCTCAGTCATTCATGAAAAGAATAGTATATTAAAATTCAGTTCAAAAAATTAGGTTAATTCATTTTTTTAAAGTATAATATGCTGTGTTAGCATATAAACTAACAAACACAAACAAAGATAAGTAAAGAGAGAAACAAAAAATGAAGATGCACAAAGTCAAAGATAAGTTATTCTAGAAAGAGCTGAACTGATAAAATACTTCCCATCTTGATGCTGAGTCAAGTAAAGTGATGTCAGAAAGTGATGGACAGAAAGTGTTCATTGGGTTTGGTCCAGTTTTCATCCATGATGAATTTGATAAATTTAAATGCTATAAAGGTGAATGAAAGGATGGAAGAGTAAATGGGGAGAAATGTCTTTTCTGGTATTATTGCTGACAATGCATCTGGCTTACATAACGCCTGAAAATATTTGATAGCATATATTGTAAATCATTTATGACCTGATAAATTTGCAAGCATTCATTGCGCCAACCTCAGTGAAGTAAAGTAAAGTAAAAGCTGATTCTTCCTTGAGGAATTTAGCAAAGAAGAGAAACTCAAACATTGGTATTCATAGACTCAAGTTTTGTGGAAGGGTAGAGAAATCTTTATGCCAGTACATGTGTAATAAAATTTTTGCCAAATAAGACTGACATCCCTAAAGGTTGTTTTCTATCTCCAAAAGCCACAAGATTTGCTTTGGCATTATGTGATGTGGGGGTGTGGCAGTCCTCGAGAAGTTTTAAACCAAAGCTTGTATTGAAGGGCTTCTATAGATATAATTTACACTGTCTAGGATGCTCAAAACATCCCAACTTTGGAAGGAAATCAAACTGAATAAATTGAAACTCCAAAGGGACAGCCTGTAACAGTATATCACTGAATATTTTCTTCATAGAGAGCATTTGCTAACCCTTTACATGGCTGATGATTGAACTTGATTGTAATAGAAAGTACTCAACTTGGGAAAGAAAATCTAGCAAAGATTTGGGTGTTTGTGCTATTCCGGCTCTATAATTCTGAAAATTCAGGAGCCCTAAATGCTTGGTTGTGTTTATCTCACAGTCTGTTTGCCAAATTCTTTTGCTAAGTATCAGGTTAAGATTTTCTATAAAGTGAAATATAATTTATGTAATCTTGCATTCTTTAGAAGAAATATTTACACCTAAAGAATGGGGCCTCTCTCAAGTGTCTGCCATGCTTTTCACACAAGACATTCCTTATGATTGGAATAGGGTGCAATAGAAAGAAAAAGCTACAAAGCCTGAAATCTCCAAATAACAGACTCACACAATCCTTCTGCTGATACTAGAGACCTAATCAGAATTTCAGATATCAAAAAATATTAAGAACATTGTTTTACACTGAATTTTGTACACCTGTTCCAAATTCATGTGTTGAATTCTAATTCCCCATGTGATGTATTTTTCTGTTCTTTTCTATATTTTGTCTAGGATAACATACAAATTATTTAATGTCAAGAAATAAGATGATTCAACTCATAACAAAGAGGAAAATAAACATTAGAATGAGATCCACAGAAAATCTAGACACTGAGATTAACAGATGAGGATTTTAAAACAATTGCAATAATATAGAGGTATGAAAAATAACAAAATATGTTAGACAAGTGATGAAATACAAGGAGAGGCATAATTGTATACATCATACTCAAGCCTCTGAAAAAGAGAAAGGAAAAGCAATTTTTCAAAACATCTTGAAAGGAAAACAACATGCTATGACAAACAACCTGAGAAGACTTACAGAGAAAACTTTTAACAAAATCAATGAGTCAGAAAATAGGAAAAGGGTAAAAATAACTTCAATCATTTCCAAAAAACATACAGATATTAAAAATCTATATCCAACAGAAATTTTCCTGACAATTTGTGTGAAATAATTTCAGGTAAAATAATAACAGTGCTATAATTTGTCACCAACAGTTGTGCACTACCAGGTGTGCTTAAATTCAAGCCTCATTTCTACACTTAACTAGCTGAGTGACTTTTTCCAAGTTCATTTACTTCTCTGTGTCTCAATTTCCTTATCTATGAATATGAGATACAAATATTGCCCTTTTTACAATAGCATGGTTTTAAGAGCTCATGCATTTGATAAAGACACAAATCTATTTTCAGAAAGCAAAATACATTTAATAAATTATTTACTTCTTTATTTTGGGGTCTTTGTTGCTGCATGTGGGCTTTCTCTAGCTGTGGTGACCAGGAGTTACTCTTTAGTTGCGGTGTATGGGCTTCTCATTGTGGTGACTTCTCTGTTCTGGAGCACAGGCTCTGGACACTCAGGCCTCAGTACTTGTGATACATGGGCTTAGTCGTTCCTTCGCATGTGGGATCTTCCAGACCAGGGATGGAACCCATGTCCCTTGCCTTGGCAGGCAGATTCTCAGCCCCTGGACCATCGGAGAAGTCCTTAACAAATGATTTTCCCTTAGTCTGAAACATTGTACTCAAACCTACTATTTACTGCTGCACAGTATCTCCTCATTGAGAGAATATGCTTCCATCACTGAGAGACAAGTTTATGTGGACATTATGAACAAGGAATTGGAATTTAACTTGAATTGTATCATTAATATAAATCTTTATCTTCCAACATCACATTTATAGTTCTGAGCAAGTTGTATTATCTCTCTGTGCATCTATTTTTGCATCTATAAAATATAAACACTATATGTAGCTAACATTGTGTAATCATTGGGAGTTTTAAGTTATGCAATGTATGTTTAGAGATCATAAACATATATATTTTTTAAAGTATTACATACTGGATTTTTAGACATTATACACAGGGCTGTAATAGCAACTACTATACCTATCTCTATGTGCTCACCCAGAATCAATTCCCAGAGATAGGATACTTGAGGGTAAAAAGCTATCAACATTTTCTAAAATGATGAGTACCATTAGACTGCTCTTTGTGTGCAGGATAAGTCACCTCAGGCTGTCTGACTTTTGCAACCGCATGGACTGTAGCCCACCAGGCTGCTCTGTCCATGGGATTCTCCAGCAAGAATACTAGAGTAGGTTGCCCTTGAGTCAGTCCTAAAACCTAAATGCTCACTCTCTCTGGTGCTTAGTCATTCAGTCATGTCTTAACTCTTTGCAGCACAATGGACGGTAGACTGCCAGGCTCCTTTGTCAATGAAATTTTCCAGACAAGAATACTGGAGCAGGTTGCCATTTCCTACTCCATGGTATCTTCCTGATCCAGAGATGGATAGAACCTGTATCTCTTCTGATTCCTGCATTGGCAGACAGGTTCTTTACCATTAGCACCTCCTGAGAAGCCCAAATATTCATTAGGAATGTATAAAATAGTCCATTTCAATACATCCCTAAAGAAAATGGATAAAAGCATTGTTACATTCACATAATTTTTCATGTATTTTACAGCTGAGAGAAATAGCTCATATTTTCCCATTTTCAGCTAATAAAATATGGTAAATCACTATGGTTCATAATATAACATGCTCAATGAACATATTTTAAAAGTAGAATTCTAACAATTCAAACTTAAAAAGCACTCATGTGCACCAGTGGTTGATTCATGTTGATGTATGGCAAAAACCACCACACTATCGCAAAGTAATTATCCTCCAATTAAAATAAATTAACTTTAAAAAGACATTCAGAGTACTAATTAAACACAATCTGTTTTGATTGATGATTGTCCACACAAAGTTATAATTATAATAAGGACCTCTATCTGATTGATAAGCAACAATGATCTACATAAACAGTTTTCATTGGAACATCACCATGCTCCACTCTTTAAACTTTTAACAATATATTTTATGACTAAACCTAATTAGAACTCTTTCTTCCCAAATGAAACAATGATATATATTTGTGGTTTTGTACCCTTTATCTTCTTTGAACTAAGAATAAAATTAAGTCTATAAAAAATGTGCTCAGGCTAATTAAATGTGGAATGGATACACTGAACTCATAGATTACTAGGGTTTCAGATGTCCTCAGAGATCATTTTAATGTGATTTTTTTTTCTCAATATTGAAGCCCTTCTATAACTTCCTTAATAGTTAGGCCTACTACACATCCCCTGGAGAAGGAAATGGCAGCCCACTCCAGTATCCTTGCCTGGAAAATCCCATGGATCTCGGAGTCTGGTAGGCTACTGTCCATGGGGTCGCAGAGTCGGACACGACTGAGCAACTTCACTTCACTTACACATTAAAGGGAATGTTTAGTTTTTATAAAGTACTTTTTGCATTGAGCCAAAATTTCTCTAGTTTTGGTTTAATTCACTAGCCTAGCGCTGCTTCTGCCCTAATGATGTCTTAAGGCATCTTCAATACAACATTTTTTTAAGTGTAGGAAAACTGTTTAAAAACGAATGAAGTACTAACTTTTGATAAACCAACTTTGCTTTGAATATTATAATGGTATTTGATTTCCCCTCTTCCTGGCTCTTCTGACTGGATAAATTCAGTATGTCAACATTTTTTTTACACTGAAGGAAAATTTTTATTAATTTCATTTGAAGCTTTTATTAGTTTTACTAAATATTGCATTTTTAAAAAGATAAATTATGTAAAGATTTATTTTCCATATTGTCAACACATCAAGGAGTAGGAAGTACAGTATTTGCATGTCTCTTTATGAACTCCAGCAACCAAAAGAAACACAGAGGGGAACTGGGAGGCTTACCCACATGTATTAGGCATATTAATCAAAAACAGTGTTTGATATTGAGCTACACAATATTTAAACCTTAACAAAAAACACTCCAAAAAGATTTTATTTGAAATAAATATATATGACATTATCTTATTCTTGAATATCATCAAGCTGTAAAGATTCTTTTTAAAAAAATTCAGTTTACTCAGAGCTCTAAATTTTCTCTTTTAGTGAAAATCTCTGGACACAAACTAAAAGTAAGTTCATCTTTTTATTCTAACTAGCTAAACTTAACTTGTAGGTAAAGATCAATAGGAGACAAAAATGTCTTTGATAATTATGAGTTAATTGTCGATTATAAAAATCAGAAAGTTAAAGCAGTTTAAATACTTTGGTCACTTTTTGGCTAGTGTCTCATTTACGCTTTCATATTTTTAAGAATGAGCATCTAAAATGGAGAATACCAAAATTCACCCCACAGAAACAGAGGATAAGCTTTAAAAAAGCAATTCTTTCTGCTGCCGCAGCTAAAGCTAAAATCACCCTGCAGGTAATTGCAATTCTCTGGTACATTTAAGTAGTTCTCAATTACTAAAGTGGAATAAGACAAAATACTCTGAGGAGAAACCCTTTTGTTTCATTTTTGATCACAGCAGTTTCTATAAGAGATCAAATTTTAATGAAAGAAAAATTAATACATGATTTTGTATTTAGATGATGGAGACAAACAGTTCTTCCAAACAGTCCTTTTGATAAAAAAGAGACACTAAACAATTACTCGCATGAAGTCTGCTTATAGATCTATTTCACAGCATTTAATTATGCTTGAATGAATAAAATTGCTAGAGGACATATATTTTCTCTTCCTTCTTAAAATTGGCTAATAATCTGTTAAAGCCATTGCTAGAGGTACATTGGGGCTTGCTGTGTTCTGATTCTAAACAACCTAGTTTAGCTCTTATAAATGCAAGAACATACTCTCTATTAATCCTTTCTGCTTAGCCTCTCAGCAGGATGAATTTAAAGTCATCTCAATGGCCCCAAGCAATATTTTAAAAAAGAAGCATAGAAAAATTTTAAGAGATCATTCAGATCATTCTGATGTCAGAAAAATAACACTCCTAAATACAGCTTTCAGTGTTCTATTTCAAACTCATTTTCAGATTCCAAAGTAATAGAGTTTTAATATCAGGAAGAGATGCTAATCAAGAATAAATTTATAGTTATAAAAAATAGTTCAGTGAGAATTTGCTCATTAGGGTACTAAATTTGAAATGCTTTTCATACTGTGTGCCCAAGGGGAACTGATTTGTACACAAATTTGATGAATTTGATAAAATGAGGAAGGATTTAGGTTGGTCATAAATAATTTTAATAATATGAAAATTATTTAGAAGAAATGAAATATATTACTAGGAAAGAATATGCCAAAAGATAAATGATTAGTTAAGATTACATTAATATTGTCAATATAAAATTTGAATATTCTTCCAAACATAATTTTATTAGTAGAGAAATATATTTTGACCTAAAATAAACACATATGTGTGTTAGGAGCTCAGTCATGTTTGATCTTTGTGACCCTGTGGACAGTAGGCCACAAGGCTCCTCTGTCCGTGGGATTCTCCAGACAAGAATACTGGCATGGGTTGCCATTTCCTTCTTCAGGAAAATAAACGCATATACTAATTTGCAAGTTGTGGGAAACTTGGATAACCAAAATATATTTACTTATTTAAAATGCATAAGTAACTCAGGTGATTTCTAGCTAAAATCTAAATATATAATATGGCATTTTACTGTAAATGAATGTCTTTAGAACTTCAAAATTAACAGTGATTTTCCAATAGCAGACTTTATGTACTTTATTAGAAATTTAGTTACTAAACAATTTATATCTGGTTCTGTATATGGTATTTGTTTTATTATGAATCTAGGGTTAGGAATTTATGATAAAAAATAGTGTCTAATGTTTCTTTTTTATTGGGGTGGTCAAAACGTTCATCAAGTTTTCTGTAAGATATGGAAAAAACCTGAGTGAACTCTTTGGCCAACCCATTTGTGTACATTGAGAATACATGACTAAAAGTGTTGAAGCTGATTGGAAAGAAAAAACATTTTTTTTTTCCTCCTACAGGAATAAACTTTAAATCTATTAGTGACAAAGTTGCACTATTATATCTATCTTTTACTTAATATTATGTTTAAAATCACATTCTTTTAAACTGATAAGAAATTTTTCTTAATTATTTAGAGAAGAGGATTGGAAGTATTTGCATAAATGAGATGATATTTTATGAATGTATGGATTTTTATAAAAGAATGATGAAGATGAAAGTATGATATTTAAAACAGAGCAATAGTGTGACATGGAAGCCATCCCATATTAAAAGTTGATCTGTTGTATTATGGCCATTCCTGTGGAATTAATTCCTGGCATTTTGACTCACATTGTTTTATAATTTACTGATACAATCACTTATTAGCTCTATGAAATTGCACAGCCCATATTTAAAAGCACAAATTATCAAACACAACTACATACATTGACATTTGGATTTGGAGATATTGTGATATTTAATGATGTTGTACCAAAAGTATTTTATCATCTATTTTTTCCCTCCAAATGAACGTATAAAATATATACATTTTATGCTCAATATGCCAGCAGATTTTGCCTTCTGCTTCTACAAAAGATGGAGTAGGTATATTTCACTCTGACTCTTCCACCAAAAGAAATTATGAATCAGTCCAAGAATGGATTTAGTATTAACAACTGATTAAGGGTTCTGAAAAGTAAATAGTAGCAGACTGACTGGAGAGAATTACAAGCAACCCTGAACCAATGGTGATTTACCAATTCTTTTCCCACTGTTTTCTCAGGACTATACTACACAGCATAAAATACAAAAGTGAACGCTTTTCTATAGATAAGAGAAATCCAGGAAACCCCTCCTGTTGGGCTCATAAAACTTGAAAGTGACTTTTTAAAAATTACCAAATGGAAAAATCACAAATGTCACAGCAAGAGACCACAAGATCCAAGACTCTGAGGAAGAGGAAACTTCCTTTTTGATTGGTGGACCTCTAGTCCTAGGAGGTTGGAACAAACTCCCGTAACATTTGCTCTTTGTGTAATCCTAGCGCTTAACCACAAAAATTAAAAAAAAAAAATGATACCACATACCACAACAAAGATAACCCATGCTGCAACTAAGAACCAGTGCAGGCATATAAATAATATTTTTTCTAAAATCAGATACACTGATGGATGGATAAAGGCATGAGACAGATATGTGAAAGAGAAAGTATAATAAAATATAAATGGTAAAAGACCATAAATAATCTAAACACCCACAAAAAAAATAGACAAATAGGGTTGTTTAAAAGTACAAAGAAGAATAAAGATATACCTACTGTGCAAACACATCAAAACACGACAAAGCTAGAGTGGCTCTACTAATAACAAAGAAGAACAAGAGCAAAGACTATGACCAGGGATTGGTGGGGCATTGCTTATTCACCAAGAAGTCACAATAAGTCGAATATTTTTGTGCCTAAAAACAAAAATTCATGAAGAAGAACACAAAACTTAAAGAAAATTTAGGTAAAACTACAGTTACAGTTAGAGACTTCAATATTTATGTCCCCATAATAATACATAGAAGTATTAAACAGCAAGTTGGTAAGGTTATAGAAGAAATGAACTCCATAAATCAACTGGATTTTATCAACATTTTTAGGACATTTTACCCCCAAAACAGCAGAAATCCTTTCTGAGAGTACGTGAAATAAAAATTTTTGATATATCCCAATGTATTATGTTATTTTTTTTTTTTTAAAGCAAAGAATGAGTCAGTGCTAGCCTCACTCCAAAGTTAATCTCTTTAACTTCAATGTAAATTGCAGGTGCTAATATCCTTTAATTTGATGTCTTTTCAATAAACTATCGCCTGAAAATAATTACATTTAATGTTCCCAAATGTGTGCATTAAATCTTAAGTCTCTATAAACTCCAGAAGGAAAGGAGAAAAGAAGAGAATAATAGAGAATATCCCTTATTGTCTAGCAGTCAGGTCACATATGGTGGGATAGATAGCATCAGTTCAGTTCAGTTCAGTTCAGTTCAGTTCAGTCACTCAGTCGTGTCTGACTCTTTGCAACCCCAGGAATCACAGCACGCCAGGCCTCCCTGTCCATCACCAACTCCCGCAGTTCACTCAGACTTAACGTCCATCGAGTCGGTGATGCCATCAAGCCATCTCATCCTCTGTCGTCCCCTTTCCCTCCTGTCCCCAATCCCTCTCAGCATCAGGGTCTTTCCAATGAGTTAACTCTTCGCATGAGGTGGCCAAAGTACTGGAGTTTCAGCTTTAGCATCATTCCTTCCAAAGAAATCCCAGGGCTGATCTCCTTCAGAATGGACTGGTTGGATCTCCTTGCAGTCCAAGGAACTCTCAAGAGTCTTCTCCAACACCACAGTTCAAAGCATCAATTCTTCGGTGTATAGTAGCTCTATTTTTATTTTTTTCAGAAACTTTCATACTATATTCCACAGTGGCTGCATCAATTTACATTCCCACCAACAGTGTACAATGGTTACATTTTCCCTATATCCTTGCCAACACTTTTTGTATGTAATTTTTTGTTGATATCAATTTTTGTTGATAATCATTCTGACAAGTGTGAGGTGGATATCTCACTGTTATTTTAATTTGCATTTCTCTAATAATTAACAAAGTTGAGCATCTTTTCATGCGCCTGTTAGCCATTTGCATGTCTTCTTTGGAAAAACGTCTATTCAGGTCTTCTGCCCAGTTTTTATTGGATCATTTGATTGTTTGATATTGAGTTATACAAGCTGTTTATATATTTTCGGTATTAACCTCTTGTCGCTTATATCATTTGCAATATTTCCTCTAATTTTCTAGGTTTTTTTGCATATGTAATTTCTTTTAAATGAAGGAAACACAATTTTAAAACATTCTCTGGATAAAGGTACAGATAAATGCTTGAAATCTGGAGAGTTAGAGGAATAACATACTATATAAGATATTATTGTTAGTAAGCCTTTTTTGTATATTTTCCTTATATTTTAATAGTTCTTTGGGTCATTTACTCTCTACAATCTCTGGAATGAGGGCCTTAGATTAGACGTGCCCTGTTTTGCCTTTTGATTCTTTGTTTCCAAGTCATGGAGGCATAACGATTTTAGTTGGGAATCCAAATCAAAATAATATTTCATTTAAACTTTAAAGATATCTATTTAAATAGAAGGTAAATGCATTTTTAGAATAATAGAGGGTGGTAAAGCTGAAAACATAAAATATGTCAAGATAAAATAAGTTGTATTTTATAGTTAATGTGCACTTGTTCATAAACCTGTTTGTGCATATCTATTCCCGATAACTTCATGTCACATAAGTTGAATGATATCAGTAATGGTAGAAGAATTTATAGTATGGAAAAAGCAAAAACAAATAATTCTGCCCACCCGTTATCTGGACATTAGCCCCAAAATGTGCCAAAAATAAACAAAGAAAGAAAATATCTAACAACTGTCCAGAGGAAAATTAGATTAATAGACAGATGTACACAGTCTCCAAAAATGTTTTCATATTCTTGGCAAAAATTAGAAACCAAATATAATCACAGCAATTATGTTGACCATTCAGATAAAATCTTCACCTCACTTCTTCCTTCCAGCAGATTTAAAAGAAAATTCAGATTTCACTGTGTGAACTTCCATATGCTTTCACTTGCAATAGTTTTTGTCCTCTTGAAATAAGCAGTTCTGTGATAGATCTTTCCTCTTCTTCCCCTCAGAATGTTCAGTCACTGTGCTTCAGTCTAGCCTCTTACAGATACCCTGTTGCCAGTGTGTACTGCTCAGAATCACAAGTTTTAGGAAACATCTTCTGATCCTGTTCCAAAATTTCCTTCCCTGGTGGCTCAGCTGGTAAAGAGTCTGCCTGCAGTGTGGGAGACTTGGGTTCAATCCCTGGATTGAGAAGAACCCCTGGAGAAAGGAAAGGCTACCCACTCCAGTATTCTGGCCTGGAAAACCCCATGAACTGTATAGTCCATGGGGTTGCAAAGAGTCGGACATGACTGACCAACTTTCACTTCACTTCATTTCAAAATTTGCAGCTCTCTCTCCCTAAGGAGCCATCTTCCTATTTTGTAGTCAAAAGTTTAATGATCTTTACATACAATGTAGATATTTTATTTCTGTGAATTTTTTGAATACCAAAGAACATGTCATTGACCTTAGGACCTCAGGGATCACATTGCTTTTATAACTCCAGGGAAGAGCAAAGCATATTGGGACAAAACAGTAGAAAGAAAGTTCTTTGCAAACATTGTGCTCTATTGTAAATAAGTTACTTACTTCCAGAGACACAAAAGCCCTTGGACATAGGCAGATTTTCATTACCTCTTTAACACTTACTCATATTCTTGAAAATAAAAATACCCATGGTACAATCATGTTTATATCAGCAAAAATCAGACAGACAAGGACAGCTGTTTAAATTGGGATATCTCCAAAGTATTGAATGGGTTAATTTACATATATCCATAAATGTTGCCAGAATCATTAAGGATGAAAATTATAAAAACACAGGCATAGTGAGAGATTTCTGCATGTTAACCTCCAGCTCTGTTTTCTCCCCAGAACCATAGACTCATTATCCAACTGTAACAGGATATACATAGAGTGTAATGAATATTACTAAATAAGGGAATGAATGCCTGGGGAAGGAGACAGGAAGATCATGTACCAGAATTAAAATTTTAATATTTCAAACATTACTAAACTCAAAATATTTCTTGATTATGCAATATCATCACCATTTTTATTACCATTTTTCAGTTGCTCAGTCATGTCTGACTCTTTCTGACCCCATGGATTGCAGCACACCAGGCTCCTCTGTCTATCACCATCTCCTGGAGCTTGCTCAAACTCACGTGCATCGAGTCAGTGATGCCATCCAACCTTCTCATCCTCTGTCATCCCCTTCTCCTGCCTTCAATCTTTCCCATCATCAGGGTTTTTTTTTTTCTAATGAATTGGTTCTTTGCATCAGATGGCCAAAGTATTGGGAGCTTCAGCTTCAGCATCAGCCCTTCCAATGAATATTCAGGACTGCTTTCCTTTAGGATTGACTGGTTTGACCTCCTTGCTGTCCAAGGGACTCTCAAGAGTTTTCTCCAAACCAGAGTTCAAAGACTTCAGTGCTCAGTCTTCTTTATGGTCCAACTGTCACATCCATACAGGACCACCGGAAAAAACATGTGAAGGGAAGTGATGTGAAGTCACTCAGTCATGTCTGCCTCTTTGCCACTCCAAGGGCTGTAGCCTCCCAGGCTCCTCTGTCCATGGAATTTTTGTTGGCAAAGTAATGTCTCTTCTTTTACAATACTCTGTGTAGGTTTGTCATAGCTTTTTCCCAAGGAGCAAGAGTCTTAATTTCATGGCTGCAGTCACCACCTGCAGTGATTTTGAAGATCAACACAATAAAGTCTGTTACTGTTTCTATTGCTTCCCATCTATTTGACGTGAAGGGATACGACTGGATGCTGTAATCTTTCTTTATTAAATGCTGAGTTTTAAGGCAGATTTTTCACTCTCCTCTTTCACATTCATCAAGAGGCTCTTTAGTTCCTCTTCACTTTCTGCCATATGGGTAGTGTCATCTGCATATTTGAGGTTACTGATATTTCTCCCAGCAACCTTGATTCCAGCTTGTGCTTCATCCAGCCAAGCATTTCACATGATGTACTCTGCATATAAGTTAAATAAGCAGGGTGACAATATACAGCCTTGATGTTCTCATTTTCCAATTTTGAACTAGTCCATTGTTCCATATCCAGTTCCAAGTTCATTCCCTTGGAACCTCTTGGATATACTTCCACAATATTACTCTAGTTGGTTTCTCTGTTGTCAAATTTGGCTTGTGAAATCCATCCTCACTCTGAATGAATTGATAAATGGATATATCAAGTAATCAAAGTATGGAATTGCAAAGAAATATTATCATAATGTTTTCATTTCCAAAATAAAATTTTGCCATAAGTATATATTAAGTACAGGTTGATACATGAGATCTCTATTTTTTCTGGCTCTTCATGGTCTGACTGAGATGAAAGTTTCCAGAGTTTTCAGATTATGCCATGTTGTCCTCTTTTATGTGCTAACAAAATGCACTTGCTTGATTCTATGGTCTTCATGCAGTTTTTCTGCTTCCATTCATTTCTGTGCTACAGTTTTCCAACCATCCTGCAGGTCTCTACTCATATTGCATCTAAGGAATCTTTTTACTTCCTCTTATTCTCAAAGAGCTAAAAGTATATGTATTGAATAATACTATGTGCTAGGCACTGAGTTGGCTATTTTTTCACATAGTAAATAATCCTAAGAAAGAAAGTTGATATTTTATCTGAAAATATAGGTGCAGATAAGCAAGGTCTTAAAGTTACAGAATGTGAGGTTATCACCCAAACTCAAATGTGCTGGTCCCCAAAGAACTTTGTTGTTTTCAACACACAGAATGACATGAAATGGGCATTATGTTGTAGCATTCGCACCACATAGTTTTATTCTTTATTTTATTCTGTATTTGCAGCAACGCAGAGTGGCTAAAGAAAATCTTAGAAAGGACGCCAGCATCTCAGAGATGTGGATAAATATTTATATTAGCTTCTAAATTCTTGTCATAAAGATATAAAGAATGTCCTTAAAAGAAAAACTAATAATTCTTTAGTAAAAAAAAATAATGAGCAACAGGAAAGAAGTGTATATACAGGATATTAAAGTAAACATCTTAAAAATGAAAGTATAGTGACTTCTTTATAAAATGTTACCGATATTCTGGCTGTCACAAAAACATGTTGTGACATTTATTTTCAATCCAATGGGGCTCCATGGCTGTCATTTAGCATGGCTGGGGAATTCCCTTGGAAATGAAATGGCAAATGAAATTTTCATTTTAATATTGCTTAGGAGTAGTAAAAATTAGATTGCTAATTATAGAATCAGTCGTTAGCAATACAGCATCTCTATACCTAAAATGTTTCTTTAAAAAAAAAAAAGCAATGCACATTTTCATTTACAGATAAGCATTGTGTAGAATATGATCCTCAATACTATTCTGAATTTGTCCAGAGCCACATAGAATAGTTAGAAATAAAAGGATTGAGAAGGGCTATTTGGCTTAAGCTATTTTGCTGTTTAGTAGAAGCCTCATTCTAGTTCTCTGCATATTGAAAACTCCTCTTCTTTTGGCAGAAATCATTTAAATCCCTGGGGAAAAAAAAAAGTACATTTCAATGTTGGGTCTTTATAATTAGCTTTGCATTATATACACATTTTCAGTAATCAAATCCTAACTTGTGGTTCAGAACATAAGTTTGTTTAGAAAGAATTGTTTATAACAGATATATCCCCTTAAAACAATGCATAACTTGAACAACATACCTGAAAAGGCAGGAATAGCCTATAGGGAAATTTAAAGCTTTATTGTTCTTAGAATCATGACATTATAATACCATGCTTTGTGCAATGCTGATTTATAATTTATGCTATCTCTGTCTCTTTTAGAAAAACTTTAATTGAGGGTGAACTCTTTGGATAATGTTTAATTTTTCTTTGATGTCTATTGAAATGCTCAGCTTCAGCTTCCTTTGTGGCTCAGATGGTAAAAAAATTCTACCTATGATGCAGAAGACCTGGATTCCATGCCTGGGTCAGGAAGATCCCCTGGAGAAGGGAATGGCAATCCTCTCCAGTATTCTGGGCCTGGAGAATTTCATGGTCAGAGGAGCCTGGTGGGCTACAGTCCATGGAGTTGCAAAGAGCTGGATATGACTGTGCAACTAACACTTCTTACTTCAGCATTTGTGAGTATTTTGATAATAATTTTGCCTTGAACTGTGAAAGTGAAAGTCTCTCAGTCCTGTCCCACTCTGTCTCTGGGATTCTCCAGAGAAGAATACTGGAGTGAGTTGCCATTTTCTTCTCTAGCTGATTTTCCTGACCCAGGGATTGAACCCATGTCTGCTGCGTCTCCTGCATTGGCAGGCATGTAGCTCACCAGGCTCCTCTGTCCATGGAATTCTCCAGGCCAGAATACTGAGCGGGTAGCCTTTCCCTTCTCCAGGGTAATTCCCAACCCAGGGATCAAACCCGGGTCTCCTGCATTGCAGGCAGTTAATTTATCAGCTGAGCCAAAAGGGAGCCCTCAAGCTCTATTACCTTTTAATCCCAAATTTATGTGTTTACACTGAGAATGCATATTCCATATGTATATCATTTATCTAAAATTGCAAAATAAATGAGCAAAGATGAATAACTACATTAGCAATATCCCAGACTATCAACTTCAAGAAACTATTATTCCAACATCATTTTAAAGACATCACTTACTAGAAGACTATGAGGAAAAAAACAGCTAAAATTTAAAATATAAAATATAGCTCTAGGAGGAGCTGTCTACATAGGAGAAGATAGGGACTTAGCTTTCTTTCATTACTATTTAATAAGAAAAATGTTTAAATCTCAAAATAGGTGAAAGTAACTTTATTTTATCTGCAAAGTGTATTTAATTTAGCATCCTTATAGCTTGGAAAAACAAAGATGATACAAAAGTTATTCAAGTACATAGGTTGCTACAAAAATTACATTTTGTTTTCATTGTTATTTATATTCAAATTATAGTATAGCATAAGCAGATTTATTTGATTTTCTAAAAGAAGGAAGAAGATTGAGGGTTTAAAATCTTTTGATTTCTTTCCTGTTTTAATTTTTACTGTTTTATACACTCAAAATTTTCTTCCCAACACACAACATTATACTGGATGAATAATTAATAATAATTAATCAAGCAATGCAAATATAGTTATCAAAAGAGCACATAATTTAATGGTATATTTTATAAGGTTTATGGTTGATAGACATGATCATGCACCTCTGACATTTTATCATCAATAAGTAGATTGGATCTGCAATTGGTAATCAATTCAAATATTAATAAAAGAAATGTTGTCTCAATTTTGTGTAGAAGGAAAATCTTTTCTTTTTTTTTTGTAGAAAAAGACCACAAAAATTTTTTAGAAATGTTGTTTATGTATAAATCAAGAGCTTCATGTAACTTTACACGTGTCTTGCAAATTCACTGCAGTTTCAGCATCTTTAAAAAATGAGGTATGTGTGTATGTGTTTGTGTGTGTGTATGTGTAATTCTACCTAGTTTTGGTTAGGTTACTTAAGATCATGGCAATATGAACCATTTTTTCTTGATCTCAAAATTATCTGTGACAATAAGTATTAGTGAGAATGGGCTTCTTCCTTCTGTTTCTGAGAGATGTAAAACCTTCCTTCTAACACCTAATAAATGTAAAATTACAATAACTGTGATAGTACAATATATTCAACTATGTATTTAATATAAAGCATATATTGAACAATAACCAAATTTTAGATATCTTTGATTCATAGTTTAATTTGATACATTTTCTGTCTGCTAACTGCCCAAATCCATCAACAGAACACATACAATCAAATAATAATTGAGCCAAGTCTTAGCCTAAGTATTTTATAAATGCATTCAAAAAATGAATTTTTGAGCATTCAATAATATGATTAATATAATATTTTATAAATTTAAATATATTAATACAAAATTTTTTTTAATACAAAATCTTTGGATTTTGTTACTGATCCCTTTCTTAATAAAAATATATGTGGATTTCTTCTGTTTCTGCAGGATCTTTTTACAATTAGTCTAGCCTAGAAAGTCCTGAAATTTAGTCTAGGAACCCACATATAAACCCTGACATAGAAACGACCATGTCATATTCATATAAATACAATTTGCTGCTGCAAAAGAGAAGAAAATATTTAAATAATTTTTAAATCAAATCCTTATAAACTTCTTGTGTCTCCCTGTTGTCCTAATCTCTTCTTCTGTTAAGGGTACTGGTCAGATTGGATTAGCTCCCATCCTAATGGTCTAATTCTAACAATCAACTTGTTAAAAACTTATTCACAAATGCATTCACAATCTGAGGTACTGAGAGTTAGGCCAGCCTTCCTCCCAGCTCACTGTGTCCTTACTTCTGAAGCTCTAAATAATAAACCTGACTCTGCTTCCTTTGTGTGGGTGTATTGAAACCCTCTTCAATCAAAATAAGCCCCTGGGTTTCACTTACCCAAAGTGGGAGTTTGGATGCTAAAGAAGTTCCCTGCTTCTCCTGTGTGGGTAGTCTGTGCCTTTGAATTCAGCAGGTTATAATTTACTTATTCTAAATTCAATACACCAGCTCCAGCTTCTCAGCACGTAAGGCTTCAAAATATTAATTTTGGGGAAAGACACAATTCAACCCATCATAAATTGTTACAGAACATAATCCACCATTGCTGCTATGGTAGACACTGGTAATATTTTCCTCAAATTCCTGACATAAAAGACACTCACTTCTCAAGATCCATTGAAACTAGCAGTAGCCATATATCTTACTCTGACCAAAGAGATATGAGAGAAAGTGACATGCGATTATTTCAACACCAGTGCTTGACTCTTCCTGGGCTCTTCTGTGGCCTCAACCAGTGAGATTCCAGATGATGGAGCTTCTGTTAGCCTAGAGGTGGGGCTAAGTACAGGATACCTGACATAAGAGCCTCATGTGTGTGCCATGGAATTGGGGCATTCTCACTTGTTTATAAAGCACAGCTATATGTTCCCTGTTCTTTTTTTTTGAGACCACATAGCCTTGGTTTTACTAACCAAGTAATAGAGCTGCTATTGTTATTCTGGCTACTCCTGGAATATTTTTGATTTCCTACTCTGTGCTTTGTTGTGCATCAGAGTCCACTCACACCCATGATTCCCTTTATGCCTTCTTATTGTACCTTGGTTTGCATTTGCACTTAAGGCAAGCTTTTTTATATTATTTTCATCCAACTAAAGCAAAAGTTCAGTGTCTTCCTTTGTGTCATGTGAGTTATCATTTACTTGAGCCTGCATTATTGATTACTATGCCACCTAATTTCCATTCTGATCATTTTAGGACTCCAAAGATTATTGATTCAGCAAATACCACTGAATCTAGATATATCCTGGAGTTTGATTAATTTTGATAATTTATTTCAGTATGTTGTGAAAAGTTGCTTTTAGTTTGGTAAAAACACACATTTAAAAAAAGGAAAATCTTCATGTTTCGGATTTCCATTTTAAAAATTGACCAAAATACTACCTTATTGAGGGAAAGACTATTTTTTTGGCGTAAAAGACATACTTTTTAGCAGAAGAAGTTTTTCTGCAGGCAGGACACATTGACCTTAGGACACTAAAAAGGCTGAATATCAAAGAGCAGAAAAGAAACTCTCTCCACTAGATATGAAGCCATATTCTAAAGACAAGGTAAGTAATAGAGGATTGAATAAAGAGGTGAAAGTCCAGTAACATGAATGAGTTACTCTATCATTCCTTTTTGTTTGGAGGGAAAAATAAGAGAGAGAGAGAGTGGTTGGAGACAGGGATCTATTTGAGAGTGTTTACTACAACATTAGGTTTCAGAATAAGTGGTATACATCATGTTTTGTTACACAAACCAAGTTTTTTTTAAATTTGTCATTTTTAATCCCACGACGATTTATTTTATTAATTTATTGATTCTTTAGAAGTTAAAAACACAACTTTAAACTTATATTGTAGGAGGTACCCTATGCCATAGTTGTATACTTTGAGAATTAAATCAATTTCTCCTGTCTCTTCCTCCTTTCTATTGTGTGGATCATGAATGTAAAGGTTAGAGATTGAAGTCTCCTCTGGAAATGACAAACACAAAGTTAATAGCCAACCCCTAATAATGCAAGAGAGAGATACACGTATCCTTCACTTTTTGAAAATCCTCTTTATGTCACAATTTTAACAAAAGATCCATTTTAATATCCTGCTTTTGCTAACTGAAAAAAATCCAGAGGTGATTTCATTTTTTGTAATAGCAGAGAAGTGAAAATAATAAGCAGTGCTGGTTTTGCAACAAACCATAGCAGAGGCAACAGGCATCCTGAGCTGTGAGAATGGCACCACTCAGTTCCTTCCATGAGAGCTACACTCAATGTCTTAGCATCAAGCCTTCATAGCTTTGAACTGTGTCCATAGCATCTGTGCTTTATCTCATTTATTTTGTGTATCCATGAGCAAGGTATGTCACAAGGTAACTGTTTATTCGTCATTTCGGTTTAGGAAAGATTTCATAAGGATGTTACTTTTGGATGAGGGGCATGTAATATGTTTGTGTGCATCACACTTTTTTTCTGAATGATGAACAGAGAGAGAAAAAAGTGCATATGGATGTGCTAAGATGCTTCAGTAGTGTCCAACTCTGCAACCCTATGCACTGTAGCCCACCAGGCTCCTCTCTTCATGGGATTCTCCAGACAAGAAGACTGGACTAAGTTGCCATGCCCCTCCAGGGAATCTTCCCAACCCAGAGATCGAACTCCTGTCTCTCATGTCCCCTGCATTTGCAAGACAGCTCTTTACCACTAGTGCCACCTCGGAAGCGCAGATAAAAAGTAGTCACACCTAAAGAGTAGGACTAAAAGGCCAGTATGAAAGAGTGGCTTTCACAAACTCGTGGGGTCTTTGAACATATTTCTACTTGAGTTCACTTCAGTTCAGTTCAGTCACTCAGTCGTGTCTGACTCTTTGCGACCCCATTGACAGCAGCATGCCAGGCCTCCTTGTCCATAACCAACTCCCAGAGTTTACTCAAACTCATGTCCATTGAGTCAGTGATGACCTCCAACCATCTCGTCCTCTGTCATCCCCTTCTCCTCCAAACTTCAATCTTTCCCAGCATCAGGGTCTTTTCAAATGAGTCACCTCTTCGCAGATGAGTCAGGTGGCCAAAGTATTGGAGTTTCAGGTTCAGCATCAGTCCTTCCAACGTATATTCAGTACTGAACTGCTTTAGGATGGACTGGTTGGATCTCCTTGCAGTCAAGGGACTCTCAAGAGTCTTCTCCAACACCACAGTTCAAAAAAATAAATTCTTAAGTGCTCAGCTTTCTTATAAAGAAAGTCCAACTCTCATATCCATACATGACTACTGGAAAAACCATAGCTTTGACTAGACAGACCTTTGTTGGAAAAGAAATGTCTCTTCTCTACAATATGCTGTCTAGGTTGGTCAAAATTTCCTTCCAAGGAGTAAGCATCTTAATTTCATAGCTGCAGTCACCATCAGCAGAGATTTTGGAGCCCCCCCCAAAAAAGTCTGTCACTATTTCCACTATTTCCCCATCTATTTTCAAGAAGTGATGGGACCAGATGCCATGATCTTCATTTTCTGAATGTTGAGCTTTCAGCCAACTTTTTCACTCTCCTCTTTCACTTTCATCAAGAGGATTTTTAGCTCCTCTTCACTTTCTGCCATAAGAGTGGTGTCATGTGCATATCTGAGGTTATTGAGATTTCTCCCAGCAATCTTGATTCTAGCTTGTGCTTCTTCCAGTCCAGCGTTTCTCATGATGTATTCTGCATATAAGTTAAATAAGCAGGGTGACAATATACAGCCTTGACGTACTCCTTTTCCTATTTGGAACCAGTCTGTTGTTCTGTGTCCAGTTCTAACTGTTGCTTCCTGACCTGCATATAGGTTTCTCAAGAGGTAGGTCAGGTGGTCTGGTATTCCCATTTCTTTCAGAATTTTCCACAGTTTATTGTGATCCACACACTCAAAGGCTTTGGCATAGTCAATAAAGCAGAAATAGATGTTTTTCTGGAACTCTCTTGCTTTTTCCATGATCCAGTGGATGTTGGCAATTTGATCTCTGGTTCCTCTGCCTTTTCTAAAATCAGCTTGAACATCAGGAAGTTCATGGTTCATGTATTGCTGAAGCCTGGCTTGGAGAATTTTGAGCATTACTTTACTAGCGTGTGAGATGAGTGCAATAGTGCAGTAGCTTGAGCATTTTTGGCATTGCCTTTTTTTGGGATTGGAATGAAAACTGACCTTATCCAGTCCTGTGGCCACTGCTGAGTTTTCCAAATTTGCTGGCATATTGAGTGCAGCACTTTCACAGCATCATCTTTCAGGATTTGAAACAGTTCCACTGGAATTCCATCACCTCCACTAGCTTTGTTCATAGTGTTGCTTTCTAAGGCCCACTTGACTTCACATGCCAGGATGTCTGGCTCTAGCTGAGTGATCACATCATCATCATTATCTTGGTCGTGAAGATATTATCTATACAGTTCTTCTGTGTATTCTTGCCACCTCTTCTTAATATCTTCTACTTCTGTTGGGTTCATACCATTTCTGGACTTTATCGAGCCCATCTTTACATGAAATGTTCCCTTGGTGTCTCTAATTTTCTTGAAGAGATCTCTAGTCTTTCCCCTTATGTTGTTTCCTCTATTTGTTTGCATTGATCCCTGAGGAAGGCTTTCTTATCTCTCCTTACTCTTCTTTAGAACTCTGCATGCAAATGCTTGCATTTTTCCTTTTCTCCTTTGCTTTTAACTTCTCTTCTTTTCACAGCTATTTGTAAGGCCTCCCCAGACATCTGTTTTGCTTTTTCACTTTTTTTTCCAGTGAGGGTGGTCTTGATCCCAGTCTCCTGTACAATGTCACGAACCTCCGTCCATAGTTTATCAGGCACTCTATCTATCAGATCTAGTCCCTTGAATCTATTTCGCACTTCCATTGTTCAATCATAAGGGATTTGATTTAGATCATACTTGAATGGTCTAGTGGCTTTCCCTACTTTCTTCAATTTAAGTCTGAATTTGGACATAAGGATTTTATGATCTGAGCTACAGTCAGCTTCTGGTCTGGTTTTTGTTGACTGTATAGGGTTTCTCCATCTTTGGCTGCAAAGAATATAATCAATCTGATTTTGGTGTTGACCATCCGGTGATGTCCATGTGTAGAGTCTTCTCTTGTGTTGTTGGAAGAGGGTGTTTGCTATAACCAGTGTGTTCTCTTGGCAAAACTCTACTAGCCTTTGCCCTGCTTCATTCCATATTCCAAGGCCAAATTTGCCTGTTACTCCAAGTGTTTCTCAACTGCCTACTTTTGCATTCCATTCCATATAATGAAAAGGACATCTTTTTTTGGGTGTTAATTCTAAAAGGTCTTGTAGGTCTTTATAGAACTATTCCACTTCAACTTCTTCAGCATTACTGGTTGGGGCATAGATTTGGATTACTGTGATATTGAATGGTTTGCCTTGGAAACTAACAGAGATACACACACATGTATATATAAATATACATCAAATTCTGTAATCTTAAAGATTATAATTTTTTTCAGCTATATAGAAAAATTTACAAAAAAAGAGGACCCTATTAAAAACCTCAAAAAATAATTCCTGATAGATTTTTAAATATTTATCAGAATAAAATAAAGCAAGGAATGAACAGAAACTTAAAATAGCTCATCATGATATTGAAATTATGATTTGTCCTTTCAAACAGTTTTCAATATTTTCCAGAATACAATTGAATTGAAAAAAAATCAAATATTTTATATAACTGAGCAATTTTAGAAGGAAAATGCATAGTATTTTAACACCTACATTAGTAAAAATAGTAAAAGAATAAAACGTCTAAAAGTTAGACGTTAGCTAGAAAAGTGCCAATAAAATCAATAAGAAAAAGTAGCAGAAGCAAGTAATTCAATAATATAGACAGTGAATAATGAGTTTTTTAAAAAATCAGATAAATTAGACACAATAGCTAATTGTACACTATTTGGTTGTAAAAAAAAAAGAAATATCAACAACATAAACTGTGATTAATTTTTAACGCAGGAAAGAAAGGGAAAGCTTTGGTTACTTTCATATCATCACAGAGTCCCACACCCCATTTTAATATATTCCGTTCTAAAAAACTGAGCTTGTAATCTAGAAACTATATTTCCAAGGACCCCATAGTACTTGGCCTCTTATTAGATTTAGAGTAGGTTTAGAAGGTGGTTGGAAGGGAAAGTTGCTATGTTTGGTCCCCAAAATACGTCTTTTACTGGTAGAGTCTGCTTGTGATTGCAATGCCAGGGTCCAGGACTCTACATCCGCTTAAGCCAGGATGTTTGGAAGATTAAGCACCAAATGAGAACCAAGTCAGAGAAAGTTTAGAAAAATAAAAACTAAAAACCAAACTGATATATGATTATTAGTTCAAAATTGCAAACAGTAATCACAGATATAGAGTATAATAAAATACTATGATTTTTTACTACAAATATCATCTGGTTGGCTGATTAGACCAGATTAAACGAAATACTCATCATAAGTGGTAACAAACAAAAAAGAGAAATGCTTAAAAATGAAAATGTGCTCAACATAATAAGAATCTTCTTTTATAGGAAGACTCACTTAAAAAAACTTACTGCCAAGTAAAGTTATATATTTGATGAAATACTAATTCAATGCCAAGAGGATTTTGTGTCTAAAAGTAGAAAATTTTATTTTATATTTTTATAGAAAAATATACAAAATTAAAACAACCAAGAAAATCTTCAAAAAGAAGAGCAATGACATGGATGAGAAAGAATGGGACTAGCTCAAACAAAAAATAAAAATATAGTAAAATATTTTATATATAAAGCTGCATGATATTGACATAGAAAGGTTACCAGAAAAAAAACACAACAGCCAAGATCCAGAAATAGACTAAACAGTTAGTATATGATAGAAGTGCTATTTCAAATTGGTGGGAAAAGCATTTTTCTAATAAAGAATTTTGAGACCATAGGTAATAGTCACATAGAAAAATGAAATTTCAGTTATACTTCATAAAATACACCATTAAAAATTCTGACTGTTTGGAGACCCAACCAAAGTTAAAAAAGAAACATAGGATCAAAATAAGCAAGATCTAGGAGAGATGAGTGATTTTATTTATATACTAGAAATAAAGAAAGTTTTTAAATGAGGATTCAAAAATCAGTAACAAGTAAATGATAAATGCAACTACAGAAGCATTAAATATTAATGTATAATATATATATGTATATGTCTATCATATTTTATGTTTATGTGTGTATATGTTTAATGTAATATATATGCATATATGGGCTTCCTTGGTGGCACAGTGGTAAAGAACCTGCTTGCCAATGCAGGAGACGTGGGTTCAACCTCTGGGTCAAGAAGATCCCTTGGAAAAAGAAATGCTAACTCACTCCAGTATTCTTGCCTGGGAAATCCCATGGGCAGAGAAGCTTGGAGGGCTACATTCCATGGGATCACAGAATCGGACATGACTTAGTGACTAAGCAACAACAACAAAGTATGTGTGGATAGATAAACAGATAGATATCCATTTATCTAAATATCTATCAAAAGCCCTAAATTAGAGACTGAATATGGCCAGAAAAATTTTTAAATAGTTGTAAATAGAACTAACTATATCCATATTGCCATCAACTAACCACATTCTCTCATTATTGTATGCAAAATTTCAAAGGAATTTCAAGACAAAATCCTATATAAATGCTTTTGATAAAAATGTACAAAGTATGTTGAAAAGAAATCATGAATTAAATACTTTGAGTACTGCTCATTGGTTCCTCTTTTGCAAATATGGAAGAATCATACACATGGTGATATTTGTAGAGAGTAAACATTATTTTACCCATGTTTGTCTAAGAAATATATTCTCTTTTTTTGAATCCACTGCTATTTTCCACCCATCTGCATGATATTTGAAGGTGTCTCACCAAACATTCTAGGAAGGGTGTTGAGAAAGAAAAGTCTGTCTTTGATTTTCTGTATCTATGTAATAAAACTAAATCATCAGTGAAAACATTTTCTGCCATTCAGACATGAAAAATAGGCAAAATCAGAATGAGGAAAAGAGTTAGAAATGGAAGAGGATAGAGAGTGAAAAGGAGTTATTGGTTCATGAACTGACCAGTGTACATGGAGGGTAAGTACAGACCTAGGGAAAAAGCAGACCACTCTGCATTGGCAGATGGCAAATTTAAAGAGCAAGAGAACTTACTATAAGGCTTGTCCTAGGTGGGTGGGTCATGGTGGAGAGGTCTGACAGAATGTGGTCCATTGGAGAAGGGAATGGCAAACCACCTCAGTATTCTTGCCTTGAGAACCCCATGAACAGTATGAAAAGGCAAAATGATATGACACTGAAACAGGAACTTCCCAGGTCGGCAGATGCCCAATATGCTACTGGAGATCAATGGACAAATAACTCCAGAAAGAATGAAGGGATGGAGCCAAAGCAAAAACAATACCCAGTTGTGGATGTGACTGGTGATAGAAGCAAGGTCCAATGCTATAAAAAGCAATATTGCATAGGAACTTGGAATGGTAGGTCCATGAATCAAGGCAAATTGGAAATGGTGAAATAGGAGATGGCAAGAGTGAAGGTTGACATTCTAGGAATCAGCAAACTAAAATGGACTGGAATGGGTGAATTTAACTCAGATGACCATTATATCTACTACTGTGAGCAGGAATCCCTTGGGAGAAATGGAGTAGCCATCATGGTCAACAAAAGAGTCCAAAATGCAGTGCTTGGATGCAATGGCAAACCATTCAATGTCACAGTAATCCAAATCTATGCCCCAACCAATAATGCTGAAGAAGCTGAAGTTGAATGATTCTATGAAGACCTACAAGACCTTTTAGAACTAACACCCAAAAAAGATGTCCTTTTCATTATAGGGAATGGAATGCAAAACTAGGCAGTCAAGAAACATTTGGAGTAATAGTCAAATTTGGCCTTGGAATATGGAATGAAGCAGGGCAAAGGCTAGTAGAGTTTTGCCAAGAGAACACACTGGTCATAGCAAACACCCTTTTCCAACAACACAAGAGAAGACTCTACACATGGACATCACCAGATGGTCAAAACCAAAATCAGATTGATTATATTCTTTGCAGCCAAAGATGGAGAAACCCTATACAGTCAACAAAAACCAGACCAGGAGCTGACTGTAGCTCAGATCATGAACTCCTTATAGTCAAATTCAGACTTAAATTGAAGAAAGTAGGGAAAACTGCTAGACCATTCAGGTATGACCTAAATCAAATCCCTTATGATTGAACAGTGGACGTGAGTAATAGATTTAAGGGACTAGATCTGATAGTAGAGTGCTTGATGAAGTATAGATGGAGGTTCATGATATTCTAGAGGAGACAGGGATCAGGACCATCCCCATGTGAGAGAAATGCAAAAAAGCAAAATGGCTGTCTGGGGAGGCCTTACAAATAGCTGTGAAGAGAAGTTAAAAGCAAAGGAGAAAAGAAAAGACATAAGCATCTGAATGCAGAGTTCCAAAGAACAGCAAGAAGGGGTAAGAAAGCCTTCCTCAGGGATCAATGTAAAGAAAAAAGGAAAACAACATAATGGGAAAGACTAGAGACCTCTCCAAGAAAAATAGAGACACCAAGGGAACATTTCATGCAAGGATGGGCTCGATTAAGGACAGAAATGGTATGCACCCAACAGAAGCAGAAGATATTAAGAGGTGGCAAGAATACACAGAAGAACTGTACAGAAAAGATCTTCATGACTCAGATAATCGTGATGGTGTGATAACTCACCTAGAGCCAGACATCCTGGCATGTGAAGTCAAGTGGGCCTTAGAAAGCATCGCAACGAACAAAGCTAGTGGAGGTGATGGAATTCCAGTGGAGCTGTTTCATATCCTGAAAGATGATGCTGTGAAAGTGCTGCACTCAATATGCCAGTAAATTTGGAAAACTCAGCAGTGGCCACAGAACTGGAGAAGGTCAGTTTTCATTCCAATCCCAAAGAAAGGCAATGCCAAGGAATGCTCAAGCTACCGCACAATTGCACTCATCCCACACGCTAGTAAAGTAATGCTCAAAATTCTCCAAGTCAGGCTTCAACAATATGTGAACTGTGAACTTCCAGATGTTCAAGCTGATTTTAAAAGTCAGAGGAATCAGTGATCAATTTGTGAACATCTGCTGGATCATTGAAAAAGCAAGAGAGTTCCAGAAAAACATCTATTTCTGCTTTATTGACTATGCCAAAGACTTTGACTGGGTGGATCACAATACACGGTGGAAAATTCTGAAAGAGATGGGAATACCAGACCACCTGACCTACCTCTTGAGAAACCTGTATGCAGGTCAGGAAGCAACAGTTACAACTGGACACGGAACAACAGACTGGTGCCAAATAAGAAAAGGAGTACGTCAAGGCTGTGCATTGTCACCCTGGTTATTTAACTTATATGCAGCGTACATCATGAGAAATGCTGGGCTGGAAGAAGCACAAGCTGGAATCAAGATTGCTGGGAGAAATATCAATAACCTCAGATATGAAGATGACACCACCCTTACAGCACAAAGTGAAGAGGAACTAAAAGGCCTGTTGATGAAAGTGAAAGAGGAGAGTGAAAAAGTTGGCTGAAAGCTCATCATTCAGAAAACGAAGATCATGGCATCTGGTCCCATCACTTCATGGGAAGTAGATGGGGAAACAGTGGAAACAGTGTCAGACTTTATTTTTTTGGACTTCAAAATCACTGCAGATGGTGACTGCAGCTATGAAATTAAAAGACACTTCTTCCTTGGAAGGAAAGTTATAACCAACCTAGATAGCATGTTCAAAAGCAGAGATAATGATTTTGCCAAAAATGGTCCTTCTAGTCAAGGCTATGGTTTTTCCAGTGGTCATGTATGGATGTGAGAGTTGGACTGTGAAGAAAGCTGAGCACTGACGCATTGATGCTTTTGAACTCTGGTGTTGGAGAAAACTCTTGAGAGTCCCTTGGACTGAAGGAGATTCAACCAGTCCATTCTAAAGGAGATCAGTCCTGGGTGTTCTTGGAAGGACTGATGCTAAAGCTGAAACTCTAGTACTTTGGCCACCTCATGAGAAGAGTTGACTCATTGGAAAAGACTCTGATGCTGAGAGGGATTGGGGGCAGGAGGAGAAGGGGATGACAGAGGATGAGATGGTTGGATGGCATCACCGATTCAATGGACGTGATTTTGAGTGAATTCCGGGAGTTTGGTAATGGACAGGGAGGCCTGGCCTGCTGCAGTTCATGGGGTCACAAAGAGTCAGACACGACTGAGTGACTGAACTGAACTGAACTGAAGTGAGGCCACTGAAATGTGGCTGACACTCTCCACCCACCTATCAGAAACTTAAAAGTTTATTTAGAGGTCTTAACCTGGTTCAGCCATGTATGCAGACTGGATGGTCTTAAGAAAACATTGCTCTTTCAAGGAAGCTTCCTTGAAATGGCTCCAGCTATGGTAACTGTGAGCTGAACCCAGACTCCAAGGACAGGGAGGAGATAAATGTGTGCTAAGTCACTTCAGTCATGTGTGACTGTTTGCAATGCCATGGACTGTAGCCCAACAGACTCCCCTGTCCATGGAATTCTCCAGGTAGGAATACTGGAGGGGGTTGCTATATCCTTCTCCCCAGAGATCGGACCCAGTCTCTTGCATTGCAGACAGATTCTTTACTGTCTGAGCCAATAGGCTTGTCTTACTCCTTGCGATCATATGTACGGTAGCCTGCCAGGCTCCTCTGTCCATAGGATTTTCCAGGCAAGAGCCCTGGAGTGGGTTGCCAGGCCCTCCTCCAGAGGATCTTCCCAACCCAGGGATCGAACCCATGTCTTTTCTGTTTCCTGTATTGGCAAGCAGTTTCTTTACCTCTAGTGCCACCTGGAAAGCAGATAAGGAGACTCCAATTGCCAAGATGGAGATTTCGGGTAAACCTGTATCCATGTCCTCTCAGTGGACTTCCTCCCCCTTTTCTACAAGAGTACACAAATAAGGAGAAGCTGGAATGAGAGCAAAGCTCGTGTTTATAAACTGTAGTCTGTGTTTGTTCCACAACCACGCTTTGTCCCCCACATGGCTGATCCAATCTGACACCATTTTGTCAGCCCCATCTTAAGCCTGTAGACCTGCTCTCTCCCCTTTCTGTATGACTCAGCTTTAGCCTATTCACAAGAAATGAAGCCAAGCCAGGTAAGGTCTCTATCAACTTTTACCCTTGCCTTCATCTGAGATCAAAGCTGAAAGAGTGCCTTCTGCTGCCATTCATAAGACTGCTGGGGGAGAGGAAAAGCCCCTGGTTCCCAAAGGTAGAGACTTGCTTATCATCAGTAGTCAGACTCTGTCTCTAGCTTTGGTCCCCTTCAATTCCCCTGCACTCCTTTCGGTGGTGCACATACAGCTACAAATGCCCCTTTATTATTGTCCACCTGAACCTGCCTGTATATAAGTTACCCACAATAAACTTCATTATTGAAATTCATGGAGTTGCCTGCTTTGTTTTTTGGTCTTGATGTTCCTTCTTAGTTTAGAGGATATTATTCAATATCTCCACCTCCCAATAGTCCAGTAAGTTCCAAATGTCTGCTGAGAACCTTTATAATAAACTTCTCTAAATACTTAGGCTAGTATAGGTCAATAAACCAGTCATGTGCAATCCAAAGTGCCCTTACTTATCCAGTTATTGTAGAGATCAAATGAAAGCACCTCATAAACTCTAAAGCCCTATACAAATATATGGTATTATTATAATAATGACATAATAATTTCCTCATGTTGACTCAGTACTTATGAGTGTCTACTTCACCTTTATTCAGAGACTTTTAATGATTAATAATATCCAATTAGTAGTGAAAAGACACAATTATATTACTTGGTGAATTTTCAGATCCAGGGGATAAGTGCAGCTATGAATGGATTTGAAGTCTGAGAATTTCATTATAGCACTTTATGAATAAGAGTGAGACTTAAACTTTTTTATATTATTACAATGATTACAGTTATGAAAAAGAACACTTTTTATGACTAAGCAGAGACCAAAAATGTTTTAAATAAATTATCACACATTAATTTTAAAATATCTTGCTAAGATGAAGGAACATTTTGAACCCAGTAATGGACAGTAAAGAACAATTTGCAAGCATAGAAAATTCAGCTGTACTGTAAAAAATTTTGGAAAGCTAATTTATTTAACAACGGTTTTACAAGCCAGTAATACTTGATGTATTTTTATATGTTAATTTTTCTCTTACCTTAGCAGAAATAAAAAACAAAATGTTTATATTCAAACAAAATATGCAGGCCATTCTTGACTTTTTAGGTTCCATAACACAAATGAAATTTACCATAAGCCATAAAAATTCTATTTTCTTAGTTTTTCTCTTTTATATCTGTTCCTGCTTCGGTTTCAAGGACTGATGTTCGTTCTTTTTTCTCTTAGAAGGTCTAATTCCCCCAACCACACACCCTCCAAAAACCCACATATATTCTATTTCTCAAAAAAAATTTGGACTATCATAAAACAAAATTAGGCCACACACATTTGTAAAATGTAATTTCTGTTTTAATTCCTTGTATTTTACTCCAGGGAGTATATCAATGTGATAATGTGTATTTGTTATTTCTAAGAAGACCATCTTCTATTTCTCCTGATGTTATCCATTTATAAAAAATAATAAAATTTTTGTTTAAGATGATCCTGAACCTATCCTACTTTAACATAGTTTTTAGAAAAGAGCAGCTTTTTTTGTAAATGTTCTTCAGCTACCCTCATGATGTTGGTTCCAACCATTGAATCCACTTAATTTCTTTTCTGCATGTTTTATGACTATAACAGACTCTAACAAATATGGAAGAAGACTGGTGGGAACATGAAGAAAAAATCAGATTGCGCTCTAGTGTATATAAATGTAGAGCATGAAGCAACTACGTCCTGGGATTCTCCATTTATAGAGAAAATAAGTGTCCTTTTCTCTTAAAAAAAGAAGAGAAAAGTTTGAGTGGAATGTCATTCATCTGCTAGTGAAAATGAAAAGACTACTGTTAATGACTAACATTTATTCAGAGCTTATTATATGATAAATGCCAATATATTCTAGATATTATTTTAAAGCGTACCTTTTCAAACTTTGTCATCCTCATAGATTTTCTTATGAGCTCATTTGATTTTGATTTTTGAGATGACTTATTTCATATTATGATATACAAAGATATATCAAAGTATGAAAACTTGAAATATGAAAATATGAAAAACTCATATTTTGTTAACCAAAATATGAATAACAAAAAATAATAATGCATAATCATCCAGATCATGGCTTAAAAGTTAACAGTTTTTTCTGGTTCTCACTCTGTATATAGTTCCAACCTTCCCTGATCTTCAAAAAAAAAGGCCTTTTTCAGAACAATGAATAGTTTTTCTCCAAGATTTTTATTTCATACTGTTTCTCTTTAGACCATTCCTAAGATGATTTTATTACAATGTAAGTTTTCCTTTTATGTTTCATGTTTAATATTCCCTTTCAAACGCTTAATTAATGGTTTCCTATTTCAAGTTTTAGTTCTAAAGTCTTTTTATCTTGAGGCTCACTGTCTTTTTTTCTTTAGTTCTTAAAGCTAGTGTATGATTTTCCCCCATCTTTAGTCTTGATTTTTACAGAAGTGTGTTTCAGTAAAGTTCAGCAGAGAATCATTAAACTTTGAAGGAATTTAGGTAATGTCTGTAGGTGTGAAAACAGAAATTACATCTATGTAAAGTCAAATCAAGTAAGTTTATAGAGGTGGAGCATAAACAGAGCAATTGCAAAATCATACTAGATCAACTATCAGTTTAAGATAGTTGGACTGATAATTGGAAGTTAATTATTGTGTGGAAATACTCTAGGTAAATTTTTTATTATTTTTTTTTTTTACTCTACTCAGATTTCCAGGAGATTTCCAGGTCCCCTCAGCCCTTACTCCCACCTTTGTTTATGAGGTAACCACTGCTTTGTCCTTTAAGGCCATATATTAGTTTTACCTGCTTTTGAACTTCATATAAGTAATCATCATATAATATGTACTCTTTAATGTCAGGTTTCTTTTCTGTGCAACATTATTGCAGTGAAATTTTAGTCATGTTCTGGTGTGAGGCAGCACTTTGTTCTATTTCATAGCTGTGAGTTATTTTGTTGTTTGACTATATTACAACTTAGTTGTTCATCAAAAGAAACTTGGATTGTTTCTAGTTTTTAGTTATTAGAAATAGTGCTGCAATGAACATTGTTGAAAATGTTTTTGTTGGACGTAGCACCAAGAGTGAGATTGGGTCACAGGATAAACCCATATTTAGATTTAATAAATGGGGCAAAAGTTTCCCCAAGGTACTACTTGTTTATACTCCTATCAGCCATGTATGAGAGTTTGGTGTTGTAACCTGTTAATACAGGGGTAGATTCTTTTATTTTTTACCAGCGTTTTACATTAAGCACAAAACACTTTTAAACTGAGTACCATGTGTGATGGACAGAGGCAGTGTTTCCTCACAGCTGGCAGGGATCATTGTCATGAGGATATGCCTATTAGATCTCTGACCTCAGGGAATCTAATAGACCATTGGTGCCCATTGCTATGCTTTGACATTCATCACTGCAATCTCAGTGATCGCATACATTCAATAGGGTCTTCTTGGCAAGGATGGAGTGTGTCAGAGTACCGGAAGCTGAACTGTTTCTGGGAAATACATTGCATTGCTCATCAGCAACTTGGGCTTAAAGGCTCAACAATGTCTTTGCCATTAACTTTCTTAGAAAATCTATATTAGATTTTTTTTTAATCTAGTCTTTCTTACTTCCCTTTCTCCTCCACAGAAGTCAGACCTGCCTTATGATCTGACAGCTTTCCTGCTCTACTCCAGCTCTTTCACATTCTCTCTCATCCAATAAATCTCTTGTATATCGAATTCTTATTGGAGTCTGTTTCTTGGAAGACCTAAGCTAAAAGATATGAAACCAGTAGTGGCTCTGCACTTTGGGACCACTTATTCACCACCTCATGGGCACACTTGATGATATCCAGAATATGGCACAGATGGAGTGGCAACCCAATTGTTAAAAAATTCACTGTAGGTGACCTGGGAAATGGTTACAGACATGGGAAATGCCCTTTCAAATGCAATGATTCAGGCATCCGAAAGTGTGAAAGATAGTGAAAGTGGCTGGTTATCTCCAGAAGGACAATGAGTAAGTCAAGGCCATTAATAGCAAATAAAGACTAAGTTTAGAGTCAAAGTTGTTGTTGTTGTTGTTGTTGTTTTTAGTTTATTTAGTTTTTTTTTTGTTTGTTTTGTTTTGTGTTTTTTTTGTTTTTTTTTTTTTTTTACATTACAAGTAGGTCCTTGCAGGGGAAAGATGAACATAAATGAGTGGAAGATAGAACACCAAACAATTAGAGATACAGATTCAGTGGATATTAAATGCTCAACCAACACATAATCAGTCATCAATGGGACTATCCAAGGTTTTGGATATCGAGGATGCTGGATCAAGAGGGTAAGCATATAAAAATAGGTAAGTAAAATTTCATTGACTTGAGAGCATTTTCTAGGGATATGGGATTTCACAACCTGGCAAAAATCCTAGGAAATGGATCAAACTCTCTGTTGGGGTGACTCTGAGAGATCTGGAGAAATTGATGACTAATGCCAAACAGAGTAGAAATGATACTTACCTCTCTGCAAGCAGAGGTAGAAAGAGAATGACTGAGGGAGGTAGACATGCTGAAATCAAAATTTCCTGTGAAGTCAAGAAAATTGCCAGAGTATTGTGTTCTACTGGAAAGTGAAAATGACATACCAAAGCTGTCAAGAATGTGTGGGTAAAAAGCATAGTCTTCACTAGAAGTTTGGTGATGGCTTTCTGTTGCAGACTAGGTATGACATTGGGGTAGTTATTACAGTATTTAGTTTGTTAATATCCACTGGGCCCCAGACTTAAAGAGGCCAGGTGACAGCACTTAACTGCCAAGCCAGAGGCTGCAATTGCTATAAGGCTGAAAGGGCAGACAATGGGGCTTCACCGGCAAGAAATTCTATGAACAATTAATAAAGCATCATGTCCGCTGGATCAGCCAACAATGGTGCAGGAGCAGGCAGCCAAGATTGGTTCCTCAATAAAAATTCATACTTGGGCAGTTCTCAGCCCTTAACTGATTTTCAGTTCTGGAATCTATTGACTGGAGAAATTGCAAAATCCTTAGGAGGAAACACTTTGCAACTGAATGGCAAAGTTATACCATACTGATTCCTCCAGTTTTTTCCAAAAGAATCTATGGGAGGGAGGAGGGAGGGGGGTTCAGGATTGGGAACATGTGTATACCTGTGGCAGATTCATGTTGATGTATGGCAAAACCAATACAATATTGTGAAGTAATTAACCTCCAATTAAAATAAATAAATTTATATTTTAAAAAAATTATGACAACTAGAAAAAAAAATCTATGGCCATTCACTTGGTTTAATTTACAATGTGGAAAGGAGAATAATTTGACATTTTGACAATAAACACAGAGTTTTGAGATGGCATGGATTCCCAGAGACCTGGTGTATCAGCATGGACCTCGTGGTGGAGGCAGCTTATGGGGACCAAGTAATACATATCATAGTTGACAGTGAGCCCTGCCTGTGGGGGTAAGAGTTAATACCGCTGAAGTTCATATCCTCATCTCCCAGTCTTATGAAGCAATATTTTCTGTGCTTTTGTAGAAATCACAGAATGAATGAACTAACCTGGAAGCAAAGAGAGAGGAAGATACTGTAATCCAGCCAGAGAAAAAAGTGACAGAGGTAGACTAAGGATAAATTGAGAATTAAATTTAAAAATATGCTTTAACAACTGTGTCTGCTTCAAAGGATTAGAGGAACAACAAGGGAAATTAAACATTAGAGAAAGATCATAAGTATATCTAATTGTTATGGTAAAGGAGGTCTCAGGCAAAGAATGTTTATGCAGTCACTGATGTTCTGCAAATTATTTGAGACATGGGAAACTCAAACACTGAGGGAAGACAGTGTTTTGGGGAGGACCAGCTGGTAGTTTCTCACTGGATGCATAATGTGACAGAATTTGGAAGAATCAATAAAGTCAGCTTCAGTTCAGAAATCTGTTAACGATGATTTTTCAGCTGGCATAAATGTTCAGAGAAGACAGAAGTTTTTCCAAAGGGCTGAATTTATGGACCTAAACAGCTCAGGAGGAGAAGAGAAAAATGAGTGAAAGTTAGTCAACAAATAAAATACATTTCAAAATGGCCTTGAGTTTCTCATAAAATGGAAGAAAGACAGACTGAATGACATGGGAGCGGATTACGTCAAGGCTGAAAATGGCAACTGTGGCTTGTTCTCAATTTAGAGTGCCCTGTTCATCATAGAGAACATATTTATGCATTTTGATTCTTTCATGGAGCTGTTAAGGAAATGGAAATATAGTGGTTTCAAATATTGAAGAGATTCATTATAGGTAGAAAGCATACCAAATTATTGTCATTATACCTAATTTGGACATAGAAAGAGGTCATAATAAATCTCCTCATGGTTGATGTCTGTCATTTGATTTCAAAATCTCAATCCATAGGATCTGGTCAAGTGGTATGTATTGATTGGATTTGATACAACCAAGATGCATTTCTCTACTTACTATTTTTTCTATAAATCAATATCTAACAAACATTAGATAAAGATATTATTTAAAACAATATTTTTGCTTCAGTAGCCTGAAATATAAGAGTGTAGAGGCTGAATGTGATATCCCTCTGTCCTTTTGAATCATGAGTTCAATATGAGGCAGGCATTTGCATGAATTTAATAAATCTCTTTTAGGGTATTCCAACAGAATTCTAGGGGCTTCCCAGGTGGCTCAGTGGTAACGAATCTGCCTGCCAATGCTGGAGCTGCAGGAGACTGCGGGTTCAATCCTTGGATAGGGAAGATGAGGGAAATGGCAACCCAGTCTGGTATTCTTGTCTGGGAAATCCCATGGACAGAGGAGCCTGCAGGGCTATAGTCCATGGAGTCGCAAAGAGTCAGACACATCTGAGCACCCACACACTCACACAATAGAGTTCTACCCATTATCAAGAAAAAAGTCCAAACTTAAGCTACAGAACAGATAGTCTAGATACCAGAGTTCAGGCCATTACTTGAATACTTATAATATTTTCTTTATTCAGCAGTGGCTCTACACTGCTTCTAAGAAACATTAATTATGCATCTACAAATAAGGCTCATACGATAATGATCACTTTTTCAATTCTCCTGGTTTGATATTTTGATTGATTCAGGGGTCTTGATTCCATCAAAGTAGACTGAATTGTTTTTTATTGGTTTTTTTTGTGTTTTTTTTTTTTTTTTTTTTTTTTTTTTTTTTTTTTTTTTTTACTTTTGAACTGTTTTTTAAAGCTAAGCAAGAGTTCAAGTGTTTCTCTGAGGACAAGCCTACTCATTTTCTGTGAATGTCCTTGTTTCCTGACATGTGTTGGAAGCCTGCCTGGAAAATGAAACCAGTAATCAATGGGAAGCAGAGAGAAGAAATGAGAAGAAAAAGATTTTACAGTGAATGCCATGGTCCGTTTAGTACTGAAGACTCTACTGCTTTTCCACAGTAATGTGAGTCTTCTGAAAAAGGGATTTTTGGGCAGAGTTACTTGAGTGTGGGATTTCTTCCAGTCTTTGTAGTGCTTCTCTGGTGGCTCAGATGGTAAAGAATCTGCCTGCAATGAGGGAGACCTGGGTTTGATGCTTGGGTTGGAAAGATCCCCTGGAGGAGGGCATGGAAACCCCAGTATTCTTGCCTGGAGAATCCCCATGGATAGAGGAGCCTGGCGGGCTATGGTCCACGGGGTCACAAAGAGTCAGACAGGACTGAGCAACTAAGCACAGTCAGTCTTTGCGCTGAAGTGAAACAGAAGATGCATTTTAAAGACTGGTTTTCTGAAAGGGACTTGTAATACTACTTTTTAAACTCTAAATTATTATTTTAAAATATATGGTATTTGAAATTGGACAGAATGATAGAATTAATTTATGAACAATTTTATTATTGCTGAAAATGTTTCACTTGAGATGTGTGGTCATTTATTTAGTCAGATCAAAGTTCTGTAAAACAAGGGGTTTTATCTGCTTTGTTTAAATATCTAGCCTAAGAAGAGCTCAATAAATAGTTTGTGAATTTTATATGTACTATGCATTGTGGAAAAATCAATAAGAATCAGGATGGACAATTCAGTCAGAATAGCTTTTTTGAAGTTTCTTGAACTGATAGAACATGAAAAATTTAGAAGACTATTTAGAGGTTCAGCTGCCATATCACTGGTCTTATAAAAGTCATATAAAAAGCAGATAGATGAAGACCAAAGAACTCTTCTAGACTGAAGGAGAATAAATAGAAGCGACAAGCTAAATGTAAAATACGATTCTGCAGTGTCTGGATCAACTGGAATTCAGCTGATCTTAGCCATACTCCACTGGTCTTCACTCTGCTCTATGGAATGAGCCATCTGTCCTATGCCTTTCATTCCCTGAATCAGCAGGTACCTTAGGCACAAGTTTTTCCAAAATTCAGGGCAAGCTCAAGTGCACAAGTATAGAAGAATGGCAACAAGTGGATTGCCACTGCAAGTTTCTGTTCACTTGATGTCTAAAACCATCTAATTTGCTAATGTATATCATAAAGCCAAGCCCCATGCCAAAGTGTGGGAACACAAATGGCTGGAAACACTGCTACAATGGAGCAGTGAAGAACTGAGACCAATAGTTCAATACACCTCTTTTAATACGTACCTTACACTTTTGTATTAAATAGGTTCCCTATACGGTCTGGCCCATGGTGAATTCCTACCTCAGGTATGAATGAGTGCCAGTCACACTGCTGAACCGAAGGAAGGTGTTTTTTCTTACTAACCTATTGAAGGTGTTTTCTTCTTACTAACATATTACCCCATTGTTATTGCACTTTATTTACTAATTTTTGTCCAACTCCTTTGTGACTCTGGACAGTACCCTGCCAGGTTCCTTTGTCCAAGGGATTTTTCAGGCAAAAATACTGGGATGAGTTGCCATTTCCTTCTCCAAGGGATCTTCCTGACACAGGGATCAAACCCATGTTTCCTGCATTAAAAGAGAATTCTTTACAGCTGAGCCACCAAGGAAGCCCTAGTAAGTTCTTTCTGGCCCTTGTTGATATGAAGAGACTATCATGTTAATGGTCTCCAAGTACATTGATTTGAGGCAAAGATAGCCTCCCTGCATTTTGGATCTATCATCATAAAACCTGCAAACATTTTGTATCATCAGTCCCCCTTTTTTTTTTTTTTTCCCCCTGGCCTGGTAAAAATGATCACAGATGTGATTTTAAAAAGAGAGACAGAGAGTGAGGGAAGCATGAACAAGAGTGCTTATTATAGCATGGTTTGTGAGAGTGATAAAGTAGAAAATCCCAAAGTGCCCTCAACGAGGTAGGAGCAAATAACACTGGTTTTTCTACAGCAGATAAAAAAGAATAAAGGAGAATTTTAAAGAAAAAAGATGAAATAGTGGTGAAATAAGCTGGCTTTAGGACACAATGCCTGGATTTATGTGCTGGCTCCAGCATATAGAAACTCCAGGACCTGATGAAAATTGCCTAACCTCTCCAACTTAATGTCCTCTTCTGTAAAACCAAGTGAGAGGCATTTATTTCATGGAATTATTTGAGAATTAAAGGTAAAAACAACGCTCAAAAATGGTGCCTAGCTTAGCCCATTTCTAAAGCTCCTAGTGCTTAACACTACCTTGAAATTTCTATTTAGTAATTCTTTATTATTACATTTAAGCATGATAATAAAAGTAGTCTGTCACTCAGTTTAAAAAAAATCAGTAAATAAATATGAAATGTTCCTAAAATTTAGTTATATATCACTATATACACTCTATGCCTGTATCAACTGTATATATGCATATATTAACTATATATAAAATATATATATAAATGCATTGCTAAATATGAATTATCCATAATAACATGTGAATAAAATATCTCCTAATATCATTGGAAAACTTAATTGGAAAAATTATCATTGGAAAAATTAATTTTTAAAAAGTGATACTCTAGTTAAACATTTGAAAGAAAAATAAAGCTAGATTGTCCTTCCCCAAAATATTTTAGAGCATTATTCCAAAAATTAAATTAGCCATATATTAACACAGATCTATATATTATATATATGTACATATAGATTTAAATTAGGTTAAACTTTCTTAGTATGAGGATGAGGACATAATCTACAACAATCTTTAATAAATAATTTTCTACATTAAAATTATTCCTTTTGTAATAAAACAAAGATTACACAAATGTGAATGCATACAGTGAGAAGATACTTATAGAAAGAAATTTTAATGAATTAACTATCTTCAAATTTATTAAGATAAATAAATAATAAATTGAGATAATAAGATAGATAAATTTCTATCTTTCAAAATATAGAAATTCCTGTATTACTTTTTAATAGTGAAATGCAAACTAAATGAAGTGTTAGCAACTTTGTTTATGTCACTAAAGAAAGGAAAAAGAAAGGCTTTTTTTTTAAATGAAATACTATATTCTTTTCTATCTTAAGATAATGTGTTCTTAAAATATTTAATTTGTAATGCTTTGCTTCATTACATAATTAAAGTGCTATAAAGTCAAAGATTCCAGTAGTTTCTAATTATTTTGTTTTGTTAAAGCCAATAATATCAAATTAGTTTAATTTCACTGTGTTTAGAAGCACTTGTAATAGGAACCACTTCACCCAATCCAATTTAATAGGACCAGATATCTGAATTAACTTGTTAATTAGTTTACTCCCATACTTATTCATTTATCCATTCAAACTTTAAAATTGAATATTAATTATGGACAGAGAATAAGACTTGGCACTTTTTATATATACTTAGCATTGTCAACTGTTATGTTTTCAATTTGGCCACCACAGAGACTTCACACACAGAGAGAGAAAAGTTCCCGACTTAGAATAATCTTCCTTATATTTATACATTCATTCATTTATTTACCTCAATTTGTTGAATATTTATTGCATGGCAAGAAGTTTTCTAGGTTGCGTCATGGACTTTATATGGTAAGATATGATAAATAAACAAATAACCATGATAAATTAAGTAGAAAAGTAAAATATAAGATGGTGATAACTATTACAAAATAATAAAAGCAGATTAAAATGATAGAAAAAATATTCAATGATGTGTAAAATTAAGCAACATTTTAGTCACTACTAATTTATATCAAAGGCTTACACAATTTTGAAAATTATTTTAAAAGATTGCACTACATCTGACAGGATTATTTTTTATCATTTTTCCAAATGTTAAATATAATTATACTTCCATGTATAAGAATACAAGATAATTGAACTTGCTAGCTAACATTCCAAGTAAGTATTAATCTTATAAAATGCTGTATGATTTTTAAAACATACATGTATATTCTTTTGTATCTTTCAGTTTTGTTAGAGATATTAATCTAATTTTTTTCCTTTGGAGATACTATTTCCTATTGTCAAGGTATAAGTATACAGATACTTTCAAAATAAAATAACAGACTACAATTGTGTCTTATAGTCAAATTACAAAATGTATTTTTTATATGTACTAGTAAGTTAACTAGTTCAGGAAAAAATGCATAAGTAATTGTTTTGACTTCAAAAATTAAACCATGGATACTTTGAATACTTTCTGTTATTTTATTAATTTATTTTCTTTCACTCTTGTCTACTCTTCCTTAGAAGAAATTTTGTTTCTCATAAACGTTACTTTACTTATATGTTGCATTACCTAGTTAAGTCTCTAAGTAACACATTCCTTAATGCATGTATGAATGCATTAGCTGATTACTCTATCATTCATTTGATGTCTAGTTAAAGAGTACCTTCTAGATTAATGACAGCGTCCTAGGTACATGAATGGACACTGAAATCATGATATCTGTAAGAAATAGATTTGGTATCAATTAATTTGATTTCATAGAATCTAAGAATTATAGTGCATGATAAATTACTGCTGCTACTGCTGCTGCTAAGTCGCTTCAGTTGTGTCCGACTCTGTGCAACCCCATAGACGGCAGCCCACCAGGCTCCACTGTCCTTGGGATTCTCCAGGCAAGAACACTGGAGTGGGTTGCCATTTCCTTCCTAATGGCCTGTAAATGGTCATGAAAATGTTCTTTAGAACTATCTGACATGTCACACTGGGGCATTCTCTGCAATACAGTGGCATTGCCTTCTAAGACTCATTAAAGAGGGATTCTAGTTATGAATGGGCTCCAGATGTTCCCTAGTCTAGAAAACAGTCAAGTCTACCAGACTATTTTAGGACACTTCACAGTATTCCAACTTCTCCCTCTACTGCCCTAAATGCATTCTGCGGACAAACTTGATTTTTCGCTCATCTTTGCACGTGTTCCCATTCTTCCTAGTCTCTATTTTACTTTTCTTAATTCTAAAACGTGCAAAGTATCATCTCCATTATCTACTGGTGACTTGGAAAGACTTTAACTTATCTCTCCCTGGCTTCCCTCAACAAACAAGCACACACACACACAAATACACACACACACACACACACACATTCACCACAAACTTCCAAACAGTACAGTACAAACTATTGGTAAAACCAAAGTGAATTTTCTATGGAAATATGTCTTCCAGACAACTCTACTGACCACTTTCAAAACATCCACCCTCAAGAACTAGTAGTCATCACAACCATCTTCATTCAAGCCACTTAGACATTGAAAACTGACTCCCGAGAAAAATGTGTTCCTTGTGTTACTGAACCAACACCTTTTATTTATTGTAATAATACTAAAAGATATGTTAAAAACAACAGAAACAACAGTATGGCTCTGATCACCACTTTTCATCACCAATCATCTATGTAATGAAACAAAAGTGTTTGTCATATTATTTTGGCAATTGAGTACACTTATACATTTATTACTTAGATTATTACATTTTAGAGGGAAAAGCCTGTATAATATTTTTTAACTATTGTGTTTTTAGTGGCATATAAAAAGGGTATTCTTTAGGTATTTATTGAATTTAGTAAGTAATAGAAAATAACTCATGAGTACTAAAAGAATATTGGCTGCATCATTGCACTGTTTAAAAGAATTAGTTTTGTTTCCCATCATGTGCTCATTGCATTTAATGCTACAATTAATTATACTTAATTTCTACACTTGTAGAAAATCGGATAAAAGTGGAAAAGTGTTCTGATTTTTGTCATAAAGCCCACTAGTATCTCTTGTAAAATCTTGTTAAATCTTGTCTTTTTTTTTTTTTTCTTTAAGTACAAATGTGTGGGCTGTGATCCTGACAAGCTTCTGAAAAATTCTTATCAGACTCTGGTTGCTCTGGTGATCAACCATCTGTTTATACAACTTGAATTTTATTTCTTTTGGAAGATTAGGAGAAAAAAAGGAAATGAGAGCATCTTCACTTATTTTTCATCATTTTACTTTGTTATAGAGCAGTTAGCATTAGAAATTAAAAATTATGATCATTAAAATAGTTTTTAGAGGGAATCTTTGATTCTATCTGAAAGTAAAACATTATGACCTTGAAGAGCTTATGGTAATTCACTAATAAGACCTTTCTGCTAAGTATATAAAAATTAGCATCAATATAAATTCTTATATAGACAGACACATAGGAAATGGAGACTTTTAATTTTTTCAACAGACACTCAAAATGATTGTTTTAAGGTAATAGGCCAAGTAGAAATTCATAGAAATGAGGCAATAATTTTACTCGAACCACTTAAATGGGAGGGAGAGGAAAAGGAGGAATTGGAGCAGAAAAAAAGGAATATTAACCAATTACTATGAAAATTTCTAAATTTTATAAAATCATTGTGACTGTAGGTAAACATGATAAGATCCCTTCCTATACCCCTGAAAAAGCCTGTATAAGTCAAATCCATAAATTCTGAGCTTCATTAGCTTCTTAATAATTCTGCCTCTGGTAAAGGTTATTTAAATTTTGGAAAATCTTGAAAGCTAAAGGAAGGAATCCTCTAATTCTAAATGGAAATATATGTCAGGGTCAGAGTAAGAAAGCTGCAATTCAAAACAAAGAAAGTAGTTAATACGCAGCTCTATTCAATGAGAGTATATACAAGTAAGTTTATGTAACCTTAATAATTATGAATAATTCTTACATGGAACATGTTTAAGAAAAACTTCAGAAAATGTGTTTATTACCTGTAATACTGAGCCCTGAGATATGAAAATACCAGAACTTTTTTTCAGGAGTTCTTTTGGCTAAAAACATAATTAAGACTGACTGAAGAACCCAGGTGAGAAGGCAATGGCACCCCACTCCAGTACTCTTGCCTGGAAAATACCATGGATGGAGGAGCCTGGTAGACTGTAGTCCACGAGGTTGCTAAGAGTCAGACATGACTGAGTGACTTCACTTTCACTTCTCACTTTCATGCATTGGAGAATGAAATGGCAACCCACTCCAGTGTTCTTGCCTGGAGAATCCCAGAGATGGGGGCGCCTGGTGGGCTGCCTTCTACGGGGTTGCACAGAGTGGGACATGACTGAAGTGACTTAGCAGCAGCAGCAGAAGAAGAACCCAGGTAGATATAAAAACGCTTTAAGCAAAAGTAGAAAAAAAAAAATCAGCCTATTCATTTTCGTAGTTTAACGTGCTTGATCCCTCTAATAGAGAAAGAAAATCAAATAAATGCTGTGTAGTATTAAATAAAAACAAAATGGCCTCTGAATTATAAGCTCAGTTCTGATAAATTAGATGTTTAATGCAGAAAAGTATAAATGCATACATGAATGTATTGATATTTTATAACATTTTAAAAGTGCTTTATCCAGGAAGTATATATTTTTCATAATATTCTTGACCTACCAATATAGATTTTCCTTCATTCTCCATTTATCAGATATCACATCTGGTTCTTCCTCTTCTGGAGTGAAAAATTTGATACACTTTATATTAGTGATATCATTATTAAAAACTGAACCCCAGGCAATGAACTCTGAAATGAAAACACAAGCTCACCAAAAGAGTTGTTTCAATGGAGTTTGCAAAATAAACATCTATTTAAGGTTATTAAGAAAAATTTTATATTATGAATACTTTTCTTAGTGATCTAAAATCTTTAAAAAGAAAAGAATAAGTAGGCTATAGTTTAATAAATAAATAGACTTTTTATTCTATGTTGACCAATCAAAATACTTCAGAACTATTTGCTCATTAAATCTTTCATGCCAATTTATCATTTGCCCACTTCTACCAAATTTGACTAGCCCCAAAATTCGATGTGAATTTTCAATGCATCATAATAGGTAAAACTTTTCAATACATATCCTCATGTATTTTATTTCCATATATTTTCAAAGAGTTCAATAAAAATTATTTAAGAAAAATAAAAGATTTATAAATATTGATAATTCTTTTCAATATTTGAAGTCTGATACTTTGAATTAAGGGTTGACTGCCATGTCACAAGCATGTAACAGACTCAAATATCCCTTTCAGTTAATCATAATCCAATCAAGTTGATTCGGAGTAGGCAATGGCAACCCACTCCAGTACTCTTGCCTAGAAAATCCCATGGACGGATGAACCTGGTAGGCTGCAGTCCATGGGAACGTGAAGAGTTGGACACGAATGAGCTACTTCCCTTTCATTTTTCGCTTTCATGCATCGAAGAAGGAAATGGCAACCCACTCCAGTGTTCTTGCCTGGAGAATCCCAGGGAGGGAGGACCCTGGTGGGCTGCCATCTATGGGGTCGCACAGAGTTGGACATGCCTGAAGCAACTTAGTAGCAGCAGCAATCAGATTGATTAATGTCCATTATGTAGAATTACTTTAAAAAATTTACATTCTAGCAGAATTATGCTGGTGGCACTTAATGATAAATGCTGTTCTAGTTATGTATATGGGACCCACCATTTTTCCTGTAACTAGAGTAAAAACCAATTGACACATTGCTACTTTACTACAATGTAAATGGGTGGAAAAATGGTTATATCACTTTGTGTTATAAATGGATTCTTACTTTATGATGTCAGAATGCTGGCATTGTTCTAGTCAGTGCAGCCACATTTTTTAAACAAGCTTGTTAGGAATATTATAACATTATATCCTCATGGTGTAGTCATCCATCTAGCTTTAAAAATGAGTAGGAATTGTCTTGTTACTTTCAGAATGGTATGCAACAGTCTTTCGCCTGAAATGTTAAATGAAGTATGCTGCTAGTTTTACAGGCTCATCCTAGTTCATGTTAATTTTTAACAGTAAGAGAACTACACTAGGGTTGTTGTTGTTGTTGTTGTTTTTTGCATCCATTGATAATGTGCATCCATTAAACAATTTATAACTTGTGCTAACATCACAAGAGATAGCAAGAAAATATAACTGAATGTTGCCTAAAAGATAATTTAAAATCTTGGGGGTTTTTGTTTTTGTGGTGCAGACACCTACACTATATTATATTCTGCTGTGTAAGTTTTTGCTTTTTCTCCTGTCATGTAAAATGAAGATTAAAGTGGTAACTTTCCCCATGCACACAGAGAATGAAAAATTTTGAAATCTCTACCCTATAATTCTCACCTGGAAAATTCCATGGGCAAAAGAGCCTGGTGGGCTATACAGTCCATGGGGACATAAAGAGTCGGATACAACTGAGTAACTGAACACAAACACCTTATAATGTCCATTTGATCATGTTATATCCATATTAAAAGTTAATAAATATTTCATTTTTTAGATTATATATTAAAGATTTGAACAAAACAATCCCATGCCTATGTAGAGAATAAATCAAAGATCTATCAGAGGAATCGATTTAGCATGCTAAAAATTGAAATCATTTTCTTCCTCTTCAAAATATTCTCCATTCTTGCTTACAGTTATTGATCCCATATGATTAGTTTACACATCTTAGACAACGTTCTGCTGCATGATTCCTGTAGATAATTTCAGATCTATAACTACACTTACCAATCTGGAGAACAATTAAAGTAAATTAAGAGTTCTCCAACTTCTAAATACTGTCTTATATTTTATCTAATTGAATCTATTAAAATTACAAGAAACAATATGAAATTGTTGAGAAAATAATGAGTATTGAGTAAGTTCCTCCTCCTCAAATTTTCCAGACCTTATACCCTGCTGAATTTCAAGTACAAATAGCACTAGATATTATCAACAGGTTTCTTAACTTTTGACAATGTTAGTGATAAGTTTCTTAATTTTTCAGTCAAAACCACATTTGAAATTTCTTTATTGGGTCATAACTTTTAAAAAATATGTGAATGACACTGAGATTACACAAATAGTTGTATTATCGAATTAGACTCAACAAGATTATAGATCTTAGTAATCATTAGACTTCATCAAAATTAAAATGATACAGTTTAACCATGAAGCGTAAAACAGCTGACAAATTTCTGAGGTTCTTCCTAGCTGAATTTTAACATTCAGCAAAAATGGATATATAAAATCAGATAAAGTCTGAGAATCAAGTAAAATATTACAGTTAATCAAAAGTAGTAGAAAAATAAAACCTACAGAAGGAAATAATTTCATTTGATCTTCTCTTAAGCATTAAGTATAATGTCCTATGTATGTGCTCAGTTGCTCAGTCATGTCCAACTCTTTGCAAACCCAGAGACTCTACCTCACCAGGCTCCTTTCTCCATGGAATTCTCCAGGCAAGAATATTGGAATGGATTGCCATTTCCAACTCCAAGGGATCTTCTCAACCCAGGGATCAAACTCATGTCTCTTGCAGCTCCAGCATTGGCAAGCAGATTCTTTACCAGAGTACTACCTGGGAAGCTCCATAATGTTCTATGCTTTCTTCTTAAAAATGAAGTCAGAAAAAAATCTACACTGTTTATCAACTACCCAGCTAAAAGTGGAGCATAATTTACTCGGATCAAAAATGCCTAAGAGAAAATAATATAATATTTAAAAGTACATGTTTGTTTGTTTGTTTTACTTTACAATATTGTATTTGTTTTGCCATAAATCAACATGAATCTGCCAAGGGTGTACACTTGTTCCCAGTCCTGAAACCCCCTCCTACCTCCCTCCCAATACCATCTCTCTGGGTCATCCCAGTGCACCAGCCCCAAGCATCCTGTATCCTGCATCGAACCTAGACTGGCGTTTCATTTCATATATGATATTATACATGTTTCAATGCCATTCTCCCAAATCATCCCACCCTCTCCTTTTCCCACAGGGTCCAAAAGACTGTTCTTTACATCTGTGTCTCTTTTGCTGTCTCGCATACAGGGTTATCATTAACATCTTTCTAAATTCCATATATATGCTTTAGCATACTGTATTGGTGATTTTCTTTCTGGCTTATTTCACTCTGTATAATCGGCTCCAGTTTCATCCATCTCATTAGAACTAATTCAAATGTATTCTTTTTAGTGGCTGAGTAATAATCCATTGTGTATATGTATCATAGCTTTCTTAACCCATTCATCTACTGATGGACATCTAGGTTGTTTCCATGTCCTGGCTATTATAAACAGTGCTGTGATGAACATTGGGGTACACGTGTCTCTTTCAATTCTGGTTTCCTCAGAGTGTATGCCCAGCAGTGGGATTGCTGGGTCATAAGTCAGTTCTATTTGCAATTTTAAAAGGAATCTCCACACTGTTCTGCATAGTGGCTGTACTAGTTTGCATTCCCACCAATAGTGTAGGAGGGTTCCCTTTTCTCCACACCCTCTCCAGCATTTATTGCTTGCAGACTTTTGGATAACATCCATTCTGACTGGCATGAAATGGTATCTCATTGTGGTTTTGATTTGCATTTCTCTGATAATGAGTGATGTTGAGCATCTTTTCATGCGTTTGTTAGCCATCTGTATGTCTTCTTTGGAAAAATGTCTATTTAGTTCTTTGGCCCATTTTTTGACTGGGTCATTTACTTTTCTGGAATTGAGCTGCATAAGTTGCTTGTATATTTTTGAGATTAGTTGTTTGTCAGTTGCTTCATTTGCTATTATTTTCTCCCATTCAGAAGGCTGTCTTTTCACCTTGCTTATAGTTTCCTTTGTTGTGCAGAAGCTTTTAATTTTAATTAGATCCCATTTGTTTATTTTTGCTTCTATTTCCAGAATTCTGGGAGGTGGGTCATAGAGGATCCTGCTGTGATGTATATCGGAGAGTGCTTTGCCTATGTTCTCCTCTAGGAGTTTTTATTTTCTGGTCTTACATTTAGATCTTTAATCCATTTTGAGTTTATTTTTGTGTATGGTGTTAGAAAGTGATCTAGTTTCATTCTTTTACAAGTGGTTGACCAGTTTTCCCAGCACCACTTGTTAAAGAGATTGTCTTTACTCCATTGTATATTCTTGCTTTCTTTGTTGAAGATAAGGTGTCCATAGGTGTGTGGATTTATCTCTGGGCTTTCTATTTTGTTCCATTGATCTATATTTTTGTCTTTTGTGCCAGTACCATACTATCTTGGTGACTGTGGCTTTGTAGTAGAGCCTGAAGTCAGGCAGATTGATTCCTCCAGTTCCATTCTTCTTTCTCAAGATTGCTTTGGCTATTCAAGGTTTTTTGTATTTCCATACAAATCATGAAATTATTTGTTCTAGCTCTGTGAAAAATACCGCTGGTAGCTTGATAGGGATTGCATTGACTCTATAGATTGCTTTGGGTAATATACTCTTTTTCACTATATTGATTCTTCTGATCCATGAACATGGTATATGTCTCCATCTATTAGTGTCCTCCTTGATTTCTTTCACCAGTGTTTTATAGTTTTCTATATATAGGTCTTTCGTTTCTTTAGGTAGATATATTCCTAAGTATTTTATTCTTTTCATTGCAATGGTGAGTGGAATTGTTTCCTTAATTTCTTTTTCTATTTTCTCATTATTAGTGTATAGGAATGCAAGGGATTTCTGTGCGTTGATTTTATATCCTGAAACTTTACTATATTCATTGATTAGCTCTAGTAATTTTCTGGTGGAGTCTTTAGGGTTTTCTATGTAGAGGATCATGTCATCTGCAAACAGTCAGAGTTTTATTTCTTCTTTTCCAATTTGGGATTTCTTTTATTTCTTTTTCTGCTCTGATTGCTGTGGCCCAAACTTCCAGAACTATGTTGAAACACAAATTTTAAATGATGCAATAGACCAGTTAGACCTAATTGATATCTATAGGACATTTCACCCCAAAACAATGAATTTCACCTTTTTCTCAAGTGCACACGGAACCTTCTCCAGGATAGATCACATCCTGGGCCATAAATCTAGCCTTGGTAAATTCAAAAAAACTGAAATCATTCCAAGCATCTTTTCTGACTATAATGCAGTAAGATTAGATCTCAATTACAGGAGAAAAACTATTAAAAATTCCAGCATATGGAAGCTTAACAACATGCTTCTGAATAACTAACAAATCACAGAAGAAATCAAAATTTGCGTAGAAACAAATGAAAATACAACAACCCAAAACTTGTGGGACACTGTAAAAGCAGTGCTAAGGGGAAAGTTCATAGCAATACAGGCATACCTCAAGAAACAAAAAAAAAGTCAAATAAATAACCTAACTCTACGTCTAAAGCAACTAGAAAAGGAAGAAATGGAGAACCCCAGGGTTAGTAGAAGAAAAGAAATCTTAAAAATAAAGGCAGAAATAAATGCAAAAGAAACAAAAGAGACCATAGCAAAAAATCAACAAAGCCAAAAGCTGGTTCTTTGAAAGGATAAATAAAACTGACAAATCATTAGCCAGACTCATCAAGAAACAAAAGGAAAAAATCAAATCAATAAAATTAGAAATTAAAATGAAGAGATCACAACAGACAACACAGAAATAAAAGATCATGAGTCCAATAAAATGGACAACGTGGAAGAAACGGACAAATTCTTAGAAAAGTACAACTTCCCAAAACTGAACCAGGAAAAAATAGAAAATCTCAACAGACCCATCACAAGCATGGAAATTGAAACTGTAATCAGAAATCTTGCAGCAAACAAAAGCCCAGGTCCAGACAGCTTCACAGCTGAATTCTAACAAAAATTTAGAGAAGAGCTAACACCTATCCTACTCAAACTCTTCCAGAAAATTGCAGAGGAAAGTAAACTTCCAAACTCATTCTATGAGGCCACCATCACCCTAATACCAAAACCTGACAAAAATGCCACAAAAAAAGAAAACTACAGGTCAATATCACTGATGAACATAGATGCAAAAATCCTTAACAAAATTCTAGCAATCAGAATCCAACAACATATTAAAAAGATCATACACCATGACCAAGTGAGCTTTATCCCAGGGATGCAAAGATTCTTCAATATATGCAAATCAATCAATATAGTACACCACATTAACAAATTGAAAAATAAAAGCCATATGATTATCTCAATAGATGCAGAGAAAGTCTTTGACAAAATTCAACATCCATTTATGATAAAAAAAAAAAACTCTCCAGAAAGCAGGAATAGAAGGAACATTCCTCAACATAATAAAAGCTATATATGACAAACCCACAGCAAACATTATCCTCAATGGTGCAAAATTGAAAGCATTTCCCCTAAAGTCAGGAACAAGACAAGGGTGCACTTTCACCACTACTATTAAAAGTACATGTTTTTAAATACATTATTTGTCCCTTAAATAGAAAACTTAGAGTAGCAACTATAGTATAAGTATGAAAGTACTTTATCAAAAATAATGAAAAGATGAAAAGAACAGATGCAATGAAGATGAATTGCAATACACTCTAAATTAATTGTCTAATTTTTAAATTATCATGAATAGAACTGCAACATAGTAGAATGCAATTAAATGATAATGGTATGTCTAATTCACTTTTCTGAATCTACAGTCCACAAACAAGCCATCAGGAATAACTTCTTGCACAAAACATCATGGGATGTGTGTACTGGCCTCATCAAATCCATTACTCATATCCAATGTCACTGCTCCTTGATTTTATATATATATGCTTTAATGTTGCTGTCAAATTAGCTAATTTCCTTTTGCTTTTATCATCATTGATTTCTGTTCACTAAGTATACCAAGAAAAAGATTAGGCAATTTTAGCTCAGAGATTCCAGTTTAAACATCCAAATTGTATTTTCAATATAACTGAAAATAACAAAGCTTTTAAAAATAGTACAGATTCTAGCAAATCTTGCAGTATTTTTTTCTTAGAGGCAGGAAACATGACTCTTATTACTGACTTCATTATGAAGATTTTCCAAAGTTAGTTTTCAGTACCTTTTGGTTTATTTGATTCACCACCAAGTTGGCAAAATAAGCATGCATATTTTCCTTCCTCCTCCCTCATGATAACTTATTACAATGAAAATACTATGATACAACAGGTTATAAGCCCACAAAAGCTAAGATTATGGAGGGAGAAAGATCAGATACAGATTTTTAACTTTTTTTAAAAAAATGAATAAAGCAGTTGGAAGTGAGTTTACTAATGAAATAGAAAAATGAGAGCATATTTCTAAAATAGATTCAGTATCAGACTGCTTAGAAAGTGGGAGTCAGTTTTCCAGGCAGAACATGAGAGAATTTCCAAACATGATATACACATGGGAACAGTGGGAAACTGCGGCTGAAAGTAGCCTCATTAACTAAAGGTCTAGCTATGAATTCTTTGTACTAGTCAGCACTTAAACATGTCTCTTTCACTCCATTATGGAGAGTACATATCAAGAGATTAAGACCAGGTATAAACATGAGAAATAATCTCCAGTGAATATTAATAAACTGCCTAGAGAATACTGGGGATACTATTGTGTATATTGGTGACTCAGGATTAAGCTATACTTACTTATTCCCCAGAGTAAACTATCAGTTTACTGATATCCATTATCTTGCCTTCCCTGGAGGTCCAGTGGTTAAAATTCTATGCTTCTACTGCAGGGAGTTCAGATTTGATGCTGGGTCAGGGAACTAGGATCCCAGAAACAGCACAGCCGGAAAAAAAAAAATAAGTGAAGTTAAAATATAATCATAATAGAAAAGGTCCACCAGGGAAATTCGTGAAGGAAATGGCAACCTATGCCAGTATTCTTGCTTGGAGAATCCCATGGACAGAGGAGCCTGGCAGGCAACAGTCCATGGGGTCACAAGAGTCAGTCACGACAAAAGTTTTGTCACTTAGCGACAAAACCACAGGGAAACAGAACTATAAACAAAACAGCAAATGAATACCAAACTTCTTTCTAGAAAATCAACTCATTAGTTTTTTTTATTTTTGGTAAACAAAAGAACAACTTTATTCTGAGGTCTTAACATACAAGTTATTAAGTTAATGCATTGGTGATGGTATCCAGTTTATCATGTCTAGTAAGTAGCACTTATAATTGGGCACAGAGTTTTCATAGATTTTAAAAAGCAATCTCACATTTTTAAAAGGTTGTAAGTACATTATAACAAAAATTTTGCCCTGAGTCTTTTGTAACTACATTGATGGCATGTGGTCATCCCCATATACTTTAGAATATGATTTCTACAATCATGAACATTATTCTGCATAACCACAAAACAATTACAGATTCAGGAAATTAATATCTATACATTGTATTATATTGGAAATTAACATTGGTATCATGTATTACTCAAATCCCATTCACATTTTGCTAGCTCTTCCATCAGTTTTTTAATTATAGGAAGAACATTTATCATGAGATCCATCCTCTGAATTTATCAATGCACAATAGTGTATAAGTACACAATAAAGTCTTCTTGTTTCCCTGTCCTCTCCCAGGCACTGGCAACCACTCTTCCATCTTTAATTTTATGAATTCGACTTTTTTGTCTTTGTGTTTTAGGGTGAGTAACATAAGGACATTCAGTTCCTTTTCAAATAGGAGAAAGAAAAGAGAACATTTGATAATTGTGGTACCCAAGGGCAGGTGGGTTCATCTAACTTTTCTTTAAGGCCTTGAAGCCTGTTTTATCTAATTCTTCCCATAAAATTGGGCCATGGGTATTACAGTTGAGCAAAGCATAGAGAGGTTTGGCCATAAGAGATACATTCAGAATCAGATTTCATCAGTAACTGACAAACCTTGGAAACCCTCCCAGTAGGCACTAAGTTTTAGGTTTTGAGAAACTTAGGACACCAGGAAGTCCATCTTGATCTAGATGTAATCCTGGTTCTGATATCAGATGCCCTCAATATCTAACCTGGGTTTGGGCCAACTGCAATTTTTCTTTGATGAACTTGTGTCTTTTTAAGGTTAAAAGTTTTAGCAGCTGGATGTTGTTGGTTTTTTATTTTTATTATTTTTTTTTTTTGGTGAGGAAACTTGAGAAGGAGAGAGAAGAAGCAAATCATCCACATATCACAACAAAACAGAAACTGTGGGGAACTTAATTCATCCAGATCACCCTTCAGGATTTCTGGGAGATAAGAAAGATTATCAGTAAAACCCTGGGGCATTACTATTTGGGTGAATTATTTTTCTTGCCAAGTCAAGGCAAGTCCACAGGGTCACAAAGAGGGAGAGGGAGAGGGTGGGATGATTTGGGAGAATGACATTCTAACATGTATACTATCATGTGAATTGAATCACCAGTCTATGTCTGACGCAGGATGCAGCATGCTTGGGGCTGGTGCATGGGGATGACCCAGAAAGTTGTTATGGGGAGGGAGGTGGGAGGGGGGTTCATGTTTGGGAATGCATGTAAGAATTAAAGATTTTAAAATTTAAAAAATAAAAAACTAAAATTAAAAAAAAAAAAAAGAGTCAGACACGACTGAGCAACGGAACAACAAAGTCAAAGCAAAATGCATTGACTAGCTTCATCAACTGGAATGCTAAAGAAGACACTGCATAAATAAATTACAAGAATCAACTTCTGGTGGGAATGGATGCTAAAAACATATAAGGGTTAGAAATATCACAGTATGGAGGCATAACATTGTTGTTTATTGCAGGGAGGTCCTAGACAAACAACCACCCTTAATTTCTAAGTTTCTCACTGCTAAAATTGGAGTGTTGTGGAGCTGATATAGAGACTAATGAAGCCTGAAGACTTGTAACCTTTGGGAATTCCCAGGTGATCCAGTGGTTAAGAATCCACCTTCCAATGCAGGGGACATGGGTTCTATCCCTGATCAGGGAAGCAGGACAACTAAGCATGTATGCCACAATTAGAGACCCTGCTCACCATAATAGATCCAACGCAGCCAAATAAGTTTGAAAATATCTTTTTCAAAACAAAATTGTCTTTATTTGTAAATAGCATGGTTGCCCATAGAAAAAATGCAAGAATATATAAAAATGATTAGACTTAGAAAGGAATCTCCTAGTCTGTTTAGCGAAGCCTGAAAGTTTTGGTGGTTGTTTCTTTGCTAAGTTGTATCTGATTCTTCCATCCCCACAAACCCCAGCCTGCCTGGCCCCTCTGTCCATGGGTCCTCCCAGGCAAGAACACTGGAGCAGATTGCCCTTTCCCTCTCCATGGGACCCTCCCTAAAATATTTTTTTTTAAGACTTTTAGCCTTCTATTATGGGTTTTATGCCTTGAAGGACTATTTTATTTATTAAATATTGCTTCATTCTGAGAAAAGGCTTTAAGAGTCTATATGAATTTTGATGGGGGATATTCTGTGACTTTTGCCAACATTAGTCAGAGATCTTGCTCATAAGAGAAGTGATAGCTAATTCAATAAGGACAAATGATCAGCATTTCCAAAACCTAGTACTCTCAGAGAAGGAACAAATAAAAGATGTGAAAGGATCATTTAATTCCCCTAGTTGGTTACTTTTATGACTACTTTCAAGTTTCTCAAATTACTTCCCTCTTTGGGGAAAAAGAAATTCCAGCATTATACTTCTCTTAGAAATCTCAGCCTAATAAATGGATAGGGGCAAAGGATCTAAGAGAAAAGAGGATGTATCTTTCAACCAGCCTAAAAAAAAGGACATGAGTTCAGAGACAGGAACTTCTTCAAGCTCATTAGAGATCTCCATTATCTGAAATTTTAGCTTTGGGGGCTGCTTTACAACAGCAAAGTTAGGCACCACAAGTGTGGTTTCAGCATCAGTTAGGAATGAAAGAATTTCATCCCCATTCTGGAGAAATGTTTCTCCATGTCAATTAAGGAGAATTAGGGATAGTTCCAAGGGAGAGTTCCTTGGATCCCCATCACTGAGAATTGAGAGGACATTGGAGAGGCTGGTTAGAAGGCTAAAATGCTTACTTGTAACAATCTCTTTTCCAGTACCCTGGATCTTTGCAAAAATTTCAGAAAATTGAAGGGTGTGGGTTTATTTAAGAGCCTCATTTCAGGAGAGTTGAAAATCAATAATTTGGCAGTCTTCCTTTCAGGTGACTTGACTAGTAGAGAGCTGGTTTGGTAAATCTGGAGTGGACATAGTTTAGCATTCTATCCTGGCCTCTTTATTAGAAGGGAAAGATGTTGTTTCAGTCCATGAATAAACAGAGAGTTGAATGCTATCCAGGTTGGATCAACATCTGAAGGAAGACCAAAATCTTCTTAAAAAAAAATCTGAAGTCAGTTGTAATAATCATGAACTGATTCATCAGATTTCTCTGTGCAAGGCTGAATTTTGTTCCAATCAACAAGTTTTGGAACAGCCTTAGGACTTGCTCTTTGAAGTTACTTCATAATATTTTAATAGGTCAGCATAATGTTCTCCCACTTGTCAATCTAGAGACCTTTTAGGATTTTCTCAATTAGCTTTCATCAAATACTGGACCTGGCCTTCAAGAACTAGCTGGTATAAGTTAGAGAAACCAGGTTGATAAATTTGAATGACTATAGCAAATTCCTCACCAAATCTGTGAGGATCTTTGGTTATTTTGGAAAAGTCTTTGACCATGCCTTGCATTTAAAGTTTACTCCAGGGAGTACAGGTTAAGGGTTTAACCTCTAGATCCTCAGAAGGCTTAATTTCAAAGGGACAGATTCTGATAAGTTCAGAAGAAAAGGGAATGGAGAGAGTTTCAGAGAAAGAGGGAATTTTGGTGAAAGAATTAGCATGAGACAAAGAAGCCAAGATCGCCTTCAGGAGTATTTTTATCTTTCTATCATTCTTTCCTTACCTTTGTTAATTTAAATTCTTTATTTATCTTTATTTCTTTGCAGAAGGCAATTTTAGATTTCTGAGAACCATTTGGAAGCTTCAAAATGCCAATTGAAATAGCCATTCCGCCATTTTTAGAAGCTTCTGAGCTATTGTAGTCCAAATTGACTGTAAGGAAATGAAGTTTGGAGCTTCAACAGTTCCTCATACTGGTCATTAATATTCTTTGTTGCCTTCAGTTCAGTTCAGTTCAGTCGCTCAGTCGTGTCTGACTCTTTGTGACCCCATGAATTGCAGCACAGCAGGCCTCCCTGTCCATCACCAACTCCTGGAGTTCACTCAGACTCACGTCCACTGACTCGGTGATGCCATCCAGCCATCTCATCCTCTGTCGTCCCCTTCTTCTCCTGCCCCCCATCCCTCCCAGCATCAGAGTCTTTTCCAATGAGTCAACTCTTCGCATGAGGTGGCCAAAGTACTGGAATTTCAGCTTTAGCATCAGTCCTTCCAAAGAAATCTCAAGGCTGATCTCCTTTAGAATGGACTGGTTGGATCTCCTTGCAGTCCAAGGGACTCTCAAGAGTCTTCTCCAACACCACAGTTCAAAAGCATCAATTCTTCGGCACTCAGCTTTCTTCACAGTCCAACTCTCACATCCATACATGACCACTGGAAAAACCATAGCCTTGACTAGGTGGCCCTTTGTTGGTAAAGTAATGTCTCTGCTTTTCAATATGCTACCTAGGTTGGTCATAACTTTCCTTCCAAGGAGTAAGTGTCTTTTAATTTCATGGCTGCAATTACCATCTGCAGTGATTTTGGAGCCCAAAAAATAAAGTCTGACACTTAGGTCAGGTCAATTCATTTGGTTAAAAGTACACAGGAATAAGGACCTGAGTCCTTAAACATAAAATTGACTGGAATCTCTGATGCAGGGCTTATATGCTTGCTAACTCGCCTCAGTCATGTCCAGCTCTTTGAAACCCTGTGGACTGCAACCCACCAGTCTCCTCTGTCCATGGGATTCTCCAGGCAAGAATACTGGAGTAGGTTGACATGACCTTCTTCAGGGGATCTTCCCAACCCAGAGATCGAACCCATGTCGCTTATGTCTAACCTGCACCAGCAGCACCCTCAAAATGCTTAGATAACCAGGATCCCATTTCCTGAGAGTGCTTTCTCCATAATAAAGAGCAACTTTCAAACGGTTTGAGCAGCTTACAACAGAAACTGCTGAATTCAAACAGCTTGCAAAAGAATCCTGTCCAGTCCTACAGTACTAAGAAGACAGCCTCCTTTCTGAGAAGCTAGGCTAATTTTTTTTTTTCCCCAGTCTCCAGAGGGCAGCCCTTCCAAAGAAATAGACAAAAAACTGAAAAATTCAGCACTGTTTCCAAGAAACAAACCTTATTTCTAAAAGAATAAGTTGAAAGTTAGCCATTTTCAGGAAAAGAAACCCCTGCTCTGAGGGGAATGGGCCAAAGGCTAGCTGATTTCAGTGGAATATTCTGATATTAAAATCAGATTGAGCTGCCAAATGACTACGTGCACATAGAACAAGATCTTAAACAGAAACACAAACTTTTAAATAGATCTGGAATCAAGCCTGAACCTGCAAGTGTTAGTCGCTCAGTGTTCATCTCTGAGACCCCATGGACTGTACCTTGCCAGGATCCACTGCCCATGGAATTCTCTAAGCAAGAATACTGGAGTGGGTTGCCATTCCCTTCTCTAGGGGATCTTCCTGATCCAACAATCAAACCCAGGCCTCCTGCACTGCAGGTTGATTACCATCTAAGTAAGTAAGTTTTAGTTGCTCAGTCGTGCCCGACTCTTTGCGACAGCATGGACTGCAACCCACCAGGCTCCTCTGTCCATGAGATTTTCCAGGCAAGGATAGTAGAGTGGTTTGCCATTTCCTTTTCCAGGGGTTCTTCCCAACCCAGGGATCGAAACCAGGTCTCCTGTACCGTAGGCATATTCTTTACTGACTGAGCTACAAGGGAAGCCCTAGCCACCAAATAAAACCTGGAGAGCTTTAAATGCAAAAAAGAGTGTGAGCCTGCATCCAGGAGAATGAGGTAGCTTAGAAAAGCAGTGAGCAACCATGGTCTCAATTGTGTGTACCATACCTGTTTGCTCTGGTCACTCCTGGAGCCCTCAGGGTTCCTTTCTGGTCCTGCCATAGGCCAACAAAATGCTGATCTTAAATAAAAAGCCAGATCATTCTTCAGCAAAGCTTGGAGTTTATTTGGAATTAACAGAGAAATGAAATCTATTTGGATTCTGCAACCAAGGTAAGCCACTTGCAAATCCAGTCACAACAATGAGGGCAGAATGCTTTACAGAGAGGAAAATAAGTTGGGGAGGGCTCTAAGCAAATAGGGAGCCATGGCTTTCATTGGTTGAGTCCTTTTCGGGAGAAAAGTGTAGTCTTTCTTCCTGTTGGTCTGTGCAATTGTCAGAGGATGTGAGAGGTCCTCTTTCCAGTTTCAACTCTAGTTGAGGTTTCCATTGATTAATTTTTTACATTGCTCTAATATAAATACGTAAGCATAACCAATACTTTCAACAATAAAACTATTTTAATAATATTAATTAAAAATGGATCTGTTTGATTAAGCAATTAAAAACTTGACTTGCCATTTAAACGTTTAATGATGTTATTAAACCAGAATCTATATGCATATGTGTGCATACATACATACATGTATACATATAATACCATTTCACATATAGTGAATTTAAAATAGTTAAAAGATGGTAAATCCAGATGGCTCAGTATTTGAGAATAAGAAGTTCTGAGAGAACATACTAGATAAGATAATATCTCTGAACTAATTATGTCATAAAAATATTCATAACTGAGGGAAACAAAATGGCTTAGAATTATAAGATAAAATAAGTGTCTGGGAGCCTGAAATTTGAAAGATGCATGTACATTTGTGTGTGTGAGAGAGACAGACAGACATAGAGACAGGGAAAGAGAAAGTCACAAAATAAATTTAAGGAAGTCATACTAATACCATACTTGTCATCAGCAAAACTAGTTGCTGAAAGATGATAGGAAAGAATCATTATGGAATTGGAAGACAGTATATTTTTAAATTCTGCTACATCAGTCAAATATTCTCTTAAGTAATACAGTTACATGTATAATTTAATGACTTTTATAGATAAAATGATTCAAAAAAGATGGTCATCATTCATCCTTGTTGAGAAAATTAAATGTAATTGCAGTCCAACATTATTAACATTCACAGTAAAAGAGGGAAAGTTTAGGATTTTAAAAATTGGGAAATGAACAGGAACACTATCTTACTTTAAAAGCTATTATTTCAAATTAGATAGTGAGACAGTAAGATCTGAAAAAAAAATCTACAGGAAGAAAAGAAAAACTTCACATAACAAAGATGAAATGCATGGACTTTCTAACACTTCAATAAAAACACACTTAATCACTCAATAAAAATAATTAGTGTCTCCAAAGGAAAGGTATTTGTAAAATAGAATCATGATATAAGTACAAAACTGAAACATGACATTGTTTTCAGGGTTGGTGCACAAAAAAGCATAAGTAATTTGACCTCTGTGCTAGACACTGATCACACAAATTTCTTTTGTTCCATTTGCTGCTGAGTCAATGATACTTGTGGGATCTGAGCAAATCCACAGGTACATAACCTGACAGCTTCTTTCCTCAGAATGAAACCGGCACCTCTTATCTCCTCCCCAGAGGTTGCCTATTACCCCATCACAAACAACTCTGTATTCGTGTTTGTGTTTCTTACAACTGTTGGAGCCTGAATATCCCCTAAGCCTCACCTTTGACTCTGTGAGTTGGCAGCTGGTGGAGGGATTTTCCCTGTTTTGCCTCAAGTGAAGTGCTGAACTGCAGTTTAAATAGCCCCTCTGAGGAAAGAGTAAGGGCATTGACAACTCAGGAGCAATTCCCAGCTCCAAAACGCCTTTCCTTATGGGTCTCTACACCCTTTCCCGTGTCATTCTTTTTAGCCCTGATCCTTGCAGTTATATTCCCCAATTAAAATTATTTAAAAATATGCCCTCTGTTTATGCTCAGTTATTCTGGGAAACAGCTAAAAGAATGATTAATTTAGGATTTTTAAAAAATTAGGAATTGAAATCATAGGAACATAAAGGAATAAAAAAGAATGATCACAAGTAAACACTACTTGCTAAGTCACTTCTGTTGTGTCCGACTCTGTGTGACCCTGTGGACTATAGCCTGCCAGGCTCCTCTGTCCATGAGATTCTCCAGGCAAGAATACTGGAGTGAGTTGTCATGCCCTCCTGCAGGGGATCTTCCCAACCCAGGGATCGAAGCTGCATCTCTTATATCTCCTGCATTAGCAGACAGATTCTTTACCACTAGTGCCTGCAATAATCCAAATAAAAGTTTTTGTGTTTAAGGTAGTAGAAATAAAAGATTATTGTGCAAACTGGAAGCCCAAACTGATATTAACTCTTTTATTAGTCTGTAGAATATTTTTTAAAAATATTCATTTGGATATAAAAGTCTCAATAGCCAGGACATGGAAACAACCTAGATGTCCATCAGCAGATGAATGGATAAGAAAGCTGTGGTACATATACACAATGGAGTATTACTCAGCCATAAAAAAGAATTCATTTGAATCAGTTCTGATGAGATGGATGAAACTGGAGCCGATTATACAGAGTGAAGTAAGCCAGAAAGAAAAACACCAATACAGTATACTAACACATATATATGGAATTTAGGAAGATGGCAATGACGACCCTGTATGCAAGACAGGGAAAGAGACACAGATGTGTATAACGGACTTTTGGACTCAGAGGGAGAGGGAGAGTGTGGGATGATTTGGGAGAATGGCATTCTAACATGTATACTATCATGTAAGAATTGAATCGCCAGTCTATGTCTGACGCAGGATGCAGCATGCTTGGGGCTGGTGCATGGGGATGACCCAGAGAGATGTTATGGGGAGGGAGGTGGGAGGGGGGTTCATGTTTGGCAACGCATGTAAGAATTAAATATTTTAAAATTTAAAAAATAAAAAAATAAAAAAAAAAAAAAGTCCGACAAAAAAAAAAAAGTCTCAACATTGGTCATTGGTCACACATTAGGCAATCCATCATTATTTCCAATTATGTTAAATGAATGTCCATTTATATTTTGTCCACAACTATATGTTTATTTTCTATTTTATTAATTTTTAGATCTCTCTCTCTCTCTTTTTCTTTAGTTCATTCCTTCTATTTTTTTTTGTTTGTTTTACTCTGTATTTGTTATATTTTGGTTGTTTGGAGTGTTTAGCCCCTTGAGATGGATATTTATCTTCTTTTCTGTTTTGTTTTTTTGTTTTCTTTGTTAGGACTTTAATTTTCTAGAGAAGTTTTAGGTTCACACCAATATTGAGAGGAAGGGAGATTTCCCATATAACCACTATATTTGTTTTTGTCATTGACCTCAACCCTTTAAATAACTGGTGTTATAGCTCTGTGGCAATATGACTAAACAAAGTTACTGAACAGAGAGTGGATGTGGTTTATCTTGTTAATTTAAAAGCAAACATACAATTGAGATATAGGTAAGTGGGCAAGAATAAAGGACAGTTGAATAATTTCATAGAAGTAGGAGGGTTATCCATGCTGAGACATCTATAAATAATATTTTAAATAAATGGATCAACAAATGGAAACTTACAGATATTATTAAAACTTACCAAGGCAGCAAAAAAAAAATGTTTACTAATAATAAAACTCAAACATTTTTAAAACAGGAAAGCTGACAGTACTATTTTGAGGATTTGAAATTTTAATTTTCATAATGAGGTGTTGATATACAATGTCTAATCAGTGATTTTCCATAGGGGTTATTTTGTTCCCAACAGGATATTGGGCAATGTCTTGAGCCATTTTTGATTGTCATTACTTGGGGTTATGGGGTGTGGAGAGGATATGTTTTTGCGGGGAAGAACCTGCTTCAGGGAATGAGTGGAGCTAGATCAGAAATGTCAGATGCTCCTAGGCATCCTATGCTGCTGCTACTGCTAAGTCGCTTCAGTCGTGTCCGACTCCATGTGACCCCATAGACGGCAGCCCACCAGGCTCCCCCGTCCCTGGGATTCTCCAGGCAAGAACACTGGAGTGGGTTGCCATTTCCTTCTCCAATGCGTGAAAGTGAAAAGTGAAAGTGAAGTCGCTTAGTCGTGTCTGACTCTTAGCGACCCCATGGATTGCAGCCTACCAGGCTCCTCCGTCCATGGGATTTTCCAGGCAAGAGTACTGGAGTGGGGTGCCATAGCCTTCTCCCTATAGAGCTCTGTAATATCTCCTGCAGTGAAGAATTCCCTGATAGCTCTACCGATAAAGAATCGGCCTGCAATGAAGTTTACCCTGGTTTGATTCCTGGATCGGGAAGTTCCCCTGGAGAAGGGATAGTTTACCCACTTCAGTATTCTTGAGTTCCTATGATGGCTCATAAATAAAGAATCTGCCTGCAATGTAGGAGACCTGGGTTTGATCCCTAGGTTGAGAAGATCCCCTGGAGGAGGACATGGCAACCCACTTCAGTTTTCTTGCGTGAAGAATCCCCGTGGACAGAGGAGCATGGCAGGCTACAGTCTATGGGCTCACAAAGAGTCAGACACACTGAACATGAAAGCGCAATAAAGAATTACCCATGCAAAATGTCAATATTGCTGAGGTAATGCAAATTTGGTGTAAAGTTAGTATATCAAGAAACTTTTATTAAGCAATTTAGAGTTATGGAGTTTACCACAAGACAGCCAAAACAGAAATAATTCAGTTTCTGCTTTTAATGAGCGGAATGGCTAGCTGTGGGAGTGATAGGGTAGGAAATTGTTTCTTTTCATCTTAACTCATCTATAACATGTATTTTTTTAATTATGTAGTTCAGTCATTTAAAAATATTAATAGCAATGATGACTTTTAATTGTCAGCTACCAGATTTTTTGGAATAATTGTGTGGATTTTAGTCCAAATTATTATCACAAATTATAATAAACAGATGGTGATTTTTGAACATGTTGAAAGTTTATCATTAAGAAAACAATGTAAGTTGGCAAATATGTAACATTGACTATTATTATATACATGGATTTTATAAACAAGCATTAGTATAAAAAAAGCAGAGTTAACTAATGAGAATTTTTATATTTAAAATAACAGAAACAACTTATTCCAACCAAGTTGGAACAAGTTAAAGCAATGTAGTTCCAAGAGTTTTGGACTAAGAACAAGAAAATCAAACAGGAGATTATTTCAAGAACAATTATTTTTTGGTTTTGCAAAATGTCCCCATCCAATTTAAAAAACTGCGATTATGCTGATTATTTATTACACTGGCTGCATTAAAAGTAAAAACTTATGTTTGGGTTTACAGCAACTGAATGCTTTAGTGAATTACAATCTCTATGGATGCTTCCATAGTTAAGACATCTTGTAATATGAAAATACAAATTTGAAAAAGTGAAAAGAAAGACATTGTTGATTTATAAATTATGCTATAGTGTAGTCATTTGTGTTTAACATAAGCTTCCTTGACTAATAAATTGGCATAATACTTTTTTAAATATTTCCTTTTTGAACCCTGCAAAATTAATATTTGAGTATCTCTGTTACATATATAAAAATTCTAATAAATAAAACGTTATTTAAGATGTTTCTTATATAACCACAATGAATTTATATAAGATTTTAAACTTATACCTATAAACTTAGATGATTTTACAGTATCAAAATAGAATGTATATGGATATAAGCATGAGGAAACATTATAATCATATTCAAATTGATTCTAAAACAATATGTTCATTAAAAAAGCTATCTCTGAACTACAATTATAATTAAAGCACTATTCATGACAAAAAAGTAACATATAAATCATCAATCTTTTTGTTGTTGTTGAAGATGATTCCAAAAAGTGATTGTGGAATGAGGAAGTGAAATATATAGAGAAAATAATAAGGAAAGCAAAGTAAAAGAATGTTCATTTTATATTCAGTTCAGTTCAGTAGCTCAGTTGTGTCCGGCTCTTTGCGACTCCATGGATGGCAGCACACCAGGCTTCCCTGTCTATCACCAACTCCTGGAGTTTACACAAACTCATGTACATCAAGTCAGTGATGCCATCCAACCATCTCATCCTCTGTTGTCCCCTTCTCTTCATGCCTTCAGCCTTACCCAGCATCAGGGTCTTTTCAAATGAGTCAGTTCTTCACATCAAGTGGCCAAAATATTGGAGTTTCCGCTTCAGCAGCAGTCTTTCCAATGAATATTCAAGATTGATCTCCTTTAGGATGGACTGGTTGGATCTCCTTGCTGTCCAAGGGACTCTCAAGAGTCTTCTCCAACACCACAGTTCAAAAGCATCAGCTCTTTGGTGCTCAGCTTTCTTTATACTCCAACTCTCACATCCATATATGACCACAGGAGAAACCATAGCCTTGACTAGACGGACCTTAGTCAGCAAAGTAATGTCTGCTTTTTAGTATGCTATCTAGGTTGACATTAACTTTACTTCCAAGGAGTAAGCATCTTTTAATTTCATGGCTGCAGTCACCATCTGCAGTGATTTTGGAGGCCCCCCAAAATAAAGTCAGCCACTGTTTCCACTGTTTCTCCATCTATTTGCCATGAAGTGATGGGACCATTTTATATTACTTATTTTTAAATTCCTCATGTTCCTGAAAACATGTGAGTTAATTTACTAAATACATAAAATGTTCCTTAAAATATTTGCATTCTCCACAAATTTGCTAAAAACTTAGATAAATAGAACCAGAGTTGAGAAACAAACTCTAGTCTCCTGTACCCAACATTCCTTCTTGGGTGTTTCAGGGGTTTCTAAATCTCAAGATGGTTAATGGAAATAACATTTATTTTACTCCTCATGCTTATATAGAAGGTAGGAAATCACAAAGTGACTCCAATAAGGAAAATAAATTTATGAGAATAAGTTATCTGATTTATTAATATAGGAGAAATAGTAAGATTGCCATGCTCAGTGAACCTGTATGTCCTCCTATTTTTGATACTACTTGATTGCAGCCATGAAATTAAGACGCTTCAATCCTTGGAAGGATTAAGATAGCATATTCAAAAGCAGAGACATTATTTTGCCAACAAATGTCTGTCTACTCAAGGCTATGATTTTTCCAGTGGTCATGTATGGATAAAAAAAATTGGACTGTGAAGAAAGCTGAGAGCCAAAGAATTGATGCTTTTGAACTGTGGTGTTGGAGAGGACTCTTGAGAGTCTCTTGGACTGCAAGGGGATCCAACCAGTCCATTCTGAAGGAGATCAGTCCTGGGTGTTCTTTGGAAGGACTGATGCTAAAGCTGAAACTCCAATACTTTGGTCACCTCATGCAAAGAGCTGACTCACTGGAAAAGACTCTGATGCTGGGAGGGATTGGGGGCAGGAGGAGAAGAGGATGACAGAGGATGAGATGGCTGGATGGCATCACCGATTCAATGGACATGAGTTTGGGTGAACTCCAGGAGTTGGTGATGGACAGGGAGGACTGGCGTGCTGCAATTCATGGGGTTGCAAAGAGTCGGACATGATTGAGTGACTGAACTGAGTACTGAAAGGTAAATTCTTGTCTTATCTTCATTATTTTGCATGTTTTCTAGAGCAGATTCTGCCTTGAGAAAGCAAGCTCTTTGGGTCATTGAATTTAGTTGAAGTGATGACAGTAAAAAGAATCTCTTTGAAGTCATGTATCTAAGCCATATTCTCAAGAAAGCATATGTCATTAATAAATCAGATATTTGTATCTTGATTTATTAATGGAAAGAGGGCAAAGGGATATTCATTATTGAAGCCATCACATCCTAAAGTCCAAAATCAATCATATTTACTTATACAGTAATTCAAAGAAATAGTATATCTCCATAATTAAGTACATGTTACAATTTAGATATTTTTCTGTGGACAGAAATACACAATAGTAGAAACTTATCCGTATTTGGGGAGAAAAAAAGATACCCAGATTTTGCAGTTAGGTTGTCTTACATAATAAGTCACCTCAAGATTTAGTTGCCCACAACAACAACAACAAAAATCTTATTTCTTATAATTAATTGGTTTTGCCAAGGAATTCCTTTTTGTCTGAGCCAGCCTGGGTAGGTTTCGATGGTCTGAAATGACATCCTTGACGTATACGGAGACTCAGCTGAGATGGCTGAGGTTATTTCTAGGACTTGGAAATGGTCAATTCCACTCTCTAACTGCATTCCCATCCCCGAGATAGCTCAAATTTATTCAGTTGTTGGCAGTAGGAAGGGTTAAATCCCAATGTACAAACATACTTTCAGTTTCTACTTATATTAAAATTGCTACTGATTCATCAGTTCGAACAAGCCATTGACAAAAACCATAATTAATGTGGAAGAGCTTTAACCCAACTTATGAGTATAGGAAGGAGGGTGGCCACAGCAATTTGTCAAATGATCTACAACATCAGCAAAAGAAGAAATGTGTTTCTGTTCATATCTACCAGAATGCTGGCTATTTTTATATTTCAGTTCACTTCAGTCACTCAGTCATGTCCAACTCTTTGTGACCCCATGAACCGCAGCCTGTCCATCACCAACTCCCAGAGTTCACCCAAGCCCATGTCCATTGAGTCAGTGATGACATCTTACCATCTCATCCTCTGTCATTCCCTTCTCTTCTTGCCCCCAATCTTTCCCAGTATCAGAGTCTTTTCAAATGAGTCAGCTCTTCACATCAGGTGGCCAAATTATTGGAGTTCCAGCTTCAGCACCAATCCTTTCAATGTATATTCAGGACTGATCTCCTTTAGGATGGACTGGTTGGATCTCTTTGCTGTCCAAAGGACTCTCAAGAATCTTTTTCAACAGCACAGCTCAAAAGAATCTATTCTTCAGTGCTCAGTTTTCTTTATACTCCAACTCTCACATCCATATATGACCACTGGAAAAACCATAGCCTTGACTAGATGGCCCTTTGTTGTCAAAGTAATATCTCTGCTTTTCAATATGCTATCTAGGTTGGTCATAACTTTCCTTCTAAGGAGTAAGTGTCTTTTAATCTCATGGCTGCAATCACCATCTGCAGTAATTTTGGAGCACAGAAAAATAAAGTCAGCCACTGCTTCACTGTTTCCCCATCTATTTCCCATGAAGTAATGGGCCCAGATGCTATGATCTTCGTTTTCTGAATGTTGAGGTTTAAGCCAACTTTTTCACTCTCCTCTTTCACCTTCATAAAGAGGCTCTTTAATTCTTCTTGACTTTCTGCCGTAAGGGTGGCGTCATCTGCATATCTGAGGTTATTGATATTTCTCCCAGCAATCTTGATTCCAGCTTGCGTTTCTTCCAGCCCAGCGTTTCTCATGACGTACTCTGCAAAAAGTTAAATAAGCAGGGTGACAATATACAGCCTTGATGTACTCCCTTTCCTATTTGGAACCATTCTGTTGTTCCATGCCCAGTTCTAACTGTTGCTTCCTGACCCACATACAGGTTTCTCAAGAGGCAAGTCAGGTGGTCTGGTATTTCCATCTCTTTCAGAATTTTCCAGTTTATTGTGATCCACATAGTCAAAGGCTTTGGCAGAGCCAAGAAAGCAGAAATAGATGTCAGATAAAAATATTCTACAAAAGCAATTTTGAGAAGTCTTCCAAAATGAAGCTCTTTCAATAGCTGAATGGACTCTACTTTCCAGTGTACTTTCTTACTTGTACACACTAAATTAAGACAGCTTAGACAAACATTCCAAATACATATGCGAAGCTCAGAAACAAGCTTCTACTTTTGGTCAAAAGTTAATAAGAAAGAGGGGCTTCCCTGGTAGCTCAGACTAAGGAAGCTGCCTACAATGTTGGAGACCCAGGTTTGATCGTGGTTTGGGACGTTTCCTTGGAGAAGGGAATGGCTATCCATTCCAATTTTCTTGCCTGGAGAATTCCATGGGCAGAGAGCCTGGTGGGCTATAGTCCATGGAGTTGCAAAGACTTGGACACAACTCAGTGACTAACACTTTAGTAAGAAAGATAGTTGAGAAAACCAATACTAGGAATTTACCTATCATTTTAAATAAGCAGATGTTTGAGGAATAATATGAAGTAAAATTTTAGAAAAATAAGTAATCAATAAATCAATAAGAGTTTCCCTGTTGGCTCAGAGGTAGAGAATCCATCTGCAGTGCAGGAGACATTGGTTTGATTCCTGGTCAAGAAGCTCCCTTGGAGAAGGTAATGGCAACCAATTCCAGTATTCTTGCCCAGGAAATCCCAAGGACTGAGGAGCATGGTGGGCTACAGTCCATGAGGTTACAAAAGAGTAACACACATCTTAGGGAGTGAACTATGATAAAACAACCAATAAATGGGCAAAGATTATACAAGCATACAGGTGGTCTGAAGGTAATATTAGAAAAATGGCACAACTAAATAATGCTTATTGGTATATTAAAATTAACTCAAGATAGCATTAAAGGTACAAAAATTTCAGTGTGAGGTGAAGTGGACAATCATTTATTCTTAAAAATGTTCAAATACAAAGTTTAAATTTTAAACATATTCAACTGCCAAGCAAAACAAGACTGATTCTTGGATTTAGCTTGAAAGTTTATTTCTCTGGCTTCTGCTTTATAAATATTTATTTTATAATTAAATAATAATATAGAATATTGGCAATATATGAATTATAAATCACACACATATGCATCTTTTTCAGATATCTGAATAATTTAAAGGATTCACAAGACTCTACAAATTTTACTCACATAAGATTTTATTTTTAATGCAGAGAAAGTATATGGTACAGCAGGAAAACAAAATCAAAGATGAGAACCAGGAGCTTGAAACACTTGTTGCACAAAATATGGTCAAATTTGTATTATAATACAAGATACATACAAGCAATCTTGTTTTTTGTAGAACTTGAGCAAAATTTCTAGTGAAATTTTTGTGTCCCATTGGTCACACAAGCAAATTAGGATGAACAGGTGGGGTCAATCACCATGTAAACATCACTTAACAGTAAAACCACCTGGCACAAGGTCTTTCCAGAGTTTTACATATTGCATAGAGTACTGTGTGGATCACAATAAACTCTGGAAAATTCTGAAAGAGATGGGAATACCAGACCACCTAACCTGCCTCTTGAGAAACCTGTATGCTGCTCAGGAAGCAACAGTTAGAACTGGACATGAAACAACAGACTGGTTCCAAATAGGGAAAGGAGTACGTCAAGGCTGTATATTGTCACCCTGCTTATTTAACTTATATGCAGAGTACATCATGAGAAATGCTGGGCTGGAAGAAACGTAAGCTGGAATCAAGATTGCCGGGAGAAATATCAATAACCTCAGATATGCAGATGACACCACCCTTATGGCAGAAAG